>NC_079193.1:109361975-110561975 GCF_029499605.1 Hyla sarda | reverse complement strand
CCCACCTTCCCCCCCAATAAAAATGAAAAACGTATCCTACAGCAGTGTTTCCAAAACGGAGCCTCCAGCTGTTGCAAAACAAAAACTCCCAGCATTTCCGGACAGCCATTGACTGTCCAAGCATGCTGGGAGTTTAGCAACAGCTGGAGGCACCCTGTTTGGGAATCACTGGTGTAGAATACCCCTATGTCCACCCCTATGCAAATCCCTAATTTAGGCCTCAAATGCGCATGGCGCTCTCACTTTGGAGCCCTGTCGTATTTCAAGGCAACAGTTAAGGGCCACATATGGGGTATCGCCGTACTCGGGAGAAATTGCCTAACAAATTTTGGGGGGCTTTTTCTCCTTTTACCCCTTATGAAAAGGTAAAGTTGGGGTCTACACCAGCATGTTAGTGTAAAAAAAAAACATTTTTGTACACTAACATACTGGTGTTGCCCCATACTTTAAAATTTCACAAGCGGTAAAAGAAAAAAAGCCTCCAAAATTTGTAATGTAATTTCTCCTGAGTACGGAGATACCCCATATGTGGGCGCAAAGTGTTCTGGGGACGCACAACAAGGCTCAGAAGGGAGAGTGCACCATGTAAATTTGAGGTCTAAATTGGTGATTTGCACAGGGGTGGCTGATTTTACAGCGGTTCTGACATAAGTGCAAAACAATAAATACCCACATGTGACCCCATTTTGGAAATTACACCCCTCACGGAATGTAATAAGGGGTACAGTGAGCATTTACACCCCACAGGTGTCTGACAGATCTTTGAAACAGGGGTCTGTGAAAATGAAAAATAAAATTTTTAATTTGCACAGCCCACTGTTCCAAAGATCCGTCAAATGCCAGTGGGGTGTAAATTCTCCCTGCACCCCTTATTACCTCCCGTGAGGGGTGTAGTTTTAAAAATGGGGTCACATGTGGGGGGGGTCCACTGTTCTGGCACCACGGGGGCTTTGAAAATGCACATGGCCAAATTCTCTCTCCAAAAGCTCAATGATGCTCCTTCTCTTCTGTGCATTGTAGTTCGTCCCCAGTGCACTTCACGTCCACTTATGGGGTATTTCCATACTCAGAAGAGATGGGATTACAAATTTTGGGGGGTATTTTCTGCTATTATCCCTTGTAAAAATGTAAAATTTGGGGGAAAACAAGTATTTTAGTGTAAAAAAAAAAATTTTTTTTTACATATGCAAAAGTCGTGAAACACCTGTGGGGTATTAAGGTTCACTTTACCCCTTGTTACGTTCCCCAAGGGGTCTAGTTTCCAAAATGGTATGCCATGTGTTTTTTTTTTTCTGTCCTGGCACCATAGGGGCTTCCTAAATGCGGCATGCCCCCAAAGCAAAATTTGCTTCTAAAAAGCCAAATGTGACTCCTTCTCTTCTGAGACCGGTAGTGCGCCAGCAGAGCACTTTTCATCCCCATATTGGGTGTTTTCTGAATCGGGAGAAATTGGGCTTCAAATTTTGGGGGGTATTTTCTGCTATTATCTTTTTTAAAAATGTAAAATTTTTGCTAAACCAAGCATTTTTGGTAAAAAAAAATTTTTTTTTTTTTACATATGCAAAAGTCTTGAAGCACCTGTGGGGTATTAAGGTTCACTTTATCCCTTTTTACGTTCCTCAAGGGGTCTAGTTTCCAAAATGGTATGCCATGTGTTTTTTTTTGCTGTCCTGGCACCATAGGGGCTTCCTAAATGCGACATGCCCCCCGAGCAAAATTTGCTCTCAAAAAGCCAAATATGACTCCTTCTCTTCTGAGCATTGTAGTTCGCTCGTAGTGCACTTCAGGTCAACTTATGGGGTACCTCCATACTCAGAAGAGATCGGGTTACAAATTTTGGGGAGTATTTTCTGCTATTAACCCTTGCAAAAATGTGAAATTTGGGGGAAAACACACATTTTAGTGAAAATTATTTTTTTTTTTTTACATATGCGAAAGTCATGAAACACCTGTGGGGTATTAAGGCTCACTTAATCCCTTGTTACGTTCCCCAAGGGGTCTAGTTTCCAAAATGGTATGCCATGTGTTTGTTTTTTTTGCTGTTTTGGCAACATAGGGGATTCCTAAATGCAACATGCCCCCCAAAAACCATTTCAGAAAAACGTACTCTCCAAAATCCCCTTGTCGCTCCTTCGCTTCTGAGCCCTCTACTGCGCCCGCCGAACACTTTACATAGACATATGAGGTATGTGCTTACTCGAGAGAAATTGGGCTACAAATTCAAGTATACATTTTATCCTTTTACCCCTTGTAAAAATTCAAAAATTGGGTCTACAAGAACATGCAAGTGTAAAAAATTAAGATTTTGAATTTTCTCCTTCACTTTGCTGCTTTTCCTGTGAAACACCTAAAGGGTTAAAACACTTACTGAATGTCATTTTGAATACTTTGGGGGGTGCAGTTTTTGTAATGGGGTCATTTATGGGGTATTTCTAATATGAAGACCCTTCAAATCCACTTCAAACCTGAACTGGTCCATGAAAAATAGCGAGTTTGAAAATTTTGTGAAAAATTGTAAAGTTGCTGCTGAACTTTGAAGCCCTCTAGTGTCTTCCAAAAGTAAAAACATGTAAATTTTATGATGCAAAGATAAAGTAGATATATTGTATATGTGAATCCAAAAAAAAAATATTTGGAATATCCATTTTCCTTACAAGCAGAGAGCTTCAAAGTTAGAAAAATGCTAAATTTTCAATTTTTTCATCAAATTTGGGGATTTTTCACCAAGAAAGGATGCAAGTTACCACAAAAATTTACCACTGTTAAAGTAGAATATGTCACGAAAAAACAATCTCAGAATCTCAGAATCAGATTGATAAGTAAAAGCATTCCAGAGTTATTAATGCTTAAAGTGACAGTGGTCAGATGTGCAAAAAAGGGCTGCATCCTAGAGGTGAAAATGGGCTGTGTCCTTAAGGGGTTAAAGGAGATATGCTGAAAAAAACATTTACCTCTCCCTATGTCGGGCTGCAAAAACATAAAAAAACCTAACTCTCCTTCCTACGTTCCCCCGTTTCAGAGATATCGGCATCGCGTTCCTGCTGCTTGGCTTCTTTCTTCTTAGGCTCGGAACGTCACACTGCTGTCAGCGATGTCCTGCATCGGCCGGTGATAGGCTGAGCACACTGTCATGTAAGGAGCCCGGGCCCCGCCTTCTCCCTGCTGCCCGGGCTCCTCACATGACAATGCGCTCAGCCTATCACTGGCTGAGGCGGGACATCGCTGCGGCCGGTGATACGCTGACAACACTGTGACGTTCCGAGCCTATAAAGAAAGAAGCCGAGCAGCAGTGGAGGATCAGGATGCTGATATCTCCGCAACGAGGGAACGTAGGAAGATGAGTTAAAGTTTGTTTTTTATGTTTTGCAGCCCGGGCACAGGGAGAGGTAAAAGTTTTTTTGCCACATATCTCCTTTAAGTTCCAGCTTTTTAATTCTCATTTAATAAAAAGGCATGCGTAGCAAAAAGAACAGTCATTATCTACTGAAGTTTGCAGTATCCTCTCTGTACAGTCTTTGAGACAACCTGCTATCGTTTAAAAAGTCAGGAGTTCTGAAAGCATTATGTTTCTGTATGAAATAAAGTATTTAAGGATTCTTCCATCTGGGTTGATAAAACACAAAGTGTTCTCCATCTGCCAAATTCCTATTATACAATCGCATAGAAATAACCATGTATAAATGTTTTCTCACAGAATGTGTTCACCATAAGTTTCTTATCCAAAAACTACTAGATAAAATAATAACTTGGTTAAGTTTAATATCCCTGTTCTTACCAATGGGGCTACATGACAATTGGGCTTATGCTGGTTGGATCTCAAACTGAATATAGCTGAATACTAGGAGTACTATCAAGTCCAAAAACATCCTGCGGATAGGGGATACATTTTAGATTGCAGAAGTCCGACCGCTGGGACCTCCGCGATCCCTGGCAACGAGGCATGTCGACCCCCCCGCACGAAACTGCGGCTGACATGCCCCCTCCATATATCTCTATGGGAGAGCTGTTTAGCTATCTTCGGCTCTCCCACCGAGATATATGGAGGGGGCATGTCGGCCGCTGTATCATGCAGGGGTCGAAACCCTCTCCTCCCTGGGAGGGTCTGGGCCTCATACAGGAGACCTCACTTCTGCAGATAGGGGATACGTTTTTGTAAATTATACTTCTCCTTTAACTTTTCACGTAAACCTTCTAACAAAAAGGCTTTTCTAAAGGATACCACCACTTCATAGGGGTTGCCCTACATTTTATTTTTTTTATTCATAAGTGACCGAGCAAGGGTTTAAAAAAATAAATAAAAAAATCACTGTCTGTTTAGCTGATGCTGCTGTTCTGATGGTGCCTGGTTCTCACTGTTTACCAGTTGACACAAGGAATTTTGCATTCAGCTAGTCAGTGGCTGCAGCATGGACCCAGTGGCCACATCCTTGTATCTAGATGTAGGCTAGGAAGTAGTGGGCAGTGGAGGCCACCTGTTGAGCAGGGAACTACAGGACAACCCCAATAACTTAAATTAACCTGTTTGACATTTCCCTACAGAGTAGGTGTCCAGGAGTGCCTCTGTGCAGAGAAAGAATTAAGTGGGATTTTTTGCTTTCAGGATAAGCAGGGGTACCAGAAGTCAGATATCATAATGGTGTGACATGCCATACACTGTATGACTGGAATACCCCTTTAACAATTGGCAGACATATCAACTATGAAGGTGAGATGAGCTATGACCACTACTTATTACCAGAACAAAGTGTCTGGCTTTGTTCAGATATTTCAATACCTTGATCTTTCTAAGTCAAAAACTTCATTGACAAAAAGTACATTGGATCCAGGAGGATTGCAAAGTACAAAAAGGAAATGAAACATGTTCATACTAAACAGAAAACACATAAAAGTATAGCTTATCTCAATACACCTTGATAAATGTGCATTACCTAGTGTAGGGCTAGTAATACAAAGGTATTGATGTAGAATTTAGACAGGATCATCAAAAGTAATACGAGCAGAGCAGGCTGACTTTATCTTTGTTGTCTAACAAGAGTACTTGGAGCTTAGTTAAGCCACTTTGTTAAAGAATGCATATATCAATAATGAAAAGATAACATAGCTTAGTGATAAGCTCTGCTATGGGTTGGAAACAATAGCTGCACGTAGGCTATTGGAATATGCGCTGTACTTACTAGTAACAACAATAACAAATTAGTTACTTACTAGTGCTTACTAGTAAATTATTCACCGAACCCAATATCACATAAAACTTCTAGTTTATGTTTAGCATGTTAAATAAAGGACTTCTGCTTCTCTCTGAAAGTTAGACTGTCTTTTTATTAACTGTAAGCAAAGCAACTGTAAGAGGCTGGCATAATAAATATATTTTAGCAACACAAGGTGGTGGCTCAAATTGTATGGCAAGTTTCTTTAGGGTATATAGTGCGTGAGGGTCTAAAAGTGTAAATTCACACAGTCAGATAACATTTTTATCATTTCTTTATTGGAATAGTTAAAGGGGATGCCCCCTCAGCACAATAATTAAGACATATCCTAGTGATGGGTGGGATTATACAGTAAGGGGGTGTGAATTTTGTACCTTGAGGGGCATGCCTAATACACACCGCCTGACTGTATAATCCTGACCATCACCAGAGAGTTATTCCCATTACTAAAACTAAGTTCATCAGACTGATTCCCTGAATTGTCAGGCTAAATATAAACCTTCATATATCTGGACCGGGAGGGGGTATAAAGAAACTGTAAAAAGGTGTGTGATAGAGTACCATAAGCTATTCAATTATGGAAGTTGTCCAAGGCACATAGTCCTCATTGAAGAAGAAAGCCCACTTCTCAGGAAAGCCCACTTCTGAGTTAGGAACCTCAAGTAAACAGCAGCTCTTGATCTAATTTACTTGGTACATCTATGTAATGTAATATAATAATCTAAATGGCTGTCATGTAACATTACTCTTCCCCTGATAAGCCAATGTAACCTTCCTCTGTCAAAATTACCTGTTTGCTATGGCAGCTATTAGATTAACCCCTTAATGATACAGCCCATTTGGGCTTTAACCCCTTCACGATCCATGACATACATGTACTTCATTGCACCATGCCCAGTAAGAAGGTGGCTATCACGGATCAAAGCTATCTTGGCTCGGGACCCAGGGGTTTTTCGTCGCCCGCCCCTTACCACGATCACTGCCATAGGCTAGTCAAATCTGACCAGCCGACGGCAGCTTTTTGCAGTAAGAATACTGAGCAGAGCAATGTATCTCGATCAAAGGGATATGGACCTACACAATGTTCTGCTCAGTGACCATAGTGTCCCTTATAAGTCAGGAGATCCTTGTGCCCTCTGGCATTCTTCAATCCCGGAGTGAAGAGCATTTCATTTTTTTTTTTTAAATTGTCAAACAGCTCTCTCTAGTGTCCTGTTTCTGGTACTGCATCTTCTGTGCTTAGTGCAGTGCAGGCACAGGACACTAGGGGGAGTTGATTCAGAAGTTAATATATATATATATATATATATATATATATATTTGTGCTCGGGGCTACAAATAGCGAGCCTACCTACTTAAAACTAACTCAACTATGGCTAGGCAGTCTGAACTGTGCCATATACTGCCGCGTAAGGGTACACCTTGTAAAATAAGAGGGCAAAACTCAAACCAAACAGGCAACTCAGAAATCAAAACAAGCTTTATTAGTAATTACAACACAAGCGATTCAAAAGCACACTGCATCTCCAATTTCGGGTTTGGAACATAACGTATGTACGCACTGGACTTCCAGCGACCTAACTTCCTGATAACATGAGCAGGAACACCATGACGAGAGGCAGACGCGGCTGCCCCTATGCGTAGAGAATGACCGGATATGACCGAAGCATCATGGCCTAAGGATTTAACTAAAACATGTAAATAACGAACAAAACTGAGGAAGTAAGAGCCATGTTATTAAACAACAACAAAGGGCATTCTGGACTGTCATGAACACGAAGAGCAAGTAACGAGTTAAAGACCAAGACCGGACACCATTTGTGAGAGGTTTTAAAATATTTGACGTGCACCTTCTGACCGGGAAGTGATGTCTTAGTGTCGTTCAGAACGAGAGTGAAATGATCCGTGGCTCGCTGCAATTGTCCCAACTTGAGAAATGGAGCGGTACTAGTTCTACTCGTGAACTCGCCCGGCCTCAGAAAGCCATAGAAACCTAAGAAGAGGGCTGCTTTTAGCGTTAAACTATTACCTAGACCAAACGGGGAGTGATCCAGGGCATCTGCCAGCTCCCTAAACAGCGACCCCGAGATGGGCTGCCGGCCTGGAGGCTTTGGTACTCTACTTTTGGCAACCCCCTTAAGGGCAGCCTTAACTGCATGCGAAGTAAACAAAGATGCCCGATCCGGGAACTTCAAAGTAACAAAGTGTTGTATGCCTGCCAAATAAATCTTTATGGTGTTATATGCTAGCCGTAAGGAGGAGTGGCAAAACCCTATAAAGGCTAAAATAAAAGATACTGAAAGGACATCGTTATGCGGGTGAGACTGACAGAACTTAGTAAACAGATTAAAGGCCGTACGGTAAACTTTCTGAGTGTTACGGGAAAGTGAACTATTAATCAAGTCCTGACCTACAGACAACTAGGCATTTAGTTCAAAATCAAATCGTGGAACGCTGGAACCATGCATCCTGATGGATCGGCCTCTGGCATTACCTGGAAGAAAAGTGCAAAATTGAGCCTAGACAGTGCATCAGCAGCCGTGTTCCTAACACCATCTATATGAGCACTAGAAAAGTGAAAATTATGTAACAATGATAACCATACCAGTTTACGCATCAAAGACATGACCTGTGGGGACGAGGATCTACCTTTAAGTAGAATATACACCGTAGCTTCATTATCAGAAACAAACAGTACTGACTTCCTAAACCATAGGTGACCCCACACACTGGCAGCTGCAACTATAGGGTACAACTCAAACAATGCTGAGGACCTGCTAAAACCCGGAGACTGAAATACCTCAATTGGCCAAGCACTGGCCAACCAATGATTCTCCCAAATGGCTGCAAAACCCACTGAGGAGGAAGCATCGGAAAAAACTAAAGGAGAGGCATTATCGATACCAGGGGTGAAAAAGGATACCCCATTCCAGTTAGTCAAAAACGTATGCCACATAGCAAAATCGGCAATCGCTTGTCTATCAAATATGACTACGTAGCTTTGGCCAGACACAGAATTCATAGCGTCTAACAACCTGGAAACAAAACTCCTACCCTGTGGAATTACACGCATGACAAAGTTCAGCATGCCGAGAATGGATTGCAGCTGCACCTTGGTCACCCGGGGTGAATTGACAAGATCATGCATGGTCTATCTAATACGTGAGAGCTTGTCGAGCGGTAATCGGGCTTCCATGACCTGTGTGTATAGAACAATACCTAAGAAAGTCAGTGACTTGCAAGGGCCCTCAACTTTTTTATCTGACACCGGAACCGCCAGTTGCTGGAACACTGCTAACGAGGTTGTGAAGTCCCTGGGGCACACGTTACCTGGCTCAATAAACAAAAAGTCGTCCAAGTAGTGGATGACATGGGAACAGTCAAACCTGTTTTCCAGGAGCCAGTGTAGGGATTGCGCAAATTTATCAAATAACCAAGGACTACTCCTGGAACCAAAAGTTAACTTAACAGCAAAATAATACTTGTCGCGCCATTTAATACCGTGCCACTTCCATAGCTGAGGCATAATGGGCAGGAGCTTAAAGGCATCGGAAATATCGATCTTGGACAGCCACGTGTTACCGCCCATGCTCAGGATGACCGCTATTGCCTCATCTATGGAAGCATATTTCAGGGAGAACTCTTCAGCGGGAATAAGAGAGTTTAAACTAGGTGTGTGTGCAGAGTAAGGGGCGGACAAATCATAAATTAAACGAAGTTTATTACTAAATTTCCCAGCCACCAACCCCAATGGGCTTACTCTCCAAACGTCAAAGGGGGGCTCATCAAACGGACCAATAACAAAACCCTTGTCTATTTCAGCTTGTATCAGGGTATCTACAGCCCTAGGGTCCCTTAGAGCAGAACGTAAATTGTCAC
This sequence comes from Hyla sarda, assembly GCF_029499605.1. Classification (NCBI taxonomy): domain Eukaryota; kingdom Metazoa; phylum Chordata; class Amphibia; order Anura; family Hylidae; genus Hyla; species Hyla sarda. The sequence goes on along the minus strand of NC_079193.1, from coordinate 110,552,889 downwards.
ACTCATACGTAGCAGAGGGTAAAGTAATGAAACCTGTGTGGAAACCTGACCGGAATCCATTAATCAAAAACTGAACAAAACACCTATCTGGATGATCAGCAAGAAAATGTTCTAAACACAACACGTCTATCACTGCTAGTCATGCTTTCGACTTCTGTGGACAACTGGCCTTAGGATGGGCCCTGAAACAGAATGCACAGACATGTAAAAGTCTACACTGGTTATAATTGCAAGACCCAAAATTGAAATTATTGCAAATTTGAGATTTACCAAGATACTTGATAGGCCTACCTAACTTGTCAATCAAGCCTGGGTGTTTCTGATTCCTAGGCTGAAATGTGGGTGAAGATGTGCCGGGATTTACCTCGGATGGGGAATTAACAGTATTGCACCATTCAGTGGTATGGGCGATGGACTGACACCGAGAGCAAACGGGGGCTTTAAGACCTGCAAAATGATTGCAGAAAATCTCGGTGTCAACCAACGCCCAATTAACTGTATAGTTGTACTGCACTAGAGCTGCCGTCGCCTTAGCTGAAAATGATTTATGATAATCAGAAAACGTGAACCCACCATATTTATGAGCTAACTCTGTGACTTTGTACAGATACATGTCAAGCTCTTCACGTCTTTCTGGCTTGACTGAGCATAAAACGTCACGATAAATGGCGAACGCCATACTGAATTCAGCTAGTGTAAGCTTGCGACTTAACCTTACATCTTTTGCTTTCAGAATAACCGACACCTCACCGCAAGCAATAGTCTTGTTCTCGGAAACATCATGAGATGCAATAAGCAAGGAAGCGAGATTAACATCCTTACCATCAAGAATGTCCTTCTTCAGATTAGTCGGGATAAAATGAGCTGGCGCGACATTTGGCACGAGCATATTAAGTCCAACCGGTAATACTGAAGCCTGCGGGGTAGCAGAAACCTGAGGGGGAACGGAAGTGTGTGGAACGGCCGAAGTCGAACCCACCACTGGGGCCGGAGCGGGAGCCTCCGAACTCTTACACTCCAAGGTATCAACTCTAGAGCACAGCGAGTTAATTAACGTATGCAACTGCAAGATGGACGTATTGAGTGTCTGCATGGACACTTCTTCACTGCTAGGGCCTGCTTGATCACAGGGTCCCGAGTGCTCAGAGACCAATAAGCGATAAAGTTCCGCCTTGCGGGCAGTAGCCGGGAACGGGATGCCTTTGCGGACGAGTTCAGCCGTCAGTTTAGGAATGGTCCAGTTACGAAGAGATGGGACGCTACCCAGATCCGATGTTCTAGCGACATTGTCCAGAACAGAAGCTGCATCTTCAATGTCTGATGCGTGAGACATTTCTGAAAATTAGATATACAACAATCAAATCCTGACCCAAGGAACAAACCAAAAACGAAATACACCTGTCAGAGCAAGACTAACCCGGGAACCAAAACCACTGCCACCACAGAATCAGACTAGAAAGTGAAGAGTACCGAGTGGTGACTAAACACATGCTAACAGCGTGACACGTAAAGTTACTCGTGACTAACGAACCCCTTGGCCCAAAGACGTGATGAGCAGGGGATAAAGAGTACACCCAAGGACGTAATGGGTAACGAACTAAGACATGAATACCTGGGCTTCCTGAAGCCTAAAACAGACCGCACCTTGACAACTGGGTTATGACGGTCAATCTCGACATGAACAGGCGCTGGAACAACGTAGAAGCTGAAGCGAGGCGAGACTACCAGGATGAACACTGCGAGCCAAAGGAGAACCGTATGAAGAGAATGTTTACTATAACTAACCCAAAAAATGGACTGCACATACCTGTACCGAGGGTGGTAAGCCAACACGAAGTTCACGACAGCAGACGTTTAAGCCACAAGAGCGTGCGTGGACAACTGCTGAATAAAACACACAGGCATATAACTTAACAACACACAGGCTAAGGCAGATCCACACGAGGACCCAAAGACGAGTTGAGTCGGTGGAAAGGACACGAACCGAGCCCCAAAGGGCGAGTTGGGGGAAGAAAAACAACTTGCATGAACATAAAACTTTAAATTAACACCTATATACATATATGCAAAATTCCAAATATACTCTTTTATCTCTTTTTACCTAAAAGCGACCGGGCCGAGGACAGCGAACTAGCGTAAAGATGAACTTCGAGCCTAGACAGCTACACAGCGTTACTGAGCTAGTAAGGCGATAGTCTAATGCAGGAGGTAGATATCTTGCGAATAAACTGAAAATAGGAAAACCAACGTGAATACACCGCTTGACCGAAAATGAGAAACGATTGTAAGGCACAATACTACGTAAGGGCGAGGAGAAAAACTAAAATGTAAAAACAAGAATAATGGCAAAGGTAAACCCACCACATAACTGAATAGGTACAGGTGTGGATCAACACCTACAAGGCGCTTAGTGAGGCTATGACGAAGAATTTAGCTAGTAACATGACAAAAACACTTAACCAGGTAAAAGAGTAACCATAGGAGCACAGGAACAATAAATCAGCAGCGCACATTGAATAACATGCTACAAGCCAGGCAAACTAATTTAGGAACAACCGCCTTATTCACTACCACAACAAGTTAGAGTAAAACGGTACCAAACAACGAGCAAAGTAAATAACTACAACTAGCAATAAATACCATGAAGCAATAAATACCATGAAGACAGAGGCGAAACAGCGGAAGGCAAATTGACCATGTGAGAACAGAATTATAGTACCAGACAAATAGCGGAGCATATAGTGGCAGTGTATCAGTAGCGTATGCAGAAGGAATGTGAGTTTGATTGAATATATATATATATATATATATATATATTTTTTTTTAATTTATTTATATATATATATATATATATATATATTATATATATATATATTTTTTTTTCTTCAAAAACAACAACTAACGAACTAACAGACTCATGAGTTAAAACATGACTAATACGGACCAATGTATGCGGCCGAAGTGTAGATACGAGGAGCAACAGTGTAAAATACATGGAATATGAAACAGATTAGGTATATGAGAAGCAACTGCGGAACAAACGCGTCAACCAGTGAAATACACAGCAGGGACATCTGTGACACATTAACGAAGCGTGACCAGTAGACAACGTGTACTGACACTAAGACTAACACCTGGAACTACAAGACTATAATACCTACAGTATGCAAACAAGCACCCAGCATGCAGAGCTGAGCCGCAGGAGGTGTGTAACGAACTGGCTGCCGGCTGAGACTGGTGACCGAATAAGAAAGCCGGCATGCGTGAGGCAGCGGAACGGGACGGGAGAATACCGCGGAGCTCCGAAGGGCATATGCTCCGAAAGGTAACTCCCGCTGTCACCTCCCCCAACCAGCACCAAACATCTGAAAAGAAACCCCCGACATGCAGAGCCGGGCAGCCGGAAGCGCACAACGTTGCTTAACAGCCCGCTACAGCTGCTGAACAACAACACCAACATGCGAAAGGCAGGGCACGGGGGACAACCGCAGGGCTCATACAAGACACGAGCCCCCAGACTCCTGCAGTCACCCCCCGGACCTGCTCCGCCGTCGCCCCCTACCTAGCGTCTGAACTAACCTGAAATGACGTGCACAGCAGAGCACAGGAACGAACACGAGGCTGGAGAGACTTCCCCCGGCGTCTGACGTCACGGACTCCAAACAACGCGAGAGCCGCGGCGCACTGAACACAGGGAGCCGCGGCTTTTAAGCGCAAGTACCGCCCCTCCCACAAACACAGGTTAAGTGACTCAGTAAATAAACCTTCGCACATATATATATATATATATATATATATATATATACAGTGACCCCCCCGACCTACGATGGCCCCGACATATGATAATTTCAACATGCGACGGCCTCTCAGAGGCCATCGCATGTTGAAGGCAGTATCAACATACAATGCTTTTGTATGTCACGGCCTTCACATAAACGGCTATCCAGCAGCGCAGACTGCTTCAGCTGCCGCTGGATAGCCGTTTACGGTGCCCCGTAAGCTCCGGTGAGGGTCACTCACCTGTCCACGGCGTTCCAGGACGTCATCTTCGGGATCCCCAGCATCGCCGTCGCTCTCCATCGTCGTCATCACGTAGTCGGGCACACGCCGTCCCGTCATGTCGTGACGTAATGCCGGCAATGAGGAACGACGATCCCAGTCAATAGAGACGTTCCGGAGTGGCGGGGACACCCCGGGGACGCTGCGGCAGTCGCAGTGGTGACGGCGGGGACAGGTGAGTACAATGTCCTATATTTAACATTGCACGGATCCCTCAACATACGATGGTTTCAACAAACGATGGGTCATTTGGAACGGATTACCATCGTATGTTGAGGGACCACTGTATATATATATATATATATATATATATATATGTGTGTGTGTGTGTGTTCCTGTTATAGGCAGGGCGTTAGGTTAGGCCAAGTTAGAGACGTCCGTTTTTTTTTTTTTTAAATAAACTAATCAAAGCTTAGGCACTCATATTTCACACTCCACCTATAGAGTTGGAAACAACACCTAAAACAATGTTGACCAACCCGATCATCACAAAGGATGTACTCAGCAGAAGAAGCCTATTAGTTTCTTGCCTTTATTATTTAGATGGCCAGGGAGAAGAGGAATATGCTCCAATCCTCTTTGTCCTCTGCTAGTAGTGATGAGAAACAGCGATGAAGGCGTCACAAGACACTGCCTGAGCCTGCTCCCCAATCAAGTGAACCTGTGTTGACTCAAGTACCATGGTGGGCACTGCAAATGTACATGCTGTGAGAAAACAGATTCTGAAAAATCTGCATCCAAAATGCCAAAAGGCGCTTCTTTCCTTTGGTGCCCTGTTGTGTGCCCAAACAGTGGCTTATGACCACATTTGTGGTACTGCTACATTTAGGAGAAATTGGGTAACAAACTTTGGTGTGCTATTATCGTTTTTTTTTGTGTTTTTTTTGGTAAAGTGGGCAAATCTGTGCTAAAAATGCAAATTATGCATCAAAATGTAAAGTTTTATTTTCACCGCCTAATGCTAAAATCTTTCTTCAAACACTTTTCCTCAAAAACACTACATTTACACACACCATTACATAGTAACCCCCCCCCCCCCCCCCATATGAAATGGCCTGGAAGGCAGTGTTTCCTAAACAGGGAACCTCCTGCTGTTGCAAAACTACAGCCTCGAGCATGACCAGACAGCCTGTGACTGTCCAGGCATGCTGGGAGTTGTAGTTTTGTACCTGCTGAGAGCTTACTGTTTGGGAAACTCTGCCATAGGATATTTTTGGCCAAGGAGGAAAACCTCATGCTTGCCTCCCAGACTTCTTTTTCTTTTACCCTTTGTGAAAAAGAAAACTTGGGGGCTCCACCAACATGTTAGTGTAGAAAATTACATTGTTTACACTAACATGCTAGTGTTGCCCCATATTGTTTCATTTTCACGAGGTAAAAGAACAAATTTTGTGGGGCTTTTTCTCCTGCTGAGCACCTTCCATCCATATATGGGGTGTTTTCATGCTTTGGAAAAATTGGGTTATGAATTTTGAGAGGCTTTTTTTCCTTTTACCCATTTTAAAAAATGAAAATTTTGGGGCTACAATATGTTAGTGTAAAAATGGCGATTTTTACTTTTTTCCTCCACTTTGCTGCTAAGGGTGCAGTTTTTATAATGGGGTCATTTATGTGGGATTTAAAACAGAAAGACCCTCAAATCCACTTTAAACTGAACTGGCCCTGAAAAATTAATGAAGATTTTGAAATGTTCATGAAAATTTGAAAAAGTGCTGCTAAACTTTGAAGCCCTAGAGTGTCTTCAAAAAGCAAAAAGATATCTACTTTATGATGCCAACATAAAGTAGACGTATATGTGAATCAAAATGTCAATTATTTGGCATGACCATTTTCCTTACAAGCATAACATTTCAAATTTATTTTAAAAAAATTGGGAATTTTTTCATGAAGAATTATGCAAGTATTGATGAAAATGTATCACTATCTTGAAGTAGAATATGTCATGAAAAAACAGTCTCTGAATCAGTATGATAAGTAAAAGTATCTCAGTTATTAATGCATAAAGTGATACAGGTCAGGTTTAAAAAAAAAAACTGGCGATGACATACACGAGAAAAGTGGTACGGCAAATTATTAAATAATTTACCATGTGGCAATATCCCCCTAGTTGTAATTTTTTACAGGCCAAGTTTTGGGGGCAGAAAGAGCAAGTTTTGCATGGAAAGTTCCCCTTTGGGGTAATGTTAGTGAGCCAATCGCCGTTTCTCACTGGTATATCCTGTTTTTCACTTGTAGAGGCCTTTAAAATTTCCCCCAGCGTGCAATTCTTCCTATATGTTACCAAGGGAGAATTCACGGCAATTTCTCTTAAATCAGCATCTGACTCCAGGATATACCAGTGCTTAAGGATTACTTTGGACACAAATTCTTTCATATTAGAATTAGCCAGAGAAAAATCTCTGTGGTTTTTCATTTTGTCTGGATTTATGGCATAACAACTGATGACATGGAACAGTTAGAGCCTTCTCAAAACTGTCTTGTATGATATTGTTGGGATAACTCCTCTCTCTGTCGTTTCTTGAGGTCAGCTTGTGTATGGAAGGTCTCGCCATTACTGTTAACTTTCCTAAGGTGTAGGAACTGAGAATATGGGAAGTTATGGGCAATGGTCTTCCCATAGCCCCGTTTGTTTAAGGTTCCTTCTTGTACTGTAAGTTTAAGGTCTAAAAAAGTGAGCTCTGTATCACCAAACTCCGAGGTTAAAGACCTATTTTATTGGTTTGTCTTGTTCAGGTAGGTGACAAAGGAATCGAATTGTGCACCCTTCCATATTATCAGGATGTCATCGAGAAACCTGAGATAAAGTTTAATATTGGGGATGTACGGATTCTTAGAGGAAAAGATATATATTGATGCTCAAAAGCAGCAAGGAACAGATTGGCATAGGTACAAGAGACTGAGGTGCCCATTGCAGTCCCGGTCTCCTGCCTATACCAAGTTTCACCTTCTTTAAACTCGTTATGGGAGAGTATGAAGCGACAGGCTTCAGTCACAAAATTGGGGAAGTCACTAGTATTGTAAGTCTCTGTCAAAATTTCACGGATAGCCTGCACACCCGCATCATGTGGGATGCGGGTGTACAGGCTCTCTACGTCAATGGAGGCTAAATGGTATGTATTGGTCCAGTGAAAATTGTCAAGATGTATGAGTAAATCACAAAGAAAGAAGGCAAGGCAGAAAGGGATGATAGCACACCAAAAATGCAAAAATAAATCTTTATTATACAAAAACGACCACATACATTTAAAAGCACTTAAAAAAGGAGGTCCATAACACTATTGACCACCTTGAGCCATGGAGAGGGACTCCAGAACTAATCAAAGACTCCCCCCCAGAACAGGGATACCCGCTATACTCAATAATAAAGTGCAATCCTATCACTAAGACAACCGGCCCCACAGAAAACACTATTCAGTATGCAGTATACAAACGAGAGCTCTTCTAAATGGTCAAAAAGTAATATATGTAATATATCTACACAAAAGCATCTGGCTGTAAAGAATAAAAATAGACAATGTATACAGAGCTACACGGTTGCTAATGGTCATACACATCATGGAACATCAAGTTGTCAAAGAACAGATAGATATACGTCACATGATCATAACAGAGCGGGTGTCCCCCTCCAAAACCTAGGTCCCCACGCGTTTCGTCACTCTGGGTGACTTCCTCAGGTGCGCATGGCTCTAACATGAACCAACACAAGCTTATATATCATTATTGTTCATTACCTCAGTGCCAGCAGGTGTGGGTCCCACCTCCTTTGACACACACACACACACGCTGACCATGCATCCTGTTCCGGTTCAACCCCTTATACTGACATACCTGATATCATACAGTTCTGATATCTTGCCCTTGCTCTCGACAGAGTGCGCTTGCGCTGAATCAATAACATATGCCTACCCCTATTGGCTGGTGCGTCCAACTCGTATGCTTGCGTCTTCTCAAAAAATCTAGCGCATGCGTAGTATTCCCACAGGTTCACGCATGCGCATTATGTTAGTATCTCTTGTAAGGCCAATCGCTAATATTGCTGGCTTCCAACCTTTGAGTGCGCATGAATCCCTCTGTATGCATGCGCAATGGGTCTTCTATCCGTACAGCCTATCTTAGGCAAAGTAGATCTTATACATCGCACCTGCGTGGTGAGTCTTATGCCCGCACAGCATGTATTGAAGGAAGTGAATCTTATATCTCGTACCTACGCACCAGGATTTTTTGTATCTTGCAATAGATGAGATGGCCATATCTCTAACTCCAATATGCCTCAGTATATATTTAGTCAGTTATCAACCCTATAGAACACATCTACATCAGACTCCTAGGCTAAAGCTAAGGGTATACCAAGGTTATAAAATAAAGAATACAAGGTTAGACAATTGTCAATATACAAATATAAAATAAATAATAAAGTATAAGTGAAGGAAAAAAAACACATCTAACAACCCATGTGACAATCTTCATATATTATGTCCTATATTCATCAGGTCCACATAACGTGCCCTATATTCTATGTATCACTTTTATTGATTATTAACACACCAATAATTATAAAAGGCCATGTGATGCAAAAAGGTTTATATATATGTAGGTCTCTATATTCCATCACCATAACAACTAAAAGATATTGGTACAATAGCATCAAGGTATACGCAATTAGGACAACAACAATAATTATATAGACCCATACTATACCAGAAGGGTATGTGCATAAAGAGATCTCCATATTTAATTACCATAATACCTGAAAAAACATTGGTGTATTAACACCAAAGCATGCATTATTGAAACAACAAAAATGTATACGTGAAAATCAATTTGTATCCCTCATATCAATATTGTGGTTGAACCGTCTCCTTACAGCCTCATTCACCATTCCCTCTCCAAACCATACACACTTCATGTCTATTCACATCACTTCCCATTCATACACCCACTATTGCCGGCACTGAGTTCACATTGTATATCATGATATGAATAGACATGAAGTGTGTATGGTTTGGAGAGGGAATGGTGAATGGGGCTGTAAGGAGACGGTTCAACCACAATATTGATATGAGGGATACAAATTGGTTGTGTATTGCAATTCTCTTTGGGTAGCACTGCTATCATTTTTTGGGTAGTATGATTTTCAAGTATACATTTTTGTTGTTTCAATTATGCATGCTTTGGTGTTAATACACCAATGTTTTTTCAGGTATTATGGTAATTAAATATGGAAATCTCTATATGCACATACCCTTCTGGTATTGTATGGGTCTATATAATTATTGTTGTTGTCCTAATTGCGTATACCTTGATGCTATTGTACCAATATCTTTTAGTTGTTATGGTGATAGAATATAGAGATCTCCATATGTATAAACCTTTTTGCATCCCATGGCCTTTTATAATTATTGGTGTGTTAATAATCAATATAAGTGATACATAGAATATAGTGCACTTTATGTGGACCTGATGAATGTAGGACATAATATATGAAGATTGTCCCATGGGTTGTTAGATGTGTTTTTTCCTTCACTTATACTTTATTTTATATTTGTATATTGACAATTGTCTAACCTTGTATTCTTTATTTTATAACCTTGGTATACCCTTAGCTTTAGTCTAGGGGTCTGATGTAGATGTGTTCTATAGGGTTGATAACTGACTAAATATATACTGAGGCATATTGGAGTTAGAGATATGGCCATCTCATCTATTGCAAGATACAAAAAATCCTGGTGCATAGGTACGAGATATAAGATTCACTTTGTTCAATACATGCTGCGCCGACATAAGACTCGCCACGCAGGCGCGATGTATAAGATCTACTTAGCCTAAGATAGGCTGTACGGATAGAAGACCCATTGCGCATGCATGCAGAGGGACGCATGCGCACTCAAAGGTTGGAAGCCAGCAATATGGCCGATTGGCCTTACTAGAGATACTAACATAATGCGCATGCGTGAACCTGTGGGAATACTACGCATGCGCGATATTTTTTGAGAAGACGCAAGCATACGAGTTGGACGCACCAGCCAATAGGAGTAGGCATATGTTATTGATCCAGCACAAGCACACTCTGTCTAGAGCAAGGGCAGGATACCGGAACTGTATGATATCAGGTATGTCAGTATAAGTGGTAGAACCGGAACAGGATGCATGGTCAGTGTGTGTGTGTGTGTATGAAAGGAGGTGGGACCCACACCTGCCGGCCCTGAGGTAGTGAACAATAATGATATATAAGCTTTTGTTGGTTCATGTTAGAGCCATGCGCCCCTGAGGAAGTCACCCAGAGTGACAGAACGCGTGGGGACCTAGGTTTTGGGGGGGACACCCGCTCTGTTATGATCACGTGACTTATATCTATCTGTTATTTGACAACTTGATGTTCCTTGATGTGTATGACCATTACCAACCGTGTAGCTCTGTATACATTGTCTATTTTTATTATTTACAGCCAGATGCTTTTGTTTACATATATTACATATATTACTTTTTGACCATTTAGAAGAGCTCTCGTTTGTTTACTGCATACTGAATAGTGTTTTCTGTGGGGCCGGTTGTCTTAGTGATAGGATTGCACTTTATTATTGAGTATAGCGGGTGTCCCTGTTCTGGGGGGGGGGGGGGGGGGAGGGAGTCTTTGACTAGCTCTGGAGTCCCTCTCCAAGGCTCAAGGTGGTCAATAGTGTTATGGACCTCCTTTTTTAAGTGCTTTTAAATGTATGTGGTCGTTTTTGTATAATAAAGATTGATTTTTGCATTTTTGGTGTGCTATCATCCCTTTCTGCCTTGCCTTCTTTCTTTGTGATGTATTCAATATTAAGGCATATATAGCACCCAGTCTTATTAGTATCTGTGGTTGAGCCTACCTCCTTTTCAATATAAGATGTATGAGTAAGTCTCCAGTTTCTTTAATATAGGACGGGATGGTTTTGTCAAAGCTGAAGTACAGGCATGGACACAGTCCAGTAAGTGAGAGTAGGCTTGCACTCCTCTGTGCTCTCTCTGTCTGATAGGACAGGAGAGAACACAGAGGAGTACTACCAGACAGGAGAGAGTACAGAGGAGTCTATCAGACAGGAGAGAGCACAGAGGAGTGCTATCAGACAGGAGGGAGCAAAGAGGAGTGCTAGCCCACCCTCAATTACTGGACTTTGTCCTTGCCTGTGCTTCAGCTTGGACAAAGCCACTATTTTATAAGCAATGATTTCTATAAAAAGGAAATAAAATTTTCTTATGAAGTATATTAGAAAGGTTAAAGACTACCTGTCACCAAACTAAACTTTCAATATATTGTTGCTTATGTTATTATAAGACACTTTGCTATTTACTTGCTGTTAAAATTCTCAACCCTTATATGTTTTTAATGTGATTGAAAAACTGGCCACTAGATGGCTCTTTTCTGTTATTTGATGCAAGTTCAACAGTTAGTTTGGTCTCCACCCAGACTTGTGGAAGTGTGTGCGAGGCATCGTGAGGCACAGCTCTCGCAGGCTTCAGTGACATTGCGCCTGCTGGGGAACACCCACTTTCTCTGGCCTTTAGCTCAAACAATGTGAGCAAGGGGAAAGGTATGATACAGAGCTTTTTAAAAAAAAAATTAAGGGCAGGAGGGGTGTTAGGAGTAGTTAGGGAATATAATCCGAGTTAGTTTAGAAAATATGGTTTGGGGACAGGTACTCTTTATTGTTTTACCAAGATGTACAACATATAAAAAGTTTTTGAATCTGACAGTGCCAGTTTAAAGTTGCCTTTGACCACTTAACGAGGCAGGACGTAAATGTACGTCATGGTGCGGTGGTACTTAACGCACCAGGATGTACAATGACACCCTATACATAACCGCGAGCATCGGAGCGATGCTCAGGTCATGCATGGCAGGTCCCGGCTGCTGATAGCAGCCAGGGACCCACTGGTAATGGCGGACATCCGAGATCGGGCGGATGTCCAGCATTAGCCCCTCAGATGCCATGATCAATACAATTCATGGCATCTGCAGCGCTGCAGTCTCTAAAATAGATGATCAGATTGCCCGCAGCGCTGCCGCGGTGATCTGATCATCCAGAACGGCAGACAGAGGTCCCCTCACCTGCCTCCGCTGCCTTCCATGGGTCTTCTGCTCTAGTCTGAGATCGAGCAGACCAGAGCAGAAGATGACCGATAACACTGATCAGTGCTATGCCGTATGCATAGCACTGAACAGTATTAGCAATCGAATTATTGCTATAGTCAGTTTTTCCCCATAAATTGTAAATTTTTCCCTATTTTACCCCTAAAAAGTGTAAAAAAAATGTTTTTAATAAACATATTTGGTATCGCCGCATATCCAATATATCCAAACTATTAAAATATAATGTTAATTATCCCGTACGGTGAATGGCGTGAACGTAAAAAAAAAAAATTGCTGCTTCTTTATAACATTTTATTCCAAATAATATTGATAAAAAATATATTAAAAGTTTTATATATGCAATTGTGGTATCAAAAAAAGATACAGATCACAGCGCAAAAAAATAGCCCTCATACCGCTGCTTATACAGAAAAATGAAAAAGTTATAGGTCAGCAAAATTGAGGGATTTGGTTAAAAAGTTTGCGATTTTTTTAAAGCTGTATAATAGTATGCAATCATGGGTACCATTTTAATTGTATTGACCCACAAAATAAAGAAAACAGGTCTATTTTACCGTAAAGTGTAAAGCATGAAAACAAAACCTTCCAAAATTTGCAAAATAGTTTTTTTTTATCAATTTCGTATTTTTTTGGTTGCGCCATACATTTTATGGTCAAATGAGTGATGTCATGATAAAGAACAACTGGTCGTGCAAAAAACAAGCCCTTGTTCTAGTCTGTGGATGAAAAGATAAGAGAGTTATGATTTTTGGAAGGCATGGAGGAAAAAACGAAAACGTAAAAATAGAATTGTCTGAGTCCTTAAGACCCAAATGGGATGAGTCCTTAAGGGGTTAAAGTAAGGAAAAATACAGTCAATTTAATATGAGTTGTTGGCAGCTTAGAAGAAAATTTCAGGATCTGATTTTATAATTCAGTAATTATGCTGTATTTTTCTTTCATTGTAGCTGCGGATTCCAAGGAGCGACAATTTTGGTTGGCTCCGCTTCAAGCATGTGCCAAACACCATACAGAGTCCAAGGTAAAAAGCCTCACTAAATAATAATAATTCAGCTATTTATACTGTTATGCAGTAATACTATGTTAGATGCCTTTAGCAACAATATCGTTTAAATGTTTGATGCCTAAAAGCTAGGAATTCTGGAAATAGAAGTCATAGAAAAGTTTCTGCTGTTTAGAGATTGCTGGAAAAGTTGTGGAACATTTATCAGGAACGAAATACATTTTGGATAATGTAAGTAGGCTATAAATGGTCACATTGGTGGGCGGGGGGTTGATTTATCACAGAGTTATTTTGTATGTCATTTTTAAAGTCTCTTTTGTTGCGGGTTGTTTAGTGGACACATTCACCAAAACGAACAAAATTACTTTGTAAGGAACATCACTAAAAGTTGTCTATGTTTACAGGTTTTTTCAACCATTGCATTGTAAATTTGGGTATTTTTAAATAATCACAAATTATAAATTAATGTCCACTACATGTAAAGTGGCCTACGCAAAAGCACCTGGCCCAGAGGGTTTTTCTGGGGAATTCTATAAGGTCTTGGTCGACCAACTTGAACCTCCACTGATATCTTACTATAACCATCTACTGCATTTGGGTTTTATTCCTCTCCATTCCAATACTGCCACTATAAAACTTCTGTTGAAACCTGGTAAGGACCCACTCCTCCCACAGTCTTACTGCCCCATTTCCCTAATCAATCAGGACCTCAAATTTAATTTTCACTGATGTTTAAGACAGTTTTTGCCTTTCCTCATAAGTCCCTTCCAGGTGGGATTAGTTTTAAACCGCTCAGTGGGGACTAACATTCGAAATGTACTGATGGTCCTAGATGGGGTGCAGCATTGTCCAGAGTCAGGAGAAACAATGTTGCTATTAGCTCTTGATGCCGAAAAGGCTTTTGACAATGTTTGGTAGGACTGGCTCAGAATGGCACTGGACAGGGTTGGTATCACTGGGCACTTCCGCACCATTTTGGGGGGGTTTCTAATCCCCTCCGATGGTGCGGATTCATACCCCCCGTTCCTGCAATCCAAAGGGACGAGACAGTGGTGCCCCCTGTCTGCTCTCTTGTTTAATCTAGCCCTGGAGCCTTTGCCGTGGCACTTGGAGGACTCTGAATTATATAGGGGCATTTTTATCCAGTACAAAGCGGTCAAGTTGACCCTTTTTGCAGACGATGTCTTAATTTTTAGGGCAGACTTGGGTACCCATTATGTTCTGCTGATGTCCACTCTAGATTACTATGGTTCTTTTTTTGGGTATAAAGTTAGCCAACTCAAAAGTGAGATCCTTCTCCTATGACCCACTAAACCTACCACCTATTGGAGCTCCCTAGGCATACCAGAAGGTGTCATTAGGTCGTTTATTAAATATCTTGGGATTAAAATTGGAAAAATGCCCTCCTCTTCATAAGCACTGAGTTACCCCTCTTTACTTAAGCAATCCAGGAGGAGCTGCAATGCTGGTTTCCTCTCCCTATCTCATTCCTAGGCAAATGTCATCATATTAAGATAAGTTTCTCTCACTTATTGTGCCATTTGCAAACTTTGCCCATTCTCCTTAAAGTGGCCTACATAGACAAGTCTTCAGAAATCACTTCTATTGTAACTTTAAAAAAAAATGCACAAATATGCAAATCCAAAAAATCACAAAAAACATGCAAATTAGATTAATAACAACTAAAAAATTATTGATAAATCTATACTACTCACAAACTAATTCTGCAGTTATTGCCAAAAACGGGTACATGTTTTATTAAACAAGTTTTTTGTTAAACATTTGGCGAACTCATAGACTTTCTAGTCTTAAGTTTACAATGTTTAAAAACTAGACAGTTTTTATTTATCAACCCCACTGAGGGCCCTTAATATCTGGATCTAAGACATTGTCTAATCTACTGTTAAGTGCAGTGACATTCATTTCTTTTTTAAGATTGTTACCACAGATGTTGCCACAACCAATCACAGCTCAGCTTTCATTTAGTGAATTGCTCTGGTAATATAAAATATAAACTCTGACTATGATCAACAAAGAAAATTTTACTATAAGACCTTTGATCATTCTTCCCCTATGTAACTAGACAAAGTCACTTCAAAATGTAGCTGTGCCTGATAAACAAAATTAAGGGGATGAGGCAATAGCCCCTTTAGTCAGCTAAACAGAAAAATTAACTAGTAAGACCTACATGTTACCCTTTGGATGGTCATATATAGTTCTAGAAAGTGTATTCGCCAGAGGTAAAAAAGTGTCCTTAGTTGCTGATGGTAAATAGAAATAAAAACGCCAGAAGAAAAATTAAGTTTAGATTTCTATTTACTGCTGACAACTAAGGCCACTTTTTCGCCTTTGGCACAAACATTTTCGGGTTCACAGAGTTGTACACTCACTGATCTGGTAAGTATAGGTTATCAAAATTGTAGTATGTAAATGCTGATTTAGGGTACGGTCTCAAGTAGCGTATACCCAGCGTGAAATACGCTGCATATTTGCCTAAGAGTAAACACACACAGGGCTACCGGGCAGCAGGCCTGTATGTGCAGCAAAGTTTGATTGCAGGGCCAGCATGTTAATGTGACTGTGCCACGTAGGCCCGCCTTCAAGCCTCACAACACACACAGGGCTGCTCCGGGTGGCCCTGTGTGTGCACAGCAGAATTTGCGCAGCATGGAATACGATGCATATATACTACGTGGGACTGTACCCTTAGGGTAGAGTCACATATGCTGTATTTGCTGCTGCATATTTGCTGAAGCTGATTTTGCTACCCATTGACTTCAATGGCTATAAAAATATGCAGCAGCAAATACAAATCAAAACACGGCAGATGTGACCCTACCCTTAAATGATAAAAATCTAACAGCCTACATTGTCCACCAGAGTAGCTTGCAGCATACTGTTTTCGCTAGTTCTTATTCGTGGACGTTTATCATTGTTGCTTTGGTAAGCAAGTTCTGTAGGCATATTTTTTTTTGCTTTGCTTTTGCTTATGTATGGCACATTTATCATACTATCACAGGGGGTTGAGAAACATAAGCAAATACCAATAAATCACTTTTGAATACCATTTTTTCAGCGCACACATAAGCAAAAACCAATAAATTACTTCAGAACACCACATATATAAAATGTGTATTTAGTAAATTTTTTTAACTACTTTTTTCCCCTAAATGTACTAACTCATTTAATTTTTTTTTACTTCTCATTTCAGGTCCGTGTATCCTGTGGATTACTTTAGATCTGGAGGAGTAGAGTGACCAGCCTTTTTTTTTATATTAATAAAATAGTTAACAAGGGCTGGTGGGGGAATATTTTTTTTTTTAATATAAGTTTTTTAAATGTTTTGTGTTAAATTTTTTTTCAAGGAAATCTGTCAGCTTGCTCCCCCCGCACTAACCAGCAGTACTGATGCATACCATGCCCGGATTCGCCACTCCGTTCGCCCGTAATCTTCTTTCTTCTTGATATGCAAATTCACTGCTAACTGGCACGGGTGGGGTTACAGCCTTCATCTGGCACTGTGATATAACCGCCGCCTGACCCGCAGCACCGCCTGGCTTATGAATATTCATGTTCTCCCTTATCATCTCCCTCTCCTCCCCGCTGATTTCAGGACTCCACTGTGCATGTGCTGGCTTCCTTTTTACACCCGGAAGCCGCTTCAGCATAGTGGAGTCCTGAAATCAGCAGGGAGGAGAGGGAGATGATGAGTGAGAACATGAATATTCATAAGCCGGGTGGTGCTGCGGGCCGGGCGGCAGTTACGTCACAGTGCAAGATGAAGGCAGTAACCCCACCTGTGCCAATTAGCAGCTAATTCGCATATCAAGAAGAAAGAAGATAACGGGCGAACAGCGCAGCGGATCCGGGCATGGTATGCATCAAACTGATCAGCGTCCCCCGCACTACCAGCCAGTACTGCTGGTTAGTGCGGGGGGAGCAAGCTTACAGTTTTCCTTTTAATTTACTTTACAGGCTTAGTAGTGGAAGCTGTCTTATAGACTGAGTCCATTACTAAGCCAGGGTTTAGAGTTAGCACCAAAAAACAGCTAACGTTAACCCCCAATTATTGCCCCGGTACCCACTGCCACAGGGGTGCCGGGAAGAGCCGATACCAACAGGCCCGGAGCATCATAAATGGCACTCCTGGACCTAGGGAGGTAACAGGTTGACGTTATTTAGGCTGGGGAGGACCAGTAACAATGGTCCGCCCCCACCCTGGTAACGTCAGGCTGTTGCTGCTTGGTTGATATCTGGCTGAGAATAAAAATAGGGGGAACCCTATGCTTTTTTTTTTTCATAAATAATTAAATATAAAAAAAACGCATAGGGTTCCCCCAATTTTTTGTCTCAGCCATATACCAACCAAGCAGCAACAGCCTGACGTTACCAGGGTGAGCAAGGACCATTGTTACTGGCCCTCCCCAGCCTAAATAACACCAGCCTGTTACCTCCTAGGCGCACCATTTTTGAAGCTCCGGGCCTGTTGGTACCAGCTCTTCCTGGCACCCCTGTAGCAGTGGGTACCGGGGTAATAATTGAGGGTTACCGCTAGCTGTTTTTGTGGTTAACGTTAAGCCCTGGCTTAGTAATGGACTCCGTCTATTAGGCAGCTTCCACTACTAAGCCTGCAAAGTAAATTAAAAAAACAGAAAAAATGTTTAATAAAACTTTTATTCCAAAAAACACTCCCCCCTCAAGCCCTCGTTAACCATTTTATTGACATAAAAAAAAAAAGTAATCGACGTAGCTCACCAAATCCGAAGTAGTCCACAGAATATACGGATCTGAAATGAGAAGAAAAAAATAGACAGGAAATAGGTTAGTACATGTATTGTCACCAGCTGTCACATCTCCCGCCCATGCCGCACGACTACAACTGCCAGCATGTCCTTATTGTAAAGGCATGCATGGAGTTGTAGTCATGCTGTGGGGGCGGGAGATGTGGGGGCGGGTGACCAGCATTTGCCCACACATCTTACACCCGCACTGCACCACTACAACTCCCAGCATGTCCTTACTGTAAGGGCATGCTGGGAGCTGTAGTTGTGCTGCACGGGCAGTGAAAGGGAAGCCAGGGAAACAGGCAGCATTTTGTTCCGCTCCCTGGCTTCCCAGCGGGGTAAATGAAGTTATGGCACTGTAACTTCATAATTCCCTCTGGCAGCTGTGATTGGCCAGGTTGTCTGAACCAATCACAGGTCTGCCAGGCAAATATGAAAGCTGGCTCCGCTGCTCGGCCACCCGCCCGAATCTACCACCTGCCCGCAAGCTGTTGTAACTCCCAGCATTTCTCACTGTAAGGGCATGCTGGGAGTTGTAGTTCTGCAATACCTAGCGGGTGGGTGGCTGGGAATGGAGCTGTGCAAAAAGTCATGACTTTTGTGCGACTTTTAAAAAATGGCTGACCTGGCTTACACTTGAGACTTTTGGAAGGGGGTTGACAACTTTTTTGCCTATGTGCAACTAAATTCCTGACCACTGCGAGGTGAAAACTGAAAATTGTTTAAAGGGGTTATCCAGCATAAGGTGATTTTAGTACGTACCTGGCAGACAGCAATGGACATGCTTAGGAAGGATCTGCGCTTGTCTTGGGCTAAATGGCTATGCTGTGAGATTACCAGAACACTGTGGCTAGCTTTCTGTGAATTTGTGTTTCCTGTTTCCATGATACCATTTTCCTCCTTCCCACACATCAGCTACCCCACCCATTAAAACATAAATGAGCTGCAGACCTGTGGTCTTCAATCAGGATGCCTACAGCTGTTGCATTAGTTGCAGATTGCTCTCTCCACCTATTGAAGCAGACAGACTCCCTGTCATCAGCTGACTAGTGAGTCAGGTCTCGACCGCATTGCAAGCTGGGAAAAATCCGAGACAGGAGTCATTTTGTATGCTGTTAAAAATAAATATTGGGGTGAAAATCGTATAAGAATTGTGAGAAAACCGTCACACACAGGTAAAGACACTATATTATGAACTACAACTAACTTTACAGCCCCTGTAGCCTAGTCAAATAAAAAAAAATCTCCCCTTTAAGTATTTTTTTAAGAATACCCCTTTAAGTAGGGCCGATTGTTTTTTTGTTTTTTGGTTTTTTTTACTTACCCACAGAAGTCGCACCAAAAATTGCTTAGGCGCACATGCGACTTTTTGTGCAACTTCTGTAAGCAGAAAAAAAAAACTCTAAATCCCTTGATAAATCTCCCTCAAGATAAATGACTAAGGTGTTTTTGATTGCAGACAAATGAGTGGATCATGTAGTAATTTATGTTGCCCAAATTTAGGGCATGCAACAATATGGAGTCTTGGGAAAAGTTAAACAATAAATAGCATGATGCATAATTTTAATTTGAGTTTCTCGCCATACCTTATTAACAGTAGCCATGCAGACATTACCCAAACCTTCTTGAATCCTTTTGTAACTGTCTGGGATTTAGACTCCTAGGGCTGAAATACACAGGAGACCTCATTATTAGCTGTATCAGCTCTAAGTCTTCAATAGACGGAGTAAAACAATTGTACTAAAGCTTCTCTACCTAAAAGGATAAAAAGATATTCAGAGCGCTCTACTTTTCCAAGTCTGTCAGTAGTACAGCTTGTAAACATATGACTTGCTTATAGGAAAGGAAATAACTCAGGTTGATCCCAAACTTCAGTTATAGTTCTGATAAGGTTAGATATCTAGGCTCCTTATCAATATACAAATGATGTCACTCTCTTGCGTAAACGGTTGGGGTGCCGTAGTAGGAATCTATATATATATATATATATATATATATATATTTATATATAGACTAGGCACACCTTAATTTCTGATGCAATAAGAAATAATTTTATTCGTCAATCCTAAACAAAGTGTTTATTTTCGGTCCCAGATGGACCTTCATCAGACCGGATTGCTGCGGGGTAGGAGGAAAACAAATAATTGGCCAGCAGAGCCGTGCTGTGTGAAGTCCTGCGTGGCGACCTATAGTCGACTATAGGTCGCCATACAGGACTTCACACAGCACGGCTCTGCTGGCCGATTATTTGTTTTCCTCCTACCCCATAGCAATCCGGTCTGATGAAGGTCCGTCTGGGACCGAAACGTAACACTTTGTTTTGGATTGAAGAATAAAATTATTTCTTATTGCATCAGAAATGACGGTGTGCCTAGTCTATATATAAATAGGCTCCTTATCAGTCATTGCGTTTTGATCCTGGCATCATATGCATCAGGTAAAAGTCATCTTAAAGGGGTTGTGCGCTGCCCTGCAGTTCGGAGCTCCGCTCACGGCATCTGGAAGTTCTTACTCTGAACGCTGTGTGCGGGCTTCCGTGTTCGCGGCCAGCGGGCGTGACGTCACGCCCGGCCCCTTCGAGACGTCTCGCCCGCCCCCTCGTGACGTCTCGCCCGCCCCCTCGTGACGTCTCGCCCGCCCCCTCAACGAAAGTCTATGGGAAGGTGGCGCGACCGCTGAACGGGTCCCATAGACTTTGGTAGAGGGGGCGGGCGAGACGTCACGAAGGGGCCGGGCGTGACGTCATGCCCGGTGGCCGCGAACACATTTGAAGTAATGTTTGGATCATTGGATCTGACGAAGAGGGGGTCCCACCCCTCGAAACGCGTTATCTGTGATTTTTCTCAATAAAACTCCAACTACTAAACTACTCCACCGAGCAAGGCTATTTCTTTTCATGACCACCATTTGTATCCGATACCCGCGAGCTGACGTAGAGGAGAGAGCGCTTTTTTGGACACCGATTTTTTTTCCCCTGAGCACGATTGTCTCAGAGAAACTCTATCCATTGCATCCTCCAGACGTCCCGGACCCACAGGACGCCACGGTGTGAGCCGCACCTCCTAAATTCAGCCATTCCTGTTGCACCGGGAGACAAGCACTACATGGTGTTGTGCCCAGTGCACAACACCCCAAGGTGAGCAAAAACTGTTCATACATCTTCTGCCCAGTGTATTAAGAACTACATTTACGGCACATTGTCGCGCTATTCTTTTCTGTTTCTATTTTTTCATATATCAAGTATCATCGATTTGATTGGTATTGTGGCTTCCCATTTTTCTTAAGGGCAATGAAGGAGTGGGCATATTAGATTTCAATGTGCCTAATCATTTGTTTGTGTGGTAGATAAGCAACTTAGCGCTTGTTCCCATGTCCGTCTGTATAAATTATGTCATGCATATTTTAAAATCCATTCAAACCTTTCGCAAATGGTTGTAAATAGATCCCATTGATGTCAATGGGATTGTTTTGCAATCGTTTGTCATCCATTTTTTTCTATTTTTTTCCCCGCCAATAAAGGGTGGAAAAAAGCTAATTGGACATAATGTCCCACCAAACTCCAAAAATGGGTAGAACAAAATTATTGGCACCCTTTCAAAATTGTGGAAAAATAAGATTGTTTCAAGCCTGTGATGCTCCTTTAAACTCAGGTATGGGCAATAGGTGTGGGCAATATAAAAATCACACCTGAAAGCAGATAAAAAGGAGAGAATTTCACTCAGTCTTTTCATTGTGTGTCTGTGTGTGCCACAGTAAGCATGGACAACTGAAAGAGGAGAAGAGAATTGTTTGAGCACTTGAGAACCAAAATTGTGGAAAAATATCAACAATCTCAAGGTTACAAGTCAATCTCCAGAGATCTAGATTTGCCTTTGTCCACATTGCACAACATTATCAAGAAGTTTGCAACCCATGGCACTGTAGCTAATCTCCCTGGGTGTGGATGGAAGAGGAAAATTGATGAAAGGTGTCAACGCAGGATAGTTCGGATGGTGGATAAGCAGCCCCCAACAAGTACCAAAGATATTAAAGCTGTCCTGCAGGCTCAGGGAGCATCAGTGTCATCTGCAAAGATAGAAACAGAGCTGTTAAACCCATTCTCTATATCATTAATACATAAATTAAACAATACTGAACCTTGGGGTACACCACTAATAACCGGACCAGAGTACGAATCATCGACCACCACTCTCTGGGTATGATCCTTAAACCAGTTTTCAATCCAATTACAAACCAAAATTTTAAAACCCAAAGACCTTAACTCGCCTATCAGACTTCTATGAGGGACAGTATCAAATGCTTTTGCAAAATCCAAAAACACTATATCCACAGCTGTTCCTCTGTCCAGGCTTCTACTCATATCTTCATAAAAGCAAATTAGATTAGTTTAACAACTTCTATCCTTAGTAAACCCATGCTGGCTTTCACTTATATTCGTACCACATTCGCCCTGCACCAGTTCCTTGGCACAATACCATACACCAGAGAATCTCTAAATATCATGAACATGGGTACAGATATTACTGAACTCTCTAAGAACTCTTAGGTGTAATCCATCTGGTCCTGGAGACTTTCTTACATTTACTTTACTTAATTTACCTTGGACCATATCTACATTAAGCCAGTTCAGTACATTACATGATGTGTTACCAGCAGTGTCCCGGCCTGTGTTTAGCTACTCCCTCTTCCTTCATATATACAGAGCTAAAGAACCCATCCAGTACCTCCGCCTTCTCTTGATCACCAGTGACCACTTCCCCATTATCATTATTAAGGGGTCCTACATGCTCTGTCATTGTTTTTTTATTTTTGCATTTATATATCTACAAAAATATGGGCCATGTGACCTATAGTTGTGGGCATTTTGTCACTTAACTAAAGAATGTGTTCATGGATGGATGCAACATTGCAGCCACTCATTGTCTGGATGCCGGGCTACATCAAAGACACTGGACATGTCTTAAACGTGATTCATGATGTTGTCTGGCAAGACAGATTCACGTGGATAACTGCAGATTTCACATCCCTCTATTTGGTAATCCTGCACCCCCTGGCTCTATGTGCACTGTCCTGGTTTCTTGAAACTTATTCCAGTTATGCTAACAACTTACGGGAGTACATAATTCAGGTTGTTGATTTCTTGCTCCATCATAATTTTTTTTATGTTTAACCATCTATTTTTTCTTCAAATTACTGGAGCATCGATGGGGGCGAAATCCTTTCTTGCCAACATATGTGTTGGTGGGAGAGGGCGACACTTTTCACTCCCAGTAATCCCTTTATGTCATCGATTTACTGGTATGGTTGCTACATTAGCGACCATACCAGTAGTCGGAAGTAGCGACCATACCAGAATTCACAAAATATCTCAACGATATGTGCAACCAAAAGTTTACAGTATCTCAGGAGACCAGGACAGTCACGTTTCTGGTTTTGCGTCTGCGGGGTCACCCAGATAATAAATGTGTTTATTACATCTACACATAGAAAAAGCATGGCTGTAAATTCTATCCTCCATGTTCCTCATGTCACCATGCACACGTTACCAGAAATCTACCCATTGTAGATGATCGGGGGCACGCAGAAATTGCTCTGCAGACTCTGATTTTGACACTGATTTGGACACTGCTTGCAGGCACGGGGGGGGGGTTACCCTAGGTGGGATATTAAGAGAGGGAGAAAAATTGCACTTTATAAGCAACGCAATACATTAATCAAGTCTAACAAGACCTCCTCCCTCAAACAAACATGGTCCAAGTCAAGACCCATAATTTTTTCCACTCAATACATTGAGTTTAAAAACATATTAGGCATATTTCATAAATACATGCCATTGATTACAAGTGATCCTGCGTTTAAGGACATATTTACACAAGGATATAAATGCATATCCAAAAAAGCTCTGACTATCGGCCAAAAATCTCACCAAGTCTGTTTACGGAAATAACCAATAAAAGTAAACCAACTTGGTTGAAACACCTGGGATCTTACAAGTGTAGCCATACAAAATGCATATGCTGCAATGTTGTGTAATTCCTCTATTGTGAAATCCTCTTCCAATGGGAATATTCATAAAATCAAACAATATATAAACTGTAATACATCCAATGTGGTTTATGTTTTTACGTGCCCGTGAGTGTGCAGTATGTCGGATGTACATCGAACCCATTAAAGGTTCGTGTTAGGAAACATCTATCCGAAATACTGCACTTCTACTCAAGGCACGTATCGATGATGTCTAAACACTGGGTGGAGAGGCATGTGGGTAGTACCGCATCCCTTATGTTACAGGGATTGGAAAGGATTACTATCCCGGCCAGAGGGGGAAATATGAAAAATTGAAAAAGAGGTAGATGAGTACGCGTCTAGCCTCTATCACCTGTACCCCAATATTGGAAAACCCGACAATCTTTACCGTCATTCACTGGATCGCAAGAAATTTACCGGAGCACACTTCCGGGGTTGTACGCATCCCGCCTGCCAGTGGACGTCTCCCCTGCAAAAACCTTTTCCTGGCAACCAGGCTCCAGGACATTGCTGGTAAGAGGCACAGTGTGCCAAATCCACTCAAAACTTTCCCTGTGCCGCCGGGGTAGAGTGGTCCACATTTGAGGGGCCTCCAGCGCTGCAGAACACAGCCTCATGCACCCAAAGGATTACAATTAAGAGACTATCTATATCCCACTCTATATACCACCCACCAATCTCTATCCCTGTGCCGCCACAAGGAAACCCCAGCGCTGCAGAGCGCATTGATTTTAACCCCTTACCAACACGCTACCGCATGCAGTATTCTGACCAGATACGAGCTATACAGAGACATCGCTACTCAGACTATTTGTAATCAACCATACAAGGCACGATCTCCGTGCATACATCTATAAGCGCTACAGACTATTTGCCACACTGGTATATCAGCACTTTTTTACCCTGAATATTATATGTCTAATTTATTTTATTTCATTGTATGAATATTTTATACATTCACTACCTTGCTTATCATGGTGAGTCCGATATAAGGGGCCTACAAAGGACACCAAAAGCACTATCATTGTAATAACAAATTGTTTTAAATTAATTCATTGGATCTACATAATTTTTTTAATATATTTTATATTTTGTATACACCCATTTATTGGTGATAATCAAGCCCAGACTTGAGGAAAGTGTACCCCCGCTTTATAGGTATTATCAGAGATGTGGAATTCCTATCGCCCGACGCCCGGGACTAGCAGTTTTGGGCGCCGGGCAGGTGAATTTGTGGCGATCTGCAGTCTGTATGGAGCGGGCTCCCGACTCCTGCCCGCTCCATACTCTGCAGCCTCCGACAATAAAAACCTGTATCCTCGGAAGCAGAGCAGGGGAGATGAGAAGCTGTGTATTTGTCTTCTCTCCCCTGCTCTGCAGACGTGCGGGGGCGTGGCTTCTTGCTCCCCGTGCAGATCTGCGTCCTCTGCCTCCACTCCCCGCACGTCTGCACGGGGAGATGCATGCGGCGCTCTGCAGTATGTATGGAGCGGACTCGGGATTCCTGCCCGCTCCATACTCTGCAGCCCCCGGCTGTTCTCAGTAGCCGGGGGCCGCCGCTAATAGCCAGCATGCGGCGATCGCCGCGGCTGGCTATTAACCCTTTAGATTGCCGCTGTCAAAGCTGACAGCGGCGTCTAAAGGGACATGTGAATGCTCCCTGGTGGGCTAGCGGGGTGGATCGCCCCCCCGCAGCGCGATCACAGGGGGGCGATCCACTATAGAGGTAGCCGGAGGACTTACCTCTGCTTCCTCCTGTCCCGGCTCTGTCATTGATAGATCCTGGCTGGACCAGGCTCTATCAATGGATCACAGAGCGCACAGATTAATAGAGTTCAATAGAACTCTATTCATCTGTCTGAGGAATCTAATGATTCCCCGTAAGTCTAATAAAGTGTAAAAAAAAAAAAAATGTTTTATTAAAAGTTTGAAAGACACATTAACCTAGTGGTCTTCAAACTGTGCCCCTCCAGATGTTACAAAACTACAATTCCCAGCATGCCAGGACAGCCGTTGGCTGTCCGGGCATGCTGGGAGTTGTAGTTTTGCAACATCTGGAGGGCCACAGTTTGAAGACCGCTGCATTAACCCCCTTCCATGTTAATGTTCTATATAAAAACATGCAAACATAATAAAAATAAACATATTTGATATCGCTTCGTGCGTAATTGTACAACCTATGAAAATATAACATTATGTATCCCGTACGGTAAATGTAAAAAAAATACCAAACCACAGATTTGCAATTTTTATAATATCCCATAAAAAAAAGTTAAAAAGCGATTAAAAAGTCAGATCAATGCCAAAATGGTACCGATACAAAAAACAGATTATGGCGCAAAACATGAGCCCTCATACAGCCTGGTATGCGGAAAAAAAATAAAGCTACAGGGGTTAAAAAAAATGGCAATTAAAAAAATTAGAAAACGTTCAGAATTAGTAAAACATGACGTAAACGATACAAATCTGGTATCGCTGTAACCAGGCGCCTAAAGTATAAAACTAACATGTTACCTCAACCACAAGGTAAATGGCGCAGAAAAGAAAACCACCAAATCTGCTAAATTATCTTTTACTATTTCAATTTCACTTCCCCAGATATATATATATATATATATTTTTTTTTTGGTTCAGAGAATATGTTATTGAAAAATTAAAAGGTATCATTATAATAGGTAGTTATGGCTATTATAGGGCGACGAGGAAAAAACAAAAGCGTAAAAGCAAAAATTGGCCCGGACAAGTGGATCGTCATGAGGGACAAGTAGATTTTGCTTCATTTTAGTCCCGTGGACAAGTAGTTTTTAAAAAATTTCCACACCCCTGTATTATTAAAGTTGTCATTATACATATATCTTTTATCTGCACTGGATACCAGATATGTTTGGAACTTATTAGAGACATATTCACATCTTACGATATTAGGTGCATTTTCCTCCCAGTGGACACAGACTTTTGTATAGGCCATAAATATTTTATACACATTAATAGATTTTTTACTCATTCTGGTGTCTCTGAGAGCAGTGCACATGTATGTAAATTGGTTTTCTTTTCTTTTTATCATTGATGTGTTTGCTTGAGGATATTATGAGTCCTGAAGGTTTCCACATTGCAGGGGCATTCGCTAAGATAATCAGTTTTGATTTCACCTGCATGTCGAAACCTGGGAGGGACAATGATATTATTACACCCTATAAAAAAGGATTCAGTTTGTTTCTTGTACCTTGTATGACTAAGGCACTTTGACGAGCCGAAACGCGTCACCTGTGTCTACTACGTCTTTGTACCTGTGGCGTAATATGAAATAAAGAGCTACTGGACTGGAGTGCTGGACATTATATTTTGTTCTTGGTTTCTGTATCGGTGCACTCCGCACCAGGTCTGTGCCCTGATGAACAAGGAGGTGAGCTGAACACCTAAATACAGCTTCTATAAAAAAAAAAATTTGGAATTTGTTTTGCTTTCTTTGGCCACCTGCCTTTCATTGTGAATTTAGCAATTATATTTTTTGTTAATGCTCTTTTAACATCATCTTCATGGTGTAGTTGGGAGAGATGGCTGTTTGACTGACAACAATCTTGTTAGGTTGGCCAGTTTATCCTATATTCAAATAGCTCAAAAATTGTAAATTTCAGCACTCACCTGCAGGGCCAGATTAAGACTGCCTGGAAGACGGTGCACTTCATTATGATGCCCCCCTCCGATAGTCCCCCTTCCCTTCCACTGAGACCTGTTGCAGGCCTGTCAAGTAAGGAACAGACTAAGACCAAAAATAGGCCTGTGTATATTAGACTATGTCTCCTTTTTTTTTTTTTTTGGTGAGTGTCACAGGAGTCAGGCCCCCGTTAAAATGGCTGCATGGTCTAAAATCACTTCAGTTCAAGTCACTCTTTCCAGCTGTTGCAAAGCTACTACACCCATTATTTCTGGAGAGCTTCAGGCATTATAGGAGTTGTAGTTTTGTAACAGCTGGAGCCTCAAATTGGGGTACAGTGTCATCCATTATTACTGCAAAACTTAGAAGTGACGAGAGACCTAATGGGACAGTCAGAAGAATACACAAACATAAAATGACTCACAGGAGACGTCTTCTCTGTTGTCTTTCCTTTTCTTCTTCATCTGGTCCAGACGCCATGTCTTCTTCCAGCTCCATCTTCCTCTGTAAAGTTCGACGCCTTGACATCATTGGTTCCTCACTCTGCCAGCCGATCCTCATCCTCTGTATAAAGACAACAATCATTAAAACCCTTCAAGAGACGGTGCTTCCTAAATATAATACTGCCAAACCCTGTGTACCCTATATATAATACTGCCAAACCCTGTGTACCCTGTATATTATACTGCCAAACCCTGTGTACTCTGTACATTATACTGCCAAACCCTGTGTACTCTGTATATTATACTGCCAAACCCTGTGTACCCTTTATATTATACTGCCAAACCCTGTGTACTCTGTATATTATACTGCCAAACATCATGCCCTCTAAAAATAATACTACCACACACTGTGTCTTCAGTAGTGTGCACAGAACAGCAGCATCCCATTGAAACAAGCAAAATTCTGCTGGCGGAAGTTCTTATTGTGGACGAGACCCCTCTGCCCCCCCAGACCCTTAAGTCAGACTCCTGCTCCCAGAGACCCCTAACGCTAGGTTTCCCCCCTTTTTTTACCTGCAAAAACACAGAAAAACTGCTACTGCTTTTTCCTGTGTTATGTTAATTTTTTGGCATTTTTTTCTTGTGCTTTTGCCTTCTCTGGAAACTTAGCCTTAGTCCTCCCCTGGTCCTTAAAGGGGTACTCCACCCCTAGACATCTTATCCCCTATCCAAAGGATAGGGGATAAGATGTCTAGGGGTGGAGTACCCCTTTAAGTCCCCCCCTTCAACACTCCTGGTCCTTCTCCACTATTCCACTTTTCTGCAACCCCTACCCCCCCCCCCCTCAGTCCCCTTCACACTCCTCTGCCCCTTTACCAAACCCACACTTACCTTACCTCACCACCCCCCCCCCCAAACAACCTCACTTCAGCCCCCCCATGCCCTCCTGGTCCTTCTCCACTACACTTTTCTCCACCAACCCCACCCCCAGTTCCCCCACATTAGGTTGTAGTTCCCCCACAGTAGGTTGCAGTTCCCCCGCATTAGGTTGTAGTCCCCCCGCATTAGGTTGTAGTCCCCCCCCCCCACATTACGTTGGCAGTATCCCCCACAGACATACAGCCTCCAGCCATATACAGTGTATGGCTGGAGAACTGTATGTCTGTTTACTGCCCCACTTCAGTGCTCCAACCACCGCTCCTCTGGTCCGGGGTCATTATCTACTGCAATGGCCTAGGGGCCATAGCAGCAGGTCCCGGGACCAGAGGAGCTCTGGTCGGAGCACTGAAGATGACGTGTAGGTATCTTAACATTCGTGCATCCTCATTGCTCCACTCCTATGGGCGCACGCACGGGACATCAGTGATGTCCCTGCGTGCGCTATCTCTGTCCCTGCGTTTTTAAAGTTATTGCGGGGCCATAGAAAGGTAACTGGGACATCCTTGTGTCCCGAAAAGATCTTTCAGGACACAGCATGTCCTGCTGAATGTGAGGGGGGGAGGGGGAATGACAGTATTTATCTGTGTATAACACGCACTGGCATATAACACGTACCCTCATTTTCACAGGAAAATTGAGGGGGGAAAAATTAATGGAAAATAAATGACTATAGCTCTGAACTATGTGCCTCATCATCCCCCCAACTTTGATTCCCCTTGATCCTCAGTTTTCCGCCCTCCTTCCTCCCCCTTTTATCAGCCTCTGTGCCATATTTAACCCCCCCCGCCTCCTTTCCCATGTTTTCCCCTGCTCATCATTCTCCCCCCCCTCCTGCTCATCATCCCCCCCTGCTCATCATTCTCCCCCCATCCTGCTCATTATTCTACCCCCCTGCTTATTATTACCCCCCCTGCTCATTATTACCCCCCCTGCTCATCATTACCATCCCTGCTCATCATTACCCCCCCCTGCTCATTATTACCCCCCTGCTCATTATTACCCCCCTGCTCATTATTACCCCCCCTGCTCGTCATTCTCTCCCCCCCTGCTCGTCATTCTCTCCCCCCTGCTCGTCATTCTCTCCCCCCTGCTCGTCATTCTCTCCCCCCTTGCTCATCATTCCCCCCTTGCTCATCATTCCCCCCTTGCTCATCATTCCCCCCTTGCTCATCATTCCCCCCTTGCTCATCATTCCCCCCTTGCTCATTATTCCCCCCTTGCTCATCATTCCCCCCTTGCTCATCATTCCCCCTGCTCATTATTACCCCCCCCTGCTCATCATTAACCCCCCCCCCTCATCATTCCACCCCTGCCAATCATTCCCCCCATCATTGGTTCCCCCTCTTCCTCCTTTTTCTATTTTTCATATTTCCTTACCTGGCCGCGCTTGGCAGGCTCAAATGATGCGTCGGGTCTTGTGGGCTGTGACGAGTGATGTCTCCTGCGGCTCCTCTGCACAGCGTCAGGGACGTCACTCGTCCTTTCCTGCAGCGCTGGGGTGTAATGAAGAAAACTGTGCCCTGCAGGAAATGATGAGTGACGCCCCTGACGCTGTGCAGAGGAGCCGCAGGAGACGTCACTCGTCACAGCCCATATGACCCGACGCATCACCTGAGCCTGCCGAGCGCGGCCAGGTAAGGAAATATGAAATATAGAAAAAGCAAGAGGAGTCCGGGGCGGGCCCACAGGAGCCGCCGCTGGTCACGGTTTTAAAGTGGCCGCGGCCGGGCTATCAGGGGGGGCCCCGATCCGCTACTGAGCACCCCGCAGGGATGTCCCGAATGTGACTGGGCCTCCTGCGGTCACGGGGCCCGGAGCAGGTGCTCCATGAGCGCCAATGATGATCCGGCCCTGCTCACCTGTAAAAATTCAAAAGCTTTATTTCATATCTTCATGAAAACGGCTGGACGATGTGGGGAGGGGGATAAGGAAACACGCTGCAGCTGAAGCTGAGAGGGTGAGAGCTACAAGCCTTTTTCGTGGGTTAATCCACTTCCTCAGGCCTCACCTTGTGTGTGAACAGTACACCTATACCTAGATGTTGCAAGTGACATCTCACTGTTGGAGTTTGGCACTGTGTACCTGTGCACAGAATTAGTAAGTAAAAGGTGAAAAAATAAGCAAAAAATATTAAAATCAATAATGTAATACAAGTTCTGGATCAAGAAACATCTGTAGGAGGTAGGAATATCATAAAAATACTGTGAGTTCATTTCGGTCATTCAGACCGAGGATCCCCAGCGCATTAGTGTGCATGATCCATTCAGCTTCCCCTTGCCGGAGAATCTTCTCCTTTGCTGGTCCTCCTGTAGTGATTCTCTCAATCCCACAGATTGTTAGTGATTTATCATCGCTGTTATGGTATGTCTTCATGTGCTTAGTTAATTGAGCAGATCCTATGCTGATTTTCAGTGAACATTTGTGTTTACGGAATCGGGAGATCGTTTAGTGGACCCGATTATAGAACTTCAGCATATGAACGTCAGCATATGAAGTCTGTGATGTAGATCTCGTAGCCTCCCAGTCTAATGAATGCTCCTTTGAACATTTGGGCACAATGTATGCGGGTGCCACATTTGAAATTCCCTTTTAGTCTGTTGCGGGTGAGCCAATTTTCTGGTGCATTCTTGCTAGAAAAGGTGGATGACACAAGGATGTTTTTTAGACTGTCACTTCTCCTGAAGGTGACAATAGGTTTTTGGGTGGCTGATTTTTAATGTGATGTCAATCAGTGGATTAAATTGAAAGGAAAACACAAACCTTTTTTCTTCAGTGCTGTTTTTTTTTGTGTGTGTTTTGTACACCAAATCTTTTCGAGGAGTGGTGCACACTTTTCATGGGCCTCTGATAGCAAATTCTTGGGATAACCACAAATTCGGAATTAGTTTGTCAATTCTTAAGCTTGTCTATCAAAGTCTAATTCAGTATTATTTATCTTTTTAATACGCAAGAACTGGCTGTATGGAAGGGAATTTTTGGTGTGTTCTCGGTGGTAGCTGTTGTAGTGAAGAGTTTGTAGCAGTAGTTTTTCAAAAACCTGTTGTGGTAAGAGAATCGCCATTAATGTGGATTTCAACATCCAAAAACTCTATTTTGTTAGCAGAGAAGTTACTGGTGAAGAACATGTTCATATAATTCTCTTGATTTCAGTTTTTGAGGAAGGCAATAAATTCATCTTCGTTGCCATCGCAGGCACTGAAGACATCATCCACAATCCTAGTGTACAGTTTTAATTGCTTCAGAAAGGGATTGCAGAAATTTTAAATTATCTTTTGTTCAAGGAAGGCTTAGAAAAGATTAACAAATGTGCACGCTACTAGAGTGCCCATCTCTGTGCCCGTTTTCTGTGTAATCCATCCAACATCAAAGACAAAACAGTTATTAGTGAGCACTAATTCTTCCCTGCAGCAAGGAGAAATTCTATTATTTCAATCCCCGTTTTTTGGGGGATCAGAGTATAGAGGCTTTCCACAGCAATGGTCACCAGATGGAAGGATTTTTCACAGTGAAAATTTTCAAGGATTTGAAGGAAACTGTTTGTATCCTTCAGATGTGAAGGAATGTTAAGGAGTGGTCTGAGAAGCCAGTCTAAATATTTGGAGAGATGTTTCAAGGGTGCTCCTATGCTGGCCACTATTGGTCTTCCTGGTGGGGACTCCAAACTTTTGGGGATTTTGAGCAGGAAATACCACTGTAGTTTATTAGCACAATTTATTATCAGCTTGTCAGCTTTTTTTATCCATCAAACCCTGCTCAACACCTTTTGTGTTTGGAGATAACCCGATTAGTGGGATCGGTAAGTGAGAGAAGAATACAGTTCTGCGTTAGTAAGTTGCCACTTGGCCTCGGTCACGTAATATTCCTTAGACATAATGACCATGCTCCCTTCCTGTATGCCTTTTTAATTATTAGATCTTTCTGGGATTTTAACCATTTCATGGCTCTAAGCTCTTTGTCAGACACATTTCTTGTGGCAGAAGGGTATACAAGGGACTTCACATCTTTCATCACTTGGGCTGTGAATATGTCTAGACTACTGCCGGGTTGAACTTGGGGTGTGAATGTGGATTGTGTGCCTCCTGAAAAAGTAGAGGAGAGATGTAGACTGAGATAGTGACCGTATTCCTAACATTGAGACAACTTCTTTTGACTTTAACAGGAGTCTTTATTTGTGTCTTTTGGAGAGTAATTCTTTACCCAGATATACACTCACTATATATTGTGTGGTTTTAGTGATTAACTAGTAAAAGTTACTTTTTATGTCACTACCCATTTTTGCTTCATTGCCTCCTGAAAAAGTAGTAAGGTGAAGGGTGTCCTCTTCAGTACTACTTTTATTATTCTCCATGCTGATAAGGTCCAGGAGGCATTCTTGTTCGTGAGATGAGAAAGTATTGGGGGCAAAGAAGCCTAGTGGTCCGATGGTTGCTGGTATTTCTCCCTCCTTGATGGTGGCCGAATCAATAGCCTTTTTATTGCTATTTATTTCAAAATGTTTAAAAATGTCAACCTCAAATGCAACTGGATCAAATTTACTTGGTATGCAGAAATTTTGACCATTTTACAATAATTTGATGCACTCCTCTCCTCATCCAGAACTGTATCTGACAAATTAATGACAGTAGATGGACTTAATTCTTCTTGTTCCATGTTACTTGTCTTTTTGGTCGCTGTTTTTTTTTTTTTCTTTTTTGCCTCTGCCCCGCCTAATACGTCTTTGGCCTTATATCCTCAACAGAGCTGGAGTCTTTTTCAAAGGTCCAGTAGTCTCTGTTTATTTATTTATTTTTATACACCGAAAAAATGGCCATTAACAGCTGAAAAATGGCCAATTTTACGGTGTGTGTGTGTAAAGTTTTTTAAAATTCAGTTTCAAAGAGGTTCAAAAAGGATTAAATCGTAAAATAAGAGGTAACTTTGAACACTGGAGAAAAAAATTATAATCTTGACATTGCTCATTTGTATCAAACATTGTTTTATTAAAAGATTAAGAAGGCTTGTCCAGTTCCATCGGATTATGTGTGAAATGTCATTATATGTGATTTGGATAATGGTTAATGTTAAGCAAATAAAACACAATTAATTATGTTATAATCCTATCTGGAATTTTACCTGCTTCTATCAAAGCTTACAAAAGGGAAGGCTTTATAAAAATTGAAAACAATTAATATCCCGCTCACACACCACTTTAGTGATGTTCATTCTTACAATGAATCAGGTTTTTTTTTTTTTTTTTTTTTTTTAGAACTATCACTAGCAGGGAATCGTTCCTGCTTGAGTAGAGAATACTCATGTTCCTAAAGTAAAGGCATATTACTAGAATATGCAGTGTGTTTCTAAACAAGTAAGGGTTTGACTGCTGGGACTCTAGATCCTGAACTCTAGATCCTAGAAGGAGGCATTGCAGCCCTAGTTTATCGCAGCAAAACACCACACTTGGATATTACACTACAACATGGGAAGTTGGCTACACTTTTGTGTCCCACAGATAAACAGTCAAAAATACACCAATCAGGTAGTAGTCACAAGTAGACTTAGTGCTGGGCGGTATACCGGTTCATACCAAATACCAAATCTTTTTAATTTTTCCTATACCGCATTACCGGTTGGGCCATATGTGACTGTTTTGCTTCTCCCCCCCCCCCCCCCCCCCAATTAATTATCAGCCCAGCGCTGCTCTGTCCCCATCGGGGTAAATACTCACATATCACACACAAGCGCTGCCCTCCTTGTCCTCCTCCTGTTGCGGGCCGCTGTCACTGACACTCTATACTGTAAGCTATATCCCTATGCCCGGGCTGCAAAAGATAAACAAAATAAACTTTAACTCCCCTTCCCCCGTCGGTCCGGGCCTGTTTCCTGGGGACGAGCTTCTTACATGACAGTGGGCTCAGACTATGACAGGCCCGAGGCGGAACATCGCTGCGGCAGCTGATAGGCTGACTGCTTTCCGACGTTCTCGTCCCCAGGAAGAGCGTAAGGCCGACGTAGGAAGGTGCGTTAAAGTTAATTTTTTTTATCTCTTGCACCCCCGGCATAAGGATACAGGGTACGGTATAGAGTGTCAGCGCCGATGGCCGCAACAAACAGGAGGACGAGGAGGGCAGCACTTGTGGGTGATATGTGAGTATTTACCCCAATGGGGACAGCGCAGCGCTGGGCTGAAAATTAATTGAACGGGGGGGAGGATGAGAAGCAGAACAACACTCCCGGTTCACATGATTTTTTTTGGGGGGGGGGGGGGGAGAAATACCGTTATATACCGTGCAACCGCCATAAGTTCCAAAAATACTGTGATACACACATTTGGTCATACCGCCCAGCTCCAAGTAGACTATGTTTGGTCTAACGAAGTCTATGGTCACGCCACAGGTACACCGCAGTATACATTGGAGGTAGTGTACATCCAAACTTGAAGGCTAATTAGCCATAACCCATTAAGGACCAGGCCATTTTACACCTTAAGGACCAGAGCGTTTTTTGCAAATCTGACCACTGTCACTTTAAACATTAATAACTCTGGAATGCTTTTAGTTATCATTCTGATTCCGAGATTGTTTTTTCGTGACATATTCTACTTTAACTTAGTGGTAAAATTTGATGGTAACTTGCATCCTTTCTTGGTGAAAAATCCCCAAATTTGATGAAAAAAATGAAAATTTTGCATTTTTCTAACTTTGAAGCTCTCTGCTTGTAAGGAAAATGGATATTCAAAATATATTGTCTACTTTATGTTTGCATCATAAAATGTATGAGTTTTTATTTTTGGAAGACACCAGAGGGCTTCAAAGTTCAGCAGCAATTTTGAAAATTTTCACAAAATTTTCAAACTCACTATTTTTCAGGGACCAGTTCAGTTTTGAAATGGATTTGAAGGGTCTTCATATTAGAAATACCCCATAAAAGACCCCATTATAAAACTACACCCCCCAAAGTATTCAAAATGACATTCAGTAAGTGTATTAACCCTTTAGGTGTTTCACAGGAATAGCAGCAAAGTGAAGGAGAAAATTCAAAATCTTCATTTTTTACACTCGCATGTTCTTGTAGACCCAATTTTTGAATTTTTGCAAGGGGTAAAAAGGAGAAAATTTGTACTTGTATTTGAAACCCAATTTCTCTCGAGTAAGCACATACCTCATATGTCTATGTAAAGTGTTTGGCGGGCGCAGTAGAGGGCTCAGAAGGGAAGGAGCGACAAATGATTTTTGGGGGGCATGTCACCTTTAGGAAGCCCCTATGGTGCCAGGACAGCAAAAAAAAACACATGGCATACCATTTTGGAAACTAGACCCCTCAGGGAACGTAACAAGGGGTAAAGTGAACCTTAATACCCCACAGGTGATTCACGACTTTTGCATATGTAAAAAAAAAATTTTTTTTTACCTAAAATGCTTGATTTCCGAAAAATTTTACATTTTTAAAAAGGGTAATAGCAGAAAATACCCCCCAAATTTGAAGCCCAATTTCTCCCGATACAGAAAACACCCCATATGGTGGTGAAATTGCTCTGCTGGCGCACTACAGGTCTCAGAAGAGTAGGAGTCGCATTTGGCTTTTTGAAAGCAAATTTTGCTCTGGGGGCATGCCGCATTTAGGAAGCCCCTATGGTGGCAGAACAGCAAAAAAAAACCACATGGCATACCATTTTGGAAACTAGACCCCTCGGGGAACGTAACAAGGGGTAATGGGAACCTTAATACCCTACAGGTGTTTCACGACTTTTGCATATGTAAAAAAAAATATTTTTTTACCTAAAATGCTTGGTTTCCCAAAATGTTTACATTTTTAAAAAAGGGTAATAGCAGAAAATACCCCCCAAAATTTGAAGCCCAATTTCTCCCAATTCAGAAAACACCCCATATGGGGGTGAAAAGTGCTCTGCTGGCTCACTACAGGTCTCAGAAGAGAAGGAGTCACATTTGGCTTTTTGAAAGCAAATTTTGCTCTGGGGGCATGCCGCATTTAGGAAGCCCCTATGGTGCCAGGACAGCAAAAAAAAAAACACTTGGCATACCATTTTGGAAACTAGACCCCTCAGGGAACGTAACAAGGGGTAAAGTGAACCTTAATACCCCACAGGTGATTCACGACTTTTGCATATGTAAAAAAAAAAAAAAAAAAAACATTTTTTTTTACCTAAAATGCTTGTTTTCCCAAAAATGTTACATTTTTAAAAAGGGTAATAGCAGAAAATACCCCCCAAAATTTGTAACACAATTTCTCCCGAGTACGGCGATACCCCATATGTGACCCTAAACTGTTGCCTTGAAATACGACAGGGCTCCAAAGTGAGAGCGCCATGCGCATTTGAGGCCTAAATTAGGGACTTGCATAGGGGTGGACATAGGGGTATTCTACGCCAGTGATTCCCAAACAGGGTGCCTCCAGCTGTTGTAAAACTCCCAGCATGCCTGGACAGTCAGTGGCTATCTGGCAATACTGGGAGTAGTTGTTTTGCAACAGCTGGAGGCTCCGTTTTGGAAACAGTGGCGTACCAGACGTTTTTCATTTTTATTGGGGAGGGGAGGGGGGCTGTGTAGGGGTATGTGTATATGTAGTGTTTTTTACTTTTTATTTTATTTTGTGTTAGTGTAGTGTAGTGTGTTTAGGGTACAGTCACACGGGCGGGGTTCACAGTAGTTTCTCGCTGGCAGTTTGAGCTGCGGCAGAAAATTTGCTGCAGCTCAAACTTGCAGCCGGATACTTACTGTAAACCTCCACCCATGTGAGTGTACCCTGTACATTCACATTGGGGGGAGAAACATCCAGCTGTTGCAAAACTACAACTCCCAGCATGTACGGTCTATCAGTGCATGCTGGGAGTTGTAGTTTTGCAACCGCTGGAGGCTCCGTTTTGGAAACAGTGGCGTACCAGACGTTTTTCATTTTTATTGGGGATGGGAGGGGGGCTGTGTAGGGGTATGTGTATATGTAGTGTTTTTTACTTTTTATTTTATTGTGTGTTAGTATAGTGTAGTGTTTTTAGGGTACTGTCACACGGGCGGGGGTTCACAGTAGTTTCTCGCTACCAGTTTGAACTGCGGCAGAAAATTTGCCGCAGCTCAAACTTGCAGCCGGATACTTACTGTAAACCTCCACCCATGTGAGTGTACCCTGTACATTCACATTGGGGGGAGGAGAAACATCCAGCTGTTGCAAAACTATAACTCCCAGCATGTACGGTCTATCAGTGCATGCTGGGAGTTGTAGTTTTGCAACAGCTGGAGGCATTCTACTTTGGCTGGGGATGCTGGGGATTGTAGTTATGCAACAGCTGGAGACACACTGGTTTGCTACTTAACTCAGTGTGCCTTCAGCAGTTGCAAAACTACAACTCTCAGCAGTCACCGACAGCCAACGGGCATGCTGGGAGTTGTAGTTATGCAACCAGCAGATGCTGCACTACAACTCCCAGCATGCACTTTATCTGATTGTACAAGCTGGGAGTTGTAGTTATACAACATCTGAAGGTACACTTTTCCATAGAAAAAATGTGCCTCCAGCTGTTGCAAAACTATAAGTCCCAGCATGCCCATAAGGGAATGCTGGGAGTTGTGGTGGTCTGCCTCCTGCTGTTGCATAACTACAGCTCCCAGCATGCCCTTTTTGCATGCTGGAAGCTGTTGCTAAGCAACAGCAGGAGGCTGTCACTCACCTCCTACTGCTGCTACTCCACGCCGCCGCGTAGGTCATTCCCTCGCCGCCATCGCTCCTGGGGCCCCGATCCCAACCCAGGGTCTTCTTCCCGCACCCGCTCACGTCCTCCGGAAGAGGGGCGGAGCGGGTTGCGGGAGTGACACCAGGCGCCCTGATTGGTCGGCCGGGAAACCACCAGTGCCACCTCACCCTTGCTGGCTATGGCTGTTCAGTCCAGCGATCAGCCAGTAATTCCGGGTCACCAGCGATCTGCGGCCATCGCCGACATGGGGGTCATCATGACCCCCCTGGGCGATATGAACGATGAAATCGTTCAGCAGGCATCGGGCACCGGCTCCGCTCCAAATGGCTGCGTGGGGCCGGTAAAGCACATGACACTCTCATACGTCATGTGTCCTTAAGGACTCGGAAATGGAGACGTATGAGAACGCCACGTGTCCTTAAGGGGTTAACCTGTCCAGGAGACTGTAGTGTTTTACCCTTTATTATGTTAGTGTAGTGTTTTTAGGGTACATTCACATGGGTGGGTTTATGGTAAGTTTCCCGCTAGGAGTTTGCGCTGCAGCGGTAAATTTGCCGCAGCTCAAACTTGAAGCAGAAAACTCACTGTAAACTTGCCCGTGTGAATGTACCCTGTACATTCACATGGGGGGGGGGGGGGCAAACCTCCAGCTGTTGCAAAACTACAACTCCCAACATGCACTGACAGACCGTGCATGCTGGGAGTTGTAATTTTGCAACAGCTGGAGGCACACTGATTGGAAAACCTTCAGTTAAGTTCTGTTATCTAACTCAGTATTTTACAACCAGTGTGCCTCCAGCTGTTGCAAAACTACAACTCCCAGCATGTACTGATCGCCAAAGGGCATGCTGGGAGATGTAGTTATGCAACAGCTGGAGGTACGCAACTACAACTCCCAGCATGGCGAGAAAGCCGTTTGCTGTTCGTGCATGCTGGGAGTTGTAGTTTTGCAAGATCTAGAGGGCCACAGTTTAGAGATCACTGCACAGGGATCTCCAAACTGTAGCCCTCCAGCTGTATCAAAACTACAAATCCCAGCATGCCCAACCAGCTGTCTGGGCATGCTGAGAGTTGTAGTTTTGCAACATCTGGAGGGTTACAGTTTAGAGACCATTGTATAGTGGTCTTCATACTGTAGCCCTCTAGATGTTGCTAGGCAACTCACCGGCTTCCGTAGTCTGCACCAGGGAGCCAGCCGCACGTCATCGCTGCCCGACAATCACAGCCGCTGATCGTCGCCTCCACCGCCGCCGATAGTAAGTGAACTCCGCTGCCGGTCACAGGATGGTTCCCCCGTTCTGCCTGCACTACTGTGGGTGGGCAGAGCGGAAGAACCGAACTTTAACCCCCCCCCCGCCCCCGATCTGCTATTGGTTGGTCGTTTCTGATGACCAATAGCAGGGATAGGAGGGGTGGCACCCCTGCCACCTCACTCCTATCCCTTTAGGGACACTCCGGATCCCCCTTATTTTCCAGGTCACCGGAGACCCGTAGGACCTGGAATCTCCTTAGATTGACAACATGGGGGGGTCTCAGGACCCCCCTGGGCGATATGCCAGGATGCCTGCTGAACGATATCAGTAGGCATCCCTGTCCGGTCCCCACTCTGTGAGTGTCGAGGACCGGAAGAACACAGGGCATGCCAAAACGGGGGCATATGGATACACCCTGCGTCCTTAAGGGGTTAAGGGGTCCTGGGGAGGGTGCAGCTTTGCTTGGGGAGAAGATGACTAGAAGGGTGGAGGAGTGTTTAAACTAGGGACTTGGGGGGAGGGAACCTACAGCAAAGAGGGGGAAGATAGTGTAGATAGAGAGGTGGGAATTATAAATGTACCTGGGGGTGGAGCGGAGGGAGGGGTTAGAATAGTTAATAGGAATAAGCTTCATAGGAAAATAAAACTTACACCCTTGAATCCCATTAACCCCAATAACATAAAGGATGGAAATGTAAAGTGTATGTTCACAAATGCCAGAAGCCTAGCAAATAAAATGGGGGAGCTTGAGGCCTTGATACTGGAGGAACATATTGATATAGTTGGGGTCACTGAGACATGGCTGGACTCCTCGCATGACTGGGCTGTCAATCTGCAGGGGTTTACATTGTTTCGCAAGGATAGAATGAACAGAAAAGGTGGTGGAGTCTGTCTGTATGTAAGAAGTGGTATGAAAGTCAGTGTGAATGATGCCATAGTGTGTGATGATTCTGAGGATGTGGAATCACTGTGGGTAGAATTACAAAAGGAGGGAAATACTGAAAAAATAATATTTGGGGTAATCTACAGACCCCCTAATATCACTGAAGAGATAGAAGTTCGGCTTCATAAACAAATAGAGAGGGCCGCCCGGGCAGGTACAGTGGTAATAATGGGAGATTTTAACTATCCAGATATAGATTGGGGTCCGGGGTTGGCTAAAACTACAAAGGGCCGACAATTCCTAAATTTATTGCAGGATAATTTTATGGGCCAGTTTGTGGAGGACCCAACAAGAAGTGATGCCTTGTTGGATCTGATCATTTCCAACAACGCAGAGCTGGTTGGTAATGTAACTGTGCGGGAAAACCTTGGGAATAGCGACCACAATATAGTTACTTTTGACTTAAAATGTAGAAAACAAAGACAGGCGGGGAAGGCAAAAACATATAACTTTAAAAAGGCAAATTTCCCTGGGTTGAGGGCTGCACTACAGGACATAGACTGGGGGGAGGTGTTCTCAAATACTGATACAGAAGGTAAATGGGACATCTTTAAATCAACTCTAAATAACTATACAGCTAAATATATACCAAAGGGGAACAAATATAAACGATTAAAACTAAATCCTACATGGCTGACACATGATGTTAAAAGAGCAATAAACAACAAAAAAATAGCCTTCAAAAAATACAAATCTGATGGGTCAGCTATAACATTTAAACAGTACAAGGAGCTTAATAGAATCTGTAAAAATGTAATAAAAACAGCAAAAATTCAAAATGAGAGACAGGTGGCCAAAGAAAGCAAAACTAATCCTAAATATTTTTTTAGACATATAAATGCAAAAAAACCAAGGACAGAGCATGTAGGACCCCTTAATAATGATAATGGGGAGGTTGTCACAGGCGATCAAGAGAAGGCAGAGCTACTGAATGGGTTCTTTAGTTCTGTATATACTATGGAAGAAGGAGCTGACATTGGCCAGGTCAGTGCTGGTAACACATCATGTAATGTATTGAACTGGCTTAATGTAGAGATGGTACAAGGTAAGTTAAGTGATATAAATGTAAGCAAATCCCCAGGACCGGATGGACTACACCCAAGAGTTCTTAGAGAGGTAAGTTCAGTAATATCTGTACCCCTGTTCATGATATTTAGAGATTCTCTGGTGTCTGGTATTGTGCCAAGGGACTGGCGCAAGGCGAATGTGGTGCCAATCTTCAAAAAGGGCTCTAGGTCTTCCCCAGGAAACTATAGACCGGTAAGTTTAACGTGCATTGTGGGTAAATTGTTTGAAGGACTTATAAGGGATTACATACAGGAATACATAGGGGATAATAGTATTATAAGTGATAGCCAGCATGGGTTTACTAAGGATAGAAGTTGTCAAACCAATCTAATTTGCTTTTATGAAGAGGTGAGTAGAAGCCTTGACAGAGGAATGGCTGTGGATATAGTGTTTCTGGATTTTGCTAAAGCATTTGATACTGTCCCTCATAGACGTCTGACAGGTAAGTTAAGGTCTTTGGGTTTGGAAATTTTAGTTTGTAACTGGATTGAACACTGGCTCATGGATCGTACCCAGAGAGTGGTGGTCAATGATTCGTACTCTGATTGGTCCCCGGTTATTAGTGGTGTACCCCAAGGTTCTGTACTG
The DNA here is from genome assembly GCF_029499605.1 of Hyla sarda. Classification (NCBI taxonomy): domain Eukaryota; kingdom Metazoa; phylum Chordata; class Amphibia; order Anura; family Hylidae; genus Hyla; species Hyla sarda. The sequence goes on along the minus strand of NC_079193.1, from coordinate 110,510,323 downwards.
GGCCCGCTGTTGTTTAATTTATTTATTAATGATATAGAGGATGGTATTAACAGCTCTGTTTCTATCTTTGCAGATGACACCAAGCTTTGTAGCACAGTACAGTCTATAGAGGATGTGCATAAGTTACAAGAAGACTTGGATAGACTAAGTGTCTGGGCATCCACTTGGCAAATGAGATTCAATGTGGATAAATGTAAAGTTATGCATCTGGGTACTAATAACCTGCATGCATCGTATGTCTTAGGGGGGATTAAACTGGCAGAGTCACTGGTAGAGAAGGATCTGGGTGTACTTGTAGATCACAGACTACAGAATAACATGCAATGTCAGGCTGCTGCTTCCAAAGCCGGCAGGATATTGTCATGTATCAAAAAAGGCATGGACTCAAGGGACAGGGACATAATACTCCCCCTTTATAAATCATTGGTACGGCCTCACCTGGAATATGCTGTTCAGTTTTGGGCACCTGTCCATAAAAGGGACACTGCGGAGTTGGAAAGGGTGCAGAGACGCGCGACTAAACTAATATGGGGAATGGAACATCTTAGCTATGAGGAGCGATTAAAGGAGTTACAATTGTTTAGTCTTGAGAAGAGACGTTTAAGGGGGGGATATGATAAACGTATATAAGTATATTAATGGCCCATACAAAAAATATGGAGAAAAACTGTTCCAGGTTAAACCCCCCCAAAGGACGAGGGGGCACTCCCTCCGTCTGGAGAAGAAAAAGTTTAGTCTCAAGGGGCGACACGCCTTCTTTACCATGAGAACTGTGAACTTATGGAACAGTCTACCTCAGGAACTGGTCACAGCAGGAACAATTAACAGCTTTAAAACAGGATTAGATACATTCCTGGAACAAAATAAGATTAATGCTTATGAAGAAATATAAAATCTCATCCCTTCCCCAATATCGCGCCACACCCCTACCCCTTAATTCCCTGGTTGAACTTTATGGACATATGTCTTTTTTCGACCGTACTAACTATGAAAGGGGTACTCCCGTGGAAAACTTTTTTTTTTATCAACTGGTGCCAGAAAGTTAAACTGATTTGTAAATTACTTCTATAAACAAATCTTAATCCCTCTAGTACTTATTACCTGCTGAATACTACAGAGAAAATGGTTTTCTTTTTGAAACACAGAGCTCTCTGCTGACATCATGACCACAGTGCTCTCTGCTGACATCTCTGTCCATTTTAAGAACTGTCCAGAGTAAGAGAAAATCCCCATAGCAAACATACGCTGCTCTGGACAGTTCCTAAAATGGACAGAGATGTCAGTAAAGAGCAATGTGGTCTTGATGTCAGCAGAGAGCTCTGTGTTCCAAAAACCCTTTCCTCTTACAGACCCTAAAAAGTACTGGAAAGATTAAGATTTTTTTTATAGAAGTAATTTACAAATCTGTTTAACTTTCTGGCACCAGTTGATAAAAGAAAAAAAAAATTTCCACAGGAGTCCCCTTTTAAGGTGAAAATGGGCTTGGTCCTTAAGGGATTAAGTTATGGCAAGTAAGAGTTCTGTTTCCTTTTTCTCATTCAAAGTTTTATTGAAAATATTCAAACCGAAAAGGAAGGGGGGTGGATGGATGGGGCAACAACAAGAAGAGGAACAAAAACTAGGCACATACAGATCATGCAGGGCCACAGACCCTGGGAAACACAAGCACAATGAGAATACTGCAGCAGACAATATGAAGAATGTAAAGTAGCACACCTATACCACAAAAGATGTCTCAGTTACCTAATAGACAGAGTATTATTGAAAGTAGAAAGTCAGAGGCTACTCCTGGGCCGAGCTGTGACACGTGGAGTGTGATGCAAGAGACCAAGCAGAAAGTATACTAAAAGAGTATTACTTGTGGTGGCAGTGTCCCCATAAGGGTGAGGGCTAAGAATGCAAAACAATTACTTTTTATAGAAATAATGGCTTATAAAAAAAGACCACTAGGGTTTCCCATACCACCCAGAACATGGTCCTTTCTGGCTGCATCGTCATCATTTTTCCAGCTGACGCACAAGTCCAGGAAGTGGGGGAGGAGCTAGGACTCCTCTGTGCTCACTTCTGTCCTGTCTATAAGACTACTGTCTAAAAAAACTGATAGGATGGGGTTACAGAGCAGTCTACGGAGATCAGAGACCCTGCACTATGCAGCAGACTTGGGGAGGAAGTGAATGCATGGTGACTGAGAGCAAGCTCAGTGCTTGCCTCAGACACACCCCTTCCTGAGCAGTGGATGTCAGAATGAGTGAGCAGTGAAACAGAGGGATTTCTGAGCCAAATACAGAAGCTACACATGAGAAAGAAATGTTAAACATCTTTAAACACAGTCATGGCCGTAAATGTTGTCACCCCTGAAATTTTTCAAGAAAATGAAGTATTTCTCAAAGAAAAGGCTTGCAGTAACACATGTTTTGCTATATACATGTTTATTCCATTTGTGTGTACTAAAGCAAAAAAGGGAGGAAAAAAAGCAAATTGGACATAATGTCACACCAAACTCCAAAAATGGTCTGGACAAAATGATTGCCACCCTTCACTTAATATTTGGTTGCACACCCTTTAGAAAAAATAACTGAAATCAGTTGCTTGCTATAACCATCAATAAGCTTCTTACACCTCTCAGCCAGCATGTTGGACCACTCTTTCTTTGCAATCTGCTCCAGGTCTCTCTTATTGGTCTCTTTTGCCAACAGCAATTTTAAGATCTCTCCACAGGTGTTCAATGGGATTTAGATCTGAACTCATTGCTGGCACCTTCAGAACTCTCCAGCGCTTTGTTGCCATCCATTTCTGGGTGCTTTTTGACGTATGTTTGGGGTCATTGTCCTGCTGGAAGACCCAAGATCTCTGTCGCAAACCCAGCTTTCATGATGCCTTGCACACATTCAAGGCACCCGGTGCCAGAGGCAGCAAAACAACCCCAAAACATCATTGATCCTCCAGCATATTTCACTGTAGGTACTGTTCTTTTCTTTGTAGGCCTCATTCCATTTTCGCTAAACAGAATGATGTGCTTTACCAAAAAGCTCTATCTTGTCTCATCTGTTCACAAGAAGTTTTCCCAGAAGGATTTTGGCTTACTCAAGTTCATTTTGGCAAAATGTAGTCTTGCTTTTTTATGTCTCTGTGTCAGCAGTGGGGTCCTCCTGTGTCTCCTGCCATAGCGTTTCATTACATTTAACCCCTTAAGGACTGAGCCCTTTTTCACCTTAAGGACTCGGCCATTTTTTGCAAATCTGACCACTGTCACTTTAAACATTAATAACTCTGGGATGCTTTTACCTTTCATTCTGATTCCGAGATTGTTTTTTCGTGACATATTGTACTTTAACGTAGTGGTAACATTTTTTGGTAACTTGCATCCTTTCTTGGTGAAAAATCCCAAAATTTGATGAAAAATTTGAAAATTTTGCATTTTTCTAACTTTGAAGCTCTCTGCTTGTAAGGAAAATGGATATTCAAAATATTTTTTTTTTATTCACATATACAATATGTCTACTTTATATTTGCATCATAAAATTGATGAGTTTTTACTTTTGGAAGACACCAGAGGGCTTCAAAGTTCCGCAGCAATTTTCCAATTTTTCACAAAATTTTGAAACTCGCTTTTTTTCAGGGACCAGTTCAGGTTTGAAGTGGATTTGAAGGGTCTTCATATTAGAAATACCCCATAAATGACCCCATTATAAAAACTGCACCCCCAAAAGTATTCAAAATGACATTCAGTAAGTGTTTTAACCCTTTACGGGTTTCACAGGAATAGCAGCAAAGTGAAGGAGAAAATACACAATCTTCATTTTTTACACTCGCTTGTTCTTGTAGACCCAATTTTTGAATTTTTGCAAGGGGTAAAAAGGAGAAAATTTTTACTTGTATTTGAAACCCAATTTCTCTCGAGTAAGCACATACCTCATATGTCCATGTTAATTGTTCAGCGGGCGCAGTAGAGGGCTCAGAAGGGAAGGAGCGTCAAATGGTTTTTGGGGGGCATGTCACCTTTAGGAAGCCCCTATGGTGCCAGAACTGCAAAAAACCCCACATGGCATACCATTTTGGAAACTAGACCCCTCAGGGAACGTAACAAGGGGTAATGTGAACCTTAATACCCCACAGGTGATTCACGACTTTTGCATATGTAAAAAAAAAAAAAAAAATTTTTACCTAAAATGCTTGGTTTCCCTAAAGTTTTACATTTTTAAAAAGGGTAATAGCAGAAAATACACCCCAAAATTTGAAGCGCAATTTCTCCCGATTCAGAAAACACCCCATATGGGGGTGAAAAGTGCTCTTCTGGCGCACTACAGGTCTCAGAAGAGAAGGAGTCACATTTGGCTTTTTTGAAGGAAATTTTGCTCTGGGGGCATGCCGCATTTAGGAAGCCCCTATGGTGCCAGGACAGCAAAAAAAAAAACCACATGGCATACCATTTTGGAAACTAGACCCCTCGGGGAACGTAACAAGGGGTAAAGTGAACCTTAATACCCTACAGGTGTTTCACGACTTTTGCATATGTAAAAAAAAAATACAAAAATTTACCTAAAATGCTTGGTTTCCCAAAAAATTTACATTTATACAAAGGGTTAAAGCAGAAAATACCCCCCAAAATTTGAAGGCCAATTTCTCCCAATTCAGAAAACACCCCATATGGGGGTGAAAAGTGCTCTGTTGGCGCACTACAGGTCTCAGAAGAGGAGGAGTCACATTTGGCTTTTTGAAAGCAAATTTTGCTCTGGGGGCATGCCGCATTTAGGATGCCCCTATGGTGCCAGGACCGCAAAAAATACCCACATGGCATACCATTTTGGAAACTAGAGCCCTCGGGGAATGTAACAAGGGGTTAAGTGAACCTTAATACCCCACAGGCGTTTCACGACTATTGCATATGTAAAAAAAATTAAAAATTTTTTACCTAAAATGCTTCTTTTCCCAAAAACTTTACATTTTTAAAAAGGGTAAAAGCAGAAAATACCCCCCAAAATTTGAAGCCCAATTTCTCCCGAGTACGGCGATACCCCATATGTGACCCTTAACTGTTGCCTTGAAATACGACAGGGCTCCAAAGTGAGAGCGCCATGCGCATTTGAGGCCTAAATTAGGGATTGCATAGGGGTGGACATAGGGGTATTCTACGCCAGTGATTCCCAAACAGGGTGCCTCCAGCTGTTGCAAAACTCCCAGCATGCCTGGACAGTCAACGGCTGTCCGACAATACTGGGAGTTGTTGTTTTGCAACAGCTGGAGGCTCCGTTTTGGAAACCATGGCGTACCAGACATTTTTCATTTTTATTGGGGAGGGGAGGGGGGCTGTGTAGGGGTATGTGTATATGTAGTGTTTTTTACTTTTTATTTTATTTTTTGTGTTAGTGTAGTGTAGTGTTTTTAGGGTACAGTCGCACGGGCGGGGGTTCACAGTAGTTTCTCGCTGGCAGTTTGAGCTGTTGCAGAAAATTTGCTGCAGCTCAAACTTGCAGCCCGATACTCACTGTAATCCTCCGCCCATGTGAGTGTACCCTGTACATTCACATTGGGGGGGACATCCAGCTGTTGCATAACTACAACTCCCAGCATGCGCTGACAGACTGTACATGCTGAGAGTTTTAGTTTTGCAACAGCTGTAGGCACACTGGTTATGTATCACGGAGTTTGTGACCTTACTCAGTGTTTCAAAACCAGTGTGCCTCCAGCTGTTGCAAAACTACAACTCCCAGCATGTACGGTGCATGGTGTAAGGTGACTGCTGGGAGTTGTAGTTTGCAACAGCTGGAGGCACACCGGTCGTGAAACACTGAGTTAGGTAAAAAAAAAACTAAGTTTCACAACCAGTGTGCCTTCAGCTGTTGCAAAACTACAACTCTCAGCAGTCACCGACAGCCAACGGGCATGCTGGGAGTTGTAGTTATGCAACCAGCAGATGCACCACTACAACTCCCAGCATGCACTTTAGCTGTTTGTGCAAGCTGGGAGTTGTAGTTATACAACAGCTGAAGGTACACTTTTCCATAGAAATAATGTGCCTCCAGCTGTTGCAAAACCATAAGTCCCAGCATGCCCATAAGGGAATGCTGGGAGTTGTGGTGGTCTGCCTCCTGCTGTTGCATAACTACAGCTCCCAGCATGCCCTTTTTGCATGCTGGGAGCTGTTGCTAAGCAACAGCAGGAGGCTGTAACTCACCTCCTGCTGCTGCTCCATCGCAGGCTGTCCCTCGCCGCCGCCGTCGCTCCTGGGGCCCCGATCCCAACATGGACGCCGGGTATCGGGGTCCCCAGCACCCGGGGTCGTCTTCCCGCACCCGCTCACGTCCTCCGGAAGAGGGGCGGAGCGGGTGCGGGAGTGACGCCCGCAGCAGGCGCCCTGATTGGTCGGCCGGTAATCCGGCCGACCAATCAGGGCGATCGTGAGGTGGCACCAGTGCCACCTCACCCCTGCAGGCTCTGGCTGTTCGGGGCCGTCGGAGACGGCCCCGAACAGCCAGTAATTCCGGGTCACCGGGTCACTGGAGACCCGATTGACCCGGAATCGCCGCAGATCGCTGGACTGAATTGTCCAGCGATCTGCGGCGATCGCCGACATGGGGGGGCATAATGACCCCCCTGGGCGATATGCCGGGATGCCTGCTGAACGATTTCAACAGGCATCCGGCTCCGGTCCCCAACCGGCTAGCGGTGGGGGCCGGAATTCCCACGGGCGTATGGATACGCCCTGCGTCCTTAAGGACTCGGGATGCAGGGCATATCCATACGCCCTGCGTCCTTAAGAGGTTAAATGTCAACTGATAGTTTGCGCTGACACTGATGCTCCCTGAGCCTGCAGGACAGCTTGAATAGCTTTGAAACTTGTTTGGGGCTGCTTATCCACCATCCAGACTATCCTGCATTGACACCTTTCATCAATTTTTCTCTTCTGCCCACGCCCAGGGAGATTAGCTACAGTACCATGGGTTGCAAACTTCTTGATAATGTTGCGCACTGTGGAGAAAGGCAAATCTAGATCTCTGGAGATGGACTTGTAACCTTGATATTGTTGATATTTTCCACAATTTAGGTTCTCAAGTCCTAGGACAGTTCTCTTCTCCACTTTGTTGTCCATGCTTAGTATGGCACACACAGACACACAATGAAAAGACTAAGTAAACGTCTCTCCTTTTTATCTGCTTTTAGGTGTGATTTTTATATTGCCCGTACCGGTTACTTGCCCCAGATGAGTTTAAAGGAGCATCACATGCATGAAACAATCTTATTTTTCCACAATTTTTGAAGGGTGCCAATAATTTTGTCCAGCCCATTTTTTTCCTCCTTTTTTGGTTTAGTTCCAATACACACAAAGGGAATAAACATGTGTATTGCAAAACATCTGTTACTGAAATCCTTTTCTGTAAGAAAAACTTCATTTTCTAGAAAAATTTCAGGGGTGCCAACATACGGCCTTGACTGTATAATGAGCATTATTATGAGCTCCCTCTCTTTATATCAACAGTCTCAACCTGAGCAGACAGGAGGAAGTGGGGGTGGTTGCAGGAACAGGAGCTTTAAAGGGGTACTCCGCCCCTAGACATCTTATCCCCTATTCAAAGGATAGGGGACAAGATGTCAGATCGCCGCGGTCCCGCTGCTGACAAGCCCCGGGATCTCGGTGGCGGCACCGCGCTATCATTACTGCACAGAGCGAGTTCGCTCTGCACGTAATGACTGGCAATACAATGGCCGGAGCATCATTACATCACGGATCCGCCCCTCGTGATGTCACGGCCCGCCCCCTCAATACAAGTCTATGGGAGGGGGCGTGACGGTCGTCATGCCCCCTGCCATAGACTTGCATTAAGGGGATGGACTGTGATGTCATGAGTGGGTGGAGCCATGACATCACGCTGCTCCGTCCCCTGTATCGCCCATCATTACGCACTGAGCAAACTCTCTCTGTGAAGTAATGAAAGCGCGGTGCCGCAGCGGCGATCCCGGGGCTCCCCAGCAGCGGGACCGCAGCGATCTGACATCTTCTCCCCTATCCTTTGGATAGGAGATAAGATGTCTAGGGGCGGAGTACCCCTTTAAATGGGACGTGATGTCACAGCTACAAGGAAAAGAGCAGAAATGATGTGGAAAGATATGTTCTCTATGAATTATAACATTGTATTAGTAAGAAGCCTTATTATTCTTTTACCTAATCGCTCATGACCGCACCCTTGGAAAGGATCTCCCACCGCAGGACAGGAAACCTGGGAATATAAAGTGGGACACACCTCACCACACCTCAGTTCAGGTTTCCTGTCCTTCGCTAGGAGGCCTGGGAGCTGTCTCCAAGGGGCTGCAGGTCCTCCGGTAGTGGGGCTCCCTGACTGTCAGAAGTCTCCTCTGGGGAGCAGACGTAAGCCTGCCTGCGGGTTCTGCGTGGGGTCTGGTAGGGTCCCGATTGCCCTGCATCTCTGTCCTTACCTCGGTGATTGCGGCATAAGGAGGTGGGGGCTTTGGAGTAGCGCGGTCTCTGACGGCTCTCCTGTCTCTGAGGCTGGAACGACTCTTGTGCAGTGACGCCGGTGGATTTGTGTCAGCCCGGCAGCGTAGTGTCACTTCCGGTTCTGGCCTCCTTTCAAAAGGGGCGCGGGATTTCTCCACTTTGGATTCCCCGTCGGCATTCTACAGTGTCCGGAACCTCGTGGACAGCAGGCAGCCAGCCTACAGCAATATCCACAGCAGCATTATCCAGAACCCGAGCCTGCAGCAGTACAGCAGCCCACAGCAGCAGTATCCATTGGCAGCAGTTCCAGCCTGCTGCTGAGCAGACCATTACTGGTTGCCTTGCAGTGTTTTGTAGGGTGGCAAGAGGTCTTCTACTAAAACGCATAATAAAGAATGTGCAGAATGTTGGAAGCCATTAGATCATGCCTATAAAAAAAATCAATATGTGCAGCCTGTATTGAAGTTATCGTGGCCCAGGAGTCCTCTGCAATTGCTAGCAACCTAAGAGTAATGATCCGGGAGGAGATAGATTCATCCCTTAAAGGACTAGGAACTGTTGGGAATGTGTGTACTTCAGCCTCCTCTGTGGTCACCCCTGCGATTTCCAGTTCCCCTAGTGTTCAAGAGGAAAATCTTTCTCTATATTCCTCCTCTGATGAAGAGCAGGAAGAATTTAAATCCAAATTGCTCTTTTCTCCAGATGGTACTGATCAGCTCCTTAAAGCAATCCGTCTAACGGCTAATCTTGAGGAGAACAGAGACGGTCACGGCCAAAGATGCCCTTTATGAAGGCTTAGGCCCCAAGAAGTCCTGGATGTTTAATTTACATAAAAGTATCAGGCAAATAATTGATAAAGAATGGGAAGATCCTGAGAAGAAATCTTTTTTTTCCCTAAACTCCTTAAAAGGAAATACCCCTTTGAGTAATCAGTTACTAAGTCATGGGATAGAGCCCCGTTAATTGATGCCCCAGTGGCTAAAATTACTAAGAAATCCGCCTTGCCTTTTGAGGATCTAGGAACTCTGTCTGACCCACTGGATAAAAAAGCAGAGTTCTTTAAAAAAAAAAAAAAAAACTGGGAGGCGGCCACAGCTTCTATTAGAACCAACGTAGCTGCTACATGTGTTGCTGGCTCCCTAAGAGTCTGGGTTTCACAATTGCAATCTCATCTTGTTAACCAGACCCCTAGAAAAGATATCTTAGAATCCTTACCCATAATCTCCAAGGTGGTAGATTTTATGGCAGACTCCTCGGTAGATTCCGTAAGATTGAGTGCAAGAGCAACCGCTTTGTCTGATTCTTCTAAGAGAGCCACATGGCTTAGGCTGTGGAAGGGTGATGTGGACTCAAAAGGCAAACTATGTTCCATCCCTTGCATTGGAGATTGCCTTTTTGGTCCAGTCTTAGACTAAGTACTTGAGAAGGCTTCTGATAGGAAGAAAGGATTTCCCACTCAGGGTCGTGCCTCTGATTCCTTTGTAGCAAAGTACAATCCAGAAAGCAAAATCAGAAGTTTCAGGGCAATAGGAAATCCCTAGCAAAGGTAGAGGTTTCCTCTTCAATTCCAACAGAGAGTCTAGTTCTAAAGATCCCAAACAATGTTGGCTTTCTCCCAGTGGGACGGGGGGTGGGGGGGGGGGGTGTTGTCTGTCCAAGTTTGCGGGGGCCTGGGAGAAAATTTCTTCCAGACCCTGGGTTCTATCCACCCTGAGATCGGGTCTCCTTCCAGAGTTCCGGTCTTTTCCTCCAGACAGATTCTTTCCCACTGGGATATTGAAAGATTCTCTGAAACAAAAGGCCATGATAACAGAAATAAAAGCTCTTTCTCAAAAAGGTCCTGGTTCCAGTCCGCCAGGGGGAGGAGGGGAGGGGATTCTATTCTAAAAAATAAACACACAACGGCTCTTTTAGAGGAATAACAAATGTGAAAAAGTTAAACAACTTTCTGTCATACAAAAAATTCAGGATGGAGTCCCTAAAATCCACAATCCCTCTGCTATTTCCAAATTGCATGATGGCCTCTGTAGATTTAGAAGACTCCTACTACCATATTCCCATCCACAACTCTCATCAAAAGTTTCTAAGAGTGGCGATGTTTATGGAGGGAGCTTGGGTCCATTTACAGTACCATGTTCTTCCCTTTGGGGTCTCTCAGGCCCCAAGGCTATTCACTAAAGTGATGGCGGAGGTGGCAGCTTTCATAAGAACCCAAAACATTCTGTTAGTTCCATATCTGGACGATTTACTGATTGTATCAGACTCAATCCTTCATTTGCACATTCAAGTAGTTTGCTTCATGCTGTACGATCTAGGTTGGAATCTGAATCTAAAAAATTTCAAACTTAACTTCTTGGCAGTGTGTTTTCTTAGGCATCCTTCTGGATTCAGTGTCTCAGCTTACCCTCCTGCCTCTAGCCAAACAGATCCTCATCAAGGACAGAGTAGACGTTCTTTTCTGGTCTCACCTATGCACCTTCTGGGAAGCAATGTCACTACTAGGTTTCATGACTTTTTGTATTGTAGCAGTGAAATGGGCTCAGTACAGATCCAGGATGGTACAGATAGATATCCTTCAAAAGCGGGATGGCAATCCCTCCTCACTAAACCAAAAGTTTTCTCTTTCCTCAAAAGCAAGGGTCTCCTTGATATGGTGGATGAACCCTGACAACCTATCTAAATGGGTACCTTGGTCTCCCTCATTGGTAGTGTGTATAACTAAAGACGCCAGTCCTTGTGGTTGGGGTGCCACCTGCGGCCAGCGTCTCCTTCAAGGAGGATGGTCTCCTCAGATGCATCAGTCTACATACATTAAATTCCAAAGAGCTCTATGCAGTGTACCAGGCAATATCTCTGCTCATTCCTCATTCAAGGGAAGGATGTGCTGATATATTTAGACAACATCACCACTGTAGCTTACCTAAACAAACAGGGGGGACAAGGTCAGACTCCCTTAAAGCTCTCCTTCCAGATTTTTTTCCCTAGCAGAAGCCAGGTTGGCATCTCTCTCTGCGGTTCACCTGAAAGGGGAAGACAACAAGGTGGCAGACTTCCTGAGCAGAGTTCATCATCTTCAGTCTGAATGGTGTCTAAACAAGGAGATAGGAAAGATCTCTTTGCTTCCAGAAACAACAGGAAGAATCACAGGTTCTATTCTCTCAACCCTCTGGATTATCCAACAGCAGTAGATGCCTTCTCTCAGGACTGGGGAAGAGAAAGAGGGTATGCTTTCCCATCTCTTCGCCTTATCCCTCGGATCTTGAAAACGATAAGAGAGGACAGAGCCTTAGTGCTATTGATAGCGCCCTTCTGGCCTTGAAGGCCTTGGTTTTCCTTGCTAAGGACAATGTCAGTCTCACAACCATGGGTTCTTCCATGGGCTCTGGTGGAGGTTTAGCTCCCTCCACCAGAAAAGGCTGAAGCCTCTTTGGACCAGATCTGTAGGGTCCTCTAAACATACTTTTTAAAAACACTATAGGTTGCAATTAGACCCTGTTTCTGATCTTTCCTTTGGACGTAAAGTCCTTCAGGTGGTAGTCCCGCCCTGATTGGTTACTATTCTAAGTCTGAATTCAGGTAGAAAACAGACATGGTGCACATCTACAATCTTGTATAATGATCTGATTGCTTCTCAGCATAATATCAAAAACTAACAGGTTGTTAGTATACATTTTTGATCAAAAAGTACAAGCCCACTCGCCATGTCAAGGCCACCTATTTAGAGTGGGTCCCTAACGTCCCTAGCATAAAATGGCGTAGCACTGGGCGGCGACCACCACCGCCGCAACACCAGTGCCCACAGGGGGGAAACGACCCACCGGCAGAGCGGCCCCTATTCTAAGTCTACAAGGGTGCTGTCATGACGGATTAGGTAAAGATAGATTACTTACCCAGTAATCTGTTTTTCATTAGCTCATGACAGCACCCCTCATTTATCCTGCCGTAAAAGAAAAAAGGGAATTTTTTCAATGTTTAATTTAGAGAATGAAAATTATTTTTTGTGTTTACTGGCTCCTTTGGCGTACTTTACTTTGAACTGAGGTGTGGGGAGGCGTGTCCCATTTTATATTCCCAGGTTTCCTGTCCTGTGGTGGGAGGTCCTCTCCAAGGGTGCTGTCATGAGCCAAAATAATCTCTCTTTTGACACCCACCATACACGGGTTGTTTCTTTCACTCTTTTAAAAGTTTGTTGAAAGGTTAGTGACCATTTAACCCCTTAAGGACCGGAGGTTTTTCTGTTTTTGCATTTTCGTTTTTTGCTCCTTGCCTTTAAAAAATCATAACTCTTTCAAATTTACACCTAAAAATCCATATGATGGCTTATTTTTTGCGCCACCAATTCTACTTTGTAATGACGTCAGTCATTTTGCCCAAAAATCTATGGTGAAGCGGGAAAAAAAATCATTGTGCGACAAAATTGAAAAAAAAAACGCTGTTTTGTAACTTTTGGGGGCTTCCGTTTCTACGTAGTACATTTTTCGGTAAAAATGACACCTGATATGTATTCTGTAGGTCCATACGATTAAAATGATACCCTACTTATATAGGTTTGATTTTGTCGGACTTCTGGAAAAAATCATAACTACATGCAGGAAAATTAATACGTTTAAAATTGTCATCTTCTGACCCCTATAACTTTTTTATTTTTCCGTGTATGGGGCGGTATGAGGGCTCATTTTTTGCGCCGTGATCTGAAGTTTTTAACGGTACCATTTTTGCATTGATAGGACTTATTGATCACTTTTTATTCATTTTTAAATGATATAAAAAGTGACCAAAAATGCACTATTTTGGACTTTGGAATTTTTTTGCGCGCACGCCATTGACCGAGCAGTTTAATTAATGATATATTTTTATAATTCGGACATTTCCGCACGCGGTGATACCACATATGTTTATTTTTATTTTTATTTACACTGTGTTTTTTTTTTTATTGGAAAAGGGGGGTGATTCAAACTTTTAATAGGGGAGGAGTTAAATGATCTTTATTCACTTTTTTTTTTCACTTTTTTTTTGCAGTGTTATAGGTCCCATAGGGACCTATAACACTGCACACACTGATCTTCTATGTTGATCACTGGTTTCTCATAAGAAACCAGTGATCAACGATTCTGCCGGATGACTGCTCATGCCTGGATCTCAGGCACTGAGCAGTCATTCGGCGATCGGACAGCGAGTAGGCAGGTAGGGGCCCTCCCGCTGTCCTGTCAGCTGTTCGGGATGCCGCGATTTCACCGCGGCTATCCCGAACAGCCCACTGAGCTAGCCGGGATGCTTTCGGTTTCACTTTAGACGCGGCGTTCAACTTTGAACGCCGCGTCTAAAGGGTTAATAGCGCGCGGCACAGCGATCAATGCCGCGCGCTATTAGCCACGGGTCCCGGCCGTTGTTAGAGGCCGGGCCCGACCCGCTATGACGCGGGGCCACGCCGTGGCCCCGCGTTATAGATCGGGAGTGGACACATGACGTTCCAGTACGTCATGTGTCCTTAAGGGGTTAAAACCAAACAAATGTCCAAATTTCAAATTTGTGAGTAGCATCAAAATGATTTCTTTTTTTTCTATCCTGACAACTTATTTATCATCTATGCACATGGATAAACAATACATTCTTTAGTTGAGAACCCCTAAAAGGGGTACTCCGCCCTAATACATCTTATCCCCTATCATTCCACACCCACCTTTTGTGAGCTCTCCGCAGCACTGGAGGCTCTGAGTGTGAAGTGTTATGACCACGGGGCCGGAGTATCGTGACGTCACGACTCCACCCCAGTGTGATGTCAATGCAAGTCTATGGGAGGGGGCATGACTGCTATGGGAGAGGGCATGACGGGTAAGATGTATTAGGGCCGGAATACCCCTTTTAAAGGCGTTTGTCATTAGTTAGAAAATAAAAACAAAATGCTTAAATTGGTGTAGTAATGTGCCCTAAGACCTGTATGCATAATAATATGTTGTAATATATGTTAATATGCAAAATACCATTTGATCAATGTATTACTGTGATGAGTTTTTCTGCATTTCTCTGAGAGGCTGGGGACGTTTTCCCTGGAGCATGGTGAGCTCCCCTCTCCCCTTCTCCTGTCATGAGGTCATAAAAAAAAAAAAATAAACATTTTAACATTTACAAAGCTTTCAACCTAACTACATGCTATATATAACTGTAATGCAGCCATATGAAACTATATGGTGCAAGGACAGAAGAAAAACCTGCATTTTGTGCCCTGCTGCTTGTGATGTCCTGCCCCACCCACTCAATGCAAGTCTATGGGAGGGGGTGTGGTTGGGACGTCACGAGGTGGCGGGCTGTGATATCACGATCCTCTGGCCTCTGCATCACCAGTCATCAGGCATGGGGGTGCTACAGGAGAGATTGCGGGGGGTTCCCAGCAGCGGGACCCCCGCGATCAGACATCTTATTCCCTATCCTTTAGATAGGGAATAAGATGTCTAGTAGCGAAATACCCCTTTAAAGACTGCACGCTGTCTGCATCTTGTCTGTGCTCTGAGGTACAGAATGGAGATAACCACATCTCCCTCCCCTTTGGTCCTTTTTTTTAATGGACCAAAAAGGCTAAATTTTTAGGGTTCATTTGCTAAATTAAAGAGACAGATGCCCCTAGTGGCCATTTTATGAAGCATTTTTCACATCTTGGCATTCTAATTTTTTATTGAAGTATATTTGGAAAATGCTTGGTTTTTAACCTCTTAAGGATCCATGACGTACGCGTACATCATGAGTCCGCTCCCGATCTATAACGCCGCGTCTAAAGTGTTAATAGTGCGCGATCAATGCCGCACGCTATTAACCCTTTAGACGCAGCGTTCAAAGTTGAACGACGTGTCTAAAGTGAAAGTGAAACCATGCCGGTTAGCTCAGGGAGCTGTTCGGGATCGCCGCGGCGAAATCGCGGCATCCCGAACAGCTTACATGACAGCCGGAAGATCCCTACCTGCCTCCTCGCTGTCCGATGGCCGAATGACTGCTTAGTGCCTGAGATCCAGGCATGAGCAGTCAAGCGGCAGAATCATCAATCAGTGGTTTCTTATGAAAATAAATAAAAATAAACATATGTGGTATCGCCGCATGTGGAAATGTTCGAATTATAAAAATATATAATTAATTAAACCGCACGGTCAATGGCATACGCGCAAAAAAATTCCAAAGTCCAAAATAGTGCATTTTTGGTCACATTTTAGATCATGAAAAAAGGAATCAATAAGTCCTATCAATGCAAAAATGGTACTGCTAAAAACTTCAGATCACGGCGCAAAAAAATTAGCCCTCATACCGCCCCATACGCGGAAAAATAAAAAAGTTATAGGGGTCAGAAGATGACAATTTTAAACGTATACATTTTCCTGCATGTAGTTATGAGTTTTTTCCAGAAATACGACAAAATCAAACCTACATAAGTAGGGTACCATTTTAATCGTATGGACCTACAGAATAAAGAGAAGGTGTAATTTTTACCGAAAAATGTACTGTGTAGAAACGGAAAAGTTACGAAATGGCATTTATTTATTTTTTTTCAATTTTGTCTCACAATGATTTTTTTTCCGTTTCGCTGTAGATTTTGGGGTAAAATGACTGATGTCACTGCAAAGTAGAATTGGTGTCGCAAAAAATAAGCCATAATATAGATTTTTAGGTGGAAAATTGAAAGGGTTATGATTTTTTAAAGGTAAGGAGGAAAAAACGAAAATGCAAAAACGGAAAAACCCCGGGTCCTTAAGGGGTTAAGTAAGTATTAAATGGGGGAAAAAAAGTAACACTTTATACTCTTTTACAAAAGCCAATGGGTATTTAATAACAAAATCAATGGTACGGCTCGAAACGTCATCATTATAGGTTTACACAGGCTGTTGTGCGGCGGATAAATAAAACTCAATGTGTATGTATGTATGTGTGCGTGTATGTTCCAGCATCACGTCCAAACAGCTAAAGATATTAACATGAAACTTGGCACACATGTTACTTATATGTCAACAAAAAAATAGGATAGGTGATTTAACCCTTACTCACCCCCATTTGCCAGGGGCGGGGTTTATGTTTAAAGTCCCATACAAGTCTATGGGAAATATATGTTACTGCATAACTTCCAAACGACTGGAGATATTTCGATAATACTTGGTCAAATGTTACTTATATGTCCACTTAAAATATAGGATAGTTAATTTAACTCTTAACTACCCCCATTTGTGTGGATCAGGGTTTTTGTTTTAAGTCCCATGCAAATCAATGGGAAATGTATGTTCCCACATAACTTCCGTACAGCTGGAGATATTTCAATACATGGTGCACATATTACACGTCGGGATAGGAGGTCAGGATAGGAGGTCGGGATATGGGGTTGGGATATGACAACAATATATGAGGATAAGATATGAAGTCAAAAACTTCCTCCTTTGTTTATTTTCCTCCCCAACAAGAATTAGGAAGGAAAAACCGGGCAATGCCGGGTACTCAGCTAGTTAAGTATAAAAGTGACTCTGATGGGACAGTGATTACAGTTTCACATGTATTCTGCCAATAGTGGCCTAGGGATGGCTTAAATATCACTTTTATATACAGTACAGACCAAATGTTTGGAAACACCTTCTCATTCAGAGTTTTCTTTATTTTCATGACTATGAAAATTGTAGATTCACACTGAAGGCATCAAAACTATGAATGTGGAATTATATACATAACAAAAAAGTGTGAAACAACTGAAAATATGTCATATTCTAGGTTCTTCAAACTAGCCACCTTTTGCTTTCATTACTGCTTTGCACACTCATTCTCTTGATGAGCTTCAAGAGGTAGTTACCTGAAATGGTCTTCCAACAGTCTTGAAGGAGTTCCCAGAAATGCTCAGCACTTGTTGGCCCTTTTTGCCTTCACTCTGCGGTCCAGCTCATCCCAAACCATCTCGATTGGGTTCAGATCTGGTGACTGTGGAGGCCAGGTCATCTGGCACAGCACCCCATCATTCTCCTTCTTGATCAAATAGCCCTTACACAGCCTGGAGGTGTGTTTGGGGTCATTGTCCTGTTGAAAAATAAATGATGGTCCAACTAAACGCAAACCGGATGGAATAGCATGCCGCTGCAAGATGCTGTGGTAGACATGCTGGTTCAGTATGCCTTCAATATTGAATAAATCCCCAACAGTGTCACCAGCAAAGCACCCACACACCATCACACCTCCTCCTCCACACCAGCACATCTGTGAAGTGAAAACCATTTCAGGTGACTACCTCTTGAAGCTCAACAAGAGAATGCCAAGAGTGTGCAAAGCAGTAATCAAAGCAAAAGGTGGCTACTTTGAAGAACCTAGAGTGACATATTTCACACTTTTTTGTTATGTAGATAATTCCACATGTGTTAATTCATAGTTTTGATGCCTTCAGTGTGAATATACAATTTTCATAGTCATGAAAATAAAGAAAACTCTGAATGAGAAGGTGTGTCCAAACTTTTGGGCTGTACTGTATGTTTTTTTATTTGCCTAAGCTGACCTTCTAAACTATGAAAAATGTCCCTAATATTGTAAGATTTGCCCTTTGATTGCATTGTCTAGATATTTTTTCAGATATTACTCACATTGTAGCCGATGCTGGGTTGATACTAGACAAGAACTCCCTGTAAATGAATGCCTAGCTGACAAGTGATTGATTAAATAGGGAGTACAGGCCTTCTTGATTCTTCAGTGGACAGGAGGTGACAGAGATTAATGGGATGCTGAATGAGATGTTTTCATCTATTTTCTAATGAAATGTTCTTGTACTACAGAAAAAAAGTGCTTGATATGGGCCTTCATTTTATACAGGACACACACATACATCATCTCAGCAATTATATTTTATATTAATTTAAACTGTTATGCCACATTTTAAAAGGTTATTTAAGAAAAAATATAATGCACAAAATTTATCATACAGTTTAAGGCACTTGGACAAATTTGCCGCATCTACAGGCTGCCTGGTCTAAGTTTATGCTGTCGAAATATTATACTGGATTAATAAGCGCCCCAATATTTATATTCTTATTTGTAAATATTGCAGCTATTTATTTATAAAAATAAATAAATAAAACACTTCTTTCTAGAAAGAATGAGGAGTAGTGATTAGGTGAGTGCAGGAGACAGGCTCTATGGATTATAATGGAGCCAGTCTCCTGCAAGGAGATGGGCTGAGCACAGAAACAGGCAGTAAACATTACCTTGAGCTTCACTTCACCCATCTATATCTAGAGATTGAAGGGGGTCTCATTTTGCAAGATGAAACACCCAGCATCCATTTTAGTGCAGTAAAAATGGCAGAGCACAAAGACACCAACGCATTTCAGGTTATACATCCTTAAAGGAGTTGTCTGATGAAAAATAACTTATCCTCTCTCCAAGGAGAGGGGATAAGTTATAGATCACTGGGGGTCCGAGCGCTGGGACCCCCCACGATCTCCTGCTCGGGCTCCAGCATTCGGCTGGAAGTGGGTGTGCCTACCCCCCGGAGCGCCGATGTGAAGTGGAAACTTGCGACCCGTGCAGACTTGCGACCGCTCCTCCCCTTGCAGGTCTGCAGATCTTGCATAACTACAACTCCCAGCATGCACTGACATAACGCACATGCTGGGAGTTGTAGTTTTGCAACAGCTGGAGGCAGACTGGTGGGGAAGCACTCAGTTAAGTTCTTTTACCTAACTGGATGTTTTCTCCCCAGCGTACCTCCAGCTGTGACAAAACTACAACTACAACGCCATTTCCTGTTTGTGCATGCTGGGAGTTGTAGTTATGCAAGATCTGGATGGCCACAATTTAGAGACCACTGCACAATCAGCTCTCCGAAGGTTTCAAACGCTAGAGCTGGGTAAAGCGAAGGAAGAGGACGCAGGTCTGCACGGAGGAAGACTGGTGGAGAAGCACTCAGGAAGGTTCTGTTACCTAACTGGATGATTCCTCCCCAGCTTGCCTTCAGTTGTGGCAAAACTACAACTCTCAGCATGCACTGATAGCCGAAGGGCATGCTCGGAGTTGTAGATATGCAACAGCTGCAGGCACACAAATACAACTCTCAGCATGCCCAGACAGCCATTTGCTGTTTGTGCATGCTGGGAGTTGTAGTTATGCAAGATCTGGATGGCCACAATTTACAGATCACTGCACAGTGATCTCCCAACTGTGGCCCTCCAGATGTTGCTAGGAAACTACTCACCTCCTGGCTCCCATCAACAGCACTATTGTCACCACTCCCATGACCGCTGACATGAAGCCCTCTGTAAAAACCCTGTGCATCTCTGCTTCTCTGTATAAACCCCGTCCATTTCTGCTTCCCTGTATGAACCCCATGCATTTTTGCTTCCCTGTATGAACCCCTTGCATTTCTGCTTCCTGTATGAACCCAGTGCATCTCTGCTTCCCTGTATGAAAACCGTGCATTTCTGCTTCCCTGTATGAACCCCATGCATTTATGCTTCCCTGTATGAACCCTGTGCATTTCATCTTTCCTGTATGAACTCCGTGGATTTCTGCTTCCCTGTATGAACCCTGTGCATCTCTGCTTCCCTGTATGAACCCCGTGCATTTCTGCTTCCCTGTATGAACCCCGTGCATTTCTGCTTCCCTGTATGAACCCCGTGCATTTCTGCTTCCCTGTATGAACCCCGTGCATTTCTGCTTCCCTGTATGAACCCCGTGCATTTATGCTTCCCTGTATGAACCCCGTGCATCTCTGCTTCCCTGTATGAACCCTGGGCATTTCTGCTTCCCTGTATGAACCCCGTGCATTTCTGCTCCCCTATATGAACCCTGTGCATTTCATCTTTCCTGTATGAACTCTGTGGATTTCTGCTTCCCTGTATGAACCCTGTGCATTTCTACATCTCTGTATGAACCCCGTGCATTTCTGCTCCCCTGTATGAACCCTATGCATTTCTGCTCCCCTGTATGAACCCCGTGCATTTCTGCTCCCCTGTATGAATGCTGGCATAGAGATGCACAGGGTTCATACAGTGATGTTCGTGTCCTATACAAACCCCATGCATTTCTGTGTCCGCTTTATGGGGCTATCGAACACCCCATGAAAAAGCAGAAACCAGCCCGTGCATTTCGTCCTCCCCTTGCAGTCCGAGGAAACCTGCGTTATACACAGCACACTAATATAACGCAGCCCTGGTTGGGATACTCTGGTATACACACAAAAGGGACTACAACTCCCAGCATGTGTCATTCAGGAGTCTTCAGTCTGGGGTATACCACCAGCATGCTGCCTCTGTAGTCTCCTGGCAGTTGTAGTTCACCAAACTTCTACAGGGCATACACCAATGTTTCCCAACCAGGGTGCCTCCAGGTGTTGCAAAACTCCAGATGTGGGAAACACTAGACTGTGCAGTATGTCCCCCCCGCCCCCCTATCCCCAGCCCGTGCAATATGTCCCCCCTCCACCCCCCCTTATCCCCAGCCTGTGCAGTATGTCCCCCCTCCACCCCCTTATCCCCAGCCCATGCAGTATGTCCACCCACCCTTATCCCCAGCCCGTGCAGTATGTCCCCTTCACATATAGAAATCATCCCCAGTCTCTGATGTCCCCCCACACCCCCCTTATCCCCAGCCCGTGCAGTATGTCCCCATTCACACATAGAAATCATCCCCAGTCTGTAATGTCCCCCCCCCCCCCTCATCCCCAGCCCGTGCATTATGTCCCCTTCAAACATAGAAATCATTAGGGAGGGGAGATGAGGAGCTGTGTACGTCCTCTCTCCCCTGCTCTGCCTTCTTTCTGCCATGCAGACTTGCATCCTCCGGGAGGGGGAGATGAGGGGGTGTGGCTGGGGGCGTGGCTTATTTATCCCCTGCACATCTGCGTCCTCTGCCTTCGCTCCTCCCAACTATAGCTCTGGAAACCTTCGGAGAGCTGTGCGGAGGAGCGGTCGCAAGTCTGCACGGGGTCACAAGTTTCCACCTCACACCGGCCGACATGCCCCCCCCATGTGTACCCCATAGAGATACATGGAGGGAGTGTGCCGGAGTGAGGTGGAAACTTGCGACCCTTTCAGACTTGCGACCGCACCTCCCCTCAGCCCTCCAAAGGTTTCCGGAGCTAGAACTGGGGGGGGGGGGGATGCAGAGCAGAGGATGCAGGTCTGCATGGGAGAAACAAGCCAAGCCCAAAGCCACGCCCCCTCATATCCGCCTCCCGGAGGGCGCAGGTCTGCATGGCAGAAAGAAGGCAGAGCAGGAGAGCAGGGGAGAGGGAAAGTATCCAAAGCCGGTGCAGTATGTCCCCCTTCAGACATAGAAATCATCCCCAGTCTGTGATGTCCCCCCCCCCCCGCACCCCCACCCCTTATCCCCAGCCCGTGCAGTATGTCCCCCTTCGCACATAGAAATCATCCCCAGTCTGTGATGTCACCCCCTCTTATACCCAGCCCGTGCAATATGTCCCCCCTTCACACATAGAAATATCCCCAGTCTGTGATGTCCCCCCCTTATCCCCAGCCCATGCAGTATGTTCCCCTTCACACACATCGAAATCATCCCATCTGTGATGTTACCCCCCCCCCCCTCTTATCCCCAGCCCATGCAGTATGTGTCTAAGGGGTTACTGGTATTCACCAGAGTCCGCCGCAAAGCGGGATGGACGTGCTGCGGTAGGTAACCCCCAGGTCGCTCCACCCGGTAGGACAAGGCAAGGTCAGACATAGGAGAAGGTCAGGGCAGGCGGCAAGGTTCGTAGTCAGGGGCAACAGCAAAGGTTCTGGAAACACAGGCAAAGGACACACTGGAAACGCTTTCTCTAGGCACTAGGCAACAAGATCCGGCAAGGAGAGGAAGGGGAAGTGGGTTTATATGGAAATGGCAGTGATTAAACTCGATTGGGGCAGGCACCAATTAGTGGTGCACTGGCCCTTTAAATTTCAGAGAGCCGGCGCGCGTGCGCCCTAGAGAGCGGGGCCGTGCGCGCCGGGATAGGACAGAGGAAGGACGGGGCAGGTGAGAAGTGATATGGGATGCGATCCTTGAGCGGGAACATCCCGTCCCACGGATCGCATCCCTTCCGGTGACAGGGTAGCAGCGCCGACCGGAGCGCTGCAAGCAGAGTGATGCCGCTAGCGCTCCAGGGAGGCATCGGGACCCGGAGCGCTCGGCGCTACAGTATGTCCCCCTTCACACATAGAAATCATTAGGCAGGGGAGATGAGGAGCCATGTACATCCTCTCTCCCCTGCTCTGGCCTCTTTTCCCCGTGGAAACTTTCGTCCTCCTTAAGGCAGAGCAGGGGGAGGGGAGTTGAGAAGCTGTGTACGTCCTCTCTCCCTGCTCTTCCTTCTTTCTGGCATGCAGACTTGCGTCCTCCGGGAGGAGGAGATGAGGGGGGCGTGACTTGGGGTGTGACTTATTACTCCTGTGCAGACCTGTGTCCTTTGCTCTGCCTTCCCTCCCCCCCAGCTCTAGCTTTGGAGAGCTGAGGGGAGGCGTGTTCACAAGTCTGCACGGGTCGCAAGTTTCTACCTCACCCCGGTCACGACTTCCTGTGGGATACGGATGTCAGCTTCCAAGTAAACTGCCAGGGCCCCATGCAGGAGATTGCGGGGGTTCCAAGCGGTCAGAGCCCCCGCGATCTATAACTTATCCCCTATACTTGGATAGAGGTTACGTTAGTTTTTACTGGACTACTCTTTTAATCATGGTATCATGATGCTTGGTGTTTCTTCTTGTACTGGATAATGGGCTTTTCAGTGCTAAATAACTTGAAGAATTACCAAATGTATCTGATTGTCACAAGTTTAAGATGTTTGTTTATCAAGGACAATCTAAACACAGCTTGATCACTATGGGTCATGCACCCTCAGTAAACAGCTATGACCAGCCAAGCACATTGAGTGGTTGCTGCAGTGAAAATATGGTATTATGTGGAAAACAAGGACTGCTCAAGTTCACTAGAGTAAGAGCTACTGGAATTTATTGTCTCTCTGTTCTGGCACTATGATAAGATGTCTGATCTTGGGGGTTTGGCCCCTGGGACGATTTCTGGCATGGCACTCCAATCATCGGGTGCACGGAGCAAACTTAACTCTGCTCTCTGCTGGATGACGAGTGACCAAAGCCGTTACGCCCCCTTCATTCATGTCTCTGGGAGGTGTGATGGCTGTGTACTAGTTGTCAGGCCCCCTCTCATAGACATGAATGGAGGGGGGCGTGGGGTGACGTCATGAGCACAGAAGCGCCAAGCTTCTGTGTTCAGAATTCTGCAATGCCGGCCCTGAGATTGCGGGGGTTTGGCCGCTGGGACATCCTTTGGATAAGTGATAAGATGTTTAGGGGTGAAGTATACCTTTAAGAGCATTTAAAGGGACCCAATCATCAGATTTTATCCTATAGCATTATATAGGGTAAAATCTTTATCCTCACCATCCCCGGGGGACATTTCTGCCTGCGGGGAAAGTGAGGATATGAACTTATAAACCAGGCCCCGCTAGTAGTCCCCTGGGCGGGGAGCTCCTCTTACCTAGTCCCGTTACTTTGGCCCGGCAGCGACGCCCTCTCGGCTTTAATTGACGGGCCGCGTCATCACTCTGCTCCATCTGTTCTGTGAGCAGAGTGATGACGCGGCCAGTCAATCAAGCCGAGGGGACGTCGCAGGGTCAAGTTTATAAGTTTATATCCTCACCATCCCCGCAGGCAGGAGTATCCCCCATGGATGGTGAGGATAAAGATTATACCCATATAACGCTTTACCAAGCTTTATACAGTATAGGGTCAAATCTGATGATTGGTTCCCTTTAACTGATGACCTAATAAGAGTTGCAATACCACCTCCTGAATGCCACTTAGTGACCTGTTTGGGGGGCTATATACAGTGGCCATACAATGGTATTCTGTATGCTGTCCACGGCCACCAATGTTAACCATTTACATAGGATAGTTGCAAAAAAAGATACAGGTCTGCCCATTTCATCCAAGGGAGAGGAGAGGACATGTGGGTAACTATGATTCAGAGTTAAGGTAAAAGCCCATAATGCATTAATCAATGTACCTTGCGGTACCTGGCAGCAGCCCTGTGTGTGCAGTGAGGTTTGCAGGCAGGCCCACGCATAACAGTCACGACAGCATGCTAGCCCCAATTCCAAACCTTACTGCACACACAGGGCTGCCACGGGTAGCCCTGTGTTTCTGCTGTGTAGTAGATTTTGTGCAGTGTGAAATATGCTGCGTATATGCAATTTGTGACCCCACGATAAAAAAATGTATTTTGCTACTGGTCTTGAATGGTGATCAAACTGGATCAACATTTAAAACAAATGTTATATGTTATAATATATCTATTCTAGCTGAGTACCCGGCGTTGCCCGTTTTTTCCTTCCTAATCCTTGTTGTGGAGGAAAATAAACAGAGGAAGCTTTTGAGTTCATAACCCTTCCTCATATATTGTTGTCATATCCCGGCCTCCTATCCCGGCCTCCTATCCCGGCCTCCTATCCCGGCCTCCTATCCCGGCCTCCTATCCCGGCCTCCTATCCCGGCCTCCTATCCCGGCCTCCTATCCCGACCTCCTATCCCGACCTCCTATCCCGGCCTCCTATCTCGGCCTCAAATCTCGGCCTCAAATCTCGGCCTCCTATCTTGGCCTCATATCTCGACCTCCTATCTCGACCTCCTATCCCGTCGTCCTATCCTGACCTCCTATCCCGAAATGTAATATGTGTACTAGGTATTGAAATATCTCCAGCCGTACTGAAGTTATGTGGGAACATACATTTCGCATTGATTTGCATGGGACTTTAAACAAAAACCCCAACCCTCACAAATGAGGGTAGTTAAGGGTTAAATTAACTATCCTATATTTTCAGTGGACATCTAAGTAACATGTGACCAAGTATTATCAAAATATCTCCAGCCGTTTGGAAGTTATGACGTAACATATATTTCCCATAGACTTGTACGGGACTTTAAACAAAAACCCCGACCTTGGCAAATGGGGGTGAGTAAGGGTTAAATTACCTATCCTATGTTTGTTGTTGACATATAAGTAACGTGTGCCAAGTTTCATGTTAATATCTTCAGCCGTTTGGACGTGATGCTGGAACACACACACACATACACACACACACACACACATACACACACATTGATATATATATATATATTTTATATATATATATATATATATATATATATATATATATATATATATATATATATATATATTCTAGTTGCTTAAGCTTTTTTTAAGCCATTACCTGTTACTGCTGTGACCAGCTGCTAAGGAGGTTTATTCCAGAGATTTACAGTTCATATGGTAATTAATCTGTGGAAAGAAAAGGAAAAAGAGACTGACAGATGGTGCCTCGTGTATTACCCTAAGGCAAATCAGTAGTGAGTGGGGGCAACCCCGCGGAGCTAATAGATGGCCGCTCACCTTGTGATGATAATAAATGCGCATGTAACCCATGATAAAATCGGGGTACTGGTGGTACGAGCCGCTGCTGAGCCAAAGGGTTGCTGGAGAAGACCGTGTCGTCCTGGAGTTCAGAAGTAGAGGTAAGCAGGAAAAGGACCCTTGAAGTCGGCGCTGCTGGCTCTTATAAGAAGGATGTGGTGGATGCCAGAGATAGTAAAAAAAAAAAAAAAAAAAGGTCCTCAGCAGGACTTTTTATTTTGAAGTAATGATTACTTGTTTCGGGAGAATCCCCCCCTTCCTCAGATCAGGGTGAGAAGGTAAAAGTAATGACAGGTTTAAATAGCCCAGAAAAGGGCGCCAAAAACAAAGGGGAGGGGTATACAGTAAAAATCACAATATAGTACAAAAAACAGTAAATTTACATGGTACATGTTATGGACATACATAAAAATACATATTTATTAGGTATTTGTATAAAAACAATGAGGAGTTAGTAGGGGTAGGTGCGGTTTGCAACTGCTGTAGAACCGCAGTGGGCCGGAAGTGACTCGCTGCGGTGTGTGAACAGTGTAAACACTCGCTCACAGTGTGGAGTGCAGTGTACGGCTGGGTTCACACTACGATTTGTATTTACGGTTCCCGTATACGGCTGGGACCACGTTTTTGCCTGCAGTCAGGAAACCGCATACGGCCGAAAAAACAGTTGACCGGAGGCTGCGGTTCACTCCGGTCGGCTCATAGACATACATTAACTACGGTTCCCGAATACGGCTGAGTGCGGGCGCTGCGATTAAGCCCCGCCCACCCCTCCTCACAGCCGTATACGGGAACCGTAAATACAAACCGTAGTGTGAACCCAGCCTACTGGGTATGCGTGCCTTGGCGGGCATGTTGCCCAGGACGCGTTGCTATGCTAGGCAGCCATGTGATCGGTGTTCAGCCAATCAGATGGCAGCTAGCGCTGAACTGGCTGTGACAGTGCGGGCTGAGTAGTCAGTAGCAGGGATCGTGAATGGACGGGGCTAATTTACAGTAGGGATGATAAAGATGCGGATTAGATGAATGAATAAAGCTGAGATTGGTGAATGTAACGTAGGTCTGAGTGTCCATATGTGGCTGTAAAGGTGGAAAATCGGGATGCACCATAGGTTGTATGTAAACAGTATGAGGATATCATATGAATTGGATGCTGGACATATATAGAGTAACGATAAAAACAAGCAATCTCCAGGTAGCAGAGCGGGATCAATGGAAGCGCTGAGACCAGATAAGAAGTTAAAAGGATTTATTTCCCATGATGCAACGCGTTTCACGGTCACCCGCTTCCTCAGGCATGTTGGGTTTAGGAGATTACAAGGTATATATAGGGAAAAGGGGTTAACCCCTTCAAGGAGGAAAATTTAATTAACCCCTTGAGGGGTCAAGCCCTTTAGGCCCTTCACAACAAGATAGAAGACATAATAACATCACAACAAAGTACCCAATAAAACAAATACAATACAATTAAAAACAAATATTAAATTTTAACAGAAAAATATTAAAAATATTATAGTACTATATATAAAAAAAAAAAATATATATATATATATATATATATTTTTTTTTTTTCCTTTCCTTTTTTTTTTTTTCCTTTCCCTTTTCCTTTTCTCTTCGATGTTTTAACGGGCATTTTCCAGTGTCTCATTAAGACCATCTGGAAATAAAGTAACCAAAGAAAAAATCCAGAAAGATTCCCTATTATTTGATTGCTGTATACGATTATGACTAAAAACTGGAATAGTTTCTAGTATAGTCAGCTTTAAAACATCAATGCATCTATCATGTTTAACCCCTTAAGGACTCAGCCCATTTTGGCCTTAAGGACTCAGACAATTTAATTTTTACGTTTTCATTTTTTCCTCCTCGCCTTCTAAAAATCATAACTCTTTTATATTTTCATCCACAGACTAGTATGAGGGCTTGTTTTTTGCGCGACCAGTTGTCCTTTGTAATGACATAACTCATTATATCATAAAATGTATGGCGCAACCAAAAAACACTATTTTTGTGCGGAAATTAAAACGAAAAACGCAATTTTGCTAATTTTGGAAGGTTTCGTTTTCACGCCGTACAATTTATGGTAAAAATTAGGTGTGTTCTTTATTCTGAGGGTCAATACGATTAAAATGATACCCATTATTACATACTTTTATATTATTGTTGCGCTTAAAAAAAATCACAAACTTTTTAACCAAATTAGTACGTTTATAATCACTTTATTTTGATGACCCCTAACTTTTTTATTTTTCCGCATAAGCGGCGGTATGGGGGCTCATTTTTTGCGCCATGATCTGTACTTTTTTTTGATACCACATTTGCATATAAAAAACTTTTAATACATTTTTTATAATTTTTTTTTTAATAAAATGTATTAAAAAAGTAGGAATTTTGGATTTTTTTTTTTCGTTCACGCCGTTAACCGTACGGGATCATTAACATTTTATTTTAATAGTTCGGACATTTACGCACGCGGCGATACCAAATATGTCTATAAAAAAATTTTTTACGCTTTTTGGGGGTAAAATAGGAAAAAACGGACGTATTACTTTTTATTGGGGGAGGGGATTTTTCACTTTTTTTTTACTTTTTTTTTTAAATTTTTTTACATTTTTTTTTTACACTTGAATAGTCCCCATAGGGGACTATTCATAGCAATACCATGATTGCTAATACTGATCTGTTCTTTGTATAGGACATAGAACAGATCAGTATTATCGGTCATCTTCTGCTCTGGTCTGCTCGATCTCAGACCAGAGCAGGAGACGCCGGGAGCTGCACGGAGGAAGGAGAGGGGACCTCCGTGCGGCGTTATGAATGATCGGATCCCGGCAGCAGCGCTGCGGGTGATCCGATCATTCATTCAAATCGCGCACTGCCGCAGATGCCGGGATCTGTATTGATCCCGGCACCTGAGGGGTTAATGGCGGACGCCCGCGAGATCGCAGCCGGGCGTCCGATGACACGGCTCCGATGCCCGCGGTTATGCTTAGGACGTAAATGTACGTCCTGGTGCGTTAAGTACCACCGCACCAGGACGTACATTTACGTCCTGCGTCCTTAAGGGGTTAAGAAGTAAGTGGTGTGAGACACTATGTAGAACAAAACCATTTTTAATGTTAGATCTATGTTTGTTCATACGTGACCGCACCGTCTGTACGGTGCGGCCAACGTATTGAAGCCCACACGAGCAAGTAAGTAGATAGATAGCAAACGAACTGTCACAGGAATAATGATTTTTTATTTGGAAACTTTTTTTAGATACTGTGGAGTTAAATGAAACAGAGGGAGTGCCAATCATAGCACAACAAAGGCACCTTGGTCGCCCACAAGGAAAAGTGCCCGGGGCTTTGGAACCAACAGAATGGTTTTGTTGAAGAGATTAAGATTTGAACCTACTAGGAGCCACCAAATTTCTCAAGTTCGGGGACCGACGAAACGTAATACCTGGTTGGGATTGCAAACATTTTTTTTAAAATAGAGTCATCCAATAGGATAGACCAATTTTTTCTTAATATTCGGCAAATATCACCTGCTCCACAATTATAATCTGTAATAAAATTATATTTATAGGACTCCTTAGGTGCTGTCTGAATAAATTATTTTTTTATTTTTCTCACAAGTGTTTCCTGTTATGTATCCTTCACCCTATTGAATGCATCGGTTAGGATGGAGTGGGGATAGCCTTTGGATAGAAAACGTTCACAAAGAATGCCCACTGTTTTAAAAATCTTGTTTATTGGTGCAGTTTTTGCGTATACGCAAATACTGCCCATAGGGCACGTTTTTAATCCACTTGGGATAATGAGAGCTACTGTATTCCAAAAGACTATTAACGTCTACCTTTTTGAAAAAGGTTTCTGTTGTAATCTTATTATTGATATCTTTTTTAATCAACAAATCTAAGAATTCTATCTCATTATTAGAAAAATGTAGGGTAAAAGAAAAGACCCAATCATTAGAATTTAGATAAGAAACAAGCTGTTCAGCCAAGATGATAGAACTTGACCAAATAAAGAACAAATCATCTATAAAACGTCTGTAAAAAATATAAGAACTGAAATGAGTGGGCTGCTTAATGTACAGGGACTCGAATCGCCCCATAACCAAGTTTGCATAACTTGGGGCGAAACGAGTCCCCATAGCGCAGCCCCGTGTCTGTCTGTAAATCGTGTTATTAAACTGAAATGTGTTGTGATCCAAAATGAAATGCATGGCTTCAATTAAAAAGGAGATCTGTAAAGGACCCAATGTAGGATCATTAGACAAAGTATCATAAATGGCTTTCAAACCAACTGATGTGGAAATATTCGAATATAAGGAACAAACATTAAGTGTGATGAATAAAAAATGTGAAGGTAAACTTAAATTGTGAATTTCTCTAATCAGTTGGGTGGAGTCCTTAAGATATGATGGCAACTGTAACACAAAAGGCTGTAAAAATAAGTCAATAAAGTGCGATAGATTACTATCGGTTACCGAACCTGAGAAATTTGGTGGCTCCTAGTAGGTTCAAATCTTAATCTCTTCAACAAAACCATTCTGTTGGTTCCAAAGCCCCGGGCACTTTTCCTTGTGGGCGACCAAGGTGCCTTTGTTGTGCTATGATTGGCACTCCCTCTGTTTCATTTAACTCCACAGTATCTAAAAAAAGTTTCCAAATAAAAAATCATTATTCCTGTGATAGTTCGTTTGCTATCTATCTACTTACTTGCTCGTGTGGGCTTCAATACGTTGGCCGCACCGTACAGACGGTGCGGTCACGTATGAACAAACATATATCTAACATTAAAAATGGTTTTGTTCTACATAGTGTCTCACGCCACTTACTTCTTAAACATGATAGATGCATTGATGTTTTAAAGCTGACTATACTAGAAACTATTCCAGTTTTTAGTCATAATCGTATACAGCGATCAAATAATAGGGAATCTTTCTGAATTTTTTTCTTTGGTTACTTTATTTCCAGATGGTCTTAATGAGACACTGGAAAATGCCCGTTAAAACATCGAAGAGAAAAGGAAAAGGGAAAGGAAAAAAAAAAAAGAAAGAAAAGAAAAAAAGGAAAAAAAAAATATATATATATATATATATTTTTTTTATATATAGTACTATAATATTTTTAATATTTTTCTGTTAAAATTTAATATTTGTTTTTAATTGTATTGTATTTGTTTTATTGGGTACTTTGTTGTGATGTTATTATGTCTTCTATCTTGTTGTGAAGGGCCTAAAGGGCTTGACCCCTTAATTTAATTTTCCTCCTTGAAGGGGTTAACCCCTTTTCCCTATATATACCTTGTAATCTGCTAAACCCAACATGCCTGAGGAAGCGGGTGACCGTGAAACGCGTTGCATTATGGGAAATAAATCCTTTTAACTTCTTATCTGGTCTCAGCACTTCCATTGATCCCGCTCTGCTACCTGGAGATTGCTTGTTTTTATCGTGATTCTATTTCAGCGGGACGAAGCTGCAGAGACCCTTTGATGATACACCCTGTTCCATTGTTGTGCTTGGTTGGAGTACAACTTCATGTGGTAAGCGCAATTCACATTTGGTGTTACACTACGGAGCGCATCCGTTTGTGCTTTTTTTTATTTCAATATATAGAGTAAGGCTGTAAAGTAGGTTATTAGCATGGGGGAGGTGTATGTATATAAAATACACAATGTGCAGGTATCATATAGGCAATATAGGGGCTAATAGACATCATAGGGGGTATAGGTTGTACAAGGAGTAATGAAGCCACAGGGTATAGGTGGCTATAGGCCATAATCTATAGCCATGGGGCCATATGATCTAGATGACCATAGGTGCTAGTATATATACCAAAGGTAATGTATGAAGGGGAAGCCCTTATAAAGATAAGATCGGGAGGTGGGGGTTTAGATATATAATTACAAGTATTAATTTAAAACTCAGACAGTGCATAATATACACAGGGAACAGGAGATACAGGGGTTACCATAGAGGGTTAATATAAGTAGTAAATATATAAAATATATATATAAATATATAAAATGAAGCCATGTTGATTATGGAGACTGAACCTTTTTTTTTTTTTTTTTTGACAAATGAAATGTCAAAAAGGCATATTCTGTGCTGTTTTTGTTTTTTATTATGGCTCACTGTAAAGTCTGTTGCACCTTGCCATACCTTACCATTATAAAAAGTAATGCTGGTGCATACCACCCCAACATAGGCCAAAATTACACTCTTTTGGCCTGTGTATAGATAAGTCAAATGGAAACCAAAATGCTATCTGAACATATACATATACAATCACACAGCCCTGATACTTCCTCACAATTATATGACACTCCGGAACATTTCAATATTTAACACTCTGGGCATCACAGTTCATACAGATTATTTGATTATTTAGATTATACTGAACCAGAAGGATTTTAACACCAGGGTTCCAGATAAATTTCACTTTACTGGATTGCTGTCTGTAAAGTTTCATGAACCCATGCAGAACCATTGCTTACTTGGTCTTCATTTTATTGTCCAGTGAGAGACTGCTATATGTACAATCTTTTAGGTCACAGCATGTCCCCTTTTAAAGTACAGCTTGCTCTAATTTGTTAGGTTTTATGCCATTTGTTTTCTATTCGGTGGAAAACCGTTTATTAACATTTTCCCAAAACAGTATTTTTTTTTTCTTAAAGTCTTAACATTTAATTTAATTTTTTTCTTAAATGGCATTTTTTCCAAAACTATTACAGCATTTCACATGGGCTAGATGGCATTAGTAAATATTAACATTAAAAAAAGGTAAATTATTCCACAATTTGTTTTCATAACAACCAATGAAGCTGTCCAAGAGAAATCTGAGAGATTTTTGTTTTGCTGACAGTTATTCATTTCATCTCCAAACTTACATCCTCAGTTTGGCCAAGCATGCATTTGTTCTGAAAGGATCATGTTCTAAAATACAGAAACAATTGGTGTGTTCAACATTACTCTGTGTATGGCCCTCTTTAAAGAGTTACTGTCATTTAAAAAACATGTCATATCGAGACAGTAAACGTTTTGGTCAGTGGGGGTCTGGGTGCTGAGACCTCCACCAATCTCTAGATTAAATAAAAACGGTCAGTCTTTTCACCCACACCAAACTCAATCCAATGAGGGGTCACTTACTTAAATATGTCCAGTAGGTCCAGAGATATGTCCCCCAGAACATCCTCTGCTAAAGTCAATGAATTGCTTTGCCAACTCAATTTACATATTCATTGTCTGTGACTCCACATTCTAGTGAAGTGGAGTGATGGGGCTTCGCCAGCTCAATTTACATATTTATTGTCTGTGACGCCCCTGCGCGTAATTCACTGAATTTAGCAGAGAATCTTCTGGGGGCATATCTCAGAACCTACTGGACGTGTTTAAGTAAGTGACCCCTCGTTGGACTCCTGTTCACCAACACTATAACCAAGTGTATTGAGTTTAGTGTGGGTAAACATACAGACTGTTTTCCTTTTAAGAGAGTAGAAATGCTTCTCTCCACATCTCGGCCTTTGCTGTAGGGGGTGGATTCTACAGAAAGTCCTATGGAGCATGACTCCTGCAGTTAGACGAGCAGAGTGCAGAGCTGGGAAATGAAGTGGTGTGGTTCACACATCTATATTTTGAGATAGGAGGGTTTCTCAGCACTGACTCCCCACCGATCAAAGCTTTAGAAATGTCTGCATGACATATCAAAAGTTTTGTAGAAATGACTTTACTTCTTTAAGTGATGTCCGGGCAGTATATCTGCACACATTCACTTATTTCTTTCTTTTTGTCTCACTGTGTCACTTTTTGCGTGTTGTGTGTTCACAGGATTTGTCAGGATGCGGTAGCCTTTCTGGGTGTCCCTCCTGGCGGTCTAGGGGAGGTGTGTGTGGCCATTAGGTTCCGCACCTCCCTGCAAACACCCCGGGTACTCCTGCTTTGGCAGGGTACCTACCGATATCAGCTCTGCGGGCAGATACCTTGGCTAACGCCAAGGGGGATGCCGGGAGCATTTGTGGTCCCCTAGTAGCTTCGGCGAAAAGGGACATCGAACCTGCAACCTCGCAGGTATCTTTTGGTCCGGAGGCGAAGGGTAAGGTTTGTTGGGGGGCCTCTCTCCTATTGGAGAAGGGCTTGCGATAGACCGCATCCTTTGTGCACATTTTTTTTAGTGTAACACGTTTGCACTTTTTCTTGCGCTTTGGGTGATTCGAGGGCACGTTCCTCGGCTTTTAGAAAAAAAAAAAAAAAAATATATATATATATATATATATATATATATATATATATATATATACAGGAAACATGCACACATCCTTATATTGGAAACAAGCATGTTAATAATACACTTGGCAGAACCTGGCATTGCTGTGTAGGTATAATACAAATGGTACTTCATCGTGAGCACAATAAAGTTGTTGAGACTTTAAAGGGGTACTCTGGTGGAGAACATATTTTTTTTTTTAGTCAACTGGTGCCAGAAAGGTTAAACAGATTTGTAAATTACTTGTATTAAAAAAAATCTTTATCCTTCCAGTACTTTTTAGCAGCTGCATGCTACAGAGGAAATTCTTTGCTTTTTGCATTTCTTTTTTTGTCTTGTCCACAGTGCTCTCTGCTAACACCTGATGCCCATATCAGGAACTGTCCAGAGCAGGAGAAAATCCTCATAGCAAACCTATACTACTCTGGACAGTTTCTGGCACGGACAGACAGAGGTGTCAGCAGAGAGCACTGTGGACAAGACAAAAAAGAAATTCAAAAATCAAAGAATTTTCTCTGTAGCATACAGCTGCTAATAAGGAAGCATAAAGATTTTTTTTTAATTGAAGTAATTTACAAATCTGTTTAACTTTCTGGCACCAGTTCATTAAAAAAAAAAAAGTTTTCCAACGGAGTACCCCTTTAAAGAGTCCAATACACAAGAGAATTCTCTTGTAACAGTATAAACTCATTACTGCTATATGGGTGCAATACTCTGCAATCAATCCCCTAGATTAAGCCCATTGTGAATGTCATAGTAATATGTTAATTGGTGAATATTCTTATATTGTTACTTAGTTCTTCAAGAAGACTGACATAGTATTACCAATGAGAAATGTACTGTGTAATCCGCTTTTTCTCATTACGGCTTTCTTCAGAGCTAATCGCTGTTCCAACTGAGCATTATAAAAAAGTAATATTCATTTTTGATCACTTTATAAACTCAGACCAATATGTTTTCTCAGCAGACAGACACTAGTGAGATTGATTTGACTATAGTAAATTGTTCTATAAAAATTAGAGGAACAATAGTTTTATTAATCCACAAGGCACAGTTATTGCTGTACTGAAGATTAAAATTATTGCTGTACATCAGTGCAGTGTAAATATTTCCATCTGGACTGGAGCTTTGTTCAGATATATGAAAAAATAAAGCAATAAAAAAAAATTATGAACTATTAAATGGATTAAAATGTGAAAGTTTTATTCCTTAACAGAATGGAGATAGGACATTTATATGAGATTTGTTAGCAGAAGTGTACAGCACCCGAAGATTGGTAAATGTCTCTAAACTATTGAAATGCAGGACACCTTACTCTGTGACGGTGTGGATCTGCTATTCCACCTACCGGTTATATTTTGGCCCAAACTTGGAAGTGGAATCTAAGTATCTCCCTGGTTTTTACCCCTTTATCTCGCTCCAGGATGCTGAAGCTGGACTTCTTCTGCAGGGTAGATACCAGGTCACTACCACTAAAGGGATTCTGATAAATTAGCAGCTGGCCATGCAGGACAGAACACCCCAGTGCCAAGAGCACTGAGGAGCAGAGCTGAAATGATGTTATAGCACCACTGAGAAGCTCAGATGCAGCCAGGTGGTGCAGGCTTCACGAGGGCAAAGGTGCGGTCGACAATCCGGGTTATATGCTGGAAAATCTGCAAAGTACCATGGGATAAGAGATAGACAATGTCAGGAAAACAGACACGGGTCAGAACTAGAGATGAGCGAACTTTTCAAAAATTCGATTTGGCCGATTTGCCGAATTTTCCGAAAAAGTTTGTTTTGTTTCGAATTTTTTCGCGGCGAATCTATATTAAAAAAAAGGCTATTTCTAGCCTACATACAGCCTCTATAGGGGTATAGAACACTTTGCTGTGTTCTAAAATGCATATGGAGTGTGCTGGGTTAGTGAAATTATACTGTTATTCAGAATAACATGCAGATTACCGGCCTCGCTTTTAGAATCACTGCTGCACAGCAGCACAATTACAGAGCCTGGTGGTGGCATCAGTGTCAGGAGACCATATAGTGACTGAATGACACAGCGTGGAGGTGTTGGCAGCATGAGGAGACCATATAGTGGCTGAATGGCACAGCGTGGAGATGTTAGCAGCATGAGGACACCATATAGTGACTGAATGACACAGCATGGACAGGTTGTCAGCATGAGGAGACCATATAGTGGCTGAATGGCACAGCGTGGAGGTGTTGGCAGCATGAGGACACCATATAGTGGCTGAATGGCACAGCGTGGAGGTGTTGGCAGCATGAGGACACCATATAGTGGCTGACTGACACAGCGTGGAGGTGTTGGCAGCATGAGGACACCATATACTGGCTGAATGGCACAGCGTGGAGGTGTTGGCAGCATGAGGAGACCATATAGTGGCTGAATGACACAGCTTGGATGAAGCTGAAGCATGAGGACACAATATAGTGGCTGAATGACACAGCATGGACAGCTTGTCAGCATGAGGAGACCATATAGTGGCTGAATGACACAGCATGGAGGTGTTGGCAGTATGAGGACACCATATAATGGATGAATGGCACAGCCCGGAGTTGCCAGCAGCATGAGTAGGCACTAGGCCTTCACAATCCCTAAGTTTAAAAGATGAATTAAGAAATTTAAACCAAAGATTTTGGATAGTGGATGCTACCTATGAGAAAATTTGAAATTCCCAGACCCAGGACCAACAGCGGCATCAGTAACCCATATATTGCCTGAATGACACAGCCTGGAGTTGCTTGATGCATGAGTACACACCAGGGCTTCACATTCCCCCCCAAAAAACACCACAATTTTAGAAATTTTTGAAAAAGATTTTGGATAGCGGGTGCTACCTATGAGAAAATTTGAAATTCCCAGACCCAGGCCCCACCACAGCGGCATCAGTAACCCATATATTGGCTCAAGGACACAGCCTGGAGTTGCTGATGCACCAGTACACACAGGGCTTCATAATCCCCCCCAAAATCAACAAAATTGTATAATTAAAAAAAAAAAGGTATACCTTTGTGTAAAAACAAGCACATATCCAACAGTTCAGAAGACTCTATAATGCAGGACGGTGGACCACCCAAAGACTTTCTTCTCAAAAATAATAAACCACATAATGTTTGAAAAAAAAAAAAAAATTATGACATGTGTGTAAGTGCATCTGTCTCCAAAAGATCAGATCACCAAAGGAGTTTTTTTCGCCATAAATGATTAAGCAGAGTTAATCCCTCTCCGTATTTAAAATAAAAAATTCTATTTTATTACTGATAAAATTATCAGTAAATTTAAAAATAACACTACCCAAGAGTGCTTAATTACCCCATACATTGCACCAGGAACAGTCAGGAGTAGACCTCAACAGTACTCAAGAGGCTTTAATAACCCCTTACATTGCACAATCAATTGTGAGATCGAGCAATAACAGGTATGTTATGGCCTCAGATGTCTGGGCCGCACTAGCGCTCCACTGAATGGATTAGCGTGTCTCTATCTTTCACCGACAGGTGCGGGTAACCCACTCCCTCTCTGAAAGGTAAGCTGCCTCGAAGCAGGTGGTCTCCACCGGGCACGTTTGTCTCCTGAATTTCCACTACTGCCACACCACGCTGACTGCCAACCGTGCTACCGCCTTGCTGACTCAAGTGCAACCTGCAACTCTCTTCTCCTGATGATGATTAAGCCCCTTCTGCACCCGGCTCCCCTTGGGGATAGGGATCATTTTTGCCAGGAAAGAAGAATCACAACTAAGTGCGGGTCTTAAGCTAGGGTCATAAGTCCCTGCCCCTTGTACACACCGCATGTCTCTACTAACAATTGGATGGTTTAGTGAGGTCCTCGGATCGTCCCCGGCGGGGTAGGAGAAGGCCCTGGCAGAGCGCTGAGAATTTAATGATCATTGTTGAAATTTGCATTAAGCATGTATTTAGCTACTGCTAAACTTAAAAAATTATAGGCCCAAGGCCTGAGGCACCAGGGAGGCAAGTAGTTCCTGAAAGACACAGAATGATTCTAGAGAAGTCATTCGCAGTACCCAAGAGGGTTTCATAACCCCTTACATTTAAAGATCAATGTTGACATTTGCATTAAGCATGTATTTAGCTACTGCTAAACTTAAAAAAATTATAGGCCCAAGGCCAGAAGCATCAGTTTCCCCCATATTAGGAGCATAGTTGTCCCCCAGATTAGGCAGCATAGATGTCCCCCAGATTAGGCATCATAGATGTCCCCCAGATTAGGAGCATAGTTGTCCCCCAGATTAGGAGCATAGTTGTCCCCCAGATTAGGAGCATAGTTGTCCCCCAGATGAGGCAGCATAGATGTCCCCCAGATGAGGCAGCATAGATGTCCCCCAAATTAGGCAGCATAGATGTCCCCCAGATTAGGCAGCATAGATGTCCCCCAGATTAGGAGCATAGTTGTCCCCCAGATTAGGCAGCATAGTTGTTCCCGCAGTCTGCGCGGGCCAGTCAGAGCCAATCAAAGGGCCGTATATGGCAAGTGGGCCATACCATGCCCAGGTTTGCCCCAGAGTGTTTAATAACCAACCATAATTGAGATTTTTTTGTTGTAGGAGCATGGTCAATCTACTCAGAGCCATCTGGCATTGGTGGCTGGAAATCCTGGCTGATCCATCCCTGATTCATCTTGACAAACGTCAGTCTCTCCACATTTTTAGTTCAGACAAGTTCGCCTTGGGGTGACTATGGCCCCGGCCGCACTAAACACCCGCTCTGATGGCACACTACTGGTCGGGCAGGACAGCTTTTCCAGGGCAAACTCTGCTAGTTGTGGCCATAAATCAAGTTTGGCTGCCCAGAAGTCCAACGGATCTTCAATGGTTGTTGGCATGGCCATGTCAAGGTATGCCACCACCTGCTGGTTTAGGTCCTGCTCCATGTCTACCTGCTGCTGATGAGTTGCGGGGGAAGAAAGCTACTCATCAGCGACTGTAGACTCAGGCTGCTGCTGATTGAGCTGGTACTGCTCCTGCCACCCCTCCCCTCCCCAGCAGCCATGGCAGTGGAAGGTGAGCGCAGAGGGCCCCCCCGAGTCAGACCTGCGAGTGGATGGACCATGTGGCCGATAGGCATCAGCCAACTGACTACATAGAAACTCTCTGTTGTAGGTCAGTTTGTCCTCC
The DNA here is from genome assembly GCF_029499605.1 of Hyla sarda. Taxonomy (NCBI): domain Eukaryota; kingdom Metazoa; phylum Chordata; class Amphibia; order Anura; family Hylidae; genus Hyla; species Hyla sarda. The sequence continues at coordinate 110,471,054 of NC_079193.1, read as the reverse complement.
CTCTCAGTGGGTGTAAAAAAAGGCCCCCATTTTGGCACGGTAGAGAGGGTCTAATAAGGTGGAGATCCAGAAGTCATCCCGCTGATGAATTTTGACAATTCGGGGGTCACTACGCAAGCAACTGAGCATGCATCGTGCCATTTGCGCCAGTGACTCAGAGGGACTACCTGCCTCCATCTCCACTGCATACTGCCACAGTGTGTCTGGGTCCTCTGTCTCAACTTCCTCATAACCCTCCAGCTCCTCTGGCTGCTCCTGCTCCTCCTCTCCTGTCCGAAGACTAGAAACACCGGCCATCTCATCCAACCTAAACTGTGCTCCGCTCTGCCCCTCATCATCCTCCTTCTCCAGTTCAGCCCCCACAGGGCCCATGTAACCTGGAGATGTAGGTGCAACATCTCCATTTCCGTGACCAGCCATGGTTCCATCATTTGTTGTAGGAAATGTAGGAGTGGAATTACGTCGTTCATTACGTCCTCGCACGTCTGCATTGCAGAAAGAAGGCAGAGCAGGGGAGAGACAGCTTCTCATCTCCCCTCCCCCTGCTCTGCTTTGGAGGACGCAAGTTTCCACAGCCGGGGGTGCATAGTATGGAGCGAGCACGAGTCAGGAGCCCGCTCCATACAGACTGCAGAGTGCCTAAGCGCTTGTCAGGTCTGGCCCTGCTTGCCCGAAGCCGGGCTAAGGGCCGGAAAAATTCACCTGCCTAGTGCCCGGAGCTGCATGTCCTGGGCGTCGGGCAATAGGAATTCCACATCCCTGAGCTTGATTGGCACCCTGACAGCAGGGCTTCTAAATAACAAGAAATGTCATGTCTATAAGGTTCTTGAATGGTAGTATAGACACATGACTTTTAGAGCCTGAGAACCAGAATATTAACATTTTGCTTCTACTTGGTTTGACTCTTGGGTGAGTGTAATCTCAGCACAACCACCTAAAGCCCACTTAGTGTAATAGCATCTGTAAAAATATCATATACAAATTTGTGACAGTAACAATATTCTTTGATGCTTCTTCAATCTCAATCTTCAATCAGTGATTTTTATGTGAGCTTCTTCTTCCCCCTTGTCCTTCGGTCAAATCTGAAACAAGATATCTAAATAACAGTAGTGTGATATAGCCTATGGGCTGTATGTGGACTACATGAATACTACAAATGTAAGTTATTGTGGCTTTGTGGCATTCTTCTGTTCTGTACTTGCAGACAGCTTGTTGACTTTGTAATTGAAAGAAACCGTCTCTGACCCAGATTAACCAATGTATCCTGTTATAAACTTGGGTAACTTGCCCTATTGCAACCAATCACAGCTTAGCTTTCCTATCTGTAAGCTCTGGTAAAATGAAAGCTAAGATGTGATCAGTTGCTATGGGCAAATCAGTTTTTTTTTTTTTTTTATCCGTTTTGAATTAAGTTTAATCAGAATGCATCTGTTGGAAGGAGAAATCCGCTAAAAAAAAAAAAACACAGGATAGGGGATAAGCAGCTGATTCCGGGGGGTCCCAGCTATTTTTCGCCAGAGTACTCCTTTAATCTGAATAATATTACAATACAATATTTGTTTCAGAAGTTTCTGCTACTAAAAAATCTATCTGTGTTATGTGCATGGAGTTCTGCAAAAAGGAGACATTCATCCTGTCAAAATATGATGCTGTTGTGTATATGAACAAACAGGCATGTCCCCATTAATGTCAATGGCCTAAAAATAGTCAGATAGTTAGGGTCATTTTCCGAACTTATACATATTTGAGCTCAGACCCTAAAGTGCAGCAAACTATGCTTTAAAGGGGTACTCCGCTGCTCATCGTTTGGAACAAACTGTTCCAAACGCTGGAGCTAGTGCGGGGAGCTCGTGACATCATAGCCCTGCTCCCTCATGCTGTCACGCCCCTCCCATAGACTAACATTGAGGGGGCAGGACATTACATCATGAAGAGGCGTGGTTATGACATCATGAGCTCCCGGTTCCAGCGTTCAGATCAGTTTGTTCCAAACGCTGAGAAGCGGAATGCCCCTTTAAGGTCAAAACCTGTATTCAGAAAATGACCCGAATGTATTTACTAGTTTACAACGTTGGGGTCATTTAAGTCAATGGGGTCTAGAGCTGGGCGGTATGAGCAAAAACGTTTATCACAGTATTTTTGTAAGTGATGGCGGTTCCACGGTATTTAACGGTATTCCCTCCCCCCCATGTGTCCTGGGTGCCGCTTCTCTTCCCCCCCCCAAATAAATTATCAGCTGCGCTGTTCCCACATCTGTCCCCACATCATGTCACCGCAAACGCTCCTCTGCTCACCCTCCTATGAGTTGCAGGCCGCCGGCGCTAGAAATCTATACTGTACTACAAATAACGTTTCCCGACATCTGGTACCGTCTTCACTGTCCTGCGCTGCGGTCCTCTTATGGTTTCCTTGGGACGGGAAAGTCACAGAGCCACCAGCCTATCGTCGGCCAGGACGGGACATCGCTGCGGCCGGTGATAGGCTGAGTGCACTGTCATGTATAAAGCCGGCCTGCTCCTTACATGACAGTGGGCTCAGCCGATCAGCGGCCGAGGCGGGACATCGCTGGGGCTGGTGATATGCTGACAGCTCTGTGACGTTCCAATCCCCAGGACCGCAACGGAGGGACCGTGAGGCATGTAACGGGGAACGTTGGAAGGTGAGTTAAAGTTTTTGTTTATTTTTGCAGCCCAGGCAACGTTATTTGTAGTACAGTATAGATTTCTAGCACCGGCGGCCCGCAACTCATAGGAGGATGAGCAGAGGAGCACTTGCAGGTGACATGATGTGGGGACAGATATGGGGACAGCGCAGCTGATAATTCATTGGGGGGGGCGGAAGAAAAGCAGAACAGCTCTCCCGGGTCACATATGATTAGTTCCCCGATGTGGGGACAGCGCGCTGCGGCAGATAATTCACTCATTCGAGGGGGGAGGGGCCCAACTGGTATTGCGGTATGGGCAAAATTCATATCGTGCAGGGAAAACATTTCGGTATTCGGTATGAACCGGTATACCGCCCAGCACTAATGGCGTCCATGCCTCACATATACATTGGCATCCTGTTTTGACAGAATGCTGACTTCTACATTAAACAAGTGTGCAAATAGTTATTTGAATGCGGCCTTACTGGTGGGTTCTTGCTGAGTCCCATGTAACATAGTTTTCCTGCCAACTCTCATTTACAGTAATTCAATATCTTGCAGATATCCTGCTTTTAATCTTTGTCTGTGGAGAAGCAACATTCTGGTATCAGTGTAATTTTTTCTATAGTTGTGTCAGGCCACATTGACATTTAAAATTACGCTTTTCTATTCTATCATAATACAAAAAAAACTGAATGCAAGCTTGGACTGATGCGTCACAAATGGACACCAGCAGCACTTAGCCGGAACTCTATTGATTCATAGTGGGTCTTCATAGCATTTAGGAGGTCTATGGACAAGAGTATCCAATTTAAATTGACAATAACTGCCTCATAAATATATACACATTATCTGGCTTTTCAAGAGTGTTTGTTGCCATAAAAATAGGGGATTAGTCACTGTAATATTCCTCCAGAAATGTACAGTAGATTTCCTAGGTAAACAACAGGTGAAGCGTGTTAAAATCTTATATGCCTGTTCTTTGATTTTAACCCCTTAAGGACCCATGACGTACCAGTACTTCATGAGTCTGCTCCCGTTCTATAACGCGGGGCCACAGCGGGTCGGGCCCGGCCTCTAACAACAGTGCATGTGGCACTGATCGCGGTGCCACGCACTATTAACCCTTAAGTTGAATGCCGCGTCTAAAGTGAAAGTAAATCATTGCCGGTTAGCTCAGGGGGCTGTTCAGGATGTCCACGGTGAAATCGCGGCATCCTGAACAGCTGTGATACAGCAGGAGGGTCCCTTACCTGGCCTCCTGGTGTCCAATCGCTGAATGACTGCTCAGTGCCTAAGATCCAGGTATGAGTAGTCAAGCGGCAGAATCATTGATCAATGGTTTCCCATGAGAAACCATTGATCAATGTAAAAGATCAGTGTGTGCAGTGTTATAGCCCACTATGGGGGCTATAACATTGCAAAAAAAAAAAAAGTGAATAAAGATCATTTAACCCCTTCCCTAATAAAAGTTTGAATCACCCCCCTTTTCCCATAAAAAAAAAAACCAGTGTAAATAAAAATAAACATATGTGGTATCACCGCGTGCGGAAATATCCGAATTATAAAAATATATCATTAATTAAACCACACGGTCAATGGCGTACACGCAAAAAAATTACAAACTCCAAAATAGTGTATTTTTTGGGTCACTTTTTATATCACAATGATTTTTGTTTCCGTTTCGCTGTAGATGTTTGGGGAAAATGACTGATGTCATTACAAAGTAGAATAGGTGGCGCAAAAAGTAAGCCATCATAAGGATTTTAGGTGCAAAATTGAAAGAGTTATGATTTTTTAAAGCTAAGGAGAAAAAAAATGAAAATGCAAAAACGGAAAAACCTTAACATTTAGGGGTTACGCTGCATTCACATCTCTTTTTGCAAATACTGTTGCCGTATCCAGTTTCTGTTAAAAAAAAGTATGTCACCGGACCGGACCGAAACGTATGCAAACGTATATGCCTCCTCACGTTTTTTAACTGTATACGGTTTAAAAACGGATATACGTTTGTATATGTTTTAATACGTTTTTCTTGGAAAAAAATATATATGGTTTTAAAGTTTGTCAACATTTTAACCCCTTAAGGACAATGGACGTACTCCTACGCCCCCGTTTCCGAGTTCTTAAGGACCGAGGACGTAGGAGTACGTCCTGTCCTTTCCCGGCCCCCCGCCGCTAGCCGGAGGGGAGCAGGTGCCCGATGCCTGCTGAAATCGTTCAGTATGCATCGCGGCATATCGCCCAGGGGGGTCATTATGCCCCCCCATGTCGACGATGGCCGCAGATCGCTGGACAATTCAGTCCAGCGATCTGCGGCGATTCCGGGTCAATCGGGTCTCCAGTGACCCGGTGACCCGGAATTACTGGCTGATCGCTGGACTGAACAGCCATAGCCAGCAAGGGTGAGGTGGCACTGGTGGTTTCCCGGCCGACCAATCAGGGCGCCTGGTGTCACTCCCGCAACCCGCTCCGCCCCTCTTCCGGAGGACGTGAGCGGGTGCGGGAAGAAGACCCTGGGTTGACCCAGAGCCTGCAGGGGTGAGGTGGCACTGGTGCCACCTCACGATCGCCCTGATTCGTCGGCCGGTAATCAGATTACCGGCCGACCAATCAGGGCGCCTGCTGCGGGTGTCACTCCCGCACCCGCTCCGCCCCTCTTCCGGAGGACGTGAGCAAGTGCGGGACGTGCACCCCTGGTGCTGGGGACCCCGATCCCCGGCGTTAATGTTGGGATCGGGGCCCCAGGAGCGGCGGCGGGACTGACCTGTGCGGCGATCAAGCAGCAGCAGGAGGTGAGTGACAGCCTCCTGCTGTTGCTTAGCAACAGCTCCCAGCATGCAAAAAGGGCATGCTGGGAGCTGTAGTTATGCAACAGGAGGAGGCAGACCACCACAACTCCCAGCATGCACTTATGGGCATGCTGGGACTTATGGTTTTGCAACAGCTGGAGGCACATTCTTTCTATGGAAAAGTGTACCTTCAGCTGTTGTTTAACTACAACTCCCAGCTTGCACAAACAGCTTAAGTGCATGCTGGGAGTTGTAGTGGTGCATCTGCTGGTTGCATAACTACAACTCCGAGCATGCCCGTTGGCTGTCGATGACTGCTGAGAGTTGTAGTTTTGCAACAGCTGAAGGCACACTGAGTTAAGTAGCAAACCAGTGTGTCTCCAGCTGTTGCATAACTACAATCCCCAGCATCCCCAGCCAAAGTAGTATGCCTCCCGCTGTTGCATAACTACAACACCCAGCATGCCCTTCCGCTGTCCGTACATGCTGGGGGTTGTAGCTTTTGCAACAGCTGAAGGCACACTGGTTGCAAAACACTGAGTTTGTTGCCAAACTCGGTGTTTCACAACCTGTGTGTCTCCAGCTGTTGCAAAACTACAACTCCCAGCATGCACTGATAGACCGTACATGCTGGGAGTTGTAGTTTTGCAACAGCTGGATGTTCCCCCCCCCAATGTGAATGTACAGGGTACACTCACATGGGCGGAGGATTACAGTAAGTATCCGGCTGCAAGTTTGAGCTGCAGCAAATTTTCTGCTGCAGCTCAAGCTGCCAGCGAGAAACTACTGTGAACCCCCGCCCGTGTGACTGTACCCTAAAAACACTGCACTACACTAACACAAAATAAAATAAAAAGTAAAAAACACTACATATACACATACCCCTACAATAAAAATGAAAAACGTCTGGTACACCACCGTTTCCAAAACGGAGCCTCCAGCTGTTGCAAAACTACAACTTCCAGCATGCACTTATAGACCCTACATGCTGGGAGTTGTAGTTTTGCAACAGCTGGATGTCCCCCCCCCCCCCCCCCCCCAATGTGAACGTACAGGGTACACTCACATGGGCGGAGGATTACAGTAAGTATCCGGCTGCAAGTTTGAGCTGAGGCAAATTTTCTGCCGCTGCTCAAACTGCCAGCGAGAAACGCCCGTGCGATTGTACCCTAAAAACACTACACTAACACAAAATAAAATAAAAAGTAAAAAAACACTACATATACACATACCCCTACACAGCCCCCCTCCCCAATAAAAATGAAAAACGTCTGGTACGCCACTGTTTCCAAAACGGAGCCTCCAGCTGTTGCAAAACAACTACTCCCAGTATTACCAGACAGCCACTGACTGTCCAGGCATGCTGGGACTTTTACAACAGCTGGAGGCACCCTATTGGGGAATCACTGGCGTAGAATACCCCTATGTCCACCCCTATGCAAGTCCCTAATTCAGGCCTCAAATGCGCATGGCGCTCTCACTTTGGAGCCCTGTCTTATTTCAAGGCAACAGTTTAGGGTCACATATGGGGTATCGCCGTACTCGGGAGAAATTGTGTTACAAATTATGGGGGGTATTTTCTGCTATTACCCTTTTTAAAAATCAAAAATTTTTGTGAAACCAACATTTTAGGTAAAATTTTTTTATTTTTTTTTACATATGCAAAAGTTGTGAATCACCTGTAGGGTATTAAGGTTCACATTACCCCTTGTTACGTTCCACGAGGGGTCTAGTTTCCAAAATGGTATGCCATGTGTTTTTTTTTTTGCTGTTCTGGCACCATAGGGGCTTCCTAAATGCGGCATGCCCCCAGAGCAAAATTTGCTTTCAAAAAGCCAAATGTGACTCCTTCTCTTCTGAGACCTGTAGTGCGCCAGCAGAGCACTTCTCACCCCCATATGGGGTGTTTTCTGAATCGGGAGAAATTGGGCTTCAAATTTTGGGGGGTATTTTCTGCTATTACCCTTTTTAAAAATGTAAAATTTTTGGGAAACCAAGCATTTTAGGTAAAACATTTTTTTTTTTTTTTTTACATATGCAAAAGTCGTGAATCACCTGTGGGGTATTAAGGTTCACTTTACCCCTTGTTACGTTCCCTGAGGGGTCTAGTTTCCAAAATGGTATGCCATGTGTTTTTTTTTTGCTGTCCTGGCACCATAGGGGCTTCCTAAAGGTGACATGCCCCCCAAAAACCATTTGACGCTCCTTCCCTTCTGAGCCCTCTACTGCGCCTGCCGAACAATTAACATAGACATATGAAGTATGTGCTTACTCGAGAAAATTGGGTTTCAAATACAAGTAAATTTTTTCTCATTTTTACCCCTTGCAAAAATTCAAAAATTGGGTCTACAAGAACATGCTTCACTTTTCTGCTATTCCTGTGAAACACCTAAAGGGTTAATACACTTATTGAATGTCATTTTGAATAATCCACTTCAAACCTGAACTGGTCCATGAAAAATAGCGAGTTTGAAAATTTTGTGAAAAATTTCCAAATTGCTGCTGAACTTTGAAGCCCTCTGGTGTCTTCCAAAAGTAAAAACTCATAAATTTTATGATGCAAACATAAAGTAGACATATTGTATATGTGAACCCAAAATTGTTTTATTTTGAATATCCATTTTCCTTACAAGCAGAGAGCTTCAAAGTTAGAAAAATACAAAATTTTCATTTTTTTCATCAAATTTTGGGATTTTTCACCAAGAAAGGATGCAAGTTACCATAAAATTTTACCACTAAGTTAAAGTAGAATATGTCACGAAAAAACAATCTCGGAATCAGAATGATAACTAAAAGCATTCCAGAGTTATTAATGTTTAAAGTGACAGTGGTCCGAATTGCAAAAAACGCTCTGGTCCTTAAGGTGTAAAATGGCCTGGTCCTTAAGGGGTTAAATAAAGTTCTTCTTTTTTTAATTGAATTTCACCCCCAAAAAATTAAAAACCGTATTGTGCAAACCGGATGTAACCGTATGCACATACGGTTACATACGGTTTCCATAGAACTCCATTTTAAAATAACCGTATACAGGTTGGATACGGTTTTTGACCTGGACACAAAACCGTAGTAGACTACGGTTTGGTGTACCGTTAAAAACCGTATAGAACCGTAAATGATGCAAAACGTACACAACCTGATGCTAGGGTTGGCATTCGGTTTACAATGAAATGTCTATGTATATGGTTTGCACTACGGTTCAATACGTTTTTTTAAATCAAACCGGATACGGAAACCGTATTGCAAAAACGAGGTGTGAATGCAGCCTTAATCAATGTGTACCGTTAGGGGACAGTCCATACGCATTATATATATATATATATATATATATATATATATATATATATATATATATATATGAGATTATGCTCCATAGTTAGGGGTTGTTGTTGTTGTTGTGTTTTTTTTTTTTTTTTTTTTTTTATAATTGGGTTTTATTTTATCTTTAAAAGGAGTTGTTGAGGACGTTTTAATAAACTAGCATTGGATTTACTGTTTTTTGGTGTTGTATATTCTATATACACTTTTATTTTTTTCATTCTAGTGTATCTTGTGTTTTTTTTTTGTCACATGACTACTCTGTCTACGCTTTCTATACTTCCTGTGATGTCACTTTCGCTCTGACTTCCTCTTCCAGTGAACATGATGTCACAGGATTAGTCATTAGCTGGATGGGGACAGGCATCCCTCCCATTAATCCAAAAAGATTTTTGCCCTGTGCTGAAAGGCACCAGTGCTAACCACTAAGCCCCAATACAGCTGACATGCTATTATAGTAACAAAGAATCATATATTTCCCTATTATATTTAAAGGAGAAAAATATATACAATGTGGAACCTGGAAATACACTGCATATTCTCCCATGAACATACACACAGGGTTACCTGTGTGTTCATTCAGGTTTGGAGGCGGGCCCCTGTGCCGGTATGACTGTGACACGCGGCCCCGCCTCCAAAACATAGGACTGCAGCAATGAAACCCTGTGTGTATGCTCTTTAGAGAATACGCAGCATATTTCCTGCTGCCAAGCAGATTTATGCAGCGTGTAATATGCTGTGTAAGTGCTACTTGGGATCATACCCAGAAAGTGTTTTTAAAATTTTTGCTTTGGTTTTGCTTACATGTGACATATTTATCATCCTATCGCAGAGGGGTGGATATATTTGGTGCCCTTAAGCAAAGAAAAAATAACTTCAGAACGCCATTTTGTATTATTCCTCCTCTTTGCTGGGACTTTTCTGCCCAAAAAGTTGCGAAAAAAGTTGGACTTTTTAAAAGTACTCTCCAAAGGCAGTGTTGTAAGCCAGGTCTAGGCCAGTGTAGATTTGGGGTTTTGAAGGAGTTTGCAACATTTTGTGCGACATTCGCACTAGATATGAACATTACCACTGCAAGTTGGAAACTGAAATTTACTTTTGTAAGATCATTTGTAGCTTTATGTTTAACCCCTTAAGGACCAAGCATTTTTCTGTTTTTACACTTTAGTTTTTTTCTCCTTACCTTTTAAAAATCATAACCCTTTCAATTTTGCACCTAAAAATCCATATGAGGGCTTATTTTTTGCGCCACCAATTCTACTTTGGAATGACATCAGTCATTTTACACAAACATTTATGGCGAAATGGAAAAAAAAATCATTGTGCGACAAAATTGAAGAAAAAACACCATTTTGTAAATTTTGGGGGCTTCTGTTTCAAGGCAGTAAATTTTTCGGTAAAAATGACACTTTATCTTTATTCTGTAGGTCCATACGATTAAAATGATCCCCTACTTATATAGGTTTGATTTTGTCATACTTCTGGAAAAAAATCATAACTACATGCAGGAAAATTTATACATTTAAAATTGTCCTTTTCTGACCCCTATAACTTTTTTATTTTTCCACGTACAGGGTGGTTTGAGGGCTAATTTTTTCCGCTGTGATCGGAAGTTTTAATCGGTACTATTTTTATTTTGATTGGACTTCTTGATCGCTTTTTATTCTTTTATTTATGGTATGAAAAGTGACCAAAAATATGCTATTTTGGACTTCGGAATTTTTTTGCGTGTACGCCATTGACCGTGCGGTTTAATTAATGATATATTTTTATAGTTCAGACATTTACGCACGCGGCGATACCACATATGTATATTTTTATTATGGTTACATATTTTTAATATGAAATTTGGGAAAAGGGGGGTGATTTAAACTTTTAATAAGGAAGGGGTTAATGTGTGTGTTTTTAAACTTTTTTTAAACTTTTTTTTTTTTTTAACACTTTTAGTCCCCTTAGGGGACTTTTAGGAGGAATCATTAGATTCCTCATACAGATCATTGTGGTTTCATAAAACCACAATGATCTGTGTGCTCTGCGCTCGATTGATAAAGCCTGGCCCTGCCAGGCTTTATCATTCAGAGAGCCGGAGCCTCCGCAGCAGGAGAGGTAAGCCCTCAGGCTACCTCAGTAGTGGATCGCTCCCCCACGATATGCAATAATGCAATACGACACAAACACAAGAAAAAAAGATGTTTGTGTTGCACAATCAGGCAAGATAATTGCATTACTTTTAAATCTAATATCACAAATTAATTATTTCATATTAGACAGAATTATAACTGCGATACTAATTATGCAGTTTATCTGTTAGAATGCCCTTGTGGATTACAGTATGTGGGCCGCACCGTTCAGACGGTGCGGTCCCGCATGAACGCACATCAGTTCAACATTAGGAAAAGCTTCCTCTTGCATAGTGTGTCACGTCACTTTTCACACAAACACAATAGCAATCCAGATTTATTTAAACTTATCATCATTGATGTTATTCCTACAGACCAGAGAGATCGTTTTCGCAAACTGATCCATAAAGAGTCCTACTGGATCTTTAAACTTAAATGTCTCCACCCTGATGGGTTAAATGAGACAATTGAAAATATTACATAATATTAGCATGACCAGTGTTCCTTTTGCTGTCTGATTTTTATAGCAATTGATTTATGTATTTTTATTTTTATATTTATATTTTTATATACACTTACTTTTTTTGTGTTGTCTGTATTGTAGCCCATTTCATTACTTGATTACTAATCACCCACTGTGAGTTGATTACTTTTGTTTGTTTTTTGTATAATTATGTTCCTTTGTTAACATTTGCTATGAACTTGAGAAAGACGCCCGTCCTGGTGTCGAAACACGTTGTTCTGCAAATAAATGATATTGCTTATGCATCTATAACGCCTCATCCTTTCTGCGCCTTTTGAAGTCCCTTGGGAGTATTTGGAGGTTGCTGTATTCGTTACACCTATGTGGTGGCGGGACTGGCTTCATTTTGGAAACTCTTAACAGTGTTGTGCCTAGCATACTAGCACAACTTACCGGGTAAGTGCTTCCAGTAAATTACTGTGAATATTAACTTGCCCGGTTAATGCACTATGGAGCGCTTCTCTTTCTTTTGTACAGTGCTCAGTGTGACAGCTCTACGCTGGCAGCTCCCTCCCCTCCCCCTCTCCTCCGTTATCAGTGTAAAAACATTAGCAAGGAGAGGGGAGAGAATCAGCTTGTTTGCTGGGGCTGCTATGATCTGAATCAGCTGGCATATAGGCAGTGCTGCTCAGCCAATCACTGCAGAACAGAGGGAGGACAGTGTGAATATTCATCAGATGGGAAAGGCCGAGCACAGGGAGCTCTCTGCAGCACAGGGGTTTTCTGGGTAATTGTCAAGGCCCTGGGATGCTGATGATAACAGCCTGCATAGGGGGTCGAAAGTCATGAAAACCTGGAACAGCTGATCTTTCTGTCAGACAGAAGAATGCAGAAAAAGCTTGTTTCTAAGCAGCATTGGTAATGGTAGTCATTTACAAACGTATATAACTTTACCTTCTGCACTAAAAGTTGAACAATTTTTTACTGTGAGACATGTCCTTTAAGCATTAATAACTCTGGGATGCTTTTATTTATGAATTTGATTCAGAGTTTGTTTTTTCCTGACATATTCTACTTTAACATAATGGTAAATTTTCGTCGATACTTGCATAATTTCTTGGTGAAAAATTCCAAAAGTTCATGAAAAATTAGAAAATGTTGTATTTGTTCTAACTTTGAAGCTCTCTGCTTGTAAGGAAAATAGACATGCCAAATAAATTATATATTGATTCACATATACAATTTGTCTACTTAATGTTGGAAGAGATCAGAGGGCTTCAAAGAAGCAATTTTCCAATTTTTCATAAAATTTTCAAAATCTGAATTTTTCAGGGACCAGTTCAGTTTTGAAGTGGATTTGAGGGGCCTTTATATTGGAAATACCCCATAAATTACCCCTTTATAAAAACTTCACCCCTCAAAGTATTCAAAATGACATTCAGAAAGTTTAAACCTTTAGGTTTTTCACATAAAAAGCAGCAAAGTGAAGGAGAAAATTCAAAATCTCATATTTTTACACTAACATGTTCTTGTAGACCCAGTTTTTGTTTAATATTTATAAGGGGAAAAAGGAGAGAAAAGCCCCCAAAATGTGTAACCCAATTTCTCTTGAGTAAGGAAATACCTCATATGTCAACGTAAAGTGCTCTGTGGGTGCACTAGAGGGCTCAGAAGCGAAGGAGCGACAATGGGATTTTGTAGAGTGAATTTGAGAGTGAATTTTGGGGGGCATGTCACATTTAGGAAGCTCCCATGGTGCCAGAACAGAAAAAAAAAAACACAGGGCATACTATTTTGGAATCTACACCCCTCAAGGAACGTAACAAGAGGTACAGTGAGCCTTAACACTCCACAGATGTTTGATGACGAAGTTGGATGTGTAAATGAATTTATTTTTTTTCACTAAAATGCTGGTTTTTCCCCAAATTTTACATTTTTACAAGGGTAATAGAAGAGATGGGGTTACAAATTTTGGGGGGCATTTTCTCCTGAGTATGGAAAATACCCCATGTGTGGACGTCGAGTGCACTGCGGGCGAACTACAATGCTCAGAATGGAAGTAATCACATTTGGTTTTGGAAAGCAAATTCTGCTGAAATGGTTTTTGGGGGCCTTGATGCATATGGGAAGCCCCTATGCTACCAGAACAGCAAAAAAAAAAAAAAAACACATGGCATACTATTTTGTAAACTACACCCCTCAAGGAACGTAAGAAGGGGTTCACTTAGCCTTAACACCCCACAGGTGTTTGACAACTTTTCGTTAAAGTCAGATCTACAAATTAATTTTTTTTTCTTTTTTTTTTTCACAAAAATGCTGGTTTTCCCCTAAATTTTTACATTTTTACAAGGGGTAATAGTAGAAAAAGCCCCCCCCCCCCCAAAAAAAAAAAAAAATTTGTAACCCTATCTCTTCTGAGTATGGAAATACCCCATGTGTGGAGGTCAAGTGCACTGCGGGCACACTACAATGCTCAGAAGAGAAGGAATCACATTAAACAAATTTGTGACCCCATTTTGGAAACTATACCCCACTAGCGTTTGACAGATCTTTGAAACAGTGGGCTGAGCAAATTAAAAATTAAATTTTTCATTTTCACGGACCACTGTTCAAAAAATCTGTCAGACACCTGTGGGGTGTAAATGCTCACTGCACCCCTTATTACATTCCGTGAGGGGTGTAATTTCCAAAATGGGGTCACATGTGGGGGGGTCCACTGTTCTGGCACTATGGGGGCTTTGTAAACACACATGGCCTTCGATTTCAGACACATTCTCTCTCCAAAAGCCCAGTGGCACTCCTTCTCTTCTGAGCATTGTAGTTCACCCACATAGCACTTTACATCCATATATGGGATATTTCCATATTTCCAATGGGGCTACAAATTTTTCCTTGTGAAAATGAAAAATGGAGGGGAACACCAGCATTTGAGTGAAATTTTTTTTATTATTATTTTCACATCCGACTTTAATGAAAATTCTTCAAACACCTGTGGGGTGTTAAGGCTCACTATACCCCTTGTTACGTTCCGTGAGGAGTGTAGTTTCCAAAATGGGGTCACATGTGGGTATTTATTGTTTTGCATTTATGTCAGAACCACTGTAAAATCAGCCACCCCTGTGCAAATCACCAATTTAGACTTCAAATGTACATGGTGTGCTCTCACTTCTGAGCCATGTTGTGCGCCATAGAGCATTTTGCGTCAAAATATGGGGTATTTTGTTAAAAATTTTGGAGAAATTGCGTTACAAATTTTGGGGGTCTTTTTTTTCCTTTTACCAATTGTGAAAATGAATAGTTTGGGGCAACACTAGCATGTTAGTGTAAAAAAAAAAATTTCCACACTAACAGGCTGGTTTAGACCCCAACTTAAACTTTTCATAAGGGGTAAAAGGAGAAAAAGCCCTCCAAAGTTTGTAATGCAATTTCTGCTGAGTACGGAAATACCCCATATGTGTGCGCCCTGAACTGTTGCCTTGAAATATGACAGGGCTCCAAAGCGAGAGAGCGCCATGCGCATTTGAGGCCTAAATTGGGGATTTCCTTCTGCCACCAAAATACCCTATGGCAGTGTTTCCCAAATGGGGTGTCTGCAGCGGGTGCAAATGTAGTCAGTGGCTGTCTGACAATACTGGAAGTTGTTGTTTTTCAACAGCTGGAGGCTCGGTTTTGGAAACAGTGTCGTACAAGATTTTTCTTTCTATTTTTATTGGGGGGGGGGGCATTGTGTAAGGGGTATGTGTATATGTAGTGTTTTGCTTTTTATTTTGTGTAGTGTAGTGTTTTTTAGGGTACATTCACATGGGAGAAGGTTTACAGAGAGTTTCTCTCTGGGAGTTTGAGATGCGGCAGAAAATTTGCTGCATCTCAAACTTGGAGCAGAAAACTCGCTGTAAACTCCCGCACGTGTGAATGTACCCTGTACATTCACATGGGGTAGAGGGAAGGCTAACCTTCAGCCGTTGCAGTACTACAACTCCCAGCAGAAAGCACTACTGCAACTCCCAGCATGCCCTTTGGTAGTTTGTGCATGCTGGGGGTTGTAGTTATGCAATTGCTGGAGGCACACTTTTTCATAGAACCCCCAGCATGCACAAACTACCAAAGTGCATGCTGGGAGTTGTAGTAGTGCTTTCTGCTGTTGCATAACAACAACTCCCAGCATGCCTTTTTGTGCATGCTGGGAGTTTTTGCTAAGCAACAGCAGGACGCCAGCACACGCCAGATCCTCCTGTTACAGATGACACTGTCTCCACTACACGGGCTTCAATTCCACAGCCGATGCTGGGAATCAGGGGCCCCCAATCCAGGTACTCACTCCTGGCACCCGTTCTCGCCCTCCGGAATAGGGGCGGAGCGGGTGCCGTTGGGGACACCCCCACGGCAGGAGTCCTCGGCCGACAAATCAGGACGATCATGAGGTGGCACCAGTGCCATCTCACTCCTGCTGCTATAGAGTGATAGGTGCCGTGTCGAACGGCACCTATCGCCATTTTTTTCCTGGTCACCTGGGACCCGATTGACCTGTAATCATCGCAAATTGCCCATCTGAATTGACCCCCCCCCCCAGGAGGCTGCACGAGGTGCCTGCTGAACAATTTCCCACAGGCATACAGGTACACCTGTGGTCCTTAAGGGGTGGCTATATCCTGTGCTAAGAGAACAAGGAGGACTATATGCATTTGCGGATCAATAATAGATTTTATTGGTTACAAAATACAGATAAAAACACACTAGATGACATAAAATACAGATACAGTAATGACGGTCACAGTGGGCCAGAACTAAGAGCGGTGGCTAGAATGGGATAATATAATACATAATAAAGTGCAAGGGATGGCATGTTAAGGACAATCCCCAATAAGTTATGTCAAAACCCATATAAGGATAGTAAAACTAAAATAGTAAACTATACACTCCATAGGCATTATAATAAACAATAATAAATAAGTAAAACCACAGTGGGAGAGAGTATACCTAGGTAGCCACACGCTGAACCCGACGTTTTGCTTACTGCTTCATCCGAAGTGTGGTCTAAGACACTTCCACCCCTCCTTTTATATTCCCAGAGACCAATCAGCTGTCTCCTCCCTAGTCATAGATCATCATATTGCGCCCCATATACGGACATCATGGTAACAATGTACGCACCTGTGTATATAGTCCTGCACGTGGATGGCCACCACGTGGATGATCCATGCGGCGCCTACGCTGTCGCATGGAAAGGACGTCACTAACCTAGCAGCCTGTGTCCCGCCCACAGAGCGACGCACCACGCCACTAAACACGTGTCGCGCTATATCCCTCCGGAGCTGGACAAGAGCAAGCAGATCGTGTGACCGGCGACCATAAGGTCAAAAAATCATAGAAAAAATAGAACAACATCCAAGTGAAAGTGAAGAAGTAAGTGAATAGGTTGAAAAGGTGTGTAAGAAAAAAGTTAACACTACTTACCCACAGGAAAATAATAAAAAACAATTCATTATGTTGAACAAAATTCTATAACGAAAACTTATCACAAGTTAATTGATGAAAACATAGTAATAATAATAATTATCCCAGGGGCATATTGACACACTACAACTATACAGGTCATAACATAGCCTTCCCTGCACTGATGGCCTAGGCCCAAAGAACACAGCTAGCAATCAAAAGTCCAAAGAATACGGCGCAACAAGCTATATATGAACCCCAAATTATTCATGCATTAGTCCAAATTCCGAAAGAGAATCTTGATACATGTAATTTCGAGGCCAGTCATCAATACGAACATAGAGACCTATAATGCAAGGGGAGAAAAGAAAACCATAAAAGAAAGGAAAAGGGGATTAGGAAATTAAAAATAATTAAAATTGTAGATAGAAAACCAAAAGGAGGGATCCAAAAAGAGGCCATACTGCTAAAGAAGTAAATGACACTCATAGAAACGGGGCATAACTATTCACCTCATTTAAACCTTGTGGAGACATTGTTCCCAGTCTGAAGATCCATCGAGTCTCGCGCTGTGCCAAAACCCGTGGCCAATTGCCCTTGCGTGGTCCAATAGCAACATTTTCAATGCCCCTAAAACGGAGGAGAGAGCTATCACAGTCATGTTTCTCCTTAAAATGTCGAGGAACAGATTTAAGTCGTGTAATGTCTTCGTTCTTTGCTGCTTATACATCTAAAACCTGTTCTCCCACATGGCGGCGAAGTTCCCTTGTGGTCATCCTGATATAGGTAAGATTACATGGGCAGGTGGCCGCATAGATTACCCCCCTTGTAGTGCAAGTAATAGAGTAGCGTATCTCATAAGTTCTTGCTCCCATAGTGTCACGGAATAGTGTAGTTTTGTCCATGTTGGGGTATGCTACGCACTTACCACATGATGTACTACCCAGTCTTGGGCCTCTTCCACCAAATAGATATCCTTCATTTTCTCCTTCTGTATAATGACTGTGGACCAGAACGTCTTTAATATTTCTACTTTGACGATATGTAATGGCAGGTAAAGGTGGCAGTACATCACATAGTGTTGAGTCTGTTAAAAGAATAGACCAATGACGTCTCATCACTTCAGCAATCTGAGTACTTTTGGAATTATATTCAAAAATGCACCTAACCTGTTCTTTGGAGCTTATATGTTCTTTGCACAGTAGAGCAGTACGGTTTTGTGCTTTGGATCTTTGGCGAGCATAGTTGATACACCGGTTGCTGTAGCCTCTTTCTTTGAATCTCATGGTTAGATCTCCAGCTTGTTTTTCAAAACGCTCATCATCAGAACATAGCCGTCTGGCTCACAAGAACTGTCCGTATGGAATATTTTTTTATGAGATATAGGGGGTGTGCCGAAGTGGCATGCAGAATAGTATTTGCAGCAGTGCTCTTGCTATGTCTCCACAAGGTTTAAATGAGGTGAACAGTTATGCCCCGTTTATATGAGTGTCATTTACTTCTTTAGCAGTATGGCCTCTATTTGGATCTCTCCTTTCGGTTTTCTATCTACAATTTTAATTGTTTTTAATTTCCTAATCCCCTTTTCCCTTTCCCTTTCTTTTATGGTGTTCTTTTCTCCCCTTGCATCATAGGTCTCTATGTTCGTATTGATGACTGGACTCTGGCTACTCGAAATTACATCTATCAATATTATCTTTCGGAATCTGGACTAATGAGTGAATAATTTGGGGTTCATATATATCTTGTTGTGCCGTATTCTTTGGACTTTTGATTGCTAGCTGTGTTCTTTGGGCCTAGGCCATTAGTGCAGGGAAGGCTATGTTATGACCTGTATAGGTGTAGTGTGTCAATATGCCCCTGGGATAATTATTATTATTACAATTTTTTCATCAACTAACTTGTATTAAGTTTTCGTTATAGAATTTTATTCAACATAATGAATAGTTTTTTTTAATTATTTTCCTGTGGGTAAGTATTGTTCACTTTTTTCTTGCACACCTTTTCACCCTATTCACTTACTTCTTCACTTTCACTTTGATGTTGTTCTTCTTTTTTCTATGATTTTTTTCACCTTATGGTTTTCATGGTGTGCTCGAGACC
This sequence comes from Hyla sarda, assembly GCF_029499605.1. Taxonomy (NCBI): domain Eukaryota; kingdom Metazoa; phylum Chordata; class Amphibia; order Anura; family Hylidae; genus Hyla; species Hyla sarda. The sequence continues at coordinate 110,452,184 of NC_079193.1, read as the reverse complement.
TCCTAATGTCTGTTTTTCACCACATCCTTAGGGAGTTTATCCCTTTTTTATTAGGTGCCATTTTAGCACTCTTAGTTGCACTACCTCATGTACAATCTAATTATGATTTCTATGGTTGTATTCACCTGTGACATACGGGCTCAGGATAGATGTCGGGTTGTCATTGTGTTATAAACTCTATATACCAATTTATTATTTATTAAAATGTTTTCTTTTTTTATACACATATGCATATATTAGTGTATTTTTGTACATTATTATTTTCTATTTTATTGTTGTATATATATCACATTTCACGTATATGTGTTTGTATGAATTATAAATTTGTACTTACCCTTTGCACATATATTAAATTTCACGGATATGTATCTATATATATGAATTTATACTTACCCATATGCTTCTATTTTTATTTATTTATATTTTCATATTATTTTATAATTTTTATACAGTATTTATATGTATATAATGTATTTTCTATATTCTATTCTATTTATGTATTTGCTTCCATTTGCACATCTATACCCAGGGAGGAATATCAATTGATATACTGAACATGATTTTGCACTTTTTTTTATATGTCTTCCCTAACGGTCACATGACTTCCACTGTTATCGTTGTGCTAGCGTCTCCACGTGTGCCCGGCGCCTCTGCCCTGCACCCTTCCCCTGTCGGCGTTTTTCGGTCACATGATGGGCTTGCTCTGGTCCGTCTCCAGTGTGAAGTAGCGCGCCACGTGTTTAGTGGCGTGGTGCGTCGCCCTGTGGGTGGGACACAGGCTGCTAGGTTAGTGACGTCCTTTCCATGCGACGGCATAGGCGCCGTTGCTCGGCACGTCGCAGCATGGACCATGTGTTGCTGACGTGGGTGGCGGGCGCCCGCCTCGCTCTTATTGGCCATCCACTTGCGGGACTATGTACACAAGTGCGTACATTGTTACCATGATGTCCGTATATGGGACGCAATATGATGATCTATGACTAGGGAAGAGAGAGCTGATTAGTCTCTGGGAATATAAAAGGAGGGTTCGAAGTGTCTTAGACCACGCCCCGGATGAAGCAGTAAGCGAAATGTCGGGTTCAGCATGTAGCTACCTAGGTATACTCTCTCCCACTGTGGTTTTACTTATTTATTATTGTTTATCTTTATGCTTATGGGGGGACATGTATGAAAGATTTTACTCCTGTTTTGTGTGTATTTTTTTGCGCAAAATTTTGCACAAGCCCTCTTTTTGCACATTTTTTTTGCACACATTTTGGTAGAGCATGTCCTCCAGATGTGGCCGAATCGGGGTACCTTGGAGTGACATCTATACTACGCATGGATTTATTAACTGCGTACTTTTCCTTTACACCAAAAATTTTGCTGCAAGAGCTGTTTTTTTTTCCCCGCAAATATAAGCCATCTTGGACTTAATGTAGCAAGATGCTCTAAATCATCGATTCTATTTTCCAAAGAGTGGATTGAGGAGATTACTATATTTACCCGCAATTTATGAAGCTCATTGCGCTTGATTGATAAATTTAGCACTTCTGCGCATAATTTAGAATTCAGGAAAAGGAGTAAACTGCTTCTACCATACACAAATAATGATACATGTCCCCCATGGAGTGTATAGTTTACTATTTTAGTATTACTCTCCTTATATGGGTTTTGTCATAACTTATTGGGGATCGACCTTTACATGCCTTCCCTTGCACTTTATTATGTATTATATTATCCATTCTAGCCACCGCTCTTAGTTCTGGCCTATTGTGACCATCATTACTGTATCTGTATTTTATGTCATCTAGTGTGTTTTTATCTGTATTTTGTAACCAATAAAATCTAATGTTGATCTGTAAACGCATATAGTCCTCTTTGTTCTCAGTTCACGTTAGCGTGGGATCAGTTACCCATTGGGGTTGTTGTATGAATTTTATAAATCCTGTGTTAGGGCTGGTTCACATCATGTTTTCTCCCATACGGGAGCGCATATGGCAGGGGGGAGCTAAAACCTCGCGCTCCCGTATGCCTTTGTATGCGCTCCCGTATGCCTTCGTATGCGCTCCCGTTTGTAATTCATTTCAATGAGCCGGCCGGAGTGAAACGTTCGGGCCGGCCGGCTCATTTTTGCGCTGTATGCGCTTTTTCCCCGGACCTAAAACTGTGGTCAACCACGGTTTTAGGTCCGGTTGTAAAAGCGCATACGGCGCAAAAATGAGCCTACCGGACCGATCGTTTCACTCCGGCCGGCTCATTGAAATGAATTACATACGGGAGCGCATAGAAAGGCATATGGGAGTGCGAGGTTTCAGCTCCCCCCTGCCGTATGTGCTTCCGTATGGGAAAAAACGTGATGCCAACCCAGCCTCAGCACTGTTGCTTACTATACCCAGTACATGGCAAGTAGGTAAATCTATGCCGCTTTTATTCCCCGTGCTAGCAAGCAGAGGTGCTAAGGAAAAACTTGGTCAGACTTGTGATTATGCCCAACTAACAGAAACCTGCAGAGTTAAAGGGGTATTCCAGGCAAAAACTTTTTTTATATATATCAACTGGCTCCGGAAAGTTAAACAGATTTGTCAATTACTTCTATTAAAAAATCTTAATCCTTCCAATAGTTATTAGCTTCTGAAGTTTTCTGTCTAACTGCTCAATGATGATGTCATGTCCTGGGAGCTGTGCATGATGGGAGAATATCCCCATAGGAACTGCACAGCTCCTGGGACGTGAGTCATCAGAAAGCAGTTAGACAGAAAACAGCAACTCAACTTCAGAAGGATTAAGATTTTTTAATGGAAGTAATTTACAAATCTGTTTAACTTTCCGGAGCCAGTTGATATATAAAAAAAAGTTTTGGCCTGGAATACCCCTTTAAAGGTTTGAAAACATTCTTTCTTTATTCATCACCAGGCATTACCAATCATCTTATAACACACAACACCAACAAGAGAATCCCCAAAGCTTTTTGAGTGTATTTAAGAAGTCTTAAGGGACATCTGCGGCAAAATACAACTCATCCCCTATCCACCCTTATCCACAGGATAGGAGATAAGTGTCTGATCGCGTGGGGGCGAATGCTGGGACCCCCCTGCGATCTCCTGCATGGGGCCACTGCTCTGCCGCAGCTCTCCCATGCAGGAGGTGTGTCAGCTGCGGCATGACGTTGCGGCCGACATGCCTCTTCCATGTATTTCTATGGGGGAGGCAGCGTTTGTGCCTCCCCTCCTCTCCCATAGGACTGTGTGGGGAAGGGGCGTGAGGGGGCGTAACCATCAACCTTTATTGGTCGACACTACTCCCATTAGCGATCGAACTGAGCGATAATGCGGGGGCCCCGTTCGGGAGATCGCAGGGGGTCCCAGCGGTCGGACCCCCTGCGATCAAACGCTTGTCCCTTATTCTGTGTAATAACACTGCAGTTGTCCTTTAATCATGGTTGCATGGACATCATTCAAGCCTAGATGGCTGTAACTTTTCTTTCAGGCCACAGTGCTCTCTGCATACACCTCTGTCTGTCTTGGGCACTGTGCAGAGTAGCAAATCCCCATAGCAAGCCCATCCTGCTCTTGACAGTTCCTGAGACAGACAGATGTCAGCAGAGAGCACTGTGGTCAGAAAAGAAATTCTAAAATAAAATAACTTCCTGTGGAGCATACATCAGCTGATAAATACTGGAAGGGTTAAGATTTTTAAATAGACATAGTTTACAAATCTGTTTAACATTCTGGAACCAGTTGATTTAAAAAAAAAAAAAAAAATGAATAGTTTTTGACCGGAGTACCCTTTTAACTGTTCTATAGGGTAATGGAGGATGTTTGTGTTGGAGTTACGGGTGATAGGTTCTCTTTACTTTAAATTCTAGTATTAAAGGGGTACTCTGGTGGAAAACTTTTTTGTTTTTTTTTATCAACTGAAGCCAGAGAGTTAAATTGATTTGTTAATTGCTTCTTCTAAAAAATCTTAATCCTTCTTAGCGGCTATATACTACAGAGAAAGTTATTTTATTTTTGTATTTCTTTTCTGTAATGACCACAGTGCTCTCTGCTGACACCTCTGTCCATGTCAGGAACTGTCCAGTGCTGGAGAAAATCCTCATAGCAAACATGTACTGCTCTGGACAGTTCCTAAAATTAAGATATCTCCAAACAACAAAGCTAGAGAAAGGAAGGAAGGCGCCTCATGTGCGGGATCAGTAGATCTTGCAGGTGGGGGTGGGGGACAATAATTCCCAAGCCGCTTACCAAAGTTGGTTGTGCGCCCACACACAACAAGGTGAAGAGCAGAAGAGGTATGGAAGCCGGTTCACTGCAGCCCTCCTGGGTAAAAGTGGAATTAAAAGCGGATGACCAGGGAGTCAGGAGTTTGTCTGGCGCAGAGAGGAACCATCAGACAGCCAAGTAAAATCAATGGATTTATTAGATGCAACGCGTTTCGCTGCGCATGCGCAGCTTCATCAGGCAGATGCCTGATGAAGCTGCGCATGCGCAGCGAAACGCGTTGCATCTAATTAATCCATTGATTTTACTTGGCTGTCTGATGGTTCCTCTCTGCGCCAGACAAACTCCTGACTCCCTGGTCATCCGCTTTTAATTCCAAACAACAAAGCGGGATAGATAGGAGCGCTGAGCCCAGGTAAAGACTTAAAAAGGTTTATTCCCACAATGCAACGCGTTTTGCGGTGACCCACTTCCTCAGGCATGTTAGGTTCAGCAAATTACAAGGTATATATAGGGAAAAGGGGTTAACCCCTTCAAGGAGGAAAATATTCCTGTGTCAATATTCAATTCAAAATCACTATTCCTGTGATAGTTTGTTTGCTATCTATTTACTCACCTGTTCATGTGGGCTTCAATACGTTGGCCACACCGTACAAATGGTGCGGTCATGTATGAATAAACATAGATCTAACATTAAAAATGGTTTTGCCCTGCATAGTGTTTCACGCCACCTACTCCTTAAGCGTGATAGATGCATTGACTGTTTAAAATTGACTATACTGGAAACCATTCCAGTTTTTAGTCATAATCGTATACAGCGATTAAACAATAGGGAATCTTTTTGGATTTTTTCTTTAGTCACTTCATTTCCAGATGGTCTCAATGAGACATTGGAAAATGCTCGCTAAAATATATATTTTTTACATATACATTTTTTCTTTTTATATATATATATATATATATATATATATATATATATATATATATTTTAATCATTTGTTATAATATAACACCTGTTTTTAATTGTGTTGTATTTGCTCTATTGGATACTATTCTTGTGATGTTATTGTGTGTTTCTATATTGTTGTTAAGGGTAAAAAGGGGCTTTGCCCCTCAAGGGGTTAACCCCTTTTCCCTATATATACCTTTTAATTTGCTGAACCTAACATGCCTGAGGAAGCGGGTCACCGCGAAACGCGTTACATTGTGGGAATAAACCTTTTTAAGTCTTTACCTGGTTTGCGCTCCTATCCATCCCACTTTGTTGTTTGGAGATATCTTGTTTTATCGTTATTTTAGTCCAGTGGGAAGAAGCTGCAAAGACACCCTGATGATGTACCCTGATGATGTACCCTGATGATGTACCCTGATGATGTACCCTGATGATTGATATACCCTGATGATTGATATACCCTGATCCATTGTTGTACTTGGACGTAGTACAACTTTATGTGGTAAGCGCAGTTCACACATAGCGTTACCGATTGTACTCTGGTGTCACACTACGGAGCGCATCCCTTTGTGCTTTTTTATTTCACTTCCTAAAATTGACAGAGGTGTCAGCAGAGAGCACTGTGGTAGTAACAGAAAAGAAATCCCAAAAGAAATGTTTTAATAGAAGTAATGTACAAATCTGTTTAGCTTTCTGGCACCAGTTGATTTAAAAAAAATAAAATAAAAAAAAGTCCCCCCCCCCCCCCCTCCGAGTACCCCTTTTAAAGTTTAGTTACTTAAATAGTTTGAAATTCTCTGTCCATGGGCTGTGTTAGGTGTTGCAGGTAATTCTTATTCAAATGTGTATAACAATTTAATGCAGCCCCCTTGAAGTTCCCATATAGGGGAAACATTTTAAATTTTATTATTATAGACAAGATATTAAATGGGAGTCTGCTTGAAACATTACTCTTCATTAAGTTTTATTATACTAGATTTGACAAAATCATTTGCTATTTCAGCTTAATTTATAAAAGTATATCATTTAAATAACTCTTAGTAAGACACCACCATTATCGTTATCAGATTGACAATATTAAGCTCTGTATTGCTATGGTATGCAAAAATAAGGTTCGGTTTTAATTCGCTAGAGATGTGACCTGCTGAGATAAAATGACACATTGATGAGAAGTAATTGGTCCTTTAAAATACACACAAAATTAGGTTTGGGTGTTTAAACACTAAAGAAAACTGTCTGCTAATAATGTACACTTTAGATTGACACAAAGGAAAGTCCTTTTCATCCTTTGTAATCTATTTTACTCTTTTATATGGATAGGGGATTAGATGTCTGTCGGTGGAGTACCTCTTTAAACCTTCCAGTAATTATAAGCTGCTGTATGCACCAGCCTGACCACAGTGCTCTCTTCTGCCACCTCTATTCCCATAGTAATCCTCTCCTGCTCTGAACACTGACAGCTGTCAGCAGAGAGCACTGTGGTCAGATTGGAAAGAACTACACAACTTTCTCTGTTGTATGCTGCAGCTGATAAGTACCGTAAGGCTTAAAGGGGTACTCCGCCCCTAGACATCTTATCCCCTATCCAAAGGATAGGGGATAAGATGTCAGATCGCTGGGGTCCCGCTGCTGGGGACCCCCGGGATCTCTGCTGCGGCATTACTGCACAGAGCTTGCTTGCCCTGTGCGTAATGGCCGGCGATACAGGGGCCGGAGAAGCGTGACATCACGGCTCAGCCCCTCGTGACGTCACATCCCGCCCCCTTAATGCAAGTCTATGGGAGGGGGCGTGATGGCCACCACGCCCCCTCCCATAGTCTTGTATTGAGCGGGCAGGCTGTAATGTCATGAGGAGGCGGAGCCGTAACGTAACGGTGCACCGGCCCCTGTATTGCCCGTCATTACGCACAAAGCGAGCGTGCTCTGTGCAGTAATGATAGTGGGGTGCCGCAGTGGAGATCCCGGGGGTCCCCAGCAGCGGGACCCCGGCGATCTGACATCTTATCCCCTATCCTTTGGATAGCGGATAAGATGCTAGGGGCAGAGTACCCTTTAAGTTTAAGTAGAAAAAAAAATACAAATCTGTATAACTTCCTGGCACCAGTTAAATTTACAACAGTGTCTTTCCTCTGGAGTACCCCTTTAAGCTTGGTATTTCTCTCTGAATCGCTCAGATAGGTGAACATATGAATAACCTGGGATATTCCTAAAGTGTGTAAATATACTGGGAGAGATTTATCAAAACCTGTCCATAGGAAAAGTTGCTGAGTTGCCCATAGCAACCAATCGGATCGCTTCTTTCAATTTTGAAAAGGCCTCTGAAAAATGAAAGAAGGGATCTAATTGGTTGCTATTAGCAACTCAGCAGCTTTTCCTCTGGACAGGTTTTGATAAAAAAAAAAGAAAAAAATATATAGATAGATAGAGAGAGAGAGAGAGAGAGAGAGAGAGAGAGAGAGAGAGAGAGAGAGAGAGAGAGAGAGAGAGAGAAGGAAATATTGTGGTAAATTTATTTCTGGTAGTTATTTTAAAATGTTCTTTCTGACAGATTGTTGCTGTTGATATAATATACTCAAGGCATATTTTTCTGTAGATAGATCATACCATCTATCATCTGTGTATTTATTATATGAAGATGTTACTTGTACATGTATTAGAACAATTATTACTGACTTTATAGCATCATTGTTTAGGTAAATAAGTAGAGTGGAGAACATTATTTACAATGACTTCTTCCGTTGCTTTATTTTCATGCTGTTGTGGAAGGATTTCTTCTTTATTTTTATTGATTTCTCACCGGTAGTAAGAGAGTATTTATTCTAAATTGAATGGCACTCCATGATGGACTCTTGCCATCATTTTGAGGCATCTCTTTGTATTTGACATTTACTTCATTGCCTCCAATTATAGCACTTTAGAAAAGCAGATTTATGATTGAATGGTATCCTGATTGTGTTATAGAGACTGGAGAAACATAAATTTGCATCCAGAATTAGGCAAGAATGTCAATGTTGGTAAAAGAAGATTGCTTTCTAGCTTGTGCACCAGATAGTAATTGACCCTATTATATGAAATAAGTGCAAGCTAGATGTGGCTTTAGATTATGTGTGAAAGAAGTTATGCATGTTATGTTATGTTTTGGAAAAAGTAGACCATTTAAGACAATAGTGAACTTTCGGGGATTCTTTATAGATTCACTGTTGGCTACCAGCGATACTAAGTAGAAAAAAGAACATCAAACTCACCCGGTGAAATTAAAACGTCCTCTTTATTAGGGGATTTCTTTAAAACATGTCCAAGGAAGGGTAGAGAGATGCGGTCAGCATAAGCTGACTGACCGGCCTCGGCCGGTCAGTCAGCTTATGCTGACCGCATCTCTCTACCCTTCCTTGGACATGTTTTAAAGAAATCCCCTAATAAAGAGGACGTTTTAACTTCACCAGGTGAGTGCGATCTTCTTTTTCTACTTAGTATTTCTTATGCTACAGCTCATAATTGATCTGAACCCCCAGCTTGTCACTTTCCAATGCATCCCTGCGTCACGGACTGTTCTTTCAGTAGCTCCACCTCATTAACCCCTAGTTGCCCAGCAATAGTGCCTGCCCAGCTTCTCTCAGCCTAGTTCACTGTTGGCTACCACATTGTAAAAAATAGTTTTGTTGCAATTACACTACATTGTACATTTTGAGGTATTGCCTTAGGCCATATTCAAGCACATTTATTTTGTACAGAAAATAATACGTACAATTATTTTATGAACATAAAATCAAGTGGCGTGTTCTTTTTTGTCCATTGTTATGGTTAGTATTCTTTAGACCTAAAAAAAAAAAAAACTAATAAAAGCCACATTTTCAGTCATTTTGTTAGGCTGGATATATGGCCAAAAAAACCTTATGTGATAAGGGCCTAAAAATTACTTTCCCTTTAATAAAAAAAAAAAAAAAAGTTTGAGAGATAAAACCTATCCTTCCAAAATATAGGCTGAAGGACCAGAGGTGTCTTATGATATTCTGATCTGTGGCTGACTACCTGCTACTATTATTAAGATACATGTGCTTGTATATCGTACAGTACATCATAAACCAGTTATAATGGAGCAGCGCCAATGACTTTTTGTGCTGTAGCTTCTTACAGTGCTCTTTTTACTATTGAAATAAATGGGTTTGCCCAGAGGCTGTCACACAGCAGATTTCCTAAATGTGAAAACTAACAGCAACATGTTGATATATCAAAGCAGTAACCCAGACAAAATCTGCTTCACTGAAATCTATTTATTATCTAGTTATTTCCCTTCACTTGTTGCCACACAGCTAGAAAAGGAGAGAAAAAGAGAACAAAATGGAGGGGTGCTAGTAGTGAATTAAAGTTGCAGGCTTCTAAAGACACATGGCATACACAAAAGATGCCATTAACCTTTTAGGGTTGTGCTATTTTATTGGAACATCTCTATAGAGCGCTTGCCATGCTGGTGGCAAATTGTGAGCTGCTGTCCTGTACTAGATTTCGTAGCCCACTGGGAATTGTCAGGGCTCTGTGTGAATACACAACTCGAAGAGGAAAATACTCCCAGTTGTCCAAGTGCTCCTCGTCAAGTGAAGAAACCTATATTCTGTAAGCGTTTCTTGGGAGCACCTACTGTATGCAGATAATGCATTTTGGTATGCAGGCCTATATCAGACCACTGTAATCCTTGGATCTGTTGAAGAATGTTTCCTTCTTCATAATAATGCTTTTTTTTTTTTTTTTAGCGCTGTCATATACAACAGATCCTTTTGGTGCCTGACAACCTGTTGAGTTGGGATCCGCTAGGATGCAGACAAAATTACTGATGGATGCTCTGAAGTGAGCCTCCAGTGTAGATATCTGCCATTAAGTTCAGTCACTCCATCAAAATACACAAAGCACCATAGAGATAAGTTTGTGTGAGATTGCAGAACGCCTGCAGCGCTCACATCATTGCTTTCTCAAACTTTTGAATGTACAATCTTGAGTTACCTGAAGTGATAAGAATTAAATTCCTTTTCAGTGCCCCTGTCATCACCCTCTTCTTACTGTCAATCTTCCTCCCTTTTTTACTTATTCCATGTTTGTATTTAAAGCGTACCCGTCAGATCCAACAAATTTTTTCATTCAGTACCTAATCCTGATCATGTACAACAAATTTGAGTCTAGCACCTTTATTTTTTTTTATTATTACACTTTAATAGCTCACTAATCTGAGTTCCTCTCAAAGGGAGGGGGCGTGTCCTCACTGTGCAGGTCTCCTCCCCCTCCCTCAGTATGCTGTCTGCTCAAATCTCCCCTATCATTAGATAAAACTACAAATCCCAGATTGTCCTCACTGACAGTAGCGGGACACAAGCTGACAGTGGGAGGATTTTTAGGGAATATTAGGGGTTCCACAATTAATAATAGACACAGAATCTCCTTCTTTATGTTGGAATATAGAACTCAATATGCACCTAAATTTCTGCAAAAAATTGGAGCTCGATCAGATGCATCCTGCCCCAAATGTCAATTCCCTTCCGCAAACTGGTTGCATATGGTGTGGAACGGTAGGGTTATTCAGAAGTTTTGGAATTATGTTTTTGATACTATCAGGGAAAAACTTGAAATTACTTTGAAATTCGAACCAAAAACGGCTTTGTTCGCCCTTAATCTAGAAAAATTTAAAGAAAAGGGGGCCATTCTGACAGTATTGGGAGTAGCAAAAATGATTATTTTAAAGAATTGGATATCCTCTAAAAGCCCAAAGAAAGAAGAATGGGAAAATTTTGTAAATAAAGCCATCTGGTACAAGGCGATCTATTATAAGAATAGTGGGAATCCTAAGAAGATAGAAAGGAAAGGGTTAAAATGGTGTAATTAAAAAAGTCTCTATCAGTAGGTGTCGGGCCAGGAAGGGAAGGGAGGGGATGGGGAGTGGGAGGGAGGTAGGATGGGGGGAGGGTAGGGATATTTACAGGGGAAAATGACTGTGTGTTTGTTTTTATTTGTATACATTGTCATTTTTGTACTTACAAAAGCAATAACATTTATATATATAAAAAAAAAGAAAAGAAAAATTTCTAATGAAAGCAATTGCAAAACCTATTGGTTTTGCATGCTTTACAACATATCAAAAGTTTTTTGTATCTGACAGTGCCCATTTAAGGAAATCATCAATCATTGATCAATCATGTAGTACTATAAGTATTACTGAAAGTACAAGGTGCAGATGCTGGCACTGGTGAAATGCTGTGTGGTACTTAAAGGCTTACTTGGCTGGTGCAGCGATACGGTAGCAACTCATGCAGCTATGAACTTCAACTGGTGCACAACCCGTATAGAGAAAAGGCAATCTCAAAAAAGCAGTAAGAAAGAAAGCACGGGGCACTCACGGTACTTCATTCAATGCAGGCTTCTTTATTCAGGTAACGGTAGAACACATGTTCTGGCTGGGAGCCAGGAGCGAGCGTGTGGGATGATAGCTATTTCATGCCGATACCGACACTTCCTCAGGTCACGCCTACCTGTACGTGAGGAGTCAGGTAAATACTTCCTGCACACCTACGGCAAATGGTAAGGGGGTTTCCACAGCTCGCAACGCTATTCACATATACCTGCCATTAGAGACATTAAAATTACAAACAAAATTGTCTGATTATACATTATAAGAGCAAACTATTAGACTTAAGGAAACAAAATGTACAGACAGAAAAAAGAAACATAATTTCTATGATTTTAACAGAAGACGCTTGTTACGCCGAGCGCTCCGGGTCCCCGCTCCTCCCCGGAGCGCTCGCTACACTCTCCTCACTGCAGCGCTCCGGTCAGATCCACTGACCCGGGGCGCTGTGATACCGCCTCCAGCCGGGATGCGATTCGCGATGCGGGTAGCGCCCGCTCGCGATGCGCACCCCGGCTCCCGTACCTGACTCGCTCTCCGTCGGTCCTGTCCCGGCGCGCGCGGCCCCGCTCCTTAGGGCGCGCGCGCGCCGGGTCTTTGCGATTTAAAGGGCCACTGCGCCGCTGATTGGCGCAGTGGTTCCAATTAGTCTGATCACCTGTGCACTTCCCTATATCACCTCACTTCCCCTGCACTTCCTTGCCGGATCTTGTTGCCATCGTGCCAGTGAAAGCGTTTCCTTGTGTGTTCCTAGCCTGTGTTCCAGACCTCCTGCCGTTGCCCCTGACTACGATCCTTGCTGCCTGCCCCGACCTTCTGCTACGTCCGACCTTGCTTCTGTCTACTCCCTTGTACCGCGCCTATCTTCAGCAGCCAGAGAGGTGAGCCGTTGCTAGTGGATACGACCTGGTCACTACCGCCGCAGCAAGACCATCCCGCTTTGCGGCGGGCTCTGGTGAAAACCAGTAGTGACTTAGAACCGATCCACTAGCACGGTCCACGCCAATCCCTCTCCGGCACAGAGGATCCACTACCTGTCAGCCGGCATCGTGACAGTAGATCCGGCCATGGATCCCGCTGAAGTTCCTCTGCCAGTTGTCGCTGACCTCACCACGGTGGTCGCCCAGCAGTCACAACAGATAGCGCAACAAGGCCAACAGCTGTCTCAACTGACCGTTATGCTACAGCAGTTACTACCACAGCTTCAGCAATCATCTCCTCCGCCAGCTCCTGCACCTCCTCCGCAGCGAGTGGCCGCTTCTGGTCTACGCCTATCCTTGCCGGATAAATTTGATGGGGACTCTAAGTTTTGCCGTGGCTTTCTTTCCCAATGTTCCCTACACCTGGAGATGATGTCGGACCAGTTTCCCACTGAAAGGTCTAAGGTGGCTTTCGTAGTCAGCCTTCTGTCTGGAAAAGCCCTGTCTTGGGCCACACCGCTCTGGGACCGCAATGACCCCGTCACTGCCTCTGTACACTCCTTCTTCTCGGAAATCCGAAGTGTCTTTGAGGAACCTGCCCGAGCCTCTTCTGCTGAGACTGCCCTGTTGAACCTGGTCCAGGGTAATTCTTCCGTTGGCGAGTATGCCGTACAATTCCGTACTCTTGCTTCAGAATTATCCTGGAATAATGAGGCCCTCTGCGCGACCTTTAAAAAAGGCCTATCCAGCAACATTAAAGATGTTCTGGCCGCACGAGAAATCCCTGCTAATCTACATGAACTCATTCACCTAGCCACTCGCATTGACATGCGTTTTTCCGAAAGGCGTCAGGAGCTCCGCCAGGATATGGACTCTGTTCGCACGAGGCGTTTCTTCTCCTCGGCTCCTCTCTCCTCTGGTCCCCTGCAATCCGTTCCTGTGCCTCCCGCCGTGGAGGCTATGCAGGTCGACCGGTCTCGCCTGACACCTCAAGAGAGGACACGACGCCGCATGGAGAATCTCTGCCTGTACTGTGCTAGTACCGAACACTTCCTGAGGGATTGTCCTATCCGTCCTCCCCGCCTGGAAAGACGTACGCTGACTCCGCACAAAGGTGAGACAGTCCTTGATGTCTACTCTGCTTCTCCACGTCTTACTGTGCCTGTGCGGATGTCTGCCTCTGCCTTCTCCTTCTCTACTATGGCCTTCTTGGACTCTGGATCTGCAGGAAATTTTATTTTGGCCTCTCTCGTCAACAGGTTCAACATCCCAGTGACCAGTCTCGCCAGACCCCTTTACATCAATTGTGTAAACAATGAAAGATTGGACTGTACCATACGTTTCCGCACGGAGCCCCTTCTAATGTGCATCGGATCTCATCACGAGAGGATTGAACTTTTGGTCCTCCCCAATTGCACTTCTGAAATTCTCCTTGGACTTCCCTGGCTTCAACTTCATTCCCCAACCCTGGATTGGTCCACTGGGGAGATCAAGAGTTGGGGGCCCTCTTGTTCCAAGGACTGTCTAAAACCGGTTCCCAGTAACCCTTGCCGTGACTCTGTGGTTCCTCCAGTAACCGGTCTCCCTAAGGCCTATATGGACTTTGCGGATGTTTTTTGCAAAAAACAAGCTGAGACTCTACCTCCTCACAGGCCTTATGATTGTCCTATCGACCTCCTCCCGGGCACTACTCCACCCCGGGGCAGAATTTATCCTCTGTCCGCCCCAGAGACTCTTGCCATGTCTGAATACGTCCAGGAAAATTTTAAAAAGGGCTTTATCCGTAAATCCTCCTCTCCTGCCGGAGCCGGATTTTTCTTTGTGTCCAAAAAAGATGGCTCCCTACGTCCTTGCATTGACTACCGCGGTCTTAATAAAATCACGGTTAAGAACCGCTACCCCCTACCCCTCATCTCTGAACTCTTTGATCGCCTCCAAGGTGCCCACATCTTTACTAAACTGGACTTAAGAGGCGCTTATAATCTCATCCGCATCAGAGAGGGGGATGAATGGAAAACGGCATTTAACACCAGAGATGGACACTTTGAGTATCTGGTCATGCCCTTTGGCCTGTGCAACGCCCCTGCCGTCTTCCAAGACTTTGTTAATGAAATTTTTCGTGATCTTTTATACTCCTGTGTTGTTGTATATCTGGACGATATCCTGATTTTTTCTGCCAATCTAGAAGAACACCGCCAGCATGTCCGTATGGTTCTTCAGAGACTTCGTGACAATCAACTCTATGCCAAAATTGAGAAATGTCTGTTTGAATGCCAATCTCTTCCTTTTCTAGGATACTTGGTCTCTGGCCAGGGACTACAAATGGATCCAGACAAACTCTCTGCCGTCTTAGATTGGCCACGCCCCTCCGGACTCCGTGCTATCCAACGCTTTTTGGGGTTCGCCAATTATTACAGGCAATTTATTCCACATTTTTCTACCGTTGTGGCTCCTATCGTGGCTTTAACCAAAAAAAATGCCGATCCCAAGTCTTGGCCTCCTCAAGCTGAAGACGCCTTTAAACGACTCAAGTCTGCCTTTTCTTCGGCTCCCGTGCTCTCCAGACCTGACCCTTCCAAACCCTTCCTATTGGAGGTTGATGCCTCCTCAGTGGGAGCTGGAGCTGTTCTTCTACAAAAAAATTCTTCCGGGCATGCTGTCACTTGTGGTTTTTTTTCTAGGACCTTCTCTCCGGCGGAGAGGAACTACTCCATCGGGGATCGAGAGCTTCTAGCCATCAAATTAGCACTTGAGGAATGGAGGCATCTGCTGGAGGGATCAAGATTTCCAGTTATTATTTACACCGATCATAAGAACCTCTCCTACCTCCAGTCTGCCCAACGGCTGAATCCTCGCCAGGCCCGGTGGTCTCTGTTCTTTGCCCGATTTAATTTTGAAATTCACTTTCGGCCTGCCGATAAGAACATTAGGGCCGATGCTCTCTCTCGTTCCTCGGATGCTTCGGAAGTTGAACTCTCTCCGCAACACATCATTCCTCCTGACTGCCTGATTTCCACTTCTCCAGCCTCCATCAGGCAAACTCCTCCAGGAAAGACCTTTGTTTCTCCACGCCAACGCCTCGGAATCCTCAAATGGGGTCACTCCTCCCATCTCGCAGGTCATGTGGGCATCAAGAAATCTGTGCAACTCATCTCCCGCTTCTATTGGTGGCCGACTCTGGAGACGGATGTTGTGGACTTTGTGCGAGCCTGCACTATCTGTGCCCGGGATAAGACTCCTCGCCAGAAGCCCGCTGGTTTTCTTCATCCCCTGCCTGTCCCCGAACAGCCTTGGTCTCTGATTGGTATGGATTTTATTACTGATTTACCCCCTTCCCGTGGCAACACTGTTATTTGGGTGGTCGTTGATCGATTCTCCAAAATGGCACATTTCATCCCTCTTCCTGGTCTTCCTTCAGCGCCTCAGTTGGCTAAACAATTTTTTGTACACATTTTTCGTCTTCACGGGTTGCCTACGCAGATCGTCTCGGATAGAGGCGTCCAATTCATGTCTAAATTCTGGAGGGCTCTCTGTAAACAACTCAAGATTAAATTAAATTTTTCTTCTGCATATCATCCCCAATCCAATGGACAAGTAGAAAGAATTAACCAGGTCTTGGGTGATTATTTACAACATTTTGTTTCCTCCCGCCAGGATGACTGGGCAGATCTCCTTCCATGGGCCGAATTCTCGTATAACTTCAGAGTCTCTGAATCTTCCTCCAAATCCCCATTTTTCGTGGTGTACGGCCGTCACCCTCTTCCCCCCCTCCCTACCCCCTTGCCCTCTGGTCTGCCCGCTGTGGATGAAATTTCTCGTGACCTTTCCATCATATGGAGAGAGACCCAAAATTCTCTCTTACAGGCTTCATCACGCATGAAGAAGTTCGCGGATAAGAAAAGAAGAGCTCCTCCCATTTTTTCCCCT
Source organism: Hyla sarda (assembly GCF_029499605.1). Lineage (NCBI taxonomy): Eukaryota > Metazoa > Chordata > Amphibia > Anura > Hylidae > Hyla > Hyla sarda. Next base: position 110,435,795 of record NC_079193.1, on the reverse strand, counting down.
GGAGACAAGGTATGGCTCTCCGCTAAATATGTCCGCTTCCGTGTCCCTAGCTACAAGTTGGGACCACGCTATCTTGGTCCTTTCAAAATTTTGTGCCAGATTAATCCTGTCTCTTACAAACTTCTTCTTCCTCCTTCTCTTCGTATTCCTAATGCCTTTCACGTTTCTCTTCTTAAACCACTCATCATCAACCGTTTCTCTCCCAAATCTGTTCCTCCCACTCCTGTTTCCGGCTCCTCGGACATCTTCTCCGTCAAAGAGATTCTGGCATCCAAAAAGGTCAGAGGGAAAACCTTTTTTTTGGTGGATTGGGAGGGTTGTGGTCCAGAAGAGAGATCCTGGGAACCTGAGGACAATATCCTAGACAAAAGTCTGCTCCTCAGGTTCTCAGGCTCTAAGAAGAGGGGGAGACCCAAGGGGGGGGGTACTGTTACGCCGAGCGCTCTGGGTCCCCGCTCCTCCCCGGAGCGCTCGCTACACTCTCCTCACTGCAGCGCTCCGGTCAGATCCACTGACCCGGGGCGCTGTGATACCGCCTCCAGCCGGGATGCGATTCGCGATGCGGGTAGCGCCCGCTCGCGATGCGCACCCCGGCTCCCGTACCTGACTCGCTCTCCGTCGGTCCTGTCCCGGCGCGCGCGGCCCCGCTCCTTAGGGCGCGCGCGCGCCGGGTCTTTGCGATTTAAAGGGCCACTGCGCCGCTGATTGGCGCAGTGGTTCCAATTAGTCTGATCACCTGTGCACTTCCCTATATCACCTCACTTCCCCTGCACTTCCTTGCCGGATCTTGTTGCCATCGTGCCAGTGAAAGCGTTTCCTTGTGTGTTCCTAGCCTGTGTTCCAGACCTCCTGCCGTTGCCCCTGACTACGATCCTTGCTGCCTGCCCCGACCTTCTGCTACGTCCGACCTTGCTTCTGTCTACTCCCTTGTACCGCGCCTATCTTCAGCAGCCAGAGAGGTGAGCCGTTGCTAGTGGATACGACCTGGTCACTACCGCCGCAGCAAGACCATCCCGCTTTGCGGCGGGCTCTGGTGAAAACCAGTAGTGACTTAGAACCGATCCACTAGCACGGTCCACGCCAATCCCTCTCCGGCACAGAGGATCCACTACCTGTCAGCCGGCATCGTGACAACGCTCTTATCCAAGTGTTCATTCAGACCGAGGTTTCCCTTTCTGTGTTTGTCTGAATGATCCAGCTGGCTTCACGTTGGAGAAGCAATTTGCGATTACCTGTCCCTGAGACAGTGATGACTTTTTCTAGGACAATAAACTTCAAAACTATTGTGTCTCCCTTATGTTGTTCTACTACATGCAAAATTAATCTTGGAGATCCCTTTTAGTGGTTATAGAGTGTATGTGCTCTCTAAATCTCACATTTACGGGTCTAATGGTGCAACCAATGTAAAAAAGCATGCATGGACAGAAAATGGCATAAATAACGTTTATGGTTCTACAGCAAACTACATTTTTTGGGACGATACTTATGCCACCTAAAGATATATTTTTGGCCATTCATACCTGGTTACACCACTATAAGTATTAGATTCCATGCTTCCATGCTGGCAAATGACCTTATTCTCTCCCATATTTATTCCCTGGCTCATTCATTTCTGTATTATTATTATTATTTTTATCTTATTTAGTAGAAATACTTAGAGTACCTATCATCAACTAAACTGTCCCTAAGTCCCCCCCATCTGTCCCTGACTCTCACTGACACTATCCCTGCATATTTTTTTTTAAACAGCTGCTAAATGCCTTTTCTTCTCATATCCTTGCTGATGACCATGTGTGAGGGAGGAAAGGGGCATGGCCCGGCAGGTGCAACGTCATCTAAAGCCTGCCTGGGCTCACTTCCACCCTTCTTCCTCTATGTGGCAATCCCTCTCGGGAGTGCCGCATAGAGGTTCTGCACACAGCACGGCTGGCAGACTGCTGAGTCTTCTGCTCTCTGTTTAGCACTGTACGTGCCATAAAGAGAGGAGGAACGATCTGGCCATGTCAGGAGCTATGCTGCGGGCACAGCTCTCGTCTGTCTGACTGACAGGCAGGGAGCTGCACTGTGCTCGTCACGTGTCACGGCTGCAGTATGAGATTTTGGACTTTGGATTTTGGACATATAGGGAGACCCCTAGTGGTGAGTTTTTCAAACAGAAAATAAACTTAGAAATAAACTTTCAAAAAAAAACATGCAGTTAGGAAGTTGGTTTGCATACATTAATCCCTTAAGGACCCGGGGTTTTTCCATTTTTGCACTTTCGTTTTTTCCTCCTTACCTTAAAAAAATTATAACTCTTTAAATTTTGCACCTAAAAATCCACAGGATGGCTTATTTTTTGTGCCACCAATTCTTCTTTGTAATGACATCAGTCATTTTACCCAAAAATCTACGTGAAAATAAAATAAAAAAAATCATTGTGCGACAAAATTGAAGAAAAAAATGTAATTTTGTAACTTTTGGGGTCTTCCGTTTCTACACAGTACATTTTTCGGTAAAAATGACACCTTATGTTTATTCTGTAGGTCCATACGATTAAAATGATAACCTACTTATGTAGGTTTGATTTTGTCCTACTTATGAAAAAAATCATAACTACATGCAGGAAAATGTACACGTTTAAAATTGTCATTTTCTGACCCCTATAACTTTTTTATTTTTCGGCGTATTAGGGCAGTATGAGAGCTCATTTTTTGCGCTGTGATCTGAAGTTTTCAGCAGTGCCATTTTTGTATTGATCTGACCCATTGATTGCTTTTTTACTACGCTATTTTGGACTTTGGAATTTTTTTGCGCATATGCCATTGACCGTGCAGTTATATTAATGATATATTTTTATAATTCGGACATTTCCACACTCGGCAATACCGCATATGTTTATTTATATTTACACAGTTTTTTTAATGGGAAAAGGAGGGTGATTCAAACTTTTATTAGGGAAGGGCTTAAATGATCTTTGTTCACTTTTTTTTTTTTCACTTTTTTTGTTGCAGTGTTATAGCTCCCATAGGGACCTATAACACTGCACAACTGATCTTTTACATTAATCAATGGTTTCTCATAGGATTGTCCAGAGCAGGAGAAAATCCCCATAGCAAACATATGCTGCTCTGGACAGTTCCTAAAATGGATAGCAGAGGTCAGCAGAGAGCACTGTGGTCGTGACATATAAGAAGTCCAAAAGGAAAAACATTTCCTCTGTAGTATACAGCCCCTAAAAAGTACTGGAAGGATTAAGATTTTTTAATAGAAGTAATTTACAAATCTGTTTAACTTTCTGGCACCAGTTGATGATAAATAAAAAAAAAAAAGTTTTCCATGGGAGTACCCCTTTAATCCCTATAAAAGAACATTTTTTTTATTTTAATTTTATTTTAATATTATAGATTTTTGGGATTTAAAATAAGTGCACAGAAGCACTTGGAACAAGGAACTGTTAAATTTCTAAGGGGTTTAAAATGAGACTAAAGTGAACCAGTTTGCATTAGTCTCCTTCAGTTCCCATGATGTATTTTTTTGTTTTTTTGTTTACAGAGTTGATATTTCTTCCTTGTTTTGTCAAATATTTGAAGTCCGTGATTGACAGATTTTCAAGCTGATGCAAATATATACCAAATTCACAAATATAGATCAACTGTGTAGGAAAATAAATGTACTTCAAAAGCTTACTTGAAAATTAAGCCGTATATAGTTATGTAAACTAATTTTTTACCTGATGTTATTGCTTTGATCTTTTTTTCATATTTACATCTCACATCATTATAGTTTAAAATACATTTTCAATAGAAATTAATGTTCTAGCCTGAATATTCTCTATGAGCTTATTGTTATAATGGAGTTTCATTTTTTTCTTAAATTTTGTGAGTAAATATTTTTTATACATTTTGCTGATCATCATACTGGAAGAAAATTGAGAGATATAAAACAATTAGGTATAGTACTAACAAGGGGCTAGGAAGTACATATCTGAGCTGCTTTATAAAGTCCATGCAATACAGGACTGATGTAGCAATCCTCTAATGCAGGACTGATATATCTGCCTCATGTAGCTGTCATTGTGATTACCTATTAGTTAAATATTTTAGTGGGTTTTATTTTACCTCTAAATCACAAATGAATGGCCTTGACTTCTCTGTTGAAGTTAATTGGGAAAACCTGCAAAAAGTTCCAGTTCTTTGTGAAAGCACCTCAAGAAACCCTGCCATAAACAGCAGTAAGTATCACTGCATCCTTCAATCCTTTTGAGCTGCTCTTCTAAGGATAAACCATAGAGGCATATGCACTTACAACCCTTGCCAGCCATCGTATATGCTGTAGGGTGGTCTCACCGAGCACGAATACACATATGTACCTTGTCTGTCAGTCTTGTGCTTGTTAAGGTCATTAATATGAGATTTCTGTGACTGCTTGCAGTACATTGAAGGCAAAGGCACTATGATACAGTAAAATAGTTTGTGGAGTATTTTGCTCATATAAAGCAGCCAATCTGAATAAGTACAGTTTATATATGAAGCATTGGTAAAGACAGAAGCAAGTTAGCATGTCTAAGGCCAAAGAGAGCAAATCTTAAAATCTGTCTAGGGCCAAAGAATGTGGCCTTGTTAACCCCTTAAGGACTCAAGGTTTTTCAGTTTTTGCACTTTCGTTTTTTCCTCCTTACCTTTTAAAAATCATAACCCTTTCAATTTTCCACCTAAAAATCCATATTATGGCTTATTTTTTGCGTCGCCAATTCTACTTTGCAGTGACATTAGTAATTTTACCCAAAAATGCACGGCGAAACGGGAAAAAAAATCATTGTGCGACAAAATCGAAGGAAAAACGCCATTTTGTAAATTTTGGGCGCTTCCGTTTCTACGCAGTGCATATTTCGGTAAAAATTACACCTTATCATTATTCTGTAGGTCCATACGGTTAAAATGATACCCTAGTTATATAGGTTTGATTTTGTTGCACTTCTGGAAAAAATCATAACTACATGCAGGAAAATTTATACGTTTAAAAATGTCATCTTCTGACCCCTATAACTTTTTTATTTTTCCGCGTACAGGGCGGTATGAGGACTAATTTTTTGTGCCGTGATCTGAAGTTTTTATGATCTGATTTTTGTTTTGATTGGACTTTTTGATCACTTTTATTCATTTTTTAATGGTATAAAAAGTGACCAAAAATGCGCTTTTTTTGACTTTGGAATTTTTTTGCGCGTACGCCATTGACCGTGCGGTTTAATTAATGATATATTTTTATAGTTCGGACATTTACGCACGCGGCGATACCACATATGTTTATTTTATTTATTTTTTTACACTGTTTTATTTTTTTTATGGGAAAAGGGGAGTGATTCAAATTTTTATTAGGGAAGGGGTTAAATGACCTTTATTAACACTTTTTTTAAACTTTTTTTTGCAGTGTTATAGGTCCCATAGGGACCTATAACACTGCACACACTGATCTTCTATGCTGATCACCGGCGTGTATTAACACGCCTGTGATCAGTGTTATCGGCGCTTGACTGCTCCTGCCTGGATCTCAGGCACGGAGCAGTCATTCGCCGATCGGACACCGAGGAGGCAGGCAAGGGCCCTCCCGGTGTCCTGCAAGCTGTTCGGGATGCCGCGATTTCACCGCGGCGGTCCCGAACAGCCCGACTGAGCAGCCGGGTCACTTTCACTTTCACTTTAGAAGCGGCGCTCAGCTTTGACCGCCGCTTCTAAAAGGTAAATACCGCACATCGGCGCGATCGTCGATGTGTGGTATTAGCCGCGGGTCCTGGCCGTTGATGAGCGCCGGGACCGACGCGATTTAATGCGGGATCGCAGCGCGATCCTGCTTCATATCGCGGGAGCCGGCGCAGGACGTAAATATATGTCCTGCGTCGTTAAGGGGTTAAAGGGGTACTCCCCATGGAAAACTTTTTTTTTTAATCAACTGATGCCAAAAAGGTAATCATATTTGTAAATTAATTCTATTTAAAATTCTTAATTATTCCAGTACTTATTTTTTTTTTCCTTCCTTTTTGACCACACTCTCTGCTGACACCTCTGTCCATTTAAGTAACTGTCCGAAGCAGGAGAGGATTTCTATGGGGATTTTTTTTCCTACTCTAGACAGTTCCTAAAATGGACAGAGGTGTCAGCAGAGAGCACTGGGGTCAGACAGAAAAGAAATTCAAAAAGAATTAAACTTTCTGGCACCAGTTGATAAAAAAAAAAAAGAATATATATATATATATATATATATAAATATATATATATATATATAGGTTTTCTAGTGAAGTACCCCTTTAACCTGTTGGGGATGGAGGGCGTACCTGTATGCCCTTTGCCCACTCCCTTTCCATAACGAGGGGGCCACTGTGGCCCCGCATCATAGCAGGTCAGGGCCGGCCTCTAACAACGGCCGGGGCCCGTGGCTAATAGCGCGCGGCAGTGATCTCGGTGCCGCACACTATTGACCCTTTAGACGCGGCGTTCAAAGATGATTGCCGCATCTAATGTGAAAGTAAACGAATGCCGGTTATCTCAGGGGGCTGTTCGGGATCATAGCAGCGAAATCGCAGAATCCCGAACAGCTGTAGAACAACAGGAGGGTCCCCTATTTTCCTCCTCACTGTCCGATCGCCAAATGACTGCTCAGTGCCTGAGATCCAGGCATGAGCAGTCAAGCGGCAGAATCATTGATCAATGGTTTCCTATGAGAAACCATTGATCAATGTAAAAGATCAGTGTGTGCAGTGTTATAGCCCCCTATGGGAGCTATAGCATTGCAAAAAAAAAAAAAGTTAAAAAAAAAGTTAAAGACCATTTAAAGGGGTACTCCCTTGGAAAACTTTTTTTTTTTAAATCAACTGGTGCCAGAAAGTTAAACAGATTTGTAAATCACTTCTATTAATTTTTTTTTAATCCTTTCAGTACTTTTAAGGGGCTGTATACTAAAGAGAAATCCAAAAAAGAAATGCATTTCCTCTGATGTCATGAGCACAGTGCTCTCTGCTGACCTCTGCTGTCCATTTTAGGAATTGTCCAGAGCAGCATATATTTGCTATGGGGATTTTTCCCTGCTCTGGACAGTTCCTAAAATGGACAGCAGAGGTCAGCAGAGAGCACTGTGGTCATGACATCAGAGGAAATGCATTTCTTTTTTGGATTTCTCTTTAGTATGCAAGGATTAAGATTTTTTTATAGAAGTGATTTACAAATCTGTCTGGCAACAGTTGATTTAAAAAAAAAGTTTTCCACGGGAGTACTCCTTTAACCCATTCCCTAATAAAAGTTTGAATCACCCCCCTTTTTCCATAAAAAACAAAACAAAAAAAAACAGTGTAATGTGATATCGCTTGTGGAAATGTCCGAATTATAAAAATATATCATTAATTAAACCGCACGATAAATGGCGTACGCACAAGAAAATTTCAAAGTGCAAAATAGCGTATTTTTGGTCACTTTTTATATTATGAAAAAATTTATAAAAAGCGATCAAAAAGTCTGATAAATACAAAAATGGTACCGTTAAAAACTTCAGATCACGGCGCAAAAAATTTAGCCATCATACTGCCCCGTACGCAGAAAAATAAAAAAGTTATTGGGGTCAAACGATGACGATTTTAAACGTATAAATTTTCCTGTAGTTATGATTTTTTCCAGAAGTACGACAAAATTAAACCTATATAAGTAGGGTATCATTTTAATCTTATGGACCTACAGAATAAAAATAAGGTGTAATTTTTACCGAAAAAGTACTCCGTAGAAGCAAAAGCCCCCAAAAGTTACAAAAAAATCTCATTTTTTCTTCAATTTTGTCGCACAATGATTTCTTTCTTTTTTTTCGTTTCGCAGTAGATTTTTGGGTAAAATGACTGATGTCATTACAAAGTAGAATTGGTGGCACAAATAATAAGCCATCATATGGATTAAGGATGCAGGATGTAACTGTACGTCCTGGTGAGCCGGTACTTAACACTCCAGACCGTTCATTTAAGTCCTAAGCATAACCGCGAGCAGCGGAGCGATGCCCGGATCATGCGCGGCAGGTCCCGGCTGCTGATCGCAGCCAGGGACCCACCCGTAATGGCGGAAATCCGCGATCCCACGGATGTCTGCCATTAACCCCTCAGATGCCGTGATCAATACAGATCACGGCATCTGCAGCATCGCGGTCACTAAAATGTATGCTCGGATCTAATCAGCCAGCACGGCAGACGGAGGTCCCCTCACCTGCCTCTGCTGCCTTCCCGGCATCTTCTGCTCTGATCTGCCTTCCCTTTTTTTTTTTGGATTCACTTCGAGGCAGTGGAAGAGAGGTGGTTGTGGTAAATATAAAAGCAAGTACACTAAGCGATTGTTGAGCTAGCGATTGTGTGTCTGTATACAAGAGTGTGAAGTATACAAGTGGGTGAGTATAAAAGTGAGGGGACTTAAAATTAAGGAACTTTAAATTCAGGAAGTTTAAATTGAAATATTTGATTTTTTTTTCTTTTCTGTTAATTTTTGCTATCCCCAAATCTAGTATGACCTCCATGTTGGAAAAGGCAGTCCAGTGTGCATCTTGCACAATGTATGCAATCCTTGAACAGTAGTTTGAGGGTGCATATTGTTGTGTGAAATGTGTGCGAGTTGTTCATTTGGAAGCCCAGATCCTGGATCTATAGGAGCAACTGGCAACACTGAGATGCACTGACAACCCGGAGAGGAGTCTCCTGCTGAGCAGGTACTTTCTGGGGTAGAGGTGGGGGAGGATAGTGGGACGGAGGGGCAGGACAGTCATGCAGTTAGCTGGGTTACAGTTAGAAAACGGGGTAGAAGGAAATGTGTCAGGGAGGCTAGTCCGGAACTTGCACACCCCAACAAGTTTGCCCGGTTGGCAGATGAGGGGCATATCAGAGCTAGCGCTACTGCAGCAGGACTCTGCCTCTGACCGCCAGGGGGGTGTCTGCTCCAGTGAGGAGGGAGGGAGGAGTGCAGGACAGGACAGACAGGTACTGGTAGTGGGGGACTCAATTATTAGGGGGACAGACAGGGCGATCTGTCACAAAGACCGGGATCGCCGAACAGTGTGTTGTCTTCCTGGTGCTCGAGTTCGGCACATCGTGGATTGGGTTGACAGGTTGCTGGGTGGGGCTGGAGAAGACCCAGCAGTCATGGTACATATTGGCACCAATGACAAAGTAAGAGGTAGGTGGAGTGTCCTTAAAAAGAATTTCAGGGACTTAGGCAGCAAGCTTAAGGCAAGGACCTCCAAGGTAGTATTTTCTGAAATATTACCTGTACCATGAGCCACACCAGAGAGGCAACGGGAGATTAGGGAGGTAAAGAAGTGGCTCAGAAGCTGGTGTAGGAAGGAGGGTTTTGGTTTCATGGAGAACTGGGACAACTTCGCTGTCAGTTACCGGCTCTACTGTAGGGACGGGCTGCACCTCAATGGGGAGGGTGAAACTGTGCTTGGGGAGAAGATGGCTAGAAGGGTGGAGGAGTGTTTAAACTAGGGACTGGGGGGAGGGAACCTACAAGATAGTATAGAAAGAGGGGGAGACTTAATAATGTACCTGGGGATGGAGCGGAGGGAGGGGTTAGAATAGTTAATAGGGATAGGCATCATGGGGAAAAAAAACATACACCATTGAAGTGCATGTTGACTAATGCTAAAAGTCTGTCCAATAAAACTGACGAACTGGAGTTGAAAATTTCTGAGGAGGATTATGACATAGTCGGTATAACAGAGATTGTTGGAGGACAGCTGTGACTGGGCGGTCAAAATACAGGGTTATAGTCTATTCAGGAAGGATCGGACAAAACAGAAAGGGGGAGGAGTCTGTCTTTATGTAAAGTCCAATTTGAAGGCTGCACTGCTGGAGGATATTTGGGAGGGAAACGATAATGTGGAGTCATTATGGGTAGAAATATATGGAGATAAAAATAAAAAAAATTCTGATAGGGGTTTGTTATAAACCACCAAATATAATGGAAGAGCCAGAACATCAATTATTGAGGCAAATAAACAAGGCAGCAAATCAAAATGATGTGATAATAATGGGGGACTTTAACTATCCTGATATAAACTGGGAGACTGAGACCTGTGAATCTCATAAAGGAAACAGGTTTCTGACTATAGCTAAAGACAATTATCTGCCCCAAATGGTGCAGGGCCCTACCAGAGGGGGTGCCCTACTAGACTTAATATTAACCAAAGTACCTGACAGAGTAATTAATATGCAAGTAGATGGTCACCTAGGAAATAGTGATCATAATATAATACATTATAACTTGTTCGTCAATAAGGGAATCTCTCGATTGGCAACAAAAACAATGAACTTTAGGAAGGCAAAGTTCGAACAACTCAGAGAAGCCCTTAACAATATAAAATGGGATAATGTCCTCAAAAATAAGAATACTGACACTAAATGGGAGACTTATAAAAATATCTTAAATTTTCACTGTAAGATGTATATACCTTATGGGAATAAAAGGGTCAGAAATAAAAGAAAACCAATATGGATGAATAAAAATGTTAAGGGAGCAATAAATGCCAAAAATAATTCATTTAAATTACTAAAACAGGACAGCAGTGAAGAAGCATTAAAAAGCTATAGAGAAAAATGTAAAATATGTAAAAAAATAAAAAAAAGATAAAAGCCTCAAAAATAGAGACAGAAAGACTCATTGCCAAAGAGAGAAAAACTAACCGCAAAATGTTCTTTAACCCCTTCAGGACCAAGCCCATTTTGGCCTTAAGGACCAGAGCGTTTTTTGCACATCTGACCACTGTCACTTTAAACATTAATAACTCTGGAATGCTTTTAGTTATCATTCTGATTCCGAGATTGTTTTTTCGTGACATATTCTACTTTAACATGGTGGTAAATTTTTGTGGTAACTTGCATCCTTTCTTTGTGAAAAATCCTAAAATTTGATGAAAAATTTGAAAATTTTGCATTTTTCTAACTTTGAAGCTCTCTGCTTGTAAGGAAAATGTATATTACAAATAAAAAAATTTTTTATTCACATATACAATATGTCTACTTTATGTCTGCATCATAAAAGTGACGAGTTTTTACTTTTGGAAGACACCAGAGGGCTTCAAAGTTCAGCAGCAATTTTCCAATTTTTCACAAAATTTTCAAACTCACTATTTTCCAGGGACCAGTTCAGGTTTGAAGTGGATTTGAAGGGTCTTCTTATTAGAAATACCCCTTAAAAGACCCCATTATAAAAACTGCACCCCCAAAAGTATTCAAAATGACATTCAGTCATCATTTTAACCCTTTAGGTGTTTCACAGGAATAGAAGCAAAGTGAAGGAGAAAATTCACAATCTTCATTTTTTACACTCGCATGTTCTTGTAGACCCAATTTTAAAATTTTTACAAGGAGTAAAAGGAGAAAATGTATACTTATATTTGTAGCCTGATTTCTCTCGAGTAAGCACATACCTCATATGTCTATGTAAAGTGTTCGGCGGGCGCAGTAGAGGGCTCAGAAGGGAAAGAGCGATAAGGGGATTTTGGAGAGTACGTTTTTCTGAAATGGTTTTTGGGGGGCATGTTGCATTTAGGAAGCCCTTATGGTGCCAGAACAGCAAAAAACCCTTACATGGCATACCATTTTGGAAACTAGACCCCTTGAGGAACATAACAAGGAATAAAGTGAGCCTTAATACCCCACAGGTGTTTCACGACTTTTGCATATGTAAAAAAAAAATTTTTTTTTCACTAAAATGTGTGTTTCCCCCCAAATTTCACATTTTTCCAAGGGTTAATAGCAGGAAATACCCCCCAATATTTGTAACCCCTTCTCTTCTGAGTATGGAGGTACCCCATAAGTTGACCTGAAGTGCACTATGGGCGAACTACAATGCTCAGAAGAAAAGGAGTCATATTTGGCTTTTTGAGAGCAAATTTTGCTCGGGGGGCATGTCACATTTAGGAAGTCCCTATGGTGCCAGAACAGCAAAAAAAAAACACATGGCATACCATTTTGGAAACTAGACCCCTTGAGGAATGTAACAAGGAATAAAGTGAGCCTTATTACCCCACAGGTGTTTCACGACTTTTGCATATGTAAAAAAATAAAATAACATTTTCACTAAAATGCGTGTTTCCCCCCTAATTTCACCTTTTTGCAAGGGTTAATAGCAGAAAATACCCCCCAAAATTTGGAACCCCATCTCTTCTGAGTATGGAGGTACCCCATAAGTTGACCTGAAGTGCACTATGGGCGAACTACAATGCTCAGAAGAAAAGGAGTCATATTTGGCTTTTTGAGAGCAAATTTTGCTCGGGGAGCATGTCGCATTTAGGAAGCCCCTAAGGTGCCAGAACAGCAAAAAAAAACACACATGGCATACCATTTTGGAAACTAGACCCCTTGAGGAACGTAACAAGGGGTACAGTGAGCATTTGCCCCCCACTGGTGTCTGACAGATCTTTGGAACAGTGGGCTGTACAAGTTTTCATTTTCATGGACCACTGTTCCAAAGATCCATCAGACACCTGTGGGGGGTAAATTCTCACTGCACCCCTCATTACATTCCGTGAGGGGTGTCGTTTCCGAAATGGGGTCACATGTGGGGTTTTGTTTTTTTTGCGTTTGTCAAAACCGCTGTAACAATCAGCCACCCCTGTGCAAATCACCTCAAATTTACATGGTGCGCTCTCCCTTCTGGGCCTTGTTGTGCGCCCCCAGAGCACTTTGCGCTCACATATGGGGTATCTCTGTAGTCGGGAGAAATTGCGTTACAAATTTTGGGGGGCTTTTTTCCCTTTTACCTCTTGTGAAAATGTAAAGTATAGGGCAACATCAGCATGTTAGTGTAAAAAAAATAAAATTTTTACACTAACATTCTGGTGTAGACCCCAACATTTCCTTTTCATGAAGGGTTAAAGAAGAAAAAGCCCCCCAAACCTTGTAACGCAATTTATCCCGAGTACAGCGATACCCCATCTGTCGCCCTAAACTGTTGCCCTGAAATACGACAGGGCTCCAAAGTGAGAGCGCCATGTGCATTTGAGGCCTAAATTAGGGATTTGCATAGGGGTGGACATAGGGGTATTCTACGCCAGTGATTCCCAAACAGGGTGCCTCCAGCTGTTGCAAAACTCCCAGCATGCCTGGACAGTCAACGGCTGTCCGACAATACTGGGAGTTGTTGTTTTTCAACAGCTGGAGGCTCTGCTTTGGAAACAGTGGTGTACTGGACGTTCTTATTGGGGGAGGGGGTATGTGTAGGGGTATGTGTATATGTAGTGTTTTTAACTTTTTATTTTATTTTGTGTTAGTGTAGTGTAGTGTTTTTAGGGTACAGTCACATGGGCGGGGGATTACAGCGAGTTTCCCAGCGCAAAATTTGCTGCATCTCAAGATGCGAGAAACCCACTGTAAAAGCCTCGCCCATGTGAATGTACCCTGTACATTCACGGGGGTGGTGGGGCGGGGGGGGGGGGGGGCTTGCATCAGCTGTTGCAAAACCACAACTCCCAGCATGCATGGTCTGTTAGTGCATGCTGGGAGTCATAGTTTTGCAACAGCTGGAGGCACACAGGTTAGGAAACACTGAGTTAGAAACAGACAATGTTTCCCAACCAGTGTGTCTCCAGTTGTTGCAAAACTACAACTCCCAGCATGCCCAGACAGCTGAAGGGCATGCTGGGAGTTGTAGTTCGGCAACATCTGAAGGGCCAGATGTTGCTGAACTAAAACTCCCAGCATGCCTGGACAGTCAGTGCATACTGGGAGTTGTAGTTTTGCAACAGCTGGAAGAGCACAGATTGGAGACCATTATACAATGGTCTCCAAACTGGGGCCCTCCAGATGTTGCAAAACTACAACTCCCAGCATGCATGGTCTTTTAGTGCATGCTGGGAGTTATAGTTTTGCAACAGCTGGAGGCACACAGGTTAGGAAACACTGAGTTAGAAACAATGTTTCCCAACCAGTGTGTCTTCAGCTGTTGCAAAACTACAACTCCCAGCATGCCCAGACAGCTGAAGGGCATGCTGGGAGTTGTAGTTCGGCAACATCTGAAGGGCCAGATGTTGCTTAACTAAAACTCCCAGCATGCTTGGACAGTCAGTGCATGCTGGGAGTTGTAGTTTTGCAACAGCTGGAAGAGCACAGATTGGAGACCATTATACAATCGTCTCCAAACTGGGGCCCTCCAGATGTTGCAAAACTACAACTCCCAGCATGCCCAGACAGCCAAAGGCTGTCTAGGCATGCTGGGAGTTGTAGTTTTCAGACTCCTAGAAGCAGCAGTGAAGATCTTCACTGCTGCCTCTGAGGACTACATACTTACCTGCTGGTCCCGTCGCTGCTCGCCCACGTGGCCGGTCCTGCCGCTGCTCCTCGGTCCTGCCGCTGCTCCAGGTAAGTCCGCCGGTCCCCACGTGTTCCCCCTGTGTGCCGCAGGTCCCCGCGAGCCCCTGCAGCCTTCGTCCCCTGTTCTGCCCGACTTCCAGGGGCGGGCAGTGTGGGGGATCTGAACTTTCACCCCAGATCACTGTGAAACAGCGGGACTTCTGCCAGTTAAACCGTGCGGGACTTCTGCCAGTTAAACCGTGCGATGCTGCGCATCGCCGGGTTAACTGCATGTCATTTATAAACGCCGGGATGCGCGAACGCACTGCACAACCCGGCGTTTATATATGACATTCTGCGGGAAGGGGTTAAAGGGGTACTCCGGTGAAAACCTTATTTCTTTTAAATCAGAAAGTTAAAAATATTTGTAAAATACTTCTATTAAAAAAATCTTAATCCTTCCAGTACTTATTAGCTGCTGAATGTTACAGAGAAAATTCCTTTCTTTTTGGAACACTGATGACATCACAAGCACAGTGCTCTCTGCTGACATCTCTGTCCATTTTAGCAACCGTGCATAGCAGATGTGTGCTAAGGGCAGCATGGTGGCTTAGTGGTTAGCACTGCTGCCTTTCAGTGTTGGGGCCTTGGGTTCAAATCCCACTAAGGACAACAATAAGTAAAGACTTATTATTATTATTATTATAATAACGTCAGCAAAGAGCACTGTGCTCGTGATGTCATCAGAAAGCATTCCAAAAAGAAATAATTTCCTCTGTAGTATTCAGCAGCTAATAAGTACAGGAAGGATTAAGATTTTTTTAATAGAAGTAATTTACAAATCTGTTTAACTTTCTGCTAACAGTTGATTTAAAAGAAAAAAAGGTTTTCACCGAACTACCCCTTCAACTATATAAATAGCAAAAAGGTCAAAAATGAAAGTGTTGGCTCTTTAAAAAAATGATGAGGAAGAAATTATAAACGGGGATCAGGAAAAAGCTAATATATTAAACAAATTCTTCTCCACTGTATTCACTGAGGAAAATGAAATGCCAGGTGAAATACAGTGTGGTAAGGTAAACTCCTCAGTACAGGTCACCGGCCTAACCCAGGAAGAAGTACAGTGCCGCTTACAAAAAATCTAAATAGACAAATCACCAGGTCCAGATGGCATTGACCCACGTGTTCTAAAGGAATTAAGTAATGTAATAGACAGACCCCTATTTTAAATTTTCAGGGACTCTATAGTGACGCGGACTGTTCCCCAGGACTGGTGCATGGCAAATGTGGTGCCAATATTTAATAAGGGGACAAAAGGTGACCCCGGGAATTATAGACCTGTTTAACCTCGGTTGTATGTAAATTGTTTGAGGGTTTCCTAAGAGATGCTATTTTGGAATATCTTGATAAAAATTAATGTATGACCCCGTATCGGCATGGATTAATGAGGGATCGATCCTGTAAAACTAACCTGATCAGCTTTTATGAGGAGGTGAGCTCCAGACTCGACCAGGGGCAATCATGGATGTCGTATATCTGGATTTTTCCAAAGCATTTGATACAGTTCCACATAAAAGGTTGGTGCATAAAATGAGATTGATCGGGCTGGGGGAGAATGTGTGCAAGTGGGTAAGTAACTGGCTCAATGATAGGAAACAGAGGGTGGTTATTAATGGTATTTATCCTGATTGGGTGACTGTTACTAGTGGGGTACCACAGGGGTCTGTCTTGGGTCCTGTCCTATGTATTTACTTGAATAGTAAAGTAGCAATCTTTGCAGATGACACTAAACTCTGTAAAGCGGTAAACACTATAGAGGACAGTCCACAGAATCCATTACAAATGGATATGGATAGGTTGGAGGTTTGGGCTGGGAAGTGGCAGATGAGGTTCAACACTGATAAATGTAAGGTAATGCTCATGGGGAAGAAAAATCCAGGCTGGGATTATGTATTAAATGGGAGAACACTTGGGACGACTGACATGGAAAAGGACTTAGGAGTCTTAGTTAACAGTAAATTTAGCTGTAGTGACCAGTGTCGGGCAGCTGCTGCCAAGGCTAATAAAATCATGGGGTGCATCAATAGGGGCATAGATGCCCATGACAAGGAAATAATTCTACCGCTGTACAAATCACTAGTCAGACCACACATGGAATACTGTATACAGTACTGGGCACCAGTGTACAAGATAGATATAGTGGAGCTGGAGAGGGTTCAAAGACGGGCAACCAGAGTAATACGGGGAATGGGGGGACTACAGTACCCAGAAAGATTATCAGAATTAGGGTTATTTAGTTTAGAAAAAAGAAGGCTTAGGGGAGACCTAATAACTATGTATAAATATATCAGGGGACAGTACAGAGATCTCTCCCATGATCTATTTATACCCAGGACTGTATCAATAACAAGGGGGCATCCTCTACATCTAGAGGAAAGAAGGTTTCTACACCAGCACAGACGGGGGTTCTTTACTGTAAGAGCAGTCAGACTGTGTAATTCTCTCCCGGAGGAGGTGGTCATGGTGAACTCTGTAAAAGAGTTCAAAAAGGATCTGGATGCATTTTTGGAGAGTAATAACATTACTGGTTATGTATACTAGATTTATAAGGATTTATTCTGACTTCCATATTTGGAGTCGAGAAGGAATTTTTACCTCTAGTATGAGGGTTTTTTGCCTTCCTCTGGATCAACTCAACTCAATAGGGACTTATTAGGGTTATAGGTTGAACTTGATGGACTCTGGTCTTTTTTCAACCTTATGAACTATGTTACTGATCAGTGCTATGTCCTATTCATAACACTGAAAAGTATTAGCAATCGAATGATTGCTATAAATAGTCCCCCATTGTAAAAATAAAAGTAAAAAAAAGTAAATAAATTAAGTAAATGAATGTGGAAAAAACCGCTCCCCTAATAAAAACGTAAAATGTAAATTTTCCCTATTTCACCCCCAAAAAGTGTTAAAAAAATATTTTATATACATATTTGGTATCGCCGCATGCGTAAATATCTGAACTATTAAAATAAAATGTTAATGATACCGTACGGTGAACAGCGTGAACGTAAAAAAAAAGTCCAAAATAGCTGCTTTTTATAACATTTTATTCCCAAAAAATTTTATAAAAAATGGATTAAAAGTTTTATATAAGCAAATATAGTATCAATAAAAAGTACAGATCACGGAGCAAAAAATTTGCCCTCATACCGTCGCTTATAAGGACAAATGAAGTAGTTATAGGTCTTCAAAATAGGGGGAATTTAACCCCTTAAGGACCGGGGGGGTTCCGTTTTTGCATTTTCGTTTTTTACTCCTTGCCTTTAAAAAATCATAACTCTTTCAATTTTGCACCTAAAAATCCATATGATTGCTTATTTTTTGCGCCACCAATTCTTCTTTGTAATGACGTGAGTCATTTTGCCCAAAAATCTACGGTGAAACGGAAAAAAAAAATCATTGTGCGACAAAATTGAAAAAAAACCCCGCAGTTTTGTAACTTTTGGGGGCTTCCGTTTCTACGTAGTACATTTTTAGGTAAAAATTACACCTTATCTTTATTCTGTAGGTCCATATGATTAAAATGATACCCTACTTATATAGGTTTGATTTTGTCGTACTTCTGGAAAAAATCATAACTACATGCAGGAAAATTAAAACGTTTAAAATTGTCATCTTCTGACCCCTATAACTTTTTCATTTTTCCGTGTATGGGGTGGTATGAGGGCTCATTTTTTGCGCCATGATCTGAAGTTTTTAACAGTACCATTTTTGCATTGATAGGACTTATTGATCGAAAATGCACTATTTTGGACTTTGGAACTTTTTTGCGCATACGCCATTGACCGAGCGGTTTAATTAACAATATATTTTTATAATTCGGACATTTCCACACGCGGTGATACCATATATGTTTATTTTTATTTACACTGTGGTTTTTTTTTTTTTTATGGGAAAAGGGGGGTGATTCAAACTTTTAATAGGGGAGGGGTTAAATGATATTCATTCACTTTTTTTTTCACTTTTTTTTTGCAGGGTTATAGCTCCCATATGGACCTATAACACTGCACACACTGATCTTTATCATTGATCACTGGTTTCTCATAGGAAACTAGTGATCGATGATTCTGCCGCTTGACTGCTCATGCCTGGATCTCAGGCACTGAGCAGTCATTCGGTGATCGGACAGCGAGGAGGCAGGTAGGGGCCCTCCCACTCCCACTGTCCTGTAAGCTGTTCGGGATGCCGCGATATAGCCGCGGCTATCCCGAACAGCCCACTGAGTTAACCCGTAGCTTTTACTTTCGCTTTTAGCCGCGGGTTAAAAGGGTTAATAGCACGCGGCGCCGCGATCGGCGCGGCGGTTCCCAGCTTCACTATGACGCCGGGCCCGCCGTGATATGATGCGGGGTTACCGTGTAAGCCCGCGTTATATCACGGGAGCAGGACCAAGGACGTACCTGTACATCCTTGGTCCTTAAGGGGTTAAACGTACTAATTTGGTTATAAAGTTTGCGATTGTTTTTTAAGCGCTACAGTAATAGAAAAGTATGTTATAATGAGTATCATTTTAATCGTATTGACCCAAAGAATGAAGAACACGTCATTTTTACCGTAAATTGTACGGCGTGAAAACGAAACCTTCCAAAATTAGCAAAATTGCAATATTCTTTTAAATTTTGGTTGTGCCAAACATTTTATGGTAAAATGAGTGATGGCATTACAACGGACAACTGTGGTGGATGAAAATATAAAGAGTTATGATTTTTTGAAGGCGAGGAGGAAAAAGCGAATGGACTGAGTCCTTAAGCGGTTAAGGTGCAAAATTGAAAGGGTTATCATTTTTAAAAGGTGAAGAGGAAAAAACAAAAGTGCAAAAACGGATAAACCCTCCGTCCCCAAGGGGTTAAGATGGATGTAATGTTGCCGTACTGCAGCTGTAAGATCCCGACCCTCTGAGGTTTAAGTAACCCAAACATTCATCACAAAAGGGTTCACAAACATTAACTTACTTGAACAACAAGGGAAGGCTGGGTTTTATGACTTCACTACAGATACTAAAATGCAAACATGGATGAATAAATAAGTCCTTAGGAAAATTTTTTGCAGGTGAGCACAATCAAAATGATAAGGAAGAACATCTGTATTTACTTTCTGAGATAAAATTTCTCCTTCTTCTGCTCTTCTACTTTTAACTTTAAAAATTTGACAACCATTGAGTCAAATCATTGGTATAGGCTGACTTTTCAATGCTTATTATGGATTTCAATCCTGAAAGATTACTATATGTGCAGGTGCTGAAAATTTGTGTTCCCCACTGTCACATCACATTACATGTCTTCTTTAAAACTATGTACAATTACTGTAGAAAACTGTAAGAATCAATCTAGATTGTCAATCCCGACATATCATGGGGCTCTGAAAACATCAAACTATTGATCTCAGCTCTCAAGCTTATTCTTTATAATAATGTGTCATTGCTCTATTCTTTTTGTAGAGCTCATTGTCTCAGAGAGCAAGAAGCTTTTCATTGCTTCCCCATGGATCTACCAATTCCTCATCCCCTGGGAGCCAAAGGCACCTGACACATGGTACCCCGAGTGTTGTTACCATCACACATCACAAGTCCCCTGCAGCAGCCCGAAGATCCAAGAACCAGAATCCTGCCCATCTGCATGAAGTGAAAGAGGTCAGAAAATGCTATATTTTTTAAGATCTAAGTCTTCAGGGTCAGGGTCATTTCTCATAATCACTACTTGTCCTATATAGGTGATATAGTTAATATATCATTAGTCATTTCACATATCTTGGTCATTCTAACCTGGCTGATATAACTATAGAGGTATTTAGTGGTCCAACCAAAGAATTATCTCAAGTTCGAAAAATATGATATAAAGCAGTTGCTTAAAATAATACCATATGAATGTGTTTTAATTACCAGACAATTTAGAGCAGGGAATCCCTGGCCCATGTTGCCATGGCAAACAAGAATTTCACGGTGGAGCCTCGGTTTTGTCAGTCCTTTCCAATAGTATTGCTTTTATTTACTCCGTCCCCACGCTGATCCCCCATTCTACCTGTAGTTGTCACTTTGGTGTTGCATGAGCAGCAGATGTCAGGTGACCACAGGAGACAATAAGTATCCTCGTTGCTTACGCTACACACTTAAGAGTATGACCACTGAGGTTGCTGACTGGCTGCCGCGGTCACTTGACAGCCACTGCTAAACACTGGAGCACCATCCAGAGGCAGAACGGTGGATCAGCGTGGGAAGAATGTCTCTCCATTAAAAAAAATGAAGAGACACTAATCACTGTGCCACAGGGGGAAATGAGGGGACTACATATGAGCAAACTTTTCAAGAATTCGATTCGGCCAATTCGCCGAATTTTCCCAAAAGGTTTGTTTCTATCCGAATTTTTTTGTGGCAAATCTATATTTAAAAAGGCTATTTCTAGCCTAAAAACAGCCTCAATAGGGGTATAGAACACTTTGCTGTGTTCTAACACGCATATGGAGTGTGCTGGCGTAGTGAAATAATACTGTTATTCAGAATAACATGCCGATTACCGGCATCGCTTTTAGAATCACTGCCGCAGAGCAGCACAATGACAGAGCCTGGAGGTGGCATCAGTGTGAGGAGACCATATAGTAGCTGAACGACACAGCATGGAGGCATTGGCAGCGTGAGGAGACCTTATAGTAGCTGAATGGCACAGCGTGGAGGTGTTGGCAGCATGAGGAGACCATATAGTGGCTGAATGACACAGCTTGGATGAGGCTGAAGCATGAGGATACCATATAGTGGCTGAATGACACAGTGTGGAGGTGTTGGCAGCTTGAGGAGACCATATAGTGGCTGAATGACACAGCTTGGATGAGGCTGAAGCATGAGGACACCATATAGTGGCTGAATGACAAAGCGTGGCGGTGTTGGCAGCATGAAGAGACCATATAATGGCTGAATGACACAGTGTGGAGTTGTTGGCAGCATAAGGAGACCATATAGTGGCTGAATGGCACAGCGTGGAGGTGTTTGCAGCATGAGGAGACCATATAGTGGATGAATGGCACAGCCCGGAGTTGCCAGCATCATGAGTATGCACTAGGCATTCACAATCCCTAAGATTAAAAGATTAATTTGGAAATTTAAACCGAAGATTTGGGATAGCTGGTGCTACCTACCATAACAACATTTTTATTCCCAGACCCAGGCCCAGCAGCGGCATCAATAAACCATATATTGCCTGAATGACACAGCCTGGAGTTGGCTGATGCATGAGTACACAGCAGGGCTTCACAATCCCTAAGAAAAAACACAAGAATTTTAGAAATTTTAAATTAAGATTTTGGCTAGCTGGTGCTACCTATCTTAAAATTGTATTTCCCAGACCAAGGCCCAACAGCGTCATCAGTAAACCATATTTTGCCTGAATGACACAGCCTGGAGTTGTCTGAAGCATAAGGAGACCATTGGAATGTCAGATTTTTTTATTTGAAATTTAAATCAAAGTTTGAGTGTCCCGGACCCCGGCGTGTGGGTACAAAGGACCAAATCTAACAAGCCCCTACAGGGCTTATGTGGCCATGAGATGTAGGCGCAACATCTCCATTGCCCTGACCGGCCATTGTTACCAAGACTTTTCGCCAAGGCAAAGCATGTGAAGAACAGCGTGACACTGCCGTGCCCTGCACACATGGTATGCTGAAGGGTGACTGAGACTTTTACGGGCAGTGGAGGCTTAGGACACAGTGGAGGATGTGGAGGCAGAGTCACACACTGTCACAGGACCAACAGGCTGACAGAGTGGAGCAGGAAGTAGCATGAGTACACAAGAGGGGTTCACAACCCCTAAAATTAAAAGGTGAACGTTGAAATCTCTATTGAAGATGCATGTTAGCTAGTGCTACCATCCAAAAATTTAAGGGCCAAGCCCAGAAGCATCAGTAAGCCGAGTAATTCCTGAAACACACAGGTGCAGTCATCAGCAGTACACCCGAGGGTTTCATAACCCCTTACATTTAAAGATCAATGTTGAAATTTGCATTAAGCATGTATTTAGCTACTGCTAAACATCCAAAAATCAAAGGCCCCAAGGCCTGAAGCATCAGTGAGGCAAGTAGTTCCTGAAAGACACAGGATGAGTCAGGAGCAGGCATTCCCAGTACCCAAGAGGGTTTCAAACCCCTTACATTTAAAGATCAATGTTGAAATTTGCATTAAGCATGTATTTAGCTACTGCTATACATCCAAAGATTAAAAGCCCTAGGCCCGAAGCATCAGTGAGGCAAGTAGTTCCTGAAAGACACAGGATCAGTCAGGAGCAGGCATTCGCAGTACCCAAGAGGGTTTCATAACCCAAGAGTGTTTCATAACCATAATTGTGAAGTGTTGGTGTAGCAGCATGGTCAATCTACTGAGGCATCTGGCATTGGTCACTGGAAATCCTGGCTGATCCATCCCCTGATTTATCTTCACAAAGGTCAGTCTCTCCACATTTTTTGTGGACAGACGAGTTCGCCTTGGGGTGACTATGGCCCCTTCCACACTAAACACCCGCTCTGATGGCACACTATTGGCCAGGCAGGACAGCTTTTCCTGGGCAAACTCTGCTAGTTGTGGCCATAAATCAAGTTTGGCTGCCCAGAACTCCAGCAGATCTTCAAGGTTTGTTGACATGGCCATGTCAAGGTATGCCACCACCTGCTGGTTCAGGTCCTGCTCCATGTCTAACTGCTGCTGATGAGTTGCTTCCCTATGCGGGTGAAGAAAGCTACTCATCACCGACTGTAGACTTTGGCTGTTGATAATGGAGCTGCTACTACTCCTGCCACTCCTCCCCTCTCCAGCAGCCATGGCAGTGGAAGATGAGCACAGAGGGCCCCCCTGAGTCTGACCTGCGAGTGAATGGACCATGTCGCAGATAGGCATCGGCCAACTGACTACGTAGGATCTCTCTGTAGTAGTTCAGTTTGTCCTCCCTCTCATTGGGTGTAAAAAAACGGTAGCGAGGATCCAATAAGGTGGAGAGCTAGAAGTCATCCCGCTGATGAATTTTGACAATACAGGGGTCACTACGCAAGCAACTGAGCATGCATCGTGCCATTTGCGCCAGTGACTCGGAGGGACCACCTGCTTCCATTTCCACTGCATACTGCCACAGTGTGGCCTGTGTCCTCTGTCTCGCCTTCCTCATAACCCTCTAGCTCCTCTGGCTGCTCCTGCTCCTCCTCTCCTGTCCGATGACTAGAAACACCGGCCATCTCATTCAACCTAAACTGTGCTCCACTCTGCCCCTCATCCTTCTCCTCCACTTCAGCCCCCACAGGGCTCATGTAACCATGAGATGTTGGCGCAACGTCTCCATTGCCGCGACCAGCCATCGTTTCAATCATTTGTTGTAGGAAATGTAGGATTGGAATTATGTTGTTCATGCCGTAATCCAGGCGACTTACAAATAATGTGGCTTCCTCAAAGGGCCTCAGCAAACAGCAGATGTCACGTATGAGCTGCCACTGGTTCACATTGAAGTTACGCAGGGGAGTACTCCTATCTACTTGGATCATCAAGAAATCGGTGATGGCTTTTCTTTGTTCGTATATTCTGTCCAACATATGAAGGGTGGAATTCCAATGTGTGGCAACGTCACAAATAAGACTATGTTGTGGGATACCGTTCTGACGCTGCAGCTCAAGAAGGATGTGCTTTGCGGTACGAGTGGCTGAAGAGCATGCACAGTTTCCTTGCCATTGTCACGATATCTTGCAAATGGGGTGAAGACTTCAGGAAGTGCTTGACAACCAGATTCACCATGTTTGCCATGCAGGGCATATGTTTCACACTTCCTTGTCGCAGCACGGACACGATGTTCTTTCCGTTGTCGGTCACCACGGTTGCCATTTCCAGGTTTCATGGAGTAATCCATACTCAGATTTCTTGACAAATGAATTTTTGCAGTTCCACCCCTGTGTGACTTCGTTCGCCAAGGCAAACCATGTGAAGAACAGCGTGACAACGCCGTGCCCTACACACATGGTACGATGAAATGCCATTGAGATTTGTACGTTCGGTGGAGGCCGAGGACACGGTTGAGGATGAGGAGGCGGAGTGCACACTGTCACAGGACCAACTGCCTGAGAGCGAGAGCGTGAAGGAGGAAGCAGTGTGACCTTTCCAAGTTGTTACGCCGAGCGCTCCGGGTCCCCGCTCCTCCCCGGAGCGCTCGCTACACTTCCCTCACTGCAGCGCCCCGGTCGGTTCCACGGACCCGGGGCGCTGCGTTACCACCTCCGGCCGGGATGCGATTCGCGATGCGGGTAGCGCCCGCTCGCGATGCGCACCCCGGCTCCCGTACCTTACTCGCTCCCCGTCAGTTCTGTCCCGGCGCGCGCGGCCCCGCTCCCTAGGGCGCGCGCGCGCCGGGTCTTTGCGATTTAAAGGGCCACTGCACCGCTGATTGGTGCAGTGGTTCCAATTAGTGTTTACACCTGTGCACTTCCCTATATCACCTCACTTCCCCTTCACTCCCTCGCCGGATCTTGTTGCCCTAGTGCCAGTGAAAGCGTTCCTTGTGTGTTCCTTGCCTGTGATTCCAGACCTTCTGCCGTTGCCCCTGACTACGATCCTTGCTGCCTGCCCCGACCTTCTGCTACGTCCGACCTTGCTTCTGTCTACTCCCTTGTACCGCGCCTATCTTCAGCAGCCAGAGAGGTTGAGCCGTTGCTAGGGGATACGACCTGGTCACTACCGCCGCAGCAAGACCATCCCGCTTTGCGGCGGGCTCTGGTGAAAACCAGTAGTGACTTAGAACCGATCCTCTAGCACGGTCCACGCCAATCCCTCTCTGGCACAGAGGATCCACTACCTGCCAGCCGGCATCGTGACAGTAGATCCGGCCATGGATCCCGCTGAAGTTCCTCTGCCAGTTGTCGCTGACCTCACCACGGTGGTCGCCCAGCAGTCACAACAGATTGCGCAACAAGGCCAACAGCTGTCTCAACTGACTGTTATGCTACAACAGTTACTACCACAGCTCCAGCAATCATCTCCTCCGCCAGCTCCTGTACCTCCTCCGCAGCGAGTGGCCGCTTCTGGAATACGACTATCCTTGCCGGATAAATTTGATGGGGACTCTAAGTTTTGCCGTGGCTTTCTTTCCCAATGTTCATTACACTTGGAGATGATGTCGGACCAGTTCCCCACTGAAAGGTCTAAGGTGGCTTTCGTAGTCAGCCTGCTGTCTGGAAAAGCCCTGGCTTGGGCCACACCGCTCTGGGACCGCAATGACCCCGTCACTGCCTCTGTACACTCCTTCTTCTCGGAAATTCGAAGTGTCTTTGAGGAACCTGCCCGAGCCTCTTCTGCTGAGACTGCCCTGTTGAACCTGGTCCAGGGTAATTCTTCCGTTGGCGAGTATGCCGTACAGTTCCGTACCCTTGCTTCAGAATTATCCTGGAATAATGAGGCACTCTGCGCGACCTTTAAAAAAGGCCTATCCAGCAACATTAAAGATGTTCTGGCCGCACGAGAAATCCCTGCTAACCTACATGAACTCATCCATCTTGCCACTCGCATTGACATGCGTTTTTCCGAACGGCGTCAGGAGCTCCGCCAGGATATGGACTCTGTTCGCACGAGGCGTTTCTTCTCCCCGGCTCCTCTCTCCTCTGGTCCCCTGCAATCTGTTCCTGTGCCTCCCGCCGTGGAGGCTATGCAGGTCGACCGGTCTCGCCTGACACCCCAAGAGAGGACACGACGCCGCATGGAGAATCTCTGCCTGTACTGTGCTAGTACCGAACACTTCCTCAAGGATTGTCCTATCCGTCCTCCCCGCCTGGAAAGACGTCCGCTGACTCCGCACAGGGGTGAGACAGTCCTTGATGTCTACTCTGCTTCTCCACGTCTTACTGTGCCTGTGCGGATGTCTGCCTCTGCCTTCTCCTTCTCTGCTGTGGCCTTCTTGGACTCTGGATCTGCAGGAAATTTTATCTTAGCCTCTCTCGTCAACAGGTTCAACATCCCGGTGACCAGTCTCGCCAGACCCCTCTACATCAATTGTGTAAACAATGAAAGATTGGACTGTACTATACGTTTCCGCACGGAGCCCCTTCTAATGTGCATCGGATCTCATCACGAGAGGATTGAACTGTTGGTCCTCCCCAATTGCACTTCTGAAATCCTTCTTGGACTTCCCTGGCTTCAACTCCATTCCCCAATCCTGGATTGGTCCACTGGGGAGATCAAGAGTTGGGGGCCCTCTTGTTCCAAGGACTGCTTAAAACCGGTTCCCAGTAAACCTTGCCGTGTCCCTGTGCTTCCTCATGTAACCGGTCTCCCTAAGGCCTATATGGACTTTGCGGACGTTTTTTGCAAAAAACAAGCTGAGACTCTACCTCCTCACAGGCCTTATGATTGTCCCATTGACCTCCTCCCGGGCACTACTCCACCCCGGGGCAGAATCTATCCTCTGTCCGTCCCAGAGACTCTTGCCATGTCTGAATACGTCCAAGAAAATTTAAAAAAGGGCTTTATCCGTAAATCCTCCTCTCCTGCCGGAGCCGGATTTTTCTTTGTGTCCAAAAAAGATGGCTCTCTACGTCCTTGCATTGACTACCGCGGTCTTAATAAAATCACGGTTAAGAACCGCTACCCCCTACCCCTCATCTCTGAACTCTTTGATCGTCTCCAAGGTGCCCATATTTTTACCAAACTGGACTTAAGAGGTGCTTATAATCTCATCCGCATCAGAGAGGGGGATGAATGGAAAACGGCATTTAACACCAGAGATGGACACTTTGAGTATCTGGTCATGCCCTTTGGTCTATGCAACGCCCCTGCCGTCTTCCAAGACTTTGTTAATGAAATTTTTCGTGATCTCCTATACTCCTGTGTTGTTGTATATCTGGACGATATCCTGATTTTTTCTGCCAATCTTGAAGAACACCGCCAGCATGTCCGTATGGTTCTTCAGAGACTTCGTGATAATCAACTCTATGCCAAAATAGAGAAATGTCTGTTTGAATGCCAATCTCTTCCTTTTCTAGGATACTTGGTCTCTGGCCAGGGACTACAAATGGACCCAGATAAACTCTCTGCCGTCTTAGATTGGCCACGCCCCTCCGGACTCCGTGCCATCCAACGTTTTTTGGGGTTCGCCAATTATTACAGGCAATTTATTCCACATTTTTCTACCATTGTGGCTCCTATTGTGGCTTTAACAAAAAAAAATGCCGATCCCAAGTCTTGGCCTCCTCAAGCGGAAGACGCCTTTAAACGACTCAAGTCTGCCTTTTCTTCGGCTCCCGTGCTCTCCAGACCTGACCCATCTAAACCCTTCCTATTGGAGGTTGATGCCTCCTCAGTGGGAGCTGGAGCTGTCCTTCTACAAAAAAACTCTTCCGGGCATGCTGTTACTTGTGGTTTTTTTTCCAGGACCTTCTCTCCGGCGGAGAGGAACTACTCCATCGGGGATCGAGAGCTTCTAGCCATTAAATTAGCACTTGAGGAATGGAGGCATCTGCTGGAGGGATCAAGATTTCCAGTTATTATTTACACCGATCACAAGAACCTCTCCTACCTCCAGTCTGCCCAACGGCTGAATCCCCGTCAGGCCAGGTGGTCTCTGTTCTTTGCCCGATTTAATTTTGAAATTCACTTTCGGCCTGCTGATAAGAACATTAGGGCCGATGCTCTCTCTCGTTCCTCAGATGCCTCTGAAATTGAACTCTCTCCTCAACACATCATTCCTCCTGACTGCCTGATTTCCACTTCTCCAGCCTCCATCAGGCAAACTCCTCCAGGAAAGACCTTTGTTTCTCCACGCCAACGCCTTGGGATCCTCAAATGGGGTCATTCCTCCCATCTCGCAGGTCATGCGGGCATCAAGAAATCTGTGCAACTCATCTCTCGCTTCTATTGGTGGCCGACTCTAGAGACTGATGTGGTGGACTTTGTGCGAGCCTGCACTATCTGTGCCCGGGATAAGACTCCTCGCCAGAAGCCCGCTGGTTTTCTTCATCCTCTACCTGTCCCCGAACAACCTTGGTCTCTGATTGGTATGGATTTTATTACTGACTTACCCCCATCCCATGGCAACACTGTTATTTGGGTGGTCGTTGATCGATTCTCCAAAATGGCACATTTCATCCCTCTTCCTGGTCTTCCTTCAGCGCCTCAGTTGGCTAAACAATTTTTTGTACACATTTTTCGTCTTCACGGGTTGCCTACACAGATCGTCTCGGATAGAGGCGTCCAATTTGTGTCTAAATTCTGGAGGGCTCTCTGTAAACAACTCAAGATTAAATTAAATTTTTCTTCTGCATACCATCCTCAATCCAATGGACAAGTAGAGAGAATTAACCAGATCTTGGGTGACTATTTACGACATTTTGTTTCCTCCCGCCAGGATGACTGGGCAGATCTTCTACCTTGGGCCGAATTCTCGTATAATTTCAGAATCTCTGAATCTTCCTCCAAATCTCCGTTTTTCGTGGTGTACGGCCGTCACCCTCTTCCCCCCCTCCCTACCCCCTTGCCCTCTGGTCTGCCCGCTGTGGATGAAATTTCTCGTGATCTTTCCACCATATGGAAAGAGACCCAAAATTCTCTCTTACAGGCTTCTTCTCGCATGAAGAGATTCGCAGATAAGAAAAGAAGAGCTCCTCCCATTTTTTCCCCTGGAGACAAGGTATGGCTCTCCGCTAAATATGTCCGTTTCCGTGTCCCGAGCTATAAGTTGGGACCACGCTATCTTGGTCCTTTTAAAGTTTTGTGTCAAATTAATCCTGTCTCTTACAAACTTCTTCTTCCTCCTTCTCTTCGTATCCCTAATGCCTTTCACGTCTCTCTTCTTAAACCTCTCATCCTCAACCGTTTTTCTCCTAAATCTGTTCCTCCCACTCCTGTTTCCGGCTCCTCGGACATCTTCTCTGCCAAAGAGATTTTGGCCTCTAAAAAGGTCAGGGGAAGAACTTTTTTTTTAGTGGATTGGGAGGGTTGTGGTCCAGAAGAGAGGTCCTGGGAACCTGAGGACAATATCCTGGACAAAAGTCTGATCCTCAGGTTCTCAGGCCCCAAGAAGAGGGGGAGACCCAAGGGGGGGGGTACTGTTACGCCGAGCGCTCCGGGTCCCCGCTCCTCCCCGGAGCGCTCGCTACACTTCCCTCACTGCAGCGCCCCGGTCGGTTCCACGGACCCGGGGCGCTGCGTTACCACCTCCGGCCGGGATGCGATTCGCGATGCGGGTAGCGCCCGCTCGCGATGCGCACCCC
This sequence comes from Hyla sarda, assembly GCF_029499605.1. Taxonomy (NCBI): domain Eukaryota; kingdom Metazoa; phylum Chordata; class Amphibia; order Anura; family Hylidae; genus Hyla; species Hyla sarda. Next base: position 110,406,241 of record NC_079193.1, on the reverse strand, counting down.
GGCTCCCGTACCTTACTCGCTCCCCGTCAGTTCTGTCCCGGCGCGCGCGGCCCCGCTCCCTAGGGCGCGCGCGCGCCGGGTCTTTGCGATTTAAAGGGCCACTGCACCGCTGATTGGTGCAGTGGTTCCAATTAGTGTTTACACCTGTGCACTTCCCTATATCACCTCACTTCCCCTTCACTCCCTCGCCGGATCTTGTTGCCCTAGTGCCAGTGAAAGCGTTCCTTGTGTGTTCCTTGCCTGTGATTCCAGACCTTCTGCCGTTGCCCCTGACTACGATCCTTGCTGCCTGCCCCGACCTTCTGCTACGTCCGACCTTGCTTCTGTCTACTCCCTTGTACCGCGCCTATCTTCAGCAGCCAGAGAGGTTGAGCCGTTGCTAGGGGATACGACCTGGTCACTACCGCCGCAGCAAGACCATCCCGCTTTGCGGCGGGCTCTGGTGAAAACCAGTAGTGACTTAGAACCGATCCTCTAGCACGGTCCACGCCAATCCCTCTCTGGCACAGAGGATCCACTACCTGCCAGCCGGCATCGTGACACAAGTTGCTGTTGTGGTTGTACAGGAACCACATTTACCCAGTGGGCTGTAAAAGACATGTATTGTCCCTGCCCGTAGGGCTCAAGGACTGGCCCACCTTCTCTTGTACAAACTTATACAGGTCTGGTACTGCCTTCTTCGCAAAGAAATGATGGCTTGGCACTCTCCACCTCGGCTCGGCACAAGCCATCAATTCTCTGAAAGGTGCGGAGTCCACCACTTGAAAGGGAGGGACTGCCGCACCAACAACTTAGACAGGAGCACATTCAACTTCTGCGCCGTTGGATGAGTGGGCGCATTCTGTTGTCTCTTGGACATGGCTTCGCCGATGGATTGTTGGCGGAATGGCTGACTAAGAAGAGAAGCAGGAGCATCTGGAGCGACAGAAGGAGGGTTTGACACAGAGCTCCCTTCGGCTGAGGTGGTGGAGCCTTGGCTGGATAAAGGAGGGAGCGGATGGCCACTGGGTGATGCAGCAGGATGGACCATTACATCGGAGTCACGGTTCTCCCGGGCCGCTTTATGGTGGTGAAGCTTGTGTTGAAGCAGGGCCGTGGTGCCGACATTGCTATCCTGGCCACGCTTCATCTTCTGCCAACATATCTTAGCATCCTCCGGATGCCTGATGAAAAACTGCCACACCGCCGAGTAGCTGATTTTTCCACCTAAAGTCCGCACTAATGGACTGCTACTGAATCCGTCTCCAGGAACCCCTGTTCCACTACTTCCCGGAAAGGTAGTCAGCCGCGAAGCAGGTGGTCTCCCCCAGGCACGTTTGGCTCCAGAATTTCCACTCCTGCCACCATGATGACTGCCAACCATGCTACCGCCTTGCTGGCTCAGCTGCTACCTCAAGGGCAACCTGCAACTCTCTTCTCCTGATGATGATGAAGCCCCTTCTGCACCCTGCTCCCAATTGCGATCGGCTTCATCATCATCAACAGGTGTCTGCATGTCACTGATGTCCTCCTCAGGTTCCCCAACAGTGTCTGCTTCAGGACCCTGAACCCTGGCAACACCACCTCCCACGTCACTCTCCGCATCACTACTTGGCCACCTAGCGGAGCAAGGGGCTCATGTCTCCTCCCCTTCTTGGCTGGGCAGTAGCTGCTGACTGTCCTCTATTAGATCGCCCTCAATGAATAGTGGAGCTGAACCCACAGCATAAGATACTTCCGTAGGAGAGGGAACAGCTTAGGACAAAGGCAATGGGAGGACAGTTACTGCTCCCGGGCCATGCCAACTGAGGGTTGTGTCTGAGGAATCCGCCGACTGTTGACTGGGGGTGTCAGTTGTCACTTGTGATGAAGTGGATGAGCGTGTTAACCAATCGACGACAGCAGATGGGTTGCTGGTCGAGACACGACCGTTGGCTGATAACGGGAGCTTGGGCCTCTTGCTGCGATTCCTGCTGCCACTCGCCCCTAGTCTGCTGTGACCTCTGTCTGAAGTATTTAGGCCTCTGCCACTCCTCTGTGCACGTCCCGGCACTTCTCTGCCTGACATACTTAGTGCGTATATGAGGGTATTATAATACGCTTCACTACTCTTTAAACAGTATTTGTCTAGAACAGCAGCAGGTGATTACTTTTGGCTGTCCTTTCACAGTATGTAGGCCCTTGACAGATTAACAGATACAAAATGGTACACTAATAAGATGTACGTATGCGCTATGCACTGATGAGGGCAGAAAAATGCGTAACAATATGCAGAAAAACTCAGTATTTTTGTAAAACACCAGCCGGTGAGTACTATTGTTTGGACTTTCACAGTATGTAGGCCCATAACAGATTAACAGGTACAAAATGGTACACTAATAAGATGTACATTTTCGGTATGCACTGATGAGGGCAGAAAAATGGGCTACAATGAGCCTAAAAATCCAGTCATTTTTGTAAAACACCAGCTGGTGAGTACCATTGCTTGGACTTTCACAGTATGTAGGCCATTGACAGATTAACAGGTACAAAATGGTACACTTATTAGATGTACGTATGCGGTATGCACTGAGGGCAGAAAAATGCGCAACAATAAGCCAAAAAACTCAGTATTTTTGTAAAACACCAGCAGGTGATTACTTTTGCCAGGACTTTCCCTGTATCTAGACTTGTTACGGATACAAAATAGTAGACTGCTTCGATGTAGGTATGTGGAATGCACGTATGAGGGTAGACAAATGCACTACAGTCTGCTGAAAAACCATATTTTTGAACAGCAGCAGGACACAACAGTGCAGCACCACCAAAAAAACTAAACAAAAAAAAAAACAGGGATTAAACCCTAAATTGCACTCTGTCACAGAGTGTTAAGAATGGTGTGCACTGGTTTTTATACAGTCTACACACCTAAGCAGCAGATGATTTCTGGAGGAAAAAAAGAACTGAAAAATAAGGTGATAAGGTGGTTCATAAAGTTCAGGCAGCTTGTTGATATGTATGAGGCAACGAAAAGCTATCTGCCCCTTTCTGATGAAATGCTCAATAACGTGAATAGGAGGTTTATATATCGTAAGATCCTTCTCAATGAGAACACCAAAGCACTGCACTCCTGTCTGCCCGCAATGCTGATGTGACTAGCAGTTGCCAGTGGTACGCTGTGGTATAAGCAATTCACACACAGTCCGTCATCTCTCTCTGAGTGCATGGATGAAATGAGCAGCAGCAAGATGGCTGCCGATTATATAGGGCTGTGACATCACAGGGGTCAATGAATGCTGATAGGCTGCATCTCGCATGTGATTCAGGGTAATCCCGCCGTACTTTCACGCCCTCCCATAATCCCCTGCTCCATGTACTCACATTTGGATCTGCAATTTTAGGTCTCCTTTAGCCGGGAATGCTGTAAAATGGAATTTAATGAAGCGATATTCGCATTCGTTGCAAATTGAATATTTCATGAAATTCGTAATGAATTCGGGTTTGTCAGCTTCGATTCGCTCATCTCTAGAGGGGACAGTAGTAACTGTTACACATGGGGGGATGAGGGGACAGTTACGATTGTGACACGGAGAGGAGAGGACACTAATGATTGTGACATAGATCGATGAAAGGGACGCTAATGACTGTGACACAGGAGAGGAATAGGCACTAATGACTGTGAGACATAGATGAGGGGACACTAATGACTGTGACACAGGAAAGGAGAGGGCACAAATGACTGAAACATGGAGAGATGAGGGGACACTAATGAATGTGACACAGGAGAGGAATAGGCACTAATGACTGTGAGACATAAAGAGATGAGGGGACACTAATGAATGTGACACAGGAAAGGAGAGGGCACAAATGACTGTGAGACATGGAGAGATGAGGGGATGCTAATGGTTTTGACACAGTGAGAGATAAGGGGACATCATGTAATGTAATAGTGCAACTAAAAGAGCTAACTAACTGTGCACTTAATGGTCATTTCAGTCTCTTTCATACTTTAACAGAAAAAAACATATAGCACAAGAAAACGTTGTTGGGCAAGATGAATAAATGAACATCAAAAAAAGGAACCAATAACAAATGAGGAAATATGATAAAAAGCATTATTAAATACAACACTAAATGCATTAAGATACACCCATAGAAAAAGCTGTGACGGGAAACCCTTGTCTACACTTTGCAGTGCTTAATTTTGCCTGCTTGTATATATGGGGATTTTAAACACTATACTTTACCTGTATATTCCATGATTTATTTACTCAGCCCATCACATCTTTTTCTATGAGTTTTTGAAGGTGTCGTTATCATCTGCATGCCTTTTTAATGCATTTTATTTGTTTTGTATCTAATAAAGCATACAATGCAATTTCATAGTATACAATGGTGGGCCCAGTATTCTGTGGAACACTTAAAGGGGTACTCCCCTGGAAAACATTTTTTTTATCACCTTGTACCAGAAAGTTAAACAGATTTGTAATTTACTTCTATTTAAAAAAAATCTTAATCCTTCCAGTACTTATCAGCTGCTGTATACTCCACAGGAAGTTCTTTTCTTTTTGAATTTCCTTTCTATCTGACCACTCTGCTCTCTGCTGACACCCCTGTCCATTTTAGGAACTGTCCAGAGCAGGAGAGGTTTGGAATGGGGATTTGCTCCTACTCTGGACAGTTCCTAAAATGGACAGAGGTGTCAGCAGAGAGCACTGTGGTCAGACAGAAAGGAAATAAAAAAAGAAAATGACTTCCTGTGGTGCATACAGCAGCTAAGTACTGGAAGGATTAAATGGGTACTCCTGTGGAAAACTTTTTTTTTTTTTTTTTTGTTTAAATCAACTGGTGCCAGAAAGTTAAACAGATTTGTAAATCACTTCTATTATTTTTTTTAATCCTTCCAGTACTTTTTAGGGGATGCATACTAAAGAGAAATCCAAAAAAGAAATGCATTTCCTCTGATGTCACAACCACAGTGCTCTCTGCTGACCTCTGCTGACCATTTTAGGAACTGTCCAGAGCAGCATATGTTTGCTATGGGGATTTTCTCCTGCTCTGGACAGTTCCTAAAATGAACAGAGATGTCAGCAGAGAGCTTTTTTGGATTTCTCTTTAGTATACAGCCCCTAAAAAGTACTGGAAGGATTAAGATTTTTTTTAATTGAAGTGATTAACAAGTCTGTTTATCTGGCACCAATAGATTAAAATAAAATAAAAGTTTTCCATGGGAGTACCCCTTTAACATTTTTAACCCTTTAAGGACCCATCCAATTTTTACCTTAAAGGGGTTATCCGGGGAAAAAACTTTTTTTTATATATATCAACTGGCTCCAGAAGGTTAAACAGATTTGCAAATTACTTCTATTATAAAATCTTAATCCTTTCAGTACTTCAGCCCAGTTTAGAAGAGGTTTGCTATGGGGATTTGCTTCTAAACTGGGTGGTTCCCGAGACCCGTGTCATCAGAGAGCACTTAGACAGAAAAGAACATCCTTACCTTCAGAAGCTCATAAGTACTGAAAGGATTAAGATTTTTTAATAGAAGTAATTTACAAATCTGTTCAACTTTCTGGAGCTAGTTGATATGTAAAAAAAAGGTTTTTCTGAATAACCCCTTTAACCCCTTAAGTACCAGGTCATTTTACACCTTAAGGACCAGAGCGTTTTTTTGCAAATCTGACCACTGTCACTTTAAACATTAATAACTCTGGAATGCTTTTAGTTATCATTCTGATTCCGAGATTGTTTTTTCGTGACATATTCTACTTTAACTTAGTGGTAAAATTTTATGATAAATTGCATCCTTTCTTGGTGAAAAATCCCCAAATTTGATGAAAAAAATGAAAATTTTGCATTTTTCTAACTTTGAAGCTCTCTGCTTGTAAGGAAAATGGATATTCAAAATACTTTTTTTTTGGGTTCACATATACAATATGTCTACTTTATGTTTGCATCATAAAATGTATGAGTTTTTACTTTTGGAAGACACCAGAGGGCTTCAAAGTTCAGCAGCAATTTGAAAATTTTTCACAAAATTTTCAAACTCACTATTTTTCAGGGACCAGTTCAGTTTTGAAGTGGATTTGAAGGGTCTTCATATTAGAAATACCCCATAAAATACCCCATTATAAAAACTACACCCCCAAAGTATTCAAAATGACATTCAGTAAGTGTATTAACACTTTAGGTGTTTCACAGGAATAGCAGCAGAGTGAAGGAGAAAATTCAAAATCTTCATTTTTTACACTCGCATGTTCTTGTAGACCCAATTTTTGAATTTTTGCAAGGGGTAAAAAGGAGAAAATTTTTACTTGTATTTGAAACCCAATTTCTCTCGAGTAAGCACATACCTCATATGTCTATGTTAATTGTTCGGCGGGCGCAGTAGAGGGCTCAGAATGGAAGGAGCGACAAATGGTTTTTGGGGGGCATGTCACCTTTAGGAAGCCCCTATGGTGCCAGGACAGCAAAAAAAGAACACATGGCATACCATTTTGGAAACTAGACCCCTCGGGGAACGTAACAAGGGGTAAAGTGAACCTTAATACCCCACAGGTGATTCACGACATATGGAAAAAAAAAAATTTTTTTTAGCTAAAATGCTTGGTTTCCCAAAAATTTAACATTTTTAAAAAGGGTAATAGCAGAAAATGCCCCCAAAAATTTGAAACCCAATTTCTCCCGATTCAGAAAACACCCCATCTGGGGGTGAAAAGTGCTCTGCTGGCGCGCTACAGGTCTCAGAAGAGAAGGAGTCACAGTTGGCATTTTGAAAGCAAATTTTGCTCTGGGGGCATGCCGCATTTAGGAATCCCCTATGGTGCCAGAACAGCAAAAAAAAAAAAAAAACACATGGCATACCATTTTGGAAACTAGACCCCTCGGGGAACGTAACAAGGGGTAATGTGAACCTTTATACCCCTCACGTGTTTCACGACTTCTGTATATGTAAAAAAAAAATTTTTTTTTTACCTAAAATGCTTGTTTTCCCCAAAATTTTACATTTTTAAAAAGGGTAATAGCAGAAAATACCCCCCAAAATTTGTAACACAATTTCTCCCGAGTACGGCGATACCCCATATGTGACCCTAAACTGTTGCCTTGAAATACGACAGGGCTCCAAAGTGAGAGTGCCATGCGCATTTGAGGCCTAAGTTAGGGACTTGCATAGGGGTGGACATAGGGGTATTCTACGCCAGTGATTCCCAAACAGGGTGCCTCCAGCTGTTCTAAAACTCCCAGCATGCCTGGACAGTCAGTGGCTACCTGGCAATACTGGGAGTAGTTGTTTTGCAACAGCTGGAGGCTCCGTTTTGGAAACAGTGGCGTACCAGACGTTTTTCATTTTTATTGGGGAGGGGAGGGGGGCTGTGTAGGGGTAGGTGTATGTGTAGTGTTTTTTACTTTTTATTTTATTTTTTGCCGCAGCTCAAACTTGCAGCCGGATACTTACTGTAAACCTCTGCCCATGTGAGTGTACCCTGTACATTCACATTGGGGGGGAGAAACATCCAGCTGTTGCAAAACTACAACTCCCAGCATGTGCGGTCTATCAGTGCATGCTGGGAGTTGTAGTTTTGAAACCGCTGGAGGCTCCGTTTTGGAAACAGTGGCGTACGTGTAGTGTTCTTTACTTTTTATTTTATTTTTTTGTTAGTGTAGTGTAGTGTTTTTAGGGTACAGTCGCACGGGCGGGGGTTCACATTAGTTTCTCGCTGGCAGTTAGAGCTGCGGCAGAAAATTTGTTGCAGCTCAAACTTGCAGCCGGATACTTACTGTAAACCTCCGCCCATGTGAGTGTACCCTGTACATTCACATTGGGGGGGGTGAAACATCCAGTTGTTGCAAAACTACAACTCCCAGCATGTATGGTCTATCAGTGCATGCTGGGAGTTGTAGTTTTGCAACAGGTGGAGGCACACTGGTTGTGAAACACCGAGTTTGGTAACAAACTCAGTGTTTTGCAACCAGTGTCCCTTCAGCTGTTGCAAAAGCTACAACATCCAGCATGTACGGACAGCAGAAGGGCATGCTGGGTCTTGTAGTTATGCAACAGCTGGAGGCATACTACTTTGGCTGGGGATACTGGGGATTGTAGTTATGCAACAGCTGGAGACACACTGGTTTGCTACTTAACTCAGTGTGCCTTCAGCTGTTGCAAAACTACAACTCTCAGCAGTCACCGACAGCCAACGGGCATGCTGGGAGTTGTAGTTATGCAACCAGCAGATGCACCACTACAACTCACAGCATGCACTTTAGCTGACTGTGCAAGCTTGGAGTTGTAGTAATACAACAGCTGAAGGTACACTTTTCCATAGAAAAAATTTGCCTCCCATGCCCATAAGGGAATGCTGGGAGTTGTGGTGGTCTGCCTCCTGCTGTTGCATAACTACAGCTCCCAGCATGCCATTTTTGCATGCTAGGAGCTGGTCTAAGCAACAGCAGGAGGCTGTCACTCACCTCCTGCTGCTGCTCCACGCCGCTGCGCAGGTCAGTCCCTCGCCGCCGCCGCTCCTGGGAACCCGATCCCAACAGGTTCGCTGGGGATCGGGGTCCCCAGCACCCGGGGTCTTTTTCCCGCACCCGCTCACGTCCTCCAGAAGAGGGGTGGAGCGGGTTGCGGGAGTGACACCCGCAGCAGGCGCCTTGATTGGTCGGCCGGGAAACCCGTGCCACCTCACCCCTGCTGGCTATGGCTGTTCGGGGCCGTCTCTGACGGCCCCGATCGGCCAGTAATGCCAGGTCACCGGGTCACTGTAGACCCGATTGACCCGGAATCCGCCGCAGATCGCTGGACTGAATTGTCCAGCGATCTGCGGCCATCACCGACATAGGGGGACATAATGACCCCCCTGGGCGATATGCCGGGATGCCTGCTGAACGATTTCAGCAGGCATCCGGCACCGGCTCCCCTCCGGCTAGCGGCTGGGGCCGGAAATGCACAGGGCGTATCCATACGCCCTGTGTCCTTAAGGACTTGGAAACGGGGGCGTATGGATACGCCCTGTGTCCTTAAGGGGTTAAGGACCCGTCCATTTTTTGAACATCTGACCACTGTCACTTTAAACATTAATAACTCTGGCATGCTTTTACTTTTCATTCTGATTCCGAGACAGTTTTTTCCTGACATATTCTACTTTATGTCAGGGGTTGCATCATTTCTTGGTGAAAAATTCCAAAATGAGATGAAAAAGTTGTAAATTTTGCATTTTTTTTTTTACTTTGAAGCTCTCGGCTTATAAGGAAAATGGGTATTCCAAATAAATGATATATTGATTCACATATACAATATGTCTACTTTATGTTTCCATCATAAAGTTGACATGTTTTTACTTTTGGAAGACATCAGAGGGCTTCAAAGTTCACCAGTAATTTTCCAATTTTTCACAAAATTTTCAAAATCGGAATTTTAGGTTTAGGTTTGAAGTGGATTTGAAGGGCCTTCATATTAGAAATACCCCACAAATGACCCCATTATAAAAACTGCATCCCTCAAAGTATCCAAAATGACATTCAGTAAGTGTGTTAACCCTTTAGGTGTTTCACAGGAATAGCAGGAAAGTGAAGGAAAAAATTCTAAATCTTCTTTTTTTACACTCTCATGTTCTTGTAGACCCAGTTTTTGAATTTTTACAAGGGGTAAAAGGAAAGAAATCTTCCTAAAATTTGTAACCCAATTTCTCTCGAGTAACGAAATATCTCATATGTGTATGTCAAGTGTTTGGCGGGAAGGAGCGACAGTGGGATTTTGGAGAGTGAGTTCTTCTGAACAGTTTTTTGGGGGGCATGTCACATTTAAGAAGCCCCTATGGTGTTATTTTTTTTTTCACCAAAATGCTAGTTTTCCCCCAAATGTATCATTTTTTCAAGGGGTAATAGGAGAAAATGCCCCCCAAAATTTGTAACTCCATCTCTTCTGAGTATGGAAATACCCCATGTGTGGACATCAAGTGCACTGCGGGCGCGCTACAATGCTCAGAAGAGAGTCAGGGTGGTGGCCGATGAACTGCTGGGCGTACAGATTCGTCTGCTCCACCATGTGATTGACAAAGCTGTCACTGCAAAAAATAACTAAAATAGTCAATTTCAGTGAACCCGGCGGTGTCAATCCGGAGTCGCCAACAAACTCCGGAATCCGTGGCTGATAACCCTCTGGGGGTCTCCAGACAGGTTCACTGGAAGGGGACTCCTGTAAAATTGCCTGGGGGGTCGGACTCCTAGTACGAGCGGCATTGTCACTTGTACTAGTATCGGCCACTGGGTCACTTTCATGGGGGTGCGGGGCTTCGCCAGGCGGCGTCTCCGCCACCCTCTGGAGGGCTCTTCATCAGTACTAGATGATGAGGAGGACAAGGAAGAACACAGGAATGCAGGATCTTCCTTGTCCTTCACTGACAGATTCGGAGTCGGGGGCAAGTAAGGCGTAAGCCTTCGCCGCCGAAAATGCCCGGCGAGCCATCGCCTTTTTTCTACGGTGGCGGGGGGAGAGGGTGTGTGTGTGTGTGGGGGGGGGGCGGGGGTAGTATGTAGTGTGTGCTTGGTGTATACTATATATAACGGTGTGTGATTAGAAATCACGCCCTGAACCCCTAATAGGAATTTTTTACTTTTTTTTTTTTTTACTTTTCTACACTTTGTTCTCCTACCTTTCCCTGGGTTTGATTCTGTCCCTGCTCTATGGGGGCTTGTTGGCTTCTGAGGGAGCTCCGATCTTCACAGGGGGTGGGGGGTCCCTGGCATCTTCCAGCAGCTCTGACTGCTGACTGAACTCGGCAAACGGGCAAAGCTGCGAGGAGATGCTGCTAACCCCTCCCCTGCCGGCTATTATTGGCTGGACGATCGTCCCCAGAGATACAGTAGGTGATTGGGGGTGTATTGTACAGCTCCGATCACCTTGTATCACCGGGTCATCGGGTTACCCGTATGACCCGAATCACAGCAGATTGCTGGTGTGAATTCACCAACGATCTGCCGCGATTGCCGACACGGGTGTGGGGGGGGGGTGTCTCAGGACCCCCCCTCGGCATTTGCACGGGATGGCTGCTGAATGATTTCAGTGGGCATCCTGGTCCGGTCCCCACGCGGCGGGCACCGAAATTCCAACCGTATCCCCCACTGTATATACAGTTCAAGCTAGGGTGTAACTATACACAGTGTATCTCCAGCTGTTGCAAAACTACAAATCCCAGCATGCCCGGACAGCCAAAGTCTGTCCGGGCATGCTGGGAATTGTAGTTTTGCAACAGCTGGAGACACACTAGTTAGGGTGAGATTTATCAGGACCTGTGCTGAGGATAGTTTGACCAGTTGCCTATAGCAACCAATCAGATTGCTTCTTTCATTTTGCAGAGGCCTTGTTAAAAATGAAAGAAGCAAGCTGATTGGTTGCTATGGGCAACTGGACAACTTTTCCTTTGCCCAGGTTTTGTTAAATCTCCCCCAATATCTCCCTTTGGGATACTTTGGGTATTAGTCATATATATATACATGCATATAATATATTGTTGTAATGTCCCCAGCTTCCCAACCATGATTTATAAAGAAACACATATACAAATTGTGACAGTCACAGCCTTTATTGACAGCAAAGATGGTAGAAAATAAGGTAAGTTATTGTGGAAGAAGGAGACTTTGACCAATCATATAGGGCATGGATGTGGTTAGGGTATTATGGTTTTTCTTTCCTGAATAGCCGGGATAGCCTTTTACCCATGCGATTGTCCTCGGTCTGAATGATAATAGGCTGATAATAATCCGACCATGCAGGACACACAAAGCTAAAATCATTAAAGATCTTGTGAGTTTTAGCTGTGAATTCCATTGGTTGTTCCAAAGGTGCCCAGTTTCTTCAGCATTTGGGTAAATCCTAGCAGGACTTGCCGTCATGTATGCTGGTGGTCTCATCCTTCTGGCTTCCACATCTTCCCAGTTAATGTCTGAAAAAAAACAATGTCTCTGAAACTGGTCTTTACAAAGCAGTCTACTTATGATGTTTACTGAGTCAGGAGTCAGGAACCATGGGTAAAATATATCAGATATCCTGTAAACTGAATGCCGTCCAGTTAGCAAGTTATATAGGATAACGCCAATGGAATAGTAGTCCACTCCTCTCCCATGTGCCTTGTTCTTTACAAGTTCTGGGGTTGCGTACCCCGGTGTACCTCTGGTCTTCCGGAATACATCTCTCGCAGCAAGGCCAAAATCTGTTATTTTGTTGTGGCCATCTTGGGATAGAAGAATGTTTGCCGGTTTGAGGACAATGTCTTTACTGTGTAAGAACTGTATGCCACAAACCACCTCAGCTGTGAAAATTTTTGCTGTTCTAACAACAAGAGGACTGTACCTTAGGATAAAGTTATGCAGATCCCCTCTGGTGGCCACCTCCATGACATAGTAGGCACTGCGTAGTGATTGGAAGGCTGCCAGGCCATGGATTAAATAAGGGCACTGGTGGGAGAGTTGGAGGACATCGCGCTCTATAAATGTGTGTCCATCTTGTGAACCACTTCTTTTTTGTTTCTTTAATGGCCACAAATTCTTTTTGTATGATGTCCTAAGTAGACTTTGCCATAACCTCCTTTACCAAGTATACAGTGTAAAGTGAAGCAGTGTAGTGATAGGGGGACTGTTTTAGATGACGTACCAGGCTGTAGGATGGTATCTTCCCCCTCATCATCTTTTTCCTGCTCTTTACATGTACTTGGTCCTGGGATTTCCTCTCTGACCACATATGATCCTCTCCATTTTAGATCAGCAAGCCACTTCCAAGATGCCTGTATCATGACTGAGACCCTTGGACATTTCTTGGCTTCCTTTGCTGATGCCTTGTGACATGTTAGGGAGGAAATGTATGGGGTTTCCTCGTTGAGTACATATGATCCTCTCCATTTTAGGTCAGCAAGCCACTTCCATGGCTTCTGCAGATAGGCTAAGACACTTGGCCTTTTCTTGTCTTTATCCAGTCCCTGGTTATTACAAGAGGTCCTACCTTTGCCGTCCATCACATTAATGTTGCTGGGTCCTGGGAGTTCACTCAAACTTCTCTTCTCTTTGTCAGAAGTTTTTCTCATCCAGGTCCCAAAGTTTCGCAGGTAACCTAAAAGCCTATCCTTCTTTGGTTTCTTAGTCTCCTGGCCATTATCTCTTTGCTTGATGGCAATTTTGTCCTCCTTCTTCTCTCCTTCTTTTTCTAAATTATTTCTCTTCTTTGTTGCCCTCATTGTATGAAGAATGTGAAGAAAAAAATCTCTATATAATTGCAGAAATTGCGAGTAGCAATCACATGTAACTTTCCTGAGTAGTAGAAAGTGAATGAGGCAAAGTCATCATCAGTGCGTCTGTCTGAATAGAACCGGTCTTCATGATGTCATCAACTGTATTTTATACTTCAGGAAGTGAAGGGATAGATATAAATATATAATATATATATATATATATATATATATATATATATATATATATGTGTGTGTGTGTGTGTGTATATTTTTATTTATTTATGTTTGTAAATTTTAACCAGAGAATCTTGTTTCTCAACGTCTCTAAGTGTATCTTTTCAACCATGTTAGTGGAGTGCTGCAGTGACAGTTGACCTTCTGGAAGTTTCTTTTATCCGTACTCATCTGTTTCCTTCATGCTCTCAATATAGCTGTCAGTGTGCTATAGCAATACAGATCACCATCCTTTTTCAGCTTTTCCGAGGCAGCTAGAACTATACTTCCATGGTTGGTCATCATGGTAGTCTTGGTCATCATCATCACTGTCTATGTGGGGGCTTTTGAAAGCATTTTTATTGATGTGTATTGATGTTTATTTATTCAATGTAGTGTTATTTAAACCATACATAGATGACACCATATTTATTTGGAACAGAGAGGAGGTGGATATTTTGGACACTTTATTTTTCATCATGCTTTAATGTTAACCCTTGGGGGTAATCAGTTTCACGAGTCATTTTAGTAAGAAGAGTGTTGAATTCTTGGACTTGATTCTCCTCAGCACCGTCTCCCGCGTGTGACCCAGCGCCATGTAGAAACGGGTGCTGTGGATATGGGAAGCTCATATAACATCTATAGACTATTGACTATGGTGCCCAATGCCGCATGATAGCCATCTGTCTACAAAACATTAGCTTTAAGAAATACTGCCAAATTATACAGGACACAGTTGGCAATTTTCATTCTCATGTGTTGGGTGAAATGTTCTGAAATGCGCTGCGGGGGGTACATGCGCCGGCGGGGGATATATATTTATTAAAGCGCTGGCGGGGGTCATATCTTTATTGATGCGCTGCGGGGTGGAATATTATAAATGCGCTGGGGGGCTAGATATATAGGCTATATGTCTCCCCCCCCCCCCCCTGCAGCGCTATATATCTTGCCCCCCACAGCTCTTTTAATATAGATATGGCCCCTGCTACTCACAATGTTCATTTCTAAATCTCCCGCTGAGAGCCCTGATTGGCTGCTGTACCGGCCACTCAGGGCTCCCCGCGGGGGGTTCAAAAATGAAAGTTATAACACACTATACATCGGATCTCTGAAGTGAAACCCGGTGCGATCAATCCCTTAGCCCCTCTACTACAACCCCCATCATGGAACAGACTCTGTTCCATGATGGGGATAGTAGTACAAACACTAATGTAGCCTCCCCAGCCACCGACAGACTCCCACAGCCGGGAAATTACTACTCCCATCATGGAAACAAGTCTGTTCCATGATGGGAGTAGTAGTAGTCCCGGCTGTAGGAGTCTGTAGGCAGAGGTGTTACGGCCATACATGAGGGATATTATAACGGGCGGAAAAGCACTTCAGGTTTGTTTTTTTCTATTTACCATATCACACACACACTCACCATAATAGTCCTACAGCACAATCATTTTTTTTTCTAATACAGCTGTATCCATCATTTCATTACTGTGACTGGGTCTTGTGATTAACAGCCTGACCAACAGAAAGTAAACAGCGATTAATGTGTCAGAAGAATTGGTCAGTCCTGGGTCAGTTGACTTCCTGTGAACTTTTTTGCTAGCTCTCAAACTCCTCCTCTCCAGCTCTATCGGTATATTGCTGTAGCTCTCTCTATGGGATTAGATTGAATAATAATTACATAGAAACATAAAATGTGTCGGCAGATAAGAACCATTTCACCCATCTAGTCTGCCCAATATTCTGAATACTAGCAATAGTCCTTGTCCCCAACTTATATGAAGGATAGCCTTATCCTTCACTCTATTTAAAGCTACCACTTCTGCAGGAAGGCTATTGCATGCATCCAATACTCTCTCGGTAAAGAAATACGTCCTCATATTACCTCCCCTCCAACTCTATCTGTATACCTCTACTATCTCTATGGGAACAGGATATATAGTAGTTATAGACCTCCTCTTCCAGCTGTATCTATATACCTCTGCTGCTGCCTTTATGGAATCATAATATATAGCAGTTATACACCTCCCCTCCAGCTCTATCTGTATACTGCTGCTGCTATCTCTATGGGATCAGGAAATATAGAAGTTATACCCCTCCCAGGTGTATCTGTAAACTGCTGCTATCTCTATCGGCTCAGGATATATAGTGGTTATAGTACCATTTTTGCTGTGAGCAGTATACAGAGGGAGCTGGAGGGGAGGTGTATAACTGCTATATACCCTGATCCAATAGAGATAGCAGCAGTATACAGATAGAGCTGGAGGGGAGGTGTATAACTACTATATATCCTGATTCAATTGAGATAGCATTAGCAGTATTCAGATAGAGCTGGAGGGGAGGTGTCTAAATACTATATATCCTCATCCCCTAAAGATAGCAGCAGCAGTATATAGATAGAGCTGGAGGTGTATAACTACTATATATCCTGATCCCATAGACATAGTAGCAGCTGTATACAGATGGAGCTGGATGGGAGGTGTATAACTAATATATATCCTGGTCCCATAGACATAGCAGCAGCTGCATACAGATGGAGCTGGAGGTGAGGTGTATAACTACTATATTACCTGATCCCATAGAGATAGCAGCAGCAGTAAACAGATAGAGCTGGAGGGGAGGGATATGACCACTATATATTTAAATCCTATGGAGATTTCAGCTGTGTACAGATACAGCTGGTGAAGTCTGGGAGCAAATAGGATTGATCTGATAGGTGATGATGTTATCCTGTAGTTCACAGGAAGTCAGCTGACCCAGAATTGACCACTTGCTCTCCCTCATTAAACACTATGGTTTTCTGTGAGTCAGACTGGTGATCACATGGTCCAGTTTCAGTAATAAAACGTATGGATGCAGCTGTGCTGGAATATAACAAATGGCGATGTATGACTAGTGATGGTGAGTGTACATCATATGAGCAAAAATCAAAAACCTGGAGTGCTTCCTTAAAGTATAGCAGGTCAAGTATAATATAGTATATTAGGTTGAGTTCACTGTATACAGGTTTATTTGGCTCCCATTGAACTCCATTATAACTATGTTTACAGTAAGTGCCTGAGCTCCCCCTACTGGTGGCTACAGGCAAACAGAATATTATCCTTTATGAACCTTAGATACAAAACACCAACATCAATTCTACTCATAGTCACTAATCAGTTACCCATTTCATAATGGTGCCAAGGGTCTCAAATTCCAAATAACCAGTATAGCTCTAACTAATGTTTTTACACAAAAGAAGCAAAGAGCAATAACTTCTGAATAGAATACTTTATTAATTCATCATCTTAAAATTGACAGGGAAAAGGGGGTATTAAAAACAATCTAAGAGCAGTGTTACTGACACCTGTACATCAAAGTAACATGAACATATAAAGTGCATGGGGGAGATGAAAAAATAGATATGAGATGCAACGTCAACACAGTAATGGAATGCACTGAAAGACCTGGACTGGCGTCCTACTACTGGCTATCATGCTCACTGTCTAAGGTGCAATTTCACTCAATACTACATGTCACATTACATAACATTACGCAAGAATGTAATACAACTCACCCATATGGTGCACTGACACTGCCTGCCCCAACATACGTTTCGTCTGACTTGACTTTATCAAGGGACGCGCTGTTAACTGCTGTCCTCTCCACTATTTATGTGATGCTGTGTTGACGCGAACGCCACTCGTCATTGCACGTGTGTCAAAACGGCGCATGCGCCGGGTCCCGGAACGGCCACTTCCGCATCCCCCGCCGCATCATCAGCGCCCAGCCCAGAACCTGGAAGACGTCACTTCTGGCCCTGCGCATGGTGATTTTCTTCAATCATCCTTCTCATTTACATAGGACTGCTTCTGGTTCATGACTCTGGCTGCCGCACATCTTTACTTGTAATTACAAATCATACATTTTAATGCTGGAGTATGAAATTGACTTAGGAAGAAGAATACATGAATGAAGAAGTCCACCTGAAGCCATGCAGCTGCTTTTAATGTAATCTGCTGCATACATTTACTGTGATTCCACCCGATGAACCTAAAAGCTCAACTAGTGATAAAATATTGCATGCTCAGTGCTCCCATAATGTTATTGGCAAAAAAAAGTCCTACTAAGGGAACAATATTACAGATGATGTAAATGTGAACCAAGTATGGATGAAATGGGAGCCCCCAATGCCTTCCGCTATTTGCACTTATAGGCCACCCTTCAACACCATGTAGAACAAATAATGATGGTGGGACCCTCAGACCAGTTCACATCATCTGCTGGAAGAAAGAACTATGGTTTACCCTCCGCTATTGCCGCATGCAGGGTAAGACTGGGTTACCAAAGCCCAGAAATGTAACTTAAAGGGGTATTCCGGCCTTATACATCTTATCCCCTATCCAAAGGATAGAGGATAATATGTATGATCTCAGGGGTCCCGCTGCTGGGACCCCTGCAATCTGTGCTGGGCGCTGCTTCTGAGACAGAGACGTGACTTTGTGGCCACACCCTCTCCATTCATGTCTATGGGAGGGGGCGTGACGGTGTTTGTTTAGAACGCTGGGTGAGGGCAGCCATGGTCATCATGTCACAGCTACGCCCCTCGTGACGTCACACCACGACCCCTCAATGCAAGTCTATGGGAGGGGTTGTGGTGGCCGTGAGTGGTAGTTTTGCAACAGATTGAGGCACCCTTGTTGGGAGACGCTGCTCTATAGCTATGCCCCTGACCCCTGACCAACATCAGAATTTTGCTCTACGTTTTGTGTTTTTCTGGTATTGTTTGGGTAGATAGAGACCTGATGCCCCTCGATAAGTTAAAACACATAGGGGGCAACCAGATCACTTCTTTCACTTTTAACAAGGCCTCTGTAAAATGAAAGAAGCTATCTGATTGGTTGCAAAGGGTAACTGGGCAACTCTTCCTCTGCACAGGTTTTAATAAATCTCCCCCATAGACTGTTGGCAAAATCCTCATTTGACTTATTTCATGCGGCAGCTTCAGGCTCCGTCCATTACCCATCATGACAATATGCCTCCTTACATACACTTCAAAAATCTACCTCCTCCCGCCATGTGAGACAGTAAATGGAGGCATTACAGGATCCACAGGACGCTGTATGTTCCTCAGTTATCTCTGGTGTATATTTTGTAAATCTGCATGTCGTCTTCTTTCAACCAGATGGGAAGTCAGAGGTGACTTTCTGACTAAAGAGACACCATAATTATATGCTCAGCGGCACCAATGTAACAGCAAAGCTGAGAGAAGGGGCGTCTCAACCTCATCGAGTTGTCTCCCTGACGGTGCAAGGGTGTCAATTATCAAGTCATGCAAATAGACAGATACCGGTACTGATTTCTTATCCCCTATCCACAAGATTGGGGAAAAGTTTCCAATTGCAGGGTGTCTGACTGTTGGGACCCCATGATCTCCTGCCTGTCGCCCTGGCTCTCCTCATGCACGGTGTTGACTGCCACTGGAAACGTATCTACGGCTCTCCCATAGAGATGCATGGAGGGGGCATGTCGACCACCAGTTCATGTAGTCGCTACATGCATGAGGAGAGGTGGCCGCCGGGCAGAAGATCATGGAGGGCTCATAACGTTCGGACCCCCTCCCACAAACAGACAAGACGTTCAGTACCAGAGTTCCCCTTTAACTTAACTTTAATTATGGGACTTGCGAACAATCCCACATTCATTTTATAAGATTAAAACAGATTTGAATATTAGAAAAGGAGGGAAACCCGCAAAAATATTTATTGAAAATTGAATAGATAAAAATGTTGTGGTCAGGCGCTCTGGGAGTGATAGGTCGTAATGAGCACAGCGATCTCAGTGCACACTTCACTGTTTTTCTCATGATTGTGTATTCAGATTTTTACGTTTTTGTATGTGATTTGTCTTTGCGATAATAAAGCTTGTTGACTACTATAAATAGGGGGGAGGGGTTGATGGGAAGGATAGGCCATGGTGAAGCCGCCATTGTAGCGAAATGATTGTTGCCTGATGTCGTTACCTGCTTTAAAGTGGTATTCCAGTTAAAAACTATATTTTTCATATCAACTGGCTCCAGAAAGTTAAACAGATTTGTAAATTACTTCTATTAAAAAATCTTAATCCTTCCAGTACTTGTCAGCTACTGAAGTTGAGTTTTTTTTTCTGTTCAACAACAGTGCTCTCTGCTGACACCTCTGTCTGTCTCAGGAACTGTCCAGAGTAGGAGCAAATCCCCATAGCAGACCTATCCTGCTCTGGACAGTTCCTGAGACAGGCAAAGGGGTCAGCAGAGAGCACTGTGGGTGAGACTGAAAAGAACTACACAACTTCAGCAGCTATTAAGTACTAGAAGGATTAAGATTTTTTTTAATAGAAGTCATTTACAAATCTGTTTGACTTTCTGGAGCCAGTTGATATGGAAAAATAAAGTTTTTTTTACTGGAATACCCTTTAACAATAGATCTACTACCTTGACTGGTGAATCGCCGAGCCCATTTCTTTGTGAATTGCCGAGCAGGTCTTTGGCCATTTCTGTGCTTGAAAGAGGAAGTGTGAACTGTGGTCTACGGCAAAGGTCCCCAAACCCAATCCTAAAGGCCCACCACCAACAGTACAGGATTTTAATATTTCCCTGTTATTCCAATGGCGTAACTGAAGAAACCTAGAATGTTGGTGGCCTTGGGGACAGGTCTATGGGAACCATGCAGTGCCAGCTGGTTCTACTTCAAGGAGTGTCATTTAAAAAAACAAAAAACTTGTTAAATGTCAAAAGTTTTGATAGGTCGGAGTCTGGGTGCTTAGATCCCATCTTACCACTAGAATGAGCAGGAGGAAGCCCTCATCTAGCGCTTCTCTCAGAGTCTCTATGCAGAAGAAAGACTTCAATAGAAATCTATGGAGCTAAACTTGTGAGAAATGTGGCTCATTCTAAGGCAGTTTCCCAACCAGTGGTGTCTTCAACTGTTCCAAAACAACAACTCCCATCATGCCCGGACAGCCAAAGGCTGTTGGGAAACACTGTTCTAAGGGCCCTTGCAAATAACATAACTGGTGCCAGAAAGTTAAACAGATTTGTAAATTACTTATACTAAAAAAATCTTAAAGGGGTTGTGCGCTGCCCTGCAGTTTGGTGCTCCGCTCGCAGCGTCCGGAAGTTCATTACCCCGAACGCTGTGTGCGGGCTTCCGTGTTCGCGGCCCCTTTGTGACTTCTCGCCCGCCCCCTCGTGATGTCACTCCCGCCCCCTCTACCAAAGTCTATAGGAAGGGGGCGTGACAGCGGTCGCGTCCCCTTCCCATAGGCTTTCGTTGATGGGGCGGGCGAGACGTCACGAGGGGGCGGGCGAGACATCACGAGGGGGCGGGCGAGACGTCACGAAGGGGCCGGGGGTGACGTCACGCCCGGCGGCTGCGAACACGGAAGCCCGCACACAGCGTTCGGAGTAATGAACTTCCGGACGCTGTGAGCGGAGCTCCAAACTGCAGGGCAGCGCACAACCCCTTTAATCCTTCCAGTACTTATGAGCTGCTGTTATGATCCACGGGAAGTTCTTTTCTTTTTGAATTTCCTTTCTGCCTGACCACAGTGCTCTCTGCTGACGCCTCTGTCCACGTCAGGAACTGTCCAAGCAAATCCCCATAGCAAACCTATCCTGCTCTGGATAGTTCCTGACAAGGACAGATGTGTCAGCAGAGAGCACTGTGGTCAGACAGAAAGGAAATTCAAAGAAGAGCATGGTAAGAATTAAGAACTTTCTCCAAATATATCTTTATTAAAACACCTTCCCGGGTTGGGGAGGGTTGAGGCACTACCAGCTGGGATGCACCCCATAGCGAGAAGTGGAGCCTGTCGGTTTCGGAAAAAAGAATAGAAAATTTTTTGTCTACGAACAACAGTAATAAAATATTAATATGGAATGTGAGAGGGTTAAAAAACAGGAGTAAACGGGTAGCAATATTCAATAGAATAAACAAGCACCTCCCAGCAATTGTATGTCTCCTAGAGACCCACCTGAGTAGGGATTCGCTGAATATCCTAAGTAAGGGCTGGATAAAGGAAGCTTTTCATTCTACTTTTTCAGAATATTCCTCAGGGGTCTCAGTCTTAATTCATAAGGCTGTAAACATGCAAGTGTTAAACTCTCTCATCGACCATAGAGGTAGATTTGTATTTCTCTATGTTAAATGGGAGGGTATGTTATCTATTTTAGCGTTTACATACATCCCCCCTCCCTTTTCAACAGAAGTATTTCAAGTCTTAATGGATTTTCAAAAGGATAAAGAGTTTACTGACCTTTGGGTAATGGGTGATATGAATAGCATTATGAATAAGGATCTTGACTGGCAGGGTAGAAATTTGGGAAATAATAACACTCTGCTTTATAGCTGGTGTCAGGAGGTGGGATGGGAGGATGCTTGGCGAAAGTTATACCCGTACAAGAAGAAATTCTCCTGTTATAATGCCACTCACAAAACAGCCTCCAGAATTGATCACGTCCTTGTTAATAATGCAGGTCTAATTTTTACTCATAAAATAGTGTATGAGCCGGGGTGTATGTCAGATCACGCAATGTTAGTCTGTTATATTAAAAAGGAGAGGAAGACACAGGAAGCCTCTAGGAGTATGTATATAAATCCCCATTGGTTAAAAATTGAGGATGTAACAAAGGGTGTAAGCTCCGAAATTAGAGAATTTTGGGAAATAAACAAAAGCACAGCTGATACTCTGATAGTATGGGATACACTAAAAGCTTTCTTGAGGGGGCTTCTCATTAGGAATATCGCCAGGTTTAAAAGGAAATGTAAGGAGAAGGAAAACGTGATACTGGGGAAAATAGCGGCAGCCGAAAGCATATATGGCATTAATCCTAACTCGGAGAACTGGGATCATCTTAAAAAGCTGCAAGACCTGTACAGTAAAATTGCCCTAGAGAAGGCTCAACACGCTATTTTTTTCAGGAAACAGAGACAATATGTTGAAACAGGTAAACCAAACAAAACACTTATGGGAATTATTAATCAGAAAGTGAAAAAAACAATTATTGGGATAAAAAATAAAGAGGGTAGGGAATGTACTAAACAGGAGGAAATAACAAGTGTGGTAACCCAATTTTACCAGGATTTATACTCGAGGGAAAGCTTTGTGTCAGATGATGAAATTGACATTTTTTTGAAGAAAATAGGGCTCCCTAGTATCAGCGAGGAAGAAAAGGTGAAAATGGGGGAAGAGATTAGTATAGGAGAAATGGAATCTGCCCTAAAGTCCTTTGTACATAACTCCGTCCCGGGCTCGGATGGTCTGGTCTTTGAAGTTTATAAATGTTTTGGGGGTGTGCTACTGCCATACCTTTTAGAGGTTTATAATGAATCCTTGAGTAGGGGGGAGTTATCCCCAACTATGGCTGAAGCCATCATTGTACTGATTCCTAAGAAAGGTAGGGAAAGTGGCGCAATGGATGATTTTAGGCCAATTTCACTCCTAAACACAGACCAGAAAATTTTAGCTAAAATTTGGGCCAGGCGCTTGCAACGAGTGATGGATAAGCTAATAGGGAAGGAACAGAAAGGATTTATGCAGGGAAGAAATATCTATAATAATATAAGAAGAGTTTTTCTTAATATGCAGGCAAGGGGTGAGGGTGGCTCCCACTCCATCCTGTCTCTTGACGCTCAAAAAGCGTTTGACAGGGTGGAGTGGGGCTTCCTCTTTAAAATAATAGAACATATGAATCTTGGAGAAGGCTTCTTACAGGGGCTTAGGGCCCTATATAGATCCCCCAAAGCCAAAGTTAATATTAATAATATTATTTCCCGGGAGGTAGTGACGCTGCAGAGAGGAACTAGGCAGGGATGCCCCCTATCACCGCTCCTCTTCTCCATCTTCATTGAACCACTCGCGCAGTTGATTAGATCTTCCAGCTTGTTTGATGGGTTTGGTGTCGAGGGAGAGGAGGAGAAAATACTGCTTTATGCAGACGATGTTGTATTGTTTGTCACAGATCCAGGAAGAAAGCTTGTTAGCATTATTGATTTGATAAAGGATTTTGGTAAATATTCTGGCTTTCAGATAAACTGGAATAAATCAGGATTATTAATGTTGTCAGGTGATAGCCAGGGCTGCCAGGGAGTGATACATGTTTTCCAGGAAAACGAGGCCCTGGAATATCTAGGAATTAAGATTTCGAGAAATATAGAAGAGTTTGCCCAGTTGAATATTACCCCATTGAGACAGAAAGTAAGAAACAAAATTCAAATATGGAAAAAGTTGCGTATGAATATGGCTGAAAGAATTACTCTGATAAAGACAATTATTTTCCCTATGGTTTTGCATGTGATTAGAGCAGCACCGGTTTGGTTAGGGGAACACCATTTTAATAAAATACAGAGTGAGATTAATGATTTTTTATGGGATGGGAAACAAACATGGATGAAACACACATTTGAGTCCTCCTTTGAGTAGTGGTGGTTTGGGTATACCAAATATGCAACTGTATTATATAGCGGCACAAATTGAATACATGATAAAGGAAGATGATGTTTTAAAAGTTTTTTTTCTAAATTAGGTATTAGGGGGGATAGCACTTTGGAATTAATCGAAGGGGGAAGATGTATGCACAGGGGAAAAATCCCCACTTCTAATATGTTTAATAAAGTATGGAGATTCACAAGACGTTTATTAGGGATTAAGGGTAGTATGCACTACACACTAATGTGGGGTAATGGAAATTTTCCAGAAATGATTAAACTAAAGGAATATGTTAACTGGGAAAGAAAAGGGGTTATTAGAGTTAAAGATTTTGTGATAGAAAGCACGCTAAAAGAGTGGAAAACATTCCATAAGGAATTTAGTATTAGTCAGAGCGAATACTTTTCATACTTACAAATCAAAAGCGCTTCTGAGAAGGAGAAGAACAACCCTAGATGGGCAATAAATAGACATGAGTTAATTGACTATATGTTTGGGCTTCGGTCCTCCTCGACAAAGGTATTAGGTAACTTATATAAGGGCCTAGTTAGATTTTCCGTTGAAAAATTTCCTCCAAAGAGTAGGGATAAATGGAAGCAAGTAGTAGGTCAGATTGATGGGGAAGAATGGAGGGAAGTATTCATAAATATTTCCCAATCATCTCTCAATATGAACCATAAAACCTCTATGATAAAGCTGATACATAGGATCCCATATACGCCGGGGTTGTTGTATAAGATAGGAAAAAGACTTGACTCTAAATGCCCGAAATGTAATATGGAAGGTGCGGATTTGTCACATATGGTGTGGAGCTGCCCAAAACTGCTTTCCTTTTGGACAGGGGTATACAATATGGTAGAAACGAAATTGGGTACTAAGATAAGCTTTGATATTAAAACGGCCATTCTAGGCATAGGACTTAGGATGCAGTGCAAGAACAGTGTTCTGATAAAGGCTTTCGGATTAGCTAGAATAATTATTCTTAGGAGATGGTTTGCTCCCCAGGGCCCGTGTTGGGTTGAGTGGCAGAGGGAAGTCCAACAAATGAGAAGATTTGAAGCTATTTATTATCAGGGAAAAAAGTTAGGTCAAAAAGTTGAAAACGAGTGGAAGAAATGGGATGAGGCATCCTAGCTGGTAGTGGGTGGGGGGATAGGGGTGTGGGTGGTATTATTTATATTGTGTAAAGCGAATTTTGAAATGCATTATTGTAATTTTGTAATCATTATAAAAAAAAAAAAAAAAAAAAAAAAAAAGAACATACAGCAGCTGATAAGTACTGGAAGGATTAAGATTTTTTTTACTGGAAATTAGTCCATATGCAGCAGCAGCCACCACCGATATCAATTGCTGCTATGACCGCATTATCGGCATTGCAGTCCACGTGGCATTCCGCTGAAAGAATGCCGAATTCCTTTGTGTGCTTTGGGCCTTAGATTTTTAACAATGAAAGGGTAAGACAGTTTTAGTGTATCTTCCCTATGTCTCATACACATGGGCATATTCAAGCTCCATACAACCTCAGATATGAGACGCCTATAAGTTGATGGGGTCGGTTGTTCTCCGATTCCATATGGAGGGGTGCAGGTACAATTGTGGCCCATAGAAGTACGATAGGCCAGTACATGGACTCCGGAGCTTGGTAAATCCACTATGCTGTACAAAGACCTCAATAACTGATGAACTGACTGGATCATAAAAGAAGACACAACAATTCGGTATTGCATTCATTTATTGCACTTGAAAGCTTCCCTTCCACACACCAAGAAGCGGAGAACAATCCTAAATAGCCCAAACTAATAAAAAAGCAACTGATAGAAAAGAACCCCAATTTAAAGCAATTCAAGTCTTGATTCTCAATAGATCATCTGGGAGCAGCAGGTTATATACAGTATGAACTTTCTTTGTCTTCTTTTAGCAAATATATCATATATACTTTTATTTTACATGACAACCAAAATATACAGTATAGGTTACAAGTAGCAGTGATGGAGGTCTATATATATATATTTGTACACAAAAGCGGCCAGTGCAGGTTCAACAGCAGCAATATAATGAGGGTGAGCATAGGAGATTATGGAGTACTTACTGCAATGCCCTTCTGTGCAAGTCACCCCGTATATACAAGTCAGTAGTGTCAAATTCCGCAGTGTGAGATCTTAAAGTAACAGGACAGGAAATCGTTTTACACTGTAATATTAAACGCAGCTCCTCAGGGGCGGGGCATATTTACATTATTGTTCTTTTAAACCCTGTGTTATGCACCACCCCGATTTTTGTGCATTTTAGTGTGAGTGCTCCTCTTAGGGAGTTGTATGAGACCATTAATAAAAAAATAATAATAATTAAATAAATAAGTGACTTTTTTTCTACCAAAAACACTCCACCCTCATCCATATGCCGTGTCTAGTATTGCGGCTGCCTAACACGATCAACAAGTCAATCGCCTCTCATTAAAAGGACCACTTTCCCCTGCGGAAACCTTGCATTCCGCAAAAAATCCAAGTATGTAATTCTGCGGAATTGCAGGCAGAATTCCATTGAATTCAATAGAGCTTGGAATTCCACAGAATTCTGCCGCAATTCCATTCAGCAAGCTTTGTTAAACAGAATTTGAGCAGAATTGCGTAAATTCCATCGGGTGAACATAGCCTTAAAGTGGTACTCCA
Source organism: Hyla sarda (assembly GCF_029499605.1). Taxonomy (NCBI): domain Eukaryota; kingdom Metazoa; phylum Chordata; class Amphibia; order Anura; family Hylidae; genus Hyla; species Hyla sarda. The sequence goes on along the minus strand of NC_079193.1, from coordinate 110,379,738 downwards.
TTGGAAATTTATGTTTCTTTAAATCAACTGGTGCCAGAAAGTTAAACAGATTTGTAAATTATATGGCAACAAGAGTAAAGCTGGCACCATTTATCCACAATTCTGATGCTTCAGACAGCGTACAGCCACCAGGTTCCTATATGTACAGCGCAGCTAATGAAGCTCCCAGTGGTGCTCAGTCCACTTGCACATATATGTAATAATCCAATGAAGTAGGAATGAATAGATGGCACTCGGGTTCTGCAAGCAAAAAAATGTTTCACGCTGCATGCGCTTCTTCATAGCTTGAAGAAGCGCATGTAGCGTGAAACATTTGTTGCTTGCCTTACTTGTAACTGCAGAAATCCTGCTGCTCCTCAAAGAATAAAGCATCCGTGTTGCAGAACGTGAGTGCCGTCTATTCATACCTACTTCATTAGATTTGTAAATTACTTCTATTAAATAATCTTAATCTTTCCAGTACTTATCAGCTGCTGTATGTTCCATAGGAAGTTCTTTTCTTTTAGAATTTATTTTTTGTCCGACCACAGTGCTCTCTGCTGACACCTCTGTCCATGTCAGGAACTGTCCAGAGTACAAGCAAATCCCCATAGCAAACCTATCCTGCTCTGGAAAATTCCTGACAAGGACAGAGGTGTCAGCAGAGAGCACTGTGGGCAGACAGAAAGGAAATTCAAAAAGAAAAGAACTTTGGAGCATACAGCAGCTGATAAGTACTGGAAGTATTAAGATTTTTAAATAGAAGTCATTTACTAATCCGTTTAACTTTCTGGCACCAGTACCCCTTTTAAATAGGAGAATTTTACAAATCTGTTTAACTTTCTGGCACCAGCTGATTTAAAAACAAATGATTTCCAGTGGAGTACCCCTTTAAGCTACTCCAGTTCAACTCTTTTTACCATGTCTTTGTGAACCTTTTTGTGGTGCTGCAGAATCTGCACTCTGTGCTTTTCTATCATAATATCTCTCAGACCTTGAGGTGCCACATATGAAGGGGGGACCCTGTCTGTGGCCACTATGCTGGATTACAAGTTTGACCAGCATTAATAAAGTGTCAGATCATTTTTGATCATATTGCTTATAATAGGACCAAACTAAATAGCCAAATGATATGTATAGTGGGTATCATTTTGTCCTGCGTTTACTATTTAAACTGATATAAAGTTGTAGTTAACTGCTCTTTACTATCTGGAACCAATACGTCCCTAAGCACCTCATTTATTTTGTAATACTGCATTGTACTTGATTCATCAGTGCACGTTATGAGAAATTCCACTAAAAACTATTGTTGAGAATGAATTATTTTTTTGTAGACTAGAGTTTGTTAAAAGCTTAAGTCATGGGTCTTATGTCCACTTCGAGTGTACCAGGTTGTACCAGGACATTGAGCAATAGGGCCTTGCAGAATAAGACACGGGCCAACATTTATCATTGTCTTTAGACTGGTTTTTATGTCTACAAAAGGCACAAAAAGGCGCAAGCAGGGTTTATTTGCACCTTTTTGTTTATACTTTTCTGCTGATTTTGAGTTGCGATCCACTGATTTTGGCAATACACATGATATAGAAGGGATTTATGAACTGCCCCTTTTTGTAAAAAGGCACGAAAAAAGGCTCAAAGCCACTGAAAAGTCTCTAAAACTACATCATCCCAGACCTGCTGTAGCTTTTTAGTGTTGTGAAGAGAGAAATTTCAGAAAACATTTAATAAATTTGGTCTTCTACACAGTGGCGTACCAAGGGGGTGGGGTGTGCGGCCCGCCCCGGGTACCACTCTCAAGGGGGGTACCAGGGACGGACTGACCCGCCGCCGCCGCTGCTGAGGTCCGGGACACTCGTCCCAGATCCCCAGCAGACCGCGGTGCCTTCTCCTGTATGCGCGATACACGCACATACAGGAGAAGGTGTCCCCTCTGTGTGAGCCGCATACACAGAGGAGACGTGACCTCCGCCCCCACGCAGCACGCAGTACAGGCGCCGGTGACGTCACTCATCCGGCGCCTGTACGGTGGAGGGGAGAAGACGCAGGCCCCTGCTGCTGAGGAGATCGCTGCGTGGGAAATCAGGTGAGCATCCTTTTTTTTTTTTGCTCTGCATTTACCTATAGGGAAGGGGGGAGAGGGAGGGGGGGTGCTCTGAATTTACCTATAGGGGAGAGGGGGGGGTGTCTGCATTTACCTATAGGGAAGGGGGGGAGAGGGGGGGTGCTCTGCATTTACCTATAGGGAAGGGGGGGGAGAGGGGGGTGCTCTGCATTTACCTATAGGGGAGAGAGGGGGTGCTCTGCATTTACCTATAGGGAAGGGGGGAGAGGGGGGGTGCTCTGCATTTACCTATAGGGAAGGGGGGAGAGGGGGGGGGGTGCTCTGCATTTACCTATAGGGAAGGGGGGGGGGGTGCTCTGCATTTACCTATAGGGAAGGGGGGGGTGCTCTGCATATACGTAGGGCTGGGCGGTATGACCATATATGTGTATCACTGTATTTTTTTAAACTAACGGCGGTTCCACGGTATATAACGGTATTCCCCCCCAAAAAAATCATGTGACCCGCCAGCGCTGTTCTGACACCCCTCCCCCCGCCCCTATCATGTGACCCGCGCGCGGTGTTGGGCTTCCCCCCCAAAAAAATAATGTGACCCGCCAGCACTGTTCTGCTCCCCCAATTAATGATCAGACCAGCGGGGCACTACTCACATATGTCAAGCACTGCCCTCCTCCTCTTTGTTGGGGGCTGCCGGCAATGGAACTCTCTGTACGCCAGTGTTCTCCAACCTGCGGACCTCCAGTTGTTGCAAAACTACAACTCCCAGCATGCCCGGACAGCCGTTGGCTGGGAGTTGTAGTTTTGCAACAGCTGGTGGTCCGCAGGTTTGAGACCACTGCTGTACGCTGTATCCCTATGCCCGGGCTGCAAAAGATACAGAAAATAAACTTAACTCACCCATGTCGGCCACACGCTGGGGACGGGAACGCCGGACAGCCGTCAGCCTATCACCGGCAAGAGCGATGCCCCGCCCCTGCCAGTGATAGGCTGAGCCCACTGTCATGTAAGAAGCCGGCTTCATACATGACAGTGGGCTCAGCCTATCACTGGCCAGGGCGGGGCATCGCTCTGGCCAGTGATAGGCTGACGGCTGTCCGGCGTTCCCGTCCCCAGCGTGCGGCCGACGTGGGTGAGTTAAGTTTATTTTCTGTATCTTTTGCAGCCCGGGCATAGGGATACAGCGTACAGCAGTGGTCTCAAACCTGCGGACCTCCAGCTGTTGCAAAACTACAACTCCCAGCATGCCCGGACAGCCGTTGGCCACTAGTGTACAGAGAGTTCCATCACCAGCTGTCCGGGCATGCTGGGAGTTGTAGTTTTGCATCATCTGGAGGTCTGCAGGTTGGAGACCACTGGCGTACAGTATAGAGTTCCAGCGCCCGGTGGCCCCCAACAAAGAGGAGGAGGGCAGTGCTTGACATGTGAGTAGTACCCAGCTGGGCTGATCATTAATTGGGGGGAGCAGAACAGTGCTGGCGGGTAACATAGGATTAGTTCCCCGATGTGGGGACAGCGCTGTGCTAGGCTGATAATACATTCCCGATGGGGGAGGGGCCCAACCGGTATTGCGGTATGGGGGAAAATTCATATTGTGCAGCCCAAAAAATGTGGTATTCGGTATGAACCGATATACCTATGGGAAAGAGGGGGGGGGGTGTAGCTCTGCATATACCTATGGGTAAGAGGGGGTGGGGGGTTTAGCTCTGCATAGACCTATGGGAAAGGGGGGGGTGTAACTCTGCATATACCTATGGGAAAGAGGGGGGGGTGTAGCGTAGCTCTGCATATACCTATGGGAAAGAGAGGGGGGTGTAACTCTGCATATACCTATGGGAAAGAGGGGGGGGGTGTAACTCTGCATATACCTATGGGAAAGAGGGGGTTACCGGGCTACCTACCTACCTGCCCTTTTACTGTGCAGGACACCAAGGAGGCCATTATTACAGTTTGTGGGCCTATAGAAAGATTGTGTAGAGGAGGGCACTGAATATATGCAGAGTCTGACATGTTTTTCCTGCAGATGTTAAGAGATCCACATGGCGGTCTTATCCGGACAGAGAAGAAAAGGAAAGAGGACGCCGCTGATCAGAAAATACGTAATTGTGAGTCCCAAAATGTAACTGTAATCACTTATATGGTATATACATCCTGTGTACAGCTGATATCTACCGCCATATGGTCCTGTATATAATCACTTATATTGTATACAGATTCTTTATAGTATAGTGGTCTGTATATAGTGGTTTTATTCAGTACAGTATGGCGATATTATCCAGTTATTGTGTGGTGGTATATATTTACTCCTTGTATACCAGTATTATTGGTCATGGAAATTTACCTACGTTAAAGTGTTTCTTACATATATACATTTTAGTTTATTGTGTGTGGGATTTAGGTGGAACAGCGTGGCAGAAGATTGACGAGCTGCAGAGCCTAGCAGGGGCCCTTGCCTTTTTTTTGGTCCGGGGGCCCCCGAGTGTTGTCAGTCCGCCCCCGGGGGAGGGGAGGGAGGGGGTGTAATTAAGGTGGGGTACGTGTGTGTGTGGGGAGGGGGGGGGTGCCAAACAAAGGGTCCGCCCCGGGTGCCAAATGCTCTAGGTACGCCCCTGCTCCTACACACTACCAGCACACAAAAAAAAGGTGTAAAAAAAATGCTTCACTTACACCTACAATGATAAATGTGGGCCATAGTGCTTTCCATTCCTCAGTATTTTCTCTTCCAAATATTGATTTTGGTCATACATTTTCTTAATGTCTGAATAAGAATGTTGGAAAAGAATCCATTCTAGTTCTAAATGGGTTTAAATAAAAAGACAAAGGCAGTAATTTGTCTTTTTACATAATTGCCTGTGTGGCTCACAAGTGAAATTCTGACAGTTCAGAATTTATATACCTTTTAGTGCTCTAAAATTGTATTGAGTTGTTTATGTGATAGCAGAAGTACAATTTTAGACCGACATTTCTAGTCACATAGACTAGACTTCATATAAATCAGTACTATAAGTCATAGAAATGCAATGCCAGAAACGGTGTATTGTCTTCCAGGAGAGAAGGTCACAGTTCAGCAGTTTCATATTTATATGTCAGAATATTTCAAAGGAACTATTCATATGCATCAGAACAGTATTTAAATCAAATTATAAAGCATCAAAGGTAATTGCTTGCTTAAAGCGCAACTGTCATCAAATCTGGGCCATATTACCTACACACAGCCTTTGTACTTTGTGCAGATTGTGTATTAGGCAGTGTTTTTACCTTCTTTCTGCCGTCCTTTATTACCCCAAAAAACTGTTTTGATGGAAACCGCACACAGTCAGATAGGCGTGGTGTGAGGTTTGCAGTGCCCCTGCCACCGCCACACCTATCCCCTGCACGTCAGCGCTGGGACCACTGTGTGATTGACACACAGGTCCCAGCTCCTGCGCCCCTTTGCTTATCTCCCGTGCGCACCGCAGCGTCTGTCGTCATGGCAAGCACTCGCTCCTGCCACCTACCTCCTCAGTGCGCATGCCCTGTGCCAGGGAGCGGTTTCCTCTCTGCCTCTAGGCATTGGGAATAGAAGCAACAGAGCGTGCATCTCCGGTTACCGGCACAGCAAGAAAGAGGAAGACTATTAGATATTTAGTAATAATAAAGGTGCTAGGGGTGTGAATCGCCAAGAATTTGGTGATACGATTCGAATCGCGATACCAGTGTGGCGATTCGATATATATCCCGATATATTGCGATACAGTCTAGGTGACGATACATCGCGATATATCCCGATTCTGTTTCAAAAAACAATGTCTTTTACACTTTTATTAAAACTTTATTTTTTTTTATACACTTTATTAGACTTTTAGGAGGAATCATTAGATTCCTCATACAGATGAATAGAGTTCTATTGAACTATATTAATCTGTGTGCTCTGCGATCCATTGATAGAGCCTAGTCTAGCCAGGCTCTATCAATGACAGAGCCTTGGGACAGCAGAAAGCTGAGGTAAGCCCTCCGGCTACCTCTATAGTGGATCACCCCCCTGCAAAAACGCTGCGGGGGGGCAATCCACCCCACTAGCCCACCAGGGAGCATTTACAGATCCCTTTAGACGCCGCTGTCTGGCTATTAGCGGCGGCCCCCGGCTACTGAGAACAGACGGGGACTGCAGAGTATGGAGCGGGCACGAATCCGGAGCCTCCTCCATCCATATTGCTGAGCACAGCCGAGGGCTGCAGAGTATGGATCGGGCAGGAGTCCGGAGCCAGCTCCATACACCCCTCTACACCCGCATGCTGGATATTAGCATCGGTGATGCATCAGTGGCCTCCGGATACTGAAATCAGCCGGGGGCTGCAGAGTACGGAGCGGGCACGAGTCGGAGCGGGCACGAGTCGGAGCCCGCTCCGTACAACCAGAGCACCGCCACGTCAGATCCGGCTCCACAAATGTGGAATTTGTATCTCCTGACGCCAGGGACGTGCTGTTCCGGGCGTCAGGAGATACAAATTCCACATCCCTAAAAGGATCGATTCAAAAAATATTTTGAATCGATTCAGTATCGCCAAATGGAAAATTGTGATAATCGCACAAATCGATTTTTTCTTACATCCCTAAAAGGTGCACATCTGAATAAAGTTTTTTTTGAACAGCAGAGCATGACAACACCCACTGCGGAGTGCACGGGGGATACGGGAAGAGGCGCATGTGCTGGGACCTGTGTGTCAATCACACAGCGGTCCCATCGCTGATGTGCAGGGGATAGGTGTGGCGGCGGCAGGGCATTCTCGCTCCATGCCTATCCAACTGTGCGGCTTCCATCAAAACAGTTATTTGGGGTAATAAACTGACGGCAGACAGAAGGTAAAAACACTGCCTAATACACAATCTGCACACAGTACAGAGGCTGTGTGTAGGTTATATGGCCCAGATTTGATGACAGTTGTGCTTTAAAGGGATGATGCATTACATTCTTTGTATGTCTTAGCATTGAACAGGTTAACTCAGGGATGGCCAAGCTGTACTAAATATTGGTAGGAAAATTGTTTGTACCAGGGTGTTGTGATCAATGACCTCTAAGACGAGTAAGCAGAAAAGAATGAGCTTAATATTTCATTTACTGAGTATTCCACATTAAAGGCTTCACAGAAAATCTGTGTTTTACAGTTAAAGTTCAGCTGCTCTATTTTATTAAAATAAGGAGGCATTTTAGTTCAACAAAGCAGAATGACTCTAGTAGTTCAGCTTGTTCTAACATACAATACTTAATAACTATATGTGTAGGCTTTATTTGAGAAAATATTGAAAAATATTAGTGACAGGTCAATCTATTAAATGATTCCTTGCACCAAAAAAGAAAGACACTCCTATTGCTGCTGTGTGGATTCCAAAACCAAGTCTCCCTGCAGATATCAAAGACCTTTACCAATAGAGGATATAGCTACTGTGCTTACTAAATCAATTCCCATTGTGTCTATAGGCTCTGGCTTGTATTGCAGCCTGTCCCCTTCCACTTGAATTGATCTATGCAGCAAAACCAAACACAACCCATGGAGTTTTGCTGAGTAATTTTATGACCTGCTTTAACTTACTTTTTTCTTTTTATTTTGTTATAACTGAGTATTTTCCCTACTAAAACTGGCATGTGAAAATTTTGCATCATACATGAAGCTGAAATTACAGGCATTTAATCTGATTTAAAACTGGCAATAACACAGATTAACCATTGAGAAGATACCCAAAACTACCTTATATCATGTCAAATGTCACAAATTAATTGCTTAAACGTAACTTACTGTATTTTTCGCCGTATAAGACGCACTTTTTCTTCCCCAAAACTGGGGGGGGAAAGTCGGTGTGTCTTATACTGCGAATACACCCCTATCGCGGCGGTCCCTGTGGCCATCAACGGCCGGGACCCGCGGCTAATACAGGACATCACTGATCGCGGTGATGCCCTGTATTAACCCTTCAGATCAAAGCTGACCGCCGCATCTGAAGGGAAAGTGACACTAACCCGGCTGTTCAGTCGGGCTGTTCGGGACCGCCGCGATTTCACCGCAGCGGTCCCGAACAGCCCGACTGAATAGCCGGGTTAGTGCTTACAGGACACCGGGGGGGGGGGACCTTACCTGCCTCCTTGGTGTCTTCTCCGTTCAGGGATCCCCTGTATGCCGGCGCTCTCCTTCCTCGTCATCACGTCGTCGCGTATGTGCGTCAGCGTGCGTAACGACGTGATGGCGGCGACGGAGAGCGAGGATACCCGGCCGGCAGCAGAGACGTTCCAGAGCGACGGGGACACGGTGACAGTGATGGAGCGACATCCAGGGCAGCGGTGACGGGTCCAGGGCGGCGGGGACACGTGAGTATTACCTCCTCCTGCAGTGGTCTTCAATCTGCGGACCTCCAGATGTTGCAAAACTACAACTCCCAGCATGCCCGGACAGCGTCTTATACGCTGGTGCGTCCTATAGGACGAAAAATACGGTACTATAAATAACTGACAAAATCCACACAAAGTGGAGGTGCCTGGTCCTACTCATGTTCAGCTATGTAATGCATATGAATGTGAGCTCCTATATCATGTCAGCCTAAAATATGGGCCTTCTTAGAAAATTGATTAGTTAATGCACAGCCTGTATACATAGTAACATAGTTCATAAGGTTGAAAAAAGATCAGAGTCCATCAAGTTTAACCTATAACCCTAATGAGTCCCTACTGAGTTGAGTAGATCCAGAGGAAGGCAAAAAACCCTCATACTAGAGGTAAAAATTCCTTTCCGACTCCAAATATGGCATCAGAATAAATCCCTGGATCAACGTTCTGTCCCTATAACTCTAGTATACATAACCAGCGATGTTATTATTCTCCATAAATCCATCCAGCCCCTTTTTGAACTCTATTACGGAGTTCACCATGACCACCTCCTCCGGGAGAGAATTCCACAGTCTTCTTTCCTCTAAATGTAGAGGATGCCCCCTTGTTATAGATACAGTCCTGGGTATAAATAGATCATGGGAGAGATCTCTGTACGGTCCCCTGATATATTTATACATAGTTATTAGGTCTCCCCTAAGCCTTCTTTTTTCTAGACTAAATAACCCCAATTCTGATAATCTTTCTGGGTACTGTAGTCCTCCCATTCCCCGTATTACCCTGGTTGCCTGTCTTTGAACCCTCGCCAGCTCCACTATATCTTTCTTGTACACTCCAGTACTGTACGCAGTATTCTATGTGTGGTCTGACTAGTGATTTGTAGAGCAGTAGAATTATTTCCTTGTCGTGGGCATCTATGCCCCCATTTATGTACCCCATGATTTTATTTGCCTTGGCCGCAGCTGCCCGACACTGGTCACTACAGCTAAATTTACTGTTAACTAAGACTCCCAAGTCCTTTTCCACGTCAGTCGTCCCAAGTGTTCTCCTATTTAATACATAATCCCAGACCAGATTTCTCCTCCCCATGTGCATTACCTTACATTTATCAGTGTTGAACGTCATCTGCCACTTCCCAGCCCAAACCTCCAATCTATCCAGATTCATTTGTAACAGTTCACTGTCCTCAATAGTGTTTACCGCTTTTCAGATTTTAGTATCATCTGCAAAGATTGCTACTTTACTATTTAAAGGGGTACTCCCGTGGAAAACTTATTTTTTTTTTTAAATCAACTGGTGCCAGAAAGTTAAACAGATTTGTAAATGACGTCTATTAAAAAATCTTAATCCTTCCAGTACATTTAGGGGCTATATACTACAGAGGAAATGCTTTACTTTTTAGATTTCTCTGATGTCATGACCACAGTGCTCTCTGCTGACCTCTGCTGTCCATTTCAGGAACTGTCAAGAGCAGCATATGTTTGCTTTGGGGATTTTCTCCTGCTCTGGACAGTTCCTAAAATGGACAGCAGAGGTCAGCAGAGAGCACTGTGGTCATGACATCAGAGAAATCTAAAAAAGTAAAGCATTTCGTCTGTAGTATATAGCCTCTAAAAAGTACTGGAAGGATTAAGATTTTTTAATAGAAGTAATTTACAAATCTGTTTAACTTTCTGGCACCAGTTGATTTAAAAGAAGAAAAAAAAAGAAAAAAGTTTCCCACGGGAGTACCCCTTTAACCCCTCTACAAGGTCATTAATGAATATATTAAATAGGACAGGAACCAAGACAGACCCCTGTGGTACCCCACTAGTAACAGTCACCCAATCAGAATAAGTACCGTTAATAACCACCCTCTGTTTCCTATCACTAAGCCAGTTACTTACATACACACATTCTCCCCCAGACCAATCTCTCTCATTTTATGCACCAACCTTTTATGTGGAAAAGTATCAGATGCTTTGGAAAAATCCAGATATGCGACATCCAGCAATTGCCTCCTCATAAAAGCTGATCAGGTTAGTTTGACTGGACTGATCAGGCTTAATCCGTGAGTGACTACCACTATACTAATTTCCGACATAAGAGAATTTACACCAGGCCAGGTTGGTATGGGTTCCCTCCTCGGTACCCCAGGGAGTTCTGCTTTAATTCATGAAGAAACAGTTGGTTTTAACATTGTGCAAAGTAGGAGGGTAAATTATGACATCACAATTAGCATATTACATTCTGATTGGTTGTTCAAATATTGTGTCCTTATATTTTAGCATATCTAGTGTCCATTAGTTTCTTGGAAAAAGTTCTCTGCTTATCAGATGTTTTGACTTTATAATCCTGAATGGTGCCATGACAAGGTCTCGGTTCAGAGTCACAAACAGATAATATTTTGAGTATAGGGTTGAAGGATAAAATTATGTGTCATCCTATATGCTGATAAGTCATTGGTGGCGTAGCATAAGTCTTTATCTGGTGAGACGTCTAGCTTGAGATTTCTTCATCTTTCCACGAAATCCAATGTTCAGACGTCCTATATTCATCTCAAGTCTCTAGTCTTAGTGAAAGGGCAAAGTGATAAGATGAAATGTTTTGTATTTAGCATTGGGCTGTCTGGCGTTGATCCAAGGTTATTCAGTCATTAGTAGTTTGCAAACTCCGGAAAGGGTGCATAGTTCAACAAATAGAAATGCATTCAGCATTAGAAATGACATGTAAATATATCAGTATTAATATATATATATATATATATATATATATATATATATATATATATATATAGATTGACAATTGAAAGCAAATAAAAACTGCTCATGGGTTGAGGATAGCTTAACAAATATTTTCCTCGAGCATCAGCAATGGCATATTGGCATATTAGTATTAAGATATTGATAAGTCATCAGAAACATAAGGGTCATCCCTATCAGCACCACATTTGCCATGGGCCAGTCCTGGAGAACATGGATCACTATAGAGTTCCTGAATATTAAAAAATAGGGGTCTGTCTCTTAAATTACTTAATTCCTTTAGAACATGGGGGGGAATGCCATCTGGACCTGGTGATTTGTCTATTTAGATTTTTTGTAGGCGGCACTGTACTTCTTCCTGTGTTAGTCAGGTGACCTGTACTGGGGAGTTTAACTTATCCCGCTGTATTTCACCTGGCATTTCATTTTCCTCAGTAAATACAGTGGAGAAGGACTGAGCCCTTTTTCACCTTAAGGACGCAGCCCTTTTTTGCAATTCTGACCACTATCACTTTATGCATTAATAATTCTGGGATGCTTTTACAGATTATTCTGATAAAAACCCCAACATGGCATACTGTTTTGGAAACTATACCCCTCAAGGAACGTAACAAGGGGTCCAGGGAGCCTTAACACCCCACAGGTGTTTGACGACTTTTCGTTAAAGTTGGATATGTAAATTATTTTTTTTTTTTCACAAAAATTCTGGTTTTTCCCCAAAGTTCACATTTTTGCAAGGGGTTATAGGAGAAAATGCCACCCAAAATTTGTAACCCCATCTCTTCTGAGAAGAGAAGTCGTCACAACAGGCTTTTGGAAAGCAAATTTAGCTGTAATGGTTTTTGGGGGGCATGTCACATTTAGGAAGCCCCTATGGTGCCAGAACAGCAAAAAAAAAAAAAAAAAAAAAAAAAAAAAACACAATGCATACTATTTTGGAAACTACACAAGGAACATAATAAGGGGTACAATGAGCCTTAACACCCCACAGGTGTTTGACAAATTTTCGCTAAAGTTGGACAGGAAAATGAAAAATGTTATTTTTTTCACTAAAATGCTGATGTTACCGCAAACCTTTTTTGTTTTCACAAGGGGTAATTGGAGAAAAAGCCTCCCAAAATGTGTAATCATATTTCTTCTGAGTATGGAAATACCCCATATGTGGATGTAAATTGCTCTGCGGGTGAACTACAATGCTCAGAAAAGAAGGAGCGCCATTGAGCGTTTGGTGAGTGAAGTTGGAATAGAAGTCGGGTGCCATGTGCCTTTACAAAGCCCCCTGTAGTGCCAGAACAATGGACCCCCCCACATGTGACCCCATTTTGGAAACTACACCCCTCACAGAATTTAATAAGGGGGGCAGTGAACATTTACACTCCACTGGCATTTGACAGATCTTTGGAACAGTGGGCTGTGCAAATGATACATTTTTCATTTTCACGGACCACTGTTCCAAAAACCTGTCAGACACCTGTGGGGTGTAAATGCTCACTGTACCCCTAATTACATTACGTGAGGGGTGTAGTTTCTAAAATGGGGTCACATGTGCTCCCTACCCCCCCCCCCCCCCCCACACCTCTGTTCTGGCACTATGGGGGCTTTGTAAACACACATGGCCTTCAATTTCGGACACATTCTCTCTCCACAATCCCAATGTCGCTCCTTCTCTTCTGAGCATTGTAGTGTGCCAGCAGAGCAATTTATATCCACATATGGGGTATGTTTTTACTCAGAGGAAATGGAGTTACAAATTTTGGGGGGCTTTTTTCCTATTCTCCCTTGTGAAAATGAATAATTTAGGGTAACACCAGCATTTTAGTGAAATAATTTTTTTTTTTTCATTTTCACATCCAACTTTAACGAAAATTTGTCAAACACCTCTGGGGTGTTAAGGGTCACTATACCCCTTCTTACCTTCTGTGTGGGGTGTGGTTTCCAAAATGTGGTCACATCTGGGTATTTATTGTTTTGTGTTTATGTCAGAACCGTTGTAAAATCAGCCCCCCTGTGCAAATCACCAATTTAGTGTACATAGCGCGCTCTCACCCCTGAGCCTTGTTGTGAGTCCACAGAACATTTTACGCCCACACATGGGGTATTTCTGTATTCAGGAGAAATTGCGTTACAAATTGTGGGGATCTTTTTTTCCTTTTACCACTTGTGAAAATTAAAAGTAAGGGGCAATACCAGCATGTTAGTGTAAAAAAATTATTTTTTTACACTAACATGCGGGTGTAGACCCCAACTTTACCTTTTCATAAGGGGTAAAAGGATAAAAAGCCCCCAAAATTTGTAACGCAATTTCTCCCGAGTACGGAGATACCCCATATCTGGCCCTAAACTGTTTCCTTGAAATACGACAGGGCTCCAAAGCGAGAGAGCGCCATGCGCATTTGAGGCCTAAATTGGGGGTTTGAATCCGCAACAAAAATACCCCACGGCAGTGTTTCCCAAACAGAGTGTCTCCAGCTGTTGCAAAACTACCAGCATGCCTGGACAGTCAGTGGCTGTCCGGCAATACTGGGAGTTGTTGTTTTTCAACAGCTGGAGGCTCTGTTTTGGAAACAGTGCCGTACAAGACATTTTTTTTTTTATTGGTGGTGGTGGGGGGGGGGGGGACGACGACAGTGTAGGGGTTTGTGTATATGTAGTGTTTTACTTTTTATTTTGTGTAAGTGTAGTGTAGTGTTTTTAGGGTACACCTCCTGCTGTATCCTGCCGCTGGGACCGCCGCCGGGACCGCCGACGCTGTATCCTGCCGCCGGGACCGATCCTGCTGCTCCTGTCGTCGCCACTGCACACGAGGGGACCCCTGCCGGACCAGGGCAAGGTAGGAGACTCCATTCACCTTGTCTCGGACAGCCCCATTCACCCTTTTTTTCCGGGTCACCTGAAACCCAATTGACCCGAAATAGCGGCAAATCGTCAGTCTGAATTGACCGGAGATTTGCCGTGATCGCTGACATGGGGGGGGGGGTCTCAGGACCCCCCCTCGGTGATATGCCGGGATCAGCAGTCATCCCGTTCCGATCACCGCGTCCAGAGACGCGGTGATCCAGGAAAGCTGTGCTATAAAGGTATGGCGCTGTGCGCTAAGTACTTCATAGCAGCGCCGTACATTTACGGTGCATGTCCTTAAGGGGTTAAGGACTCAGCCCATTTGGGCCTTAAGGACTTTAATTTTTACATTTTTGTTTTTTCCTCCTTGCCTTCTAAAAATCATAACTCTTTTATATTTTCATCCACAGACTAGTATGAGTGCTTGTTTTTTCCGCAACCTGTTGTCCTTTGTAAAGACATCACTCATTTTACCATGAAATGTATGGCACAGCCAAAAAAATACTATTTGTGTGGGGAAATTGATAAGAAAACCACAATTTTGCAAATTTTGGAAGGTTTCGTTTTCATGCTGTACATACACTTTATGGAAAAAAAAAAATGTATTCTGTGGGTCAATACCTCTATTTTGCTGACCTATAACTTTTTCAATTTTCTGTATAAGCGACGGTATGAGGGCTAATTTTTTGCGCCATGATCTGCAATTTCTTTTGATACCACATTTGCATATATAAAACTTTTAATAATCAAATTTTTGGTGGAATAAAATTTTATAAAAATTTTTTTTTACGTTCACGCCGTTTACCTTATGGGATAATTAACATTATATTTTAATAGTTTGGATAATTATGCATGCGGCAATACCAAATATGTTCATAAAAAAATTGTTTTACACTTTTTGGGGGTAAAATGGGGAAAAACAGACAATTTACATTTTATTGGGGGAGGGGATTTTTCACATTTATTTTTAATTAAATTTTTTTAAATTTTTTACTTTACTATTGATAGCAAACATTTGATTGCTAATACTGTTCAATTCTATGTATAGGACATAGCACTGATCAGTGTTAGCGGCTATCTTCTGCTCTTGTCTGCTCGATCTCAGACCAGAGCAGAAGACGCCAGGAGATGGACGGAGGCAGGTGAGGGGACCTCTGTCCGTCATTACAGATGATCGGATCGCCCCGGCAGCGCTATGGGCGATCCGATTGTCCACATTAAGTGCCGCACTTCTGCAGATGCCGTGATCTGTATTGATCAAGCATATGAGGGGTTAATGGCGGGCATCTGCACGATAGTGGATGTCCGCCATTACCAGTGGGTCCCTGGCTGCTTTCAGCAGCCAGGACCAGCTGCGCATGACCCGAGCATCGATCCGATGCTCGTGGTTATGTATAGGAGGTGAATATACATCATGGGGCGTTAAGTACCACCTCACCAGGACATACATTTACGACCTGTGTCATTAAGGGGTTAATATATTTGCTTTTTACTGACCCCTGTTTATAATTTCTTCCTAATCATTTTTCAAGGGCCTACACTTTCATTTTTGACCTTTTTGCTATTTATATAGTTAATGAACATTTTGGGGTTAGTTTTACTCTCCTTGGCAATGAGTCTTTCTGTCTCTATTTTTGCAGATTTTATCTGGTTTTTTTTTTTACATATTTTACATTTTTCTTTATAGCTTTTTAATGCTTCTTCACTGCCGTCCTGTTTAGTAGTTTAGCTTTATTTTTGTCATTTATTCCCCCCTTAATGTTTTTATCCATCCATATTGGTTTTCTTTTATTTCTAATCCTTTTATTCCCATAAGGTATAAACATTTTACAGTGAGAATTTAAGATATGTTTTTAAGTCTCCCATTTAGTGTCAGTATTCTTGTTTTTGAGGACATTATCCCATTTAATATTGTTAAGGGCTTCTCTGAGTTAATCAAACTTTGCTTTCCTAAAGTTCATTGTTTTTGTGGCCCCTCGAGAGATTCCCTTATTGAAGAACAAGTTACAATACATTATATTATGATCACTATTTCCTAGGTATCCTTCTACTTGCACATTAGTTAGGGTGCATTCACACCACGTTTTGTACATACGGGTGCCGGATCCGGACTTAATATTAACCAACAGACCTGACAGAGTAAGGGTGCATTCACACCACATTTTGTACATACTGGTGCCGGATCCAGCAGGTGGAGGGGCAAACCGGGCGCTCCCGTACCCCGGCCGAATCAGCCCGTGACTCCATTTACTTTAATGATCCGACCAGAGTCAAACGTATGCGGTTTCCTGACCGGACCTAAAACCGTAGTATACAACGGTTTTATGTCTGGTTCAAAACCGCATACGGGTCAAAACTGAGCCGACCAGTGTCACCGTTTGACTCCGGTCGGATCATTAAAGTAAATGGAGTCACGGGCAGATCCGGCCAGGGTACGGGAGTGCCCGGTTTGCCCCTCCCCCTGACGGATCCGGCACCAGTATGTACAAAATGTGGTGTGAATGCACCCTTACTCTGTCAGGTCTGTTGGTTAATATTAAGTCTAGTAGGGCGCCCCCTCTGGTCGGGCCCGGCACCATTTGGGACAGATAATTTTCTTTAGCTATAGTCAGACACCTGTTTTCTTTATGAGATTCACAGGTCTCAGTCTCCCAGTTTATATCAGGATAGTTAACCCCTTAAGGACCCGGGGTTTTTCCTTTTTTGCATTTTCGTTTTTTCCTCCTTACCTTTAAAAAATCATAACTCTTTCAATTTTGCACCTAAAAATCCATATGATGGCTTTCTGTTTGCGCCACCAATTCTACTTTGTAATTATATCAGTTATTTTACCCAAAAATCTATGGTGAAACGGAAAAAAAAAATCATTGTGAGACAAAATAGAAAAAAAAATGCAATTTTGTAATTTTTGGGGGCTTCCATTTCTATACAGTACATTTTACGGTAAAAATGACACCTCCTCGTTATTCTGTAGGTCCATACGATTAAAATGATACCCTACTTATATAGGTTTGATTTTGTTGTACTTCTGGAAAAAAATCATAACTACATGCAGGTAAATTTATACGTTTAAAATTGTCATCTTCTGACCCCCATAACTTTTTATTTTTCCGTATATGGGGTGGTATGAGGGCTCATTTTTTACACTGTGATCTGATGTTTTTAGCGGTAGCATTTTTGCAATGATAGGACTTATTGATCACTTTTTATACATTTTTTCATGATGTAAATAGTGACCAAAAATGCATCATTTTGGACTTTTTTTGCGCGTACGCCATTGACCGTGCGGTTTAATTAATGATATTTTTATAATTTGAACATTTCCGCACGTGGCGATACCACATGTTTATTTTTATTTTTTATTTACACAGTTTTTTTTTTTTTTAATGGGAAAAGGGGTGTGATTCAAACTTTTATTAGGGAAGGGGTTAAATGATCTTCATTCACTTTTTTTTCCCACTTTTTTTGCAATGTTATAGCTCCCATAGGGGGCTATAACACTGCACACACTGATCTTTTACATTGATCAGTGGTTTCTCATAGGAAACCACTGATCGATGATTCTGCCGCTTGACGACTCATGCCTGGATCTCAGGCACTGAGCAGTCATTAGGCGATCGGACAGCATGGAGGCAGGTAGGGATCCTCCGGCTGTCTTGTAAGCTGTTTGGGATGCCGCGATTTCGCCGCAGCAGTCCCGAACAGCTCCCTGAGCTAACCGGCATGGTTTTACTTTCATTTTAGACGCGGCGTTCAACTTTGAACGCCAGGACGAAAGGGTTAATAGCGCGGCACCGCGATCATTGCTGCTCTCGATTAGCCACGGGTCCCGCATTATAGAACGGGAGCGGACTCATGACGTACCGGTACGTCATGGGTCCTTAAGAGGTTAAAGTCCCCCATTATCACCTCATTCTGATTTGCTGCCTTGTTTGCCTCAGTAATTGATCTTCTGCCTCTTCCATTATGTTTGGTGGCTTATAGCAAACCCCTATCAGAATTCTTTTTTTATCTCCATATATTTCTACCCATAGGGACTCCACATTATCGTTTTCCCCTCAAATATCCTCCCGCAGTGCGGCCTTCAGACTGGACTTTACAACATAAAAACAAACTCCTCACCCTTTCCATTTTGTCCGATCCTTCCTGAATGGACTATAACCCTGTATGTTGACCGCCCAGTCAGAGCTATCGTCAAACCAAGGCTCTCTTATACCCACCAGGTCATAATCCTCAGACATTTTCAACTCCAGTTCGTCAGTTATTGGTCAGACTTCTGGCATTAGTCAACATGCAATTCAATAGTGTATGTTTTATTTTTTTCCTATGATGCCTATCCCTATTAACTATTCTAACCCCTCCCCCTGCTCCACCCCAGGTACATTAAGAAGTCTCCCCTCTCTATCTACACTATCTTCCCCCTCTGTGTTGTAGGTTCGCTCCCCCCCCCAGTCCCTAGTTAAACACTCCTTCACCCTTCTAGCCATCTTCTCCCCAAGCACAGCTGGACCCTCCCCATTGAGGTGCAGCCCGTCCCACGGTAGAGCCGGTATCTGACAGCGAAGTCTGCCCAGTTCTCCATGAAACCGAACCCCACCTTCCTACACCAGCTTCTGAGGCACTTTTTTTTATCTCCCTGATCTCCCGCTGCCTCTCTGGTGTGGCTCATGGTTCAGGTAATATTTCAGAAAATATTACCTTGGAGGTCCTTGCCTTAGCTTGCGGCCGAAGTCCCTGAAATCATTTTTAAGGACACTCCACCTACCTCTTACTTTGTCATTGGTGACAATGTGTACCATGACTGCTGGGTCCTCTCCAGCCACACCCAGTTACCTGTCAACCCAATCCGTCAAATTTGCTTGCTAGGAAGACAACACACTCTTCGGCGATCACGGTCTTTGCGAAGGCCTGCCCTGCACTCCTCCCTCGCTCCTTACTGGAGCAGACCCCCCCCCCCCCCCCCCCGGCGGTCAGAGGCAGGGTCCTTCTGCAGTACTGCTAGCTCTGAAATGGCATCCCCCTCATCTGCCAACTGGGCAAACTTGTTTTGGTGTGCCAGTTCAGGACTAGCCTCCCAGACACTTTTCCCTGTACTCTGTTTTCTAACTGTAACCCAGCTAACTGCCTGGCTGTCTGTCCCACTATCCTCCCCCACCTCTACCCCAGAGAGTACTTGCTCAGTGAGCAGGAGACTCCTCTCCAGGTTGTCAATGCATCTCAGTGTTGCCAGTTGCTCCTCTAGATACAGGGTCTGGGCTTCCAAATGAACAACTCGCACACATCTCGCACAACAGTATGCTCTCTCGAACTGCGGTTCAAGGATTGCATACATTGTGCAAGATGAACACAGGACTCCCTTTACCAACATGGAGGCTATACTAGATTTGGGGATTGCAAAAATTAACAGTAAAAAAAAATCTAATATTTCAATTTAAACTCCCTGTATTTAAAGTCCCTCTCAGTTTTATACTACACTCACTTGTATACTTCACACTCTTGTATACAGACACACAATCGCTAGCTCAATAATCACTTAGTGTACTTGCTTTATATTTACCACAACCACCTTTCTTCCACTGCCTGGAAGTGAATGCAAAATAACAGTAATGAACAGTGTTTAATTTTGTTCCCTCAAAATAACAGCACACAGCCATTAATGTCAAAACTTTGGCAACAAAAGTGAGTACACTCTTCAGTAAAAATGTCCAAATGTGACTCGTTATAATGAAATATTTACAAAAATGTGAGGGGTGTACTCACTATCAACTTTGAAACAACAACAATTGAGTTCCTTGTATAATACTTTTAGGCTGCTTTCACACTATAAAATTAATCGGTTTTAAAAATCCGTCTGATGTTCCGTCATGAAAACCCTGCAAATCAGCCGTTAAACGGCCGTTAGACAATTTCCATTATAGTCTATGGGATTTTTACATTATCCGTTTTAATCCGTTATAGTCCGTTAATAATGGACGTTATTTTGTGACAGGAGAATGAACGTAAGAAATAGTGCATGCACTATTTCTCCCTTTACCATCTTCTGTCACAAAATAACATCTGTTATTAACGGACTATAACGGATTAAAACCGATAATGTAAAAATCCCATAGACTGTAATGAGATTTTCTAACGGCCGTTTAATGGCCGATTTGCAGGGTTTTCATGACTGAACATCAGACGAATCTTTAAAAAGGATGAATTTTATAGTGTGAAAGCAGCCTTATCACTGATCGTTGCCCATACTTAAAGAGCTCCACTCAACTCCATATTGCACACTAGATAATACACATATGTAGTGCAATAGTATGCTGACTTCACGCCAACTAAGCTTTACATAGCAGGTGAGTTGAAATTCAAAACGTAACTCGCGATTTCTGTGGAAATATTCTTCCGGCTTTATTGCATAATTTCATATTGCACATCGGTTCGTCTCACAAAACTCTGTTAAACAGCATTGAAGCAGCAGAAAATAGCAGCATATTCTATAGTTTCACCAGTCATGGCACAACGTTTCAGGGGCGGACCCCCTTATTCATACACATTGACTGCTGGAAACATGAACATCTAAGTAAGAACTACTACACTGCTGCATGTAATTAAAAAAGCACTCTCAATCTTAAAGTGCACATATATCTTAAATTCTTTCAGGGGTGTGGAAATTTTATAAAAAACTACTTGTCCACGGGACTAAAATGGAGCAAAATCTACTTGTCCCTCATGACGATCCACTTGTCCGGGCCAATTTTCGCTTTTACGCTCTGATTTTTTCCTCCTCGCCCTATAATAGCCATAACTACCTAATATAATGACACCTTATAATTTTTCAATAACATATTCTCTGAACCAAAAAATATATATTATATTTAGGGAAGTGAAATTGAAATAGTAAAAGATAATTTTGCAGATTTGGTTTTCTTTTCTGCGCCATTTACCTTGTGGTTAAGGTAACATGTTAGTTTTATACTTTAGGCGCCTGATTACAGCGATACCAGATTTGTATCGTTTACATCATGTTTTACTAATTCTGAACTTTTTCTAATTTTTTTAATTGCCATTTTTTAACCCCTGTAGCTTTATTTTTTCCCGCATACCAGACTGTATGAGGGCTCATTTTTTGCGCCATAATCAGTTTTTTGTATCGGTACCATTTTGGTATTGATCTGACTTTTTAATCGCTTTTTAACTTTTTTTCTGGGATATTATAAAAATTGCAAATCTGTGGTTTGGTATTTTTATTACATTTACCGTACGGGATACATAATGTTATATTTTAATAGGTCGTACAATTACGCACGAAGCGATACCAAATATGTTTATTTTTATTATGTTTACATGTTTTTATATAGGAGAAGGGTGATTTGAACTTTTAACATGGAAGGGGTCAATGCAGCGGTCTTCAAACTGTGGCCCTCCAGATGTTGCAAAACTACAACTCCCAGCATGCCCGGACAGCCAACGGCTGTCCTGGCATGCTGGGAATTGTAGTTTTGTAACATCTGGAGGGGCACCGTTTGAAGACCACTGGGTGTCTTTCAAACTTTTATTAGACTTTATTAGACTTATGAGGAATCATTAGATTCCTCAGACAGATGAATAGATTCTATTGAACTCCATTGATCTGTGAGCTCTGTGATCCATTGATAGAGTCTGGTCCAGCCAGGATCTATCAATGACAGAGCCGGGACAGGAGGAAGCAGAGGTAAGTCCTCCGGCTACCTCCATAGTGGATCGCCCCCCTGCGATCGCGCTTTGGGGGGGGTGATCCACCCCCCTAGACCCCCAGGCATTGCATTCACATGTCCCTTTAGACCAGTGGTTCTCAACCTTTTTGGTGACCGTACCCCTCAAGGCCTGAAAGTATGTCCACGGGTACCCCCTCACGCGGAACTTGCGAGCGAGGGGTACCCGCAGACAAAAGGTGTGTTCTTACCTTTATACTAATGCATCCCATCTCCCTCTTAATCCCCTTGTGCTATTATTCCCCCTCCGTCTTACTCCCCCTTTCCCACAATTCCCACCTCCCTCTGATTCCCTTTTACCATTATTCCCCCTCCATCTTTATCCCCTTGTGCCATTATTATCCAATATGGAACAAGGGGATTAAGATGGAGGAGGGGGAATAATGATACAGGGGGATTAATATGGAGGGGGGGGGGTTTGATAATTCCCCCCTCCCTCTGATCCCCTTTTGCCATATCGGATAATAATAGCACAAGGGGATTAAGATGGAGGGGGGGGGGGATAATCAACCCCCCCCCCTCCATATTAATCCCCTTGTGTCATTATTCCCCCCTCCCTCTGATCCCCTTTTGTCATTTTCCCCCCTCCATATTAATCCCCTTGTGCCATTATCGGATATGGCAAAAGGGGGATCAGAGGAAGGGGGGACTGGTGCAAGGGGATTAAGATGGAAGGGGAGAGGGGAGTAATAAAGCACAAGACATAAAATTTCAATGCCTTGTGCTTTATTTCTCCCCCTCCATCTTAATGCCTTGTGCTCCGTCCCATACAGCCCCTCCCCTGTACCATACAGTTGTTTACCTGGCGTCCTGTGGTCCCGTTACCTGCTGCTTCACGGGATGTTCCACAGGGCCGCACTGACGTGTGACGTCCCCCTGCGCTGTGCGGCAACTCCGCGCAACGTCAGGGGAGGCCACACGTCTCCCTGGCAACCACGCAGCTCACTTACAGTAGCCCCGGCCGCATCTCTGGCCGCGCTACTGTACAGTGAGCTGCCGCGGCGATGCGCTGACAAATACTGGCCAATGCATGGCCGGTATTGGTCAGCGTTTTCGCGTACCCCAGGTTGAGAACCCAGGCTTTAGACGCCGCTGTCAGCTTTGACAGCGGCGATCTAAAGGGTTAATAGCCAGCCGCGGCGATCGCCACATGCTGGCTATTAGTGGCGGCCCCCGGCTACTGAGAACAGCCGGGGGCCGCAGAGTATGGAGCGGGCAGGAATCCCGAGCCCGCTCCATACATACTGCAGAGCGCCGCATACAGTCTCCCCGTGCAGACGTGCCTCCTCCCCTCAGCTCTCCGAAGCTACAGCTGGGGGGAGTGAAGCCAGAGGACGCAGGTCTGCACGGGGAGAAGTAAGCCACGCCCCCTCATCTCCCCCCCCGCACGTCTACAGAGCAGGGGAGAGAGAGACATACACAGCTTCTCATCTCCCCTACTCTCCCCTACTCTGCTTCGGATCTGCAGTCTGTATGGAGCGGGCTCCCGACTCCTGCCCGCTCCATACAGACTGCAGATCCGCCGCACTTGTCAGGTCCGGCCCTGCTTGCCCGAAGCCGGGCTAAGGGCCGGACAAATTCACCTGCCCGGCGCCCAAAACTGCTAGTCCGGGGCGTCGGGCGATAGAAATTCCACATCCCTGTCTTTTATATATACAATTCAGCATAATGGGTCTTTCAAAAATACATTAAAACTGCAGTGTTCATTCATACCTCTCGGCATCAATGTTTCAAGCTAAGCTTGAAAGCTTTTTCGGTAACGATTTTCATTAGGGTGAATAGTGACCTGTTCTAAAATCTGCCATCTAAGTTTGATGACCTTGTTCCTGGTGAAAAACAGATTTGTAAATTACTTCTATTAAAAAATCTTAATCCTTCCAGTACTTATTAGCTGCTGAATACTACAGAAGAAATTATTTTCTTTTTGGAAGACAGAACTCTGTGCTTACATCATGAGCACAGCGCTCTCTGCTGACATCTCTGTCCATTTTAACCCCCTGAGGACTTTTTCCGTTTTTGCATTTTCATTTTTTCCTCCTTACCTTTAAAAAATCATAACTCTTTCAATTTTGCACCTAAAAATCCATATGATGGCTTATATTTTGCGTCACCAATTTTTCTTTGTAATGACGTCAGTCATTTTACCCAAAAATCTACGGCGAAACGGAAAAAAAATCATTGTGAAACAAAATTGAAAAAAAAAACGCCATTTTGTAATTTTGGGGGCTTCCGTTTCTACACACTATATTTTTCGGTAAAAATGACACCTTCTCTTTATTCTGTAGGTTTGATTTTGTTGTACTTCTGGAAAAAGTGTTGTAGTTTCACCATATTTGGTAGATGTTATTTCTAATCTATCCTTTTCACTTTTAGGACTTTCCTTATTGCTGCCTTATGTTCATTGATGCATATTTTTTTTATTTCTAGAAGTTTGACCCATGTATCCTTTACCACAAGGGCATTTTAATAAATAAATAACATTGCTAGAATTACAAGTATGAAAACCCTTAATGTGAATTTTATGACCTTTGGTGGGTTGATGTACTACATCACCTTTGATAATGTTATTACAAATTGTACACGATAAACAGGGAAATGTATCCTGTTTATGGGCCGCTAAAAATGTTTGTCTAACCTTCTTTTTAACTGCAATGTCACTTTTAATTAATCTGTCGCCCAACAATTTTCCTTTTTTTGTGAACATACATGGGCAAATTGGTAAATAATGATCCCTACTTTGGGTCTGCTTTTAATAATACCCAATATTTTTTCATAACTTTTTTCACCAAATTACTCATCTTATCATATGCGTTCACATACAATACTCCTGTACATTAGACTGTAGTCTGTCGAATCTTTGTTTTGTCCCTTTTGGTTTTGCCTAAAAAACATATCTGTGTTTGGCCAGATTGTGCTTTCATACGTTGTGGTTTTTTATTTTCGTTCTCCGAAGCCTCAGAAGATGTATAATTACTTGTATTTCCTTACTGTTTTAAACTTCGTTGTTGGCGGCGCTCTTCTGCCCAAGTGTATACCTGATTGTGCAAATAATCACGCATATTGCACTCCAATTTTTGTAATTTATTCTGCAAAGTCACAGTTTTGAGTCTCTCCATTTCATGGTTAATTTTACTTTGTAACTGTTCAAACTCTAATTTACTGTTTTTATTTATTTACAATCTTTAATTTCTTTTTTGAGAGGTTCAATTGCCATCAGTAAATGCTGTACTGTTAATAACATTAAATCCAAAGAATGACAGTTATTCATGGCATACCACCTTTGGTCAAAAACCGCATCATCAGGAAGTAAATTAGGGGTTAATTTGCACCTTAAACCTCTCGGAATATGTTTAACCTTTAAATACTCAGTTATTGTGGAGGCATGGAATGACAAATTCATTCCTTTGTTTTACCTTACCTTGCATTGCTCTTTAATGATGGTAAACGGAAAGCCTGCTTCAGTCGCCAGGATATTATTGCACTCATGCTCTGAAAATGAAAATACTTCAGCTGCATTTTCAGTGATTAGGGATAAATCAGAGAAAGACATGTTTGGATCAGGAACTTCAAATTGAATGGATATGAACAGTCAACTTTGAAACAACAACAATTGAGTTCCTTGTATAATACTCTTATGACAGATGGTAGCCCATACTTAAAGAGCTCCGCTCAACTCCATATAGCACAGGCAAAACCAAAGGGGACAAAAGGAAGATTCAACAGACTACAGACATGGGAGAGCTGATAAAGAGACTTCTACACTGTCAGAAAAAGAAAAAGACGAAGAAGAAAACGCAGGGAATAAAAAAAAAAATCAAAGAAAACTAAATAATCTTGTGATTAATATTTCAGACAAGGCAATCACACAGGACAAACTTGGGTTGCTAAATAGAGGACTACATTTTGTGCATAATCATGAAAAATCTAAATTTGAGTTTAAAGTAGTAGTCATTTTTAGTAGTAAATTTGAGTAGCTGTATTAGTCCAGTGATGCAGATGCAAATCTTAAAATGTTGCAGTATCTTGTAATACCTTTTTTATTGGACTAACAGCATTTTGTAGAGACAAGCTTTCGGGATTCCTCCCTTTATCAAGTCTTTGCTTTGGATTTGGATTTGCTTTGGATTTGCTTTGGACTTGATAAAGGGAGGAATCCCGAAAGCTTGTCTCTACAAAATGCTGTTAGTCCAATAAAAAAGGTATTACAAGATACTGCAACATTTTATGATTTGCATCATAAATTTTATAGAAACATTTGAATGCAAACGTTTCTATTTGATATAAATTATTCCGTATCAGGTAGAGTGTCCCCTTTAGATGAGATTCCTACAGCTTTATGTAAATCTACTGTTGATCCTGTAATTAATAATAATAATCTTGAGGTGTTTTCTAATACTGTCTTGAATGAAATTGATGAGCTTTGGTCTGATGTACCGTATATAAAATCTAATTTAAGTGAGAAAGTCTATAAAAAGCTAAAAAATTATCCAACTAAAGAATTTAAGAATATGGTAGACACATATGTAGCACAGAGTTTTCATGAAGGAATCATTTCAGAAAAAATGTTAGTCTTTAGTTATTGAGTTTCCAGAGTACAGGTATTGTATACAATATCTAAAGTCCACATGGACCGTGACAGGCCACCAGGGCGCCCGATCATATCTGGGTCATATCATCAACCTCTTGCGGTCCTTGTCAATAATTTTCTGCAAAAGGAGGTTAAGAAGTTACCTAGGTGTCTGCAAGATACCACCGATTTTCTATTACAACTTGAAGGTATATCCAGCGAGAATGTAACTTTTTTGTGTACACTTGATGTGCAGAGTTTTTATATGAATATTCCTCAAGAAGAGGGAATTGAATTTGTATGTGAAGCCCTGTCTTAAAATGCTACTCTTGACAATGGGATTTTGTCTTTCTTCATGACATTATTGGGATTTGTATTAACTAAGAATTATTTTCGTTTTGATAAAGATTATTTTTTGCAAACTTATAGTGTTTCGATGGGGTCCCCAGTGGCCCTTTCCTTAGCCAATGTATTTATGGCGACCTTTGAGGATCGATACACTTTCTTGCCGGAATTACTGAACACATTTTCCACGTGGCTTCGCTACGTTATGGTATGGGAATGAAGAAACATTATTTCATTTTGTAAAGAAGCTAAATGGTTTACATGATACAATCAAATTTACCATCAGTTATGATACTAGAACTATACAATTTTTAGATGTAGACATTACAAAAACACAATCAGGGATTAAAGCCACTTTGTTTATGAAACTCACTGATAGAAATATTATGTTACATAAATGCAGTTACCTCTCTTCTTCATTATTTAAGGGTTTACCTAGAAGTCAATTCATCTGTGCACGTCAGATAACGTACAGACGAGGAATATTATAAAATAGGAGATAAAATTATAAAAAAAAATTTGGAAAAAGGGCTATAATCAAAAAGTAATAAGGTCAGGGAAATAGCAAGGAAACAATTGAGAACAAAAAAGAAAAAAATTGAGTATTGTTTGTGGGCACATATGATGAGGAGTAATTTGGTGAAAAAAGTTATAAAAAAAATATTGGGGATTATTAACCCCTTAAAGGGGTACTACCCTGCTGACAACGTATCCCCTATCTAAAGGATAGGGGATAAGTTGCCTGATCACGTGGGGTCCCGCCGCTGGGGACCCCCGCGATCTCGCACGCAGCACCCCGCTCTCATCAGGCCCCAGAGCGAACATCCGCTCCGGGTCTGATGACTGCCGATCACAGGGCCAGAGTATCGTGATGTCACGGCTCCGCCCCCATGTGATGTCACGCTCCGCCCCTCAATGTAAGTCTATGGCAGGGGGCGAGACAGCTGTCTCGCCCCCTGCCATAGACTTGCATTGAGGGGCGAAGCGTGACATCACACATGGGCACAGCTGTGACGGCTCATCAGACCCAGAGCGGATGTTTGCTCCGGGGCCTGAGGAGAGTGGGGTTCTGCGTGCGGGATCGCGGGACCCCGCACGATCCGGCAACTTATCCCCTATCCTTTAGATAGGGGATAAGTTGTCAGCACGGTAGTACACCTTTAAGGACCAATACAAGTAAACCTGTACGTCCCTGAAAGACCAGGCCTGTTTTTTCAAATCGGGGATGTCTGTCTTTATTAGAGAATAACTCTGGTAACGTTTTACCAATCACGATAATTCTGACATAGTTTTTTTGTCACAAGTTGTCCTTCATGTACATAGTAAAAGTAAGCCGATATCATTTGTAGTTTTTTTTACAATGCAAAAAATCATGAATTTTGTGCTATTTTAACACTAATAGGTTGCATATATTTATACTTACTGACCAAATAGTTTATGAAACTTATACTTTCAGATGTCTACTTTATTTTGACAGCATTTTTTTTGTTTATAATTAACATTTGAAATTAATTAGAAGCCTAACAATTTAACTTGAAATTTTGAAAATGTAGAAAATTTAAAAAGTACATATTTTTTTATGTGCTATGCAAGGTTTGCAGAAATGTGGTATAACATAGGAACACCCCCCAAATGACCCCATTTTAAAAACTAGACCCCTCAAGGTATTCGCTAGGGGGTACAGTGAGAATTTTAACACCATAGTTTTTTGGCAGGAATTATTACAAAGTCAGTGTAAAAAATTCGAAATTTGCATTTTTTCACAAATGCATCATTTTTGGGGCATATTTTTTGTGCATCACTTCTGATATTGCAAGAAATGCACCCTGTATTTTATTAAGCTGCTTGTCCCGTGTTTGGAAATACCCCCGCTTAGGCCATATTTTAGTTCCTTGGCCGTGTGGTAGGACCCAGAATGAGAGGAGCGCCTTTTGGCTTTCAGGGCATCATTTTAGGTGCTTCCGACCGCGGCTGTAAGGGTTAAACTGATGGGACCAAAGATTTCTTCGATCCCGGCAGTGCGGCAGGTTCCCCCCCTGCCGGGAATCACGCACACCACCCCGCAATCACGCTACGGGGTGCTGCAGGGGTGACAGAGGGAGCTCCCTCTGTCATAACACTTACAGTCAGCGGTCACTTCTGACCACGGCTGTAAGGGTTAATCTTCCGGGAACGAAGTTTACTTTGGTCTCGGCAGTGTGGCAGGGTCCCGGCTGTGTGTTACAGCTGAGTCCCTGCCGCGATCTCGTGGGTGCCCTGGGCAGCACCCACAAGAACCATGATCAAGTATACACGGCTTGGGGTGGGAACATCCATCCCCCCTGGACGTGGAACATCCATCCCCCCTGGACGTTAAGGTGTTAAAGCAGACCCAAAGTATGGATCATTATTTACCAATTTGCCAATTTATGTTCACAAAAAGGAAAATCGTTGGGTGACAGATTAATTAAAAGTGACATTGCCATTAAAAAGAAGGATAAACAAACATTTTTAGCGGCCCGTAAACAGGGTACATTTCCCTGCTTCTTTTGTACAAATTGTAATTACATTATCAAAGGTGATGTAGTTCATCATCCCACCAAAGGTCATAAAATTCACATTAGGGGTTTTCATACTTGCAATTCTAGCAATGTTATTTATTAATTAAATGGCTCCTATGGTAAAGGATACATAGGTCAAACTTCTAGAAACATAAAAATACGCATCAATGAACATAAGGCAGCAATAAGGAAAGCCCAAAAAAGTGAACAGGATATATTAGAAATAACATCTACCAAATATGGTGAAACTACCGTGGCACGACACTTTAAGGAACAAGGTCATTGAATTTCGGAACTTAGATGGCAGATTTTAGAACAGGTCACTATTCACACTAATGAAAATCTTAAACAAAAACGCTTACTTCAGAGAGAAATGTTTTGGATTACAGCGTTTGAAACATTAATGTCGAGAGGTATGAATGAACATTGCAGTTTTAACCCCTTAAGGACCCATAACGCACCGGTACGTCATGAGTCCGCTCCTGTTCTTTAATGCAGGGCCACGGCGGGACCCGTGGCTAATAGCGCGCGGCACTGATCGCGCTGCCGTGCGCTATTAACCCTTTAGACGCGGCGTTCAAAGTTGAACACCGCATCTAAAGTGAAAGTAAAACGTTGCCGGTTAGTTCAGGGAGCTGTTCGGGATCGCCGTGGCGAAATCGCGGCATCCCGAACAGCTGAGACACAGCAGGAGGGTCCCTCACCTTGCCTCCTGGTGTCCAATCGCCGAATGACTGCTCAGTGCCTGAGATCCAGGCATGAGCAGTCAAGCAACAGAATCATTGATCAATGGTTTCCTATGAAAAACTACTGATCAATGTAAAAGATCAGTACGTGCAGTGTTATAGCCCCCTATGGGAGCTATAACATTGCAAAAAAAGTGAATAAAGATCATTTAACCCCTTCTCTAATGAAAATTTTAATCACCCCCCTTTTCCCATAAAAAACAACAACTGTGTGCATAAAAATAAACATATGTGGTATCGCCGTATGTGGAAATGTCCGAATTATAAAAATATATTGTTAATCAAACCGCACGGTCAATGGCGTACGCGCAAAAAAATTCCGAAAGCCAAAATAGTGTATTTTTGGTCACTTTTTATGTCATGAAAAAATGAATAAGTCTTATCAATGCAAAAATGGTACCCCTAAAAACTTCAAATCACGGCACAAAAAATGAGCCCTCATTCCCCCCATACTCTGAAAATAAAAAAGTTATAAGGGTCAGAAGATGACAATTTTAAACGTATACATTTTCCTGCATGTAGTTATGATTTTTTCCAGAAGTACGACAAAATCAAACCTACATAAGTAGGGTATGATTTTAACCATATGAACCTACAGAATAAAGAGAAGGTGTAATTTTTTGCAAAAAATGTACTGTGTAGAAACGGAAGCCCCCAAAAGTTACAAAATGGCTTTTTTAAAATTTTGTTTCACAATGATTTTCTTTTTTTCCGTTTCGCTGTAGATTTTTGGGTAAAATGACTGATGTCATTACAATGTAGAATTGGTGGCAAAAAAAATAAGCCATCATATGGATTTTTAGGTGCAAAATTGTAAGAGTTATGATTTTTTTAAAGGTAAGGAGGAAGAAACGAAAATGCAAAAACGGAAAAACCCTGGGTCCTTAAGGGGTTAATGTATTTTTATAAGACCCATTATGCTGAATTGTATATATAAAATAATTTAAGCTATATGTGCACTTTAGAATTGAGAGTTTTGCTACTTATATGCAACAATGGAGTTCTTACTTAGATGTTCATGTTCCCAGCAGTCAATGCGCACGAATAAGGGGGTCCACCCCTGAAACGTTGTGTCATGACTGGTGAAACTATAGAATATACTGCTATTTTCTGCTGCTTCAATGCTGTCCTGTGAGGCGAATCGATGTGCAGTATGAAATTATGCAATAAAGCCAGAAGAATATTTCCACAGAAATCGCAAGTTACGTTTTGAATTTCAACTCAACTGCTATGTAAAGCTTAGTTGGCGTGCAGTCAGCGTACTATTGCACTACATAGTTGTATTATCTAGGGTGTACTCACTATGAAGGATTCTGTATAAGGCAGGGTTTACATATGTCAGCATCCAGCATAGTTTCCCTCCAAAACTGATGCTAGAACTGATCCCATTCATTTGAATGCTACAGTTCACAATCATCCAGTGTGTCAATTTTGATGCCAGATGGTTGGAGACGCCGGAGTTCAGAAATAATGGATGCCGGATGCCATACAACTGATGCCAACTGATGCATGTTGTCATCAGTTATGGCATCCATTAAGGTTGAGATCTAGGCTGAGTTTACCTATGCCGGATGGCGGACATATGTGAACCCAGCTTTTTAGTCATCAGCTTTTTACAACATTAAGCAAATATATTGAAAATGGTGTGAAATTGGGGGCGTGGCCTGGCTGCTGAGGCGCATGGATGCGTGTTGATTGAGCTCCGTGCCTCGGCTCTATTCAGCAACTGAATACACAGCTACCTGCCGCTCTCTCATCTATCTTCAGGCTCCCCTCTCCTTCTGATCATGCCGGTAACGAGGAAACGGTCCAAGCATCGCGGCTCTTTGTCTAAATTTACTTTTATACCGTGCGCGGCCTGCAAGCAAGATGGCGCCGTGGAAGGCAGCACTGCCTCCCATCCCGCCAGGCAAACACCTCCCGCTCCGGAACATGGGCATCTGACCCGGAGCCCACACCACCGCAGATCTCTGTCGGACACTGACCCAGCAGTTATGGAGGTAACGCCGCACGATGTCTCCCCATTATCTGATTGTCAGACCTCCCGGTTGGCGCCGAGCAGCTTCTTCCCCAAGGAGGCAGCTTGGTCACCAGGCAGCTTCTCTCACTCCTGACAGGAGCTCCACATTCACTGCGGTCCCTGGGGTAAGCACTCATGCTGTTCTCCTACATCAAGAGCCGTCTGCTATGGACCCTGTGGCAGACATGCTGGTTACCAATCAATCTCTTACTGATACAGCTATGAGGGAAATGCTTCTTTAATTGCGCACCACATTCCTACAAGAAATGCATTTCATGGTGCGCCCCCTGAAAAATTCAATTCAGGATCTGGGAGACAGAGTGGACCATTTAGAAAGAAAGTTTGGGGAGTTTGCTTCCTCCCATAATGAACTCATTGACTCGCATTATGAATCATTGGAGGACATATCGGCTCTGAAAGCAAAAGTGGCTGACCTGGAGGACAGGAGCCGTCGTAACAATGTTAAAATTAGGGGGGTCCCCGAGACGGTGCCTCCTGCTGATATCCCTGCCTATGTTAAGGAACTTTTGCGTGCAGTCCTGCCAGATTGCACATCCTAAGAGTTGGTTATTGACAGGGCTCACAGGGTCCCCAGACCTAAGCATCTAGATGAATCGGTGCCAAGAGACATCTTAGCCAGAGTACATTTCCTTCACGTCAAGGAACGCCTCATGGAAGTGGCTAGATGAAATAAAGGCTTACTGATGCCTTACCATCACATTTCCATTTATGCCGACCTATCTGCAGCTATGCTACAGGCTCGCAGGGCCTTACTGCCTATCACCACTGCCCTACGAGCAGAAAAATTTCTGTGCCGATGGGGCTTTCCTACCAGTCTCCTGATCAAACAGGATAATAAGATCTACGCGATCAAAAATCTGACTGACAGAGAACAGCTTCTCAAGACCTGGAATATTAGTATTCCTCCCCCTGTTGACCGAGCCAAGGCATCCCGTACCTCCCGGATCAATTCTGACTGGTCCGCCGCCTGAGAGAGCGGCATTGACTACCGTATGCTGATACATGGGCTATGGCATAGTGTCTATGGTCCCAGCTTCAGAATGGACTCTTACCCCCACTCACTGTGGATTGGCACTAGCCTGATTGTGCCTTTCCTTTTTTCTTGTGCTATTCTGTTTGTACGTGTTTGTGTTTTGTTCTATGTAGGTTGGTTATCTTGAGTCCTTTAAGAATTGTCCACAGTCTATTGACAGACACACGCTGGCTGGGAGGTGTGTTCTGTCCCTACTTTATTTACTACCGACTAATGTCATCTTTTGCTAGAATCTACTTATTAATATGGTGATTACAATTGCTAGTATGAATGTCAATGGGTTAAATGCACCTCACAAGAGGTCGTACTTATGGAAAGAAGCTCAGTCTTTAAAATGTGATGTGTTATGTGTGCAGGAATCTCACTTACTGTCTAAGGATGCCTACCGTCTGCACCATCCTGCATTTACTTATCTCTTCCATTCTCATTACAGTTCTTAGTCCAGAGGGGTTATGATAGCAGTGAAAAACACTGTCACCTTCTCTCTTCAGGACTCCATTTCAGACCCCAAGGGAAGGTATGTGATTCTTTGTTGTACCATCAATGCTACTCCGCTTACCATAGTTTCTCTCTATGCCCCTAATTCCGGGCAACCTAGATTTTTCAAACATCTGAGTGTGGTGCGGGGTTCCCCATGGAGCTCACTGGTGCTCTGTGGCGATTTCAACTCTATCCGCGGCCCTGATCTTGACTCCACCTCTACTACTCGCTCCTTTCACTACACACTATCTTCCCTCATGCATGAGTTTGATTTATATGATGCGTGGCGCATACACCACGCCAATTAGAGAGATTATACATTTTTGTCTGGAGTGCACAATACTTACTCCAAAATAGATCTCTTCTTTTTTGATAGCCAACTACTGCCCACCATGCACCACACTTAAATAGAAACCATTAAATGGTTGGACCATTCGGCGATCACACTACAGATTGAGTATGGAGCGTCCTCACCTCCAACTTATTCATGGCGTAGCAACCCTTTCCTATGGTCTCAGCCCCAATATGCACAGTACTTGACATGGGATATCACAGATTATTTCGCGAATAACAGTGGTTCTGTAAGTTACCCCATAACACTTTGGAATTGCCACAAGGCTGTTATAAGGGGGTATATATAAAATATGGTTCCTTTCTGAAAAAACAACGTGAGGAGAAGGTTAATCGAGTGCTCGATTTGTTACGCCTTGCAGAATGTGCAAACCAAGCCAACCCCTCCTCCGTATTAGCAGAACAGGTAGCTACCCACAGGCGAGACCTTTGCGGCCTCTTGCTACATACTTATGAAAAAATCTTACCGTAAACTGCAGGCCACCTATTATTCCCAGAATAATAAAGCAGGAAAACGACTTGCTAACAGACTCAAAGATACAACGTGTCCCATATCTCCTACACCCCCTCACCAATGCAAAATTATATACACCATGTGATATAGCCAATGGCTTCAAAACAGTTTACACTGATCTCTACAATCTGCAGAACTCTGTCCCCACTTCTGACAATATGAAAACTGCCACTGACATGTTTCTTTCCACCCTCAAACTCCCCTCCTTGGCTCCTGACCAACTTACTTTGCTTAACGAACCTATCGGTCCATCGGATCATAAAGTCATTACCCCCGGATAAAGCCCCAAGCCCTAACCGCTTCATTAACTCATACTACAAAAAATTTCAAGCTATCCTATCCCCGCATTTGGCTGCATTCTGCCAATCTGCAATGGAGTCTGGTTTGCTGCCTGAGGAAAACCTTCGGGCTGTCATCACAACTCTACTTAAACCGGGTAAGCCCCCAGATCAACCACAACATTTTCGCCCGATTTCTTTGCTAAATCAAGATATCAAGATATACGCAAAACTCCTAGCCTCCCGAATCTCCTTAATTCTCCCTTCTATAGTTAACCCAGATCAATCTGGATTTGTAAAAGGCTGGCAGGCCTCAGATAATACGAGACATCTACTTAACACAATGTTTCATCTTGAAAAGTTGTGATTTTGGCACTAGACGCCGAGAAGGTGTTCGACCGCCTGCGATGGTCTTATGCCTACTTGATCATCTGGGTTTCAGGGGACCGATATTTTCTGCACTCTCTTCCCTCTACTCTCGCCCCTCATATAGGGTACAGGCAAATGGATCCATGTCTGATCCATTCCAAATTACTAATAGCTCCCGAAAGGGATGTCCCCTTTCACCTTTAATTTATATATTGTCCATGGAACCGTTTGCACAGGCAATCAGATTGAACCCTGCCATAACTGGAGTTCAATTGGGAGGTCAGCTTCATGTTATCTCACTTTACGTGAATGATGTAATACTATCACTTACGAACCCTGAGATTTCTTTGCCTGTGGTCATGGAGACTATATATTCTTTTGGTTCTTTGTCATTTTATCACCTCAACGAGACTAAAACCCAAGCACTGCCAATTATTTTGCCCCCTTCCACCTTCAATTCCCTGAAACATTTATACCCGTTCGATTGGTGCTCCCCTTTCATAAAATATTTAAGTGTTAATCTTTTGTATCCCCACAAAACATTATACATGAATAACTACTTACCTCTCCTTACCACGATTTCACAAGAGATGAATAGGTTATCTAAATCGGAAGTATCATGGGTGGGGAGAATAGCCACTTTTAAAATGTTTCTTCTCCCACGTTTCCTTTACCTTTTCCATACTCTTCCTATCTCCCTTCCTAGCTCTTTCTTCACTGCTTCGCAAAAACTGCTTTCATCTTTCATCTGGTCAGGCAAACTGGGCGGGCCCGCGACTCTCCCATAAGTAACTTTCCAAGACGAGACTCACAGGGGGCCTTGGCGCTCCCGATCTAAAAAGTTATTATATAGTCACATTGGTATCTATGTTAAAGCATTGGTGGTGCAATAAGTTGAATCTTTTGTGGGTTGGGATGGAGGACCTGTCGGTATCGCCCTATAAACTCAGTGATCTTCTTTACTTACCGTATTGAAACATACCCACCTCTCAGCTTAGTAATCAGATAGTTATTGCTTCCACTCAGGCTTGGTCACATTACGTCTCGAACTCTACTACAACTACAGGTGTTAGGAGAGAGGACCTCCCTCTTACTCTCTTGCAGGCATCAATTTCAAACCTAGACCTAAGCTTCTGGATCTCCAGGGGCCTGACACGGGTTTCCCATATGTTAGACGGAGGGGAACTACTCCCCTTTATCACCTTGTGTTCCTCTTATAATGTTCCGAAGCGAGATTTGTAAAAATATTTTCAAATACGCCATTTCCTACAACAATTGTCACTGTCATCGCCTGAGAGGGATGGGCTCGCTCTGCATCACTTAGCCTCCCCCGCCCCCTAAAGAATGAAAACTGTATTATGATAGTTTCTCTCAGGCCACTTCATTTGTTAAATCGTACCCATTGCGTCTATGGGAGAGGGATTTGGGCTGTTCTTACACCTCAGGACTGGCAGCATGCCTTTAAAAGCCTACACATAGCCTTTCAGTGTAATTCTCACATAGAACCGGCATATAAGACAATATTATGGTGGTATTACACACCGGACAGACTATCTCAAATCTATCCGGAGTCATCTCATCTTTGTTGGAGAGGCTGAGGAGCAAGGGGCACTCTTGCTCATATCCTCTGGTCCTGCCCACAAATTAGACCCTTCTAGGCATCCTGCAAACTACTCCTCAGAGAACTGATAGATGGTGAGATTCCATGGACCATTCAGACTGTGCTATTGTTTCTTAATTTACATACCATACGAGAGAGTTATAGAGTTATTCTGCATTATTTGTATATTGGCCAAAATACTTATAGTGAGCAATTGGAAGCCAACTACGATTCCATCCAAAGACGAATTGTTTAATAAAATAAACCTAACTTGCGCCTATGAAAAAATCCTGTCTCTTGGATCTGGCAAGTTTCACCTGTTTTCTAAGAGATGGAGTTGCTGGTCTGCCTCGCAATATATTAGAGATTATTAATTCATCCAAACTGCAATAACATACGGAGCTTCCAGTTGATCGCAGATATCTATGATTGTTTAATTAACCCATTTATCCGCATGTAAACATGCTCATCTCCATAATGGACACTTTACTGAACTGAACCTTCAAAGTAGTGGTCAATGAGATCTTCATTTGGATCATCTGGCTAATCGGCTTCTCCAAGACTCATGATATGGCAATTTGTATCGACTGTTTCATGGACACTCAGGGCACTTGTGCCGACACCGCAAATTGTTTTACAACATATTGTAATGTATGTATCCAATGTTCTTTATTATATATGAAAAACCCGAATAAACACCTATTTGAGAAAAAAAGAAAATGGAGTCAAATTAAAAAGCAAAGTAGGTTCAAAAAGTTGCATGTTTTTGCTTTTTTGTGTATGATTATTATCAGAATTTCTGATAAAACTTTTATAAATATTCTGTTCATTTCTGACCATTGAAGGTGTGGCATTCAGTAAACCTGCCCATTGTGAGAACATATCCTTTATTCCTTGCTACTCTTTAGCACCAACTTACTCTTTGTGAACCCACCTAACCATACCTCTGTCCTAGGTCCTCTGTCCAGCTAATTAAACCTGCCATATCCATGAGGAAGACACATACCAGACGTGCATCAAAGGCAGCGCTCACTATCCCAAACACGCCGATGCCCATATCGAGAGAGGCGGCAATGGGGCGCTTCTTATTTCTCAATGCCAGCTCAATGAGTGGGGGATGGTTTGTCACCAGTGACTGATCTCCAGCCTGACTAGACTGTGGCTGCCATGTTGTCACTGCTTGGACAAAAACTTGATGTACAGCAGCTCAGAGAGAGAGAGAGAGAGAGTGCTGCAGTAAGGTAAATTTTCTGGGGCTCCCCACACCAGTCAGGCCCTAGCCAGGAGGACTTTTCGTTATAGGCTGAGTCTGCCCTGGGTTACTGAGACACTGACCTGCTTAAATCAACCATAGACGGTAAGCGTTTGAGCAGATCTGGGGGTACAGTAGTGTAGGTGTTCGTGGCCAATACATTTAATTTGAGGATGAAGTTGTTGTATCTGCTAATGGTAAGTCACCATCACAAAGGGGACAGAGCAAACCTCTCACTTCCCAGCTTCTCATCTACTTCCACCAGACAAGGCAGTAGCCATGCAGAAATATCACCCTGAGCTGCAAGCATTGCTGGTTCTGTTGCCTACAAAGTATGAAATATGTCAGTGCTGGCCATTGACCTTAAACATGCCTGGCAACAAAATATAAAGCCAGTAAAAGTATATGGGGCTATCAAGCAGGTACCTGTCACGATGCCGGCTGGCAGGTAGTGGATCCTCTGTGCCAGAGAGGGATTGGCGTGGACCGTGCTAGTGGATCGGTTCTAAGTCACTACTGGTTTTCACCAGAGCCCGCCGCAAAGCGGGATGGTCTTGCTGCGGCGGTAGTGACCAGGTCGTATCCACTAGCAACGGCTCAACCTCTCTGACTGCTGAAGATAGGCGCGGTACAAGGGAGTAGACAGAAGCAAGGTCGGACGTAGCAGAAGGTCGGGGCAGGCAGCAAGGATCGTAGTCGGGGGCAACGGCAGGAGGTCTGGAACACAGGCTAGGAACACACAAGGAAACGCTTTCACTGGCACAATGGCAACAAGATCCGGCGAGGGAGTGAAGGGGAAGTGAGGTATAAATAGGGAGTGCACAGGTGAACACACTAATTGGAACCACTGCGCCAATCAGCGGCGCAGTGGCCCTTTAAATCGCAGAGACCCGGCGCGCGCGCGCCCTAGGGAGCGGGGCCGCGCGCGCCGGGACAGGACAGACGGAGAGCGAGTCAGGTACGGGAGCCGGGATGCGCATCGCGAGCGGGCGCTACCCGCATCGCGAATCGCATCCCGGCTGGAGACGGTATCGCAGCGCACCGGGTCAGTGGAGCTGCCCGGAGCGCTGCGGTAGCGAGAGAGAAGCGAGCGCTCCGGGGAGGAGCGGGGACCCGGAGCGCTCGGCGTAACAGTACCCCCCCCCTTGGGTCTCCCCCTCTTCTTAGAGCCTGAGAACCTGAGGAGCAGACTTTTGTCTAGGATGTTGTCCTCAGGTTCCCAGGATCTCTCTTCAGGTCCACAGCCCTCCCAATCCACCAAAAAGAACCTTTTTCCTCTGACCGTCTTGGAGGCCAGTATCTCTTTCACTGAGAAAACGTCAGAAGAACCGGAGACAGGAGTGGGAGAAACTAATTTGGGAGAGAAACGGTTGATGATGAGTGGTTTAAGAAGAGAGACATGAAAGGCATTAGGAATACGGAGAGAAGGAGGAAGAAGAAGTTTGTAAGAGACGGGATTAATTTGGCACAAGACTTTGAAAGGACCAAGATAGCGTGGACCCAGTTTGTAACTGGGGACACGAAAGCGGACATATTTAGCGGAGAGCCATACCTTGTCTCCGGGAGCAAAAATGGGGGGAGCTCTTCTTTTCTTATCGGCAAACTTTTTCATGCGAGATGAAGCCTGTAAAAGAGAATCTTGGGTCTCTTTCCATATGGAGGAAAGATCACGAGTCACTTCATCTACAGCGGGCAAACCAGAGGGCAAGGGAGTAGGGAGGGGGGGAAGAGGGTGACGGCCGTACACCACGAAAAATGGGGATTTGGAGGAAGATTCAGAGACTCTAAAGTTATACGAGAATTCGGCCCATGGTAGAAGATCTGCCCAATCATCCTGGCGGGAGGAAACAAAATGTCGTAAATAATCACCCAAGACCTGGTTAATTCTTTCTACTTGTCCATTGGATTGAGGATGATATGCAGAAGAAAAGTTAAATTTAATCTTGAGTTGTTTACAGAGAGCCCTCCAGAATTTTGACACGAATTGGACGCCTCTATCCGAGACTATCTGTGTGGGCAACCCGTGAAGACGAAAAATGTGTACAAAAAATTGTTTAGCCAACTGAGGCGCTGAAGGAAGACCAGGAAGAGGGATGAAATGTGCCATCTTGGAGAATCGATCAACGACCACCCAAACAACAGTGTTGCCACGGGATGGGGGTAGGTCTGTAATAAAATCCATACCAATCAGAGACCAAGGCTGTTCAGGGACAGGCAGAGGATGAAGAAAACCAGCGGGCTTCTGGCGAGGAGTCTTATCCCGGGCACAGACAGTGCAGGCTCGCACAAAGTCCACGACATCCGTCTCCAGAGTCGGCCACCAATAGAAGCGAGAGATGAGTTGCACAGATTTCTTGATGCCTGCATGACCTGCGAGATGGGAGGAGTGACCCCATTTGAGGATTCCGAGGCGTTGGCGTGGAGAGACGAAGGTCTTTCCTGGAGGAGTTTGCCTGATGGAGGCTGGAGAAGTGGAAATCAGGCAGTCAGGAGGAATGATGTGTTGCGGAGAGAGTTCAACTTCCGAGGCATCCGAGGAACGAGAGAGAGCATCGGCCCTAATGTTCTTATCGGCAGGCCGAAAGTGAATTTCAAAGTTAAATCGGGCAAAGAACAGAGACCACCTGGCCTGGCGAGGATTCAGCCGTTGGGCAGACTGGAGATAGGAGAGGTTCTTGTGATCGGTGTAAATAATAACTGGAAATCTTGATCCCTCCAGCAGATGCCTCCATTCCTCAAGTGCTAATTTAATGGCTAGAAGCTCTCGATCCCCGATGGAGTAGTTCCTCTCCGCCGGAGAGAAGGTCCTAGAAAAAAAACCACAAGTAACAGCATGCCCGGAAGAATTTTTTTGTAGAAGGACCGCTCCAGCTCCTACAGAGGAGGCATCAACCTCCAATAGGAAGGGTTTAGATGGGTCAGGTCTGGAGAGCACGGGAGCCGAAGAAAAGGCAGACTTGAGCCGTTTAAAGGCGTCTTCCGCTTGAGGAGGCCAAGACTTGGGATTGGCATTTTTTTTGGTTAAAGCCACGATAGGGGCCACAACGGTAGAAAAATGTGGAATAAATTGCCTGTAATAATTGGCGAACCCCAAAAAACGTTGGATAGCACGGAGTCCGGAGGGGCGTGGCCAATCTAAGACGGCAG
This sequence comes from Hyla sarda, assembly GCF_029499605.1. Lineage (NCBI taxonomy): Eukaryota > Metazoa > Chordata > Amphibia > Anura > Hylidae > Hyla > Hyla sarda. The sequence goes on along the minus strand of NC_079193.1, from coordinate 110,338,761 downwards.
AGAGTTTGTCTGGATCCATTTGTAGTCCCTGGCCAGAGACCAAGTATCCTAGGAAAGGAAGAGATTGGCATTCAAACAGACATTTCTCTATCTTGGCATAAAGTTGATTGTCACGAAGTCTCTGAAGAACCATACGGACATGCTGGCGGTGTTCTTCTAGATTGGCAGAAAAAATCAGGATATCGTCCAGATATACAACAACACAGGAGTATAAGAGATCACGAAAAATTTCATTAACAAAGTCTTGGAAGACGGCAGGGGCGTTGCACAGGCCAAAGGGCATGACCAGATACTCAAAGTGTCCATCTCTAGTGTTAAATGCCGTTTTCCATTCATCCCCCTCTCTGATGCGGATGAGATTATAAGCACCTCTTAAGTCTAGTTTGGTAAAGATGTGGGCACCTTGGAGGCGATCAAAGAGTTCAGAGATGAGGGGTAGGGGGTAGCGGTTCTTTACCGTGATTTTATTAAGACCGCGGTAGTCAATGCAAGGACGTAGAGAGCCATCTTTTTTGGACACAAAGAAAAATCCGGCTCCGGCAGGAGAGGAGGATTTACGGATAAAGCCTTTTTTTAAATTTTCCTGGATGTACTCCGACATAGCAAGAGTCTCTGGGGCGGACAGAGGATAGATTCTGCCCCGGGGTGGAGTAGTGCCCGGGAGGAGGTCAATAGGACAATCATAAGGCCTGTGAGGAGGTAGAGTCTCAGCTTGTTTTTTGCAAAAAACATCCGCAAAGTCCATATAGGCCTTAGGGAGACCGGTTACAGGGGGAACCACAGAGTCACGGCAAGGGGTACTGGGAACCGGTTTTAGGCAGTCCTTGAAACAAGAGGGCCCCCAACTCTTGATCTCCCCAGAGGACCAATCCAGGGTTGGGGAATGGAGTTGAAGCCAGGGTAGTCCAAGGAGGATTTCGGAAGTGCAATTGGGGAGGACCAAAAATTCAATCTTCTCGTGATGAGGTCCGATGCACATTAGAAGGGGCTCCGTGCGGAAACGTATGGTACAGTCCAATCTTTCATTGTTTACACAATTGATGTAGAGGGGTCTGGCGAGACTGGTCACTGGGATGTTGAACCTGTTGACGAGAGAGGCCAAAATAAAATTTCCTGCAGATCCGGAATCCAAGAAGGCCATAGTAGAGAAGGAGAAGGCAGAGGCAGATATCCGCACAGGCACAGTAAGACGTGGAGAAGCAGAGTAGACATCAAGGACTGTCTCACCTTTGTGCGGAGTCAGCGTACGTCTTTCCAGGCGGGGAGGACGGATAGGACAATCCTTCAGGAAGTGTTCGGTACTGGCACAGTACAGGCAGAGATTCTCCATGCGGCGTCGTGTCCTCTCTTGAGGTGTCAGGCGAGACCGGTCGACCTGCATAGCCTCCATGGCGGGAGGCACAGGAACGGATTGCAGGGGACCAGAGGAGAGAGGAGCCGGGGAGAAAAAACGCCTTGTGCGAACAAAGTCCATATCCTGGCAGAGCTCCTGACGCCTTTCGGAAAAACGCATGTCAATGCGAGTGGCAAGATGGATGAGTTCATGTAGGTTAGCAGGGATTTCTCGTGCGGCCAGAACATCTTTAATGTTGCTGGATAGGCCTTTTTTAAAGGTCGCGCAGAGGGCCTCATTATTCCAGGATAATTCTGAAGCAAGAGTACGGAATTGTACGGCGTACTCGCCAACGGAAGAATTACCCTGGACCAGGTTCAACAGGGCAGTCTCAGCAGAAGAGGCTCGGGCAGGTTCCTCAAAGACACTTCGAATTTCCGAGAAGAAGGAGTGTATAGAGGCAGTGACGGGGTCATTGCGGTCCCAGAGCGGTGTGGCCCATGACAGAGCTTTTCCAGACAGAAGGCTGACTACGAAAGCCACCTTAGACCTTTCAGTAGGGAACTGGTCCGACATCATCTCCAAGTGCAGGGAACATTGGGAAAGAAAGCCACGGCAGAATTTAGAGTCCCCATCAAATTTATCCGGCAAGGATAGTCGTAGACCAGAAGCGGCCACTCGCTGCGGAGGAGGTGCAGGAGCTGGCGGAGGAGATGATTGCTGAAGCTGTGGTAGTAGCTGCTGTAGCATCACGGTCAGTTGAGACAGCTGTTGGCCTTGTTGCGCTATCTGTTGTGACTGCTGGGCGACCACCGTGGTGAGGTCGGCGACAACTGGCAGAGGAACTTCAGCGGGATCCATGGCCGGATCTACTGTCACGATGCCGGCTGGCAGGTAGTGGATCCTCTGTGCCAGAGAGGGATTGGCGTGGACCGTGCTAGTGGATCGGTTCTAAGTCACTACTGGTTTTCACCAGAGCCCGCCGCAAAGCGGGATGGTCTTGCTGCGGCGGTAGTGACCAGGTCGTATCCACTAGCAACGGCTCAACCTCTCTGACTGCTGAAGATAGGCGCGGTACAAGGGAGTAGACAGAAGCAAGGTCGGACGTAGCAGAAGGTCGGGGCAGGCAGCAAGGATCGTAGTCGGGGGCAACGGCAGGAGGTCTGGAACACAGGCTAGGAACACACAAGGAAACGCTTTCACTGGCACAATGGCAACAAGATCCGGCGAGGGAGTGAAGGGGAAGTGAGGTATAAATAGGGAGTGCACAGGTGAACACACTAATTGGAACCACTGCGCCAATCAGCGGCGCAGTGGCCCTTTAAATCGCAGAGACCCGGCGCGCGCGCGCCCTAGGGAGCGGGGCCGCGCGCGCCGGGACAGGACAGACGGAGAGCGAGTCAGGTACGGGAGCCGGGATGCGCATCGCGAGCGGGCGCTACCCGCATCGCGAATCGCATCCCGGCTGGAGACGGTATCGCAGCGCACCGGGTCAGTGGAGCTGCCCGGAGCGCTGCGGTAGCGAGAGAGAAGCGAGCGCTCCGGGGAGGAGCGGGGACCCGGAGCGCTCGGCGTAACAGTACCTTTTTATCACAACTTTTTTTTTATTTTTTAGATGACCTGCTCCTTGATGATGGTGGCAAATGATCCTCCCTCTCTGTTATTCACCATGATCCCTGTCTTCTGCAAAACTCCAACAAGGGTGTTGGCATATTTTTTACTGATAGTGGCAAGGACAGTAGAGCTAAGGTGCTGAAGAATATGCAGCACTCCTTGTGTTAGAATAGTATGCTGAGGTAATTCATTATGAGCGAAAGGAGGAGCTATATCTACCTTGCATGCCATACCACCATTTGGCAGTCATGGATAGATTATTTCGCCACCCCGGTGAAAATCTCGTCCTACTCACCCGCATTGTCCAATGATACTACTGTTTCTATCGCCTCATAGCCATTAATGTTTACATTATGTGTAGTTTCTGGCAATGCAGATAACTGTCGATCCAAAGTACAGCCTGGGTGTTGATGGATTCCAGTTATATCCTTTGTTCTTTATGTCCCCTTTTCTTACAGATTTTTTTTAGACTTTGTGATGCTTAAAGGCTACCCCACCTGTTATAAAGCTAATCTCAAGTACTGACCGTTCCTTCTTTTTCATTGTAGTTCCTTGTTCTTCAGATAGAGGTGCAAAGTTGCTTAATGCATGTTTCACTTTGGAGTATGTTTTATGAACAATATTATTTGATGTTTTTCTAAAAATATTGCTCGATCACCTACTGCCTAAGGTAATTTCAATCTTCTTGATTTTGGGCAGATACTGTTAATATTGAAAAGTGTCCCATATGATATCATTGGTGTCATTGTTCTCACAATCCCTAGTTATAAAACACTAGTTTCCAAAGAAAGTTCTGTAAGAGTTGTGGTCTTTGTTGGACTTATTTGGTAATTATTACAACTCCTGAGACATCAGTGCTGAACAACACTTCTTGTGACACATTTATACTATGATACTTTCCACGAAATCTGTAACAGTTGGCAAAGACTCTTTAAGACGATAGAACATTAGGATTTGCAAGTAGTGAGGAACTGCTTCTTAATCTTTTTGTTTGGGTAACCTTCAGGCGTGCTTACCTTTCTAAAAAATAATTGAAATTATGCTGAAATCCTAATATGATTTGCGATACATGGGTGTATGGGTTTCGTAATAGCACTGGTGTTTTCCACCGCAGCACTGTGAATTGAGTCAAATACATAGTAGAACATCCCATAAGACCATAGTTATTTGCACTGCTTGGCATAATGTATAGCCGGTGCCATTAGCTTCTTAATCTGGTGTTAATGGACTAATTTGTATTGATTTACTTAATGCCATGGCAGCGAAGAATTTGTCATGCAGTAATATGAATGTGAGCATGCTATGCCTGGCAGCCAAAAAACAGCTGTGTCAAGCAAATGCAACTATGCAAATCCCTTTTAAAAATCACTCAGGCTTATCTTATTGCAAAGCTTCCACTCTCCAGTAAAAACTGAAAACACATATTAATAGCCCATTATACGCCTTTATTGAAGCATTGTCCTCCTGTTGATTTTGTTCTGGCTGGCAGTTTGTTACTAATACATTTCTGATGCTGAAGGGAAATCATGGTATAAATTTAAATATTATTATATATTTAAATATTTGTTTTGAGTGCATGCTTTAAAGTAAATTTTTGTATGTTTTTTTCCTTGTGAATGTTATGATTTCAGGTGTATGTGCAACTTGGCAGCAGTTTGTTACTTTGTACTGTTCACTGTAATATCGCACTGTGCTAATCAGGGCTGAGACAAGGTATTTTTGTGATTTTGGCAAAGAAGACAAATCGCACCCCCCTTTTTTCTTGGACATTGGTAGCCCAATAAATAATGCACACTCACACATACATACACAGAGTGGGCCTGTATACAGGGGCAGACTGACAACATTCAGGGCCCCCGGACCAAAAATAGCAAGGGCCCCTTGAGATGATCCGCCACTGGTCAAACCTCAGTCCTGCCCCTATTCCACCCAAATCCCTCCACCTGCACCACCCCTACACACAAAATAAACTAAAATGTATGTATGTGTAAGTACAATATATGTATATATGTGTGCGTGTGTGTGTGTGTGTGTGTGTGTGTGTGAAACACTTTAATGTAGGTTAAACATTTTCCATGATGAATAATACCAGTATACATTAGCTTGATAATACACCATACTGTACTGATGTACTAAATAAACCCACTATACACAGACCAGTATTCCCCCTGACCATATAAAGGTAGATACTAGCTGAACATAGGATCTGAATACCATTTAAGTGATTATATATAGGACCATTTGGCGGTAGATATCAGCGGTACACAGTATCTGTATACTTTATAAGTGATTACATACAGTGCCAATATAGAGGTAGATACCAGCTGTACACAGAGCTGTATACCATATAAGTGATAACATATAGGACCATAAAGTGGTAGATATCATTTGTACACAGGATCTGTATGACCTATAAGTGAATATATACAGGACCATATAGATTTCAGCTATACACAGAATCTGTATACCATATAAGTGATTATATATAGGACCATATAGAGGTATGTGCCAGCTGTACACAGTTCTGTATACCATATAAGAACCATATGGTGGTAGATATCAGCTGTACACAGGACCTATATACCATATAAATGATATTATACAGGACCATATAGAGGAAGATACCAGTTGCACACAGGATCTGTTTACCATATAGGTGATTATAGTTACATCTAGAGACTCATAATAATGTCTTTCCTTTTCTTCTTTTCTTCTCCATCCAGATCAGACCGCCATGTCGATCTCTTAACATCTGCAGGACAAACATGTTAGACTATGCATTTTTCCAGTGCCCTCTCCTCCTCTACACAATCTTTCCATTGATTGGCCCACAAATTGTAATAAGGCCCTCCTTGGTGTCTGCACAGTAAAAAAGCAAGTCGGTAACTAACCAGGTAGGTAGATAAGGAAGCCCAATATATAGGTAGGTGACTAGCCAGGTAGATAGGTAGCCAGGCAAGTAGGTATGTAGCTTGATAGGAAGTTAGGTAGCCAGATATGTAGGTATCCAGGCAGCCAGATATGTAGGTAGGTAGCTATTTAGGCAACCAGGTAGGTAGGTAGGTAGATAGCCAGTTATTTAGGTAGGTAGTTTTCTAACCAGGTATGTAGGTAGGTAGTTCTGTAGCCAGGCATGTAGTAAGGTAGGTAGCCATGTACAGTCATGGCTGTAAATGTTGGTCCCCCTGACATTTTTCAAGAAAATGAAGTATTTCTCATAGAAAAGGATTGCACTAACACATGTTTTGCTATACACATGTTTATTCCCTTTGTGTGTATCGGAACTAAACCAAAAAAGGGAGGAAAAAAAGAAAGTTGGACATAATGTCTCACTAAACTCCAAAAATGGTCTGGACAAAATGATTGGCACCCTTAACATAATATTTGGTTGCACACCCTTTGGAAAAAATAACTGAAATCAGTCGCTTCCTATAACCATCAATAAGCTTCTTACACCTCTCAGCCGGAAATGAGCCGGAACTAAACCAAAAAAGGGAGGAAAAAAAGAAAGTTGGGCATAATGTCTCACCAAACTCCAAAAATGGTCTGGACAAAATTATTGGCACCCTTAACATAATATTTGGTTGCACACCCTTTGGAAAAAATAACTGAAATCAGTCGCTTCCTATAACCATCAATAAGCTTTTTACACCTCTCAGCCAGAATGTTAAACCACTCTTCCTTTGTAAACTGCTGCAGGTTTCTCTTATTGGAAGGGCGCCTTTTCCCAACAGTCATTTTAAGATCTCTCCACAGGTGTTTAATTGGATTTAGATCTGGACTATGGCCACTTCAGAACTCTTCAGTGCTTTGTTGCCATCCATTTCTGGGTGCTTTTTGACATATGCTGGAAGACCAAAGCTCTCGGACATAAACCCAGCTTTCTGACACTGGGCTGTACAGTGCAACCCAAAATCTGTTGTTAATCCTCAGGTTTCATGATACCTTGCACACATTCAAAGCACCCCGTGCCAGAGGCAGCAAAACAACCCCAAAACATAATTGAACCTCCACCATATTTCACTGTAGGTACTGTGTTCTTTTGTTTGTGGGCCTCATTTCATTTTCAGTAAACAGTAGAATGATGTGCTTTACCAAAAAGCTCTATCTTCCTCTCATCTCATCTAATCTAGATCTCTGGAGATGAACTTGTAACCTTGAGATTGTTGATATTTTTCCACAATTTTGGTTCTCAAGTCCTCTTCTCTTTCTATTGTCCACGCTTAGTGTGACACACACAGACACACAATGCAAAGACTAAGTGAACTTCTCTCCTTTTTTATCTGCTTTCAGGTGTAATTTTTATATTGCCCACACCTGTTACTTGCCCCAGGAGAGTTTAAAGGAGCATCACATGCTTGAAACAATCTTATTTTTCCACAATTTTGGAAGGGTCCCAATAATTTTGTCAAACCCATTTTTGAAGTTTGGTGTGACATTATGTTCAACTTGATTTTTTTTCTCCCTTTTTTGGTTTAGTTGCAATACACACAAAGGGAATAAACATGTGTATAGCAAAACATGTTACTGCAATCCTTTTCTGTGAGAAATACTTAATTTTCTTGAAAAAATTCAGAGGTGCCAACATTGACAGCCATGACTGTATGTACAGTGGGGCAAAAAAGTATTTAGTCAGCCATCAATTTTGCAAGTTCTCCCATTTAATCATAGGTATACCTCAACTATGTTAGACATAATGAGAGAAAAAAAATCCATAAAATCACATTGTCTTTAAAAAAAAAAAAAAATGATTTGCAAACTATGGTGGATAATAAGTATTTGGTCACATACAAACAAGCAAAATTTCTGGCTCTCACAGACCTGTAACTTCTACTTTAAGAGTTTCCTCTGTCTTCCATTCATTATCTGTATTAATAGCACCTGTTTGAACTTATTATCAGTATAAAAGACTCCTGTCCACAACCTCAAACTGTCACACTCCAAACTCCACTATGGCCAAGAAGACCAAAGAGCTGTCAAAGGACACCAGAAACAAAATTGTAGACCTGCACCTGGCTGGGAAGACTGAATCTGCAATAGGCAAGCAGCTTGGTGTGAAGAAATCAACTGTGGGAGCAATTATTAGAAAATGGAAGGCATATAAGACCACTGACAATCTCCCACGATCTGGGGCTTCATGCAAGATCTCACACAGTGGTGTCAAAATAATCACAAGAATGGTGAACAAAAATCCCAGAACCACACGGAGGGACCTAGTGAATGACCTGCAGAGACCTGGGTCCAAAGTAACAAAGGCTACCATCAGTAACACACTACACTGCCAGGGACTTTAATCATGCAGAGCCAGATGTGTCCCCCTGCTTAAGCTAGTACATGTTCGGGCCCGTCTGAAGTTTGCTAGAGAGCATGTGGATGATCCAGAAGAAGATTGGGAGAATGTCATATAGCCAGATGAAACCAAAGTAGAACTTTATAGGTAAAAACTCAACTTGTCATGTTTGGAGGAGAAAGAATGCTGAGTTGCATCCAAAGAACCCCATATCTACTGTGAAGCATGAGTGGAAAAATCATGCTTTGGGGCTGTTTTTCAACAAAGGGACCAAGACAACTGATTTGTGTAAAGGAAAGAATGAATGGGGCCATGTATCGTGAGATTTTTAGTGAATACCTCCTTCTATCAGCAAGGGCATTGAAGATGAAACATGACTGGGTCTTTCAGCATAACAATGATCCCAAACACACTGCCCGGGCAACGAAGGAGTGGCTTGTAAGAAGCATTTCAAGGTCCTGACGTGGCCTAGCCAGTCTCCAGATTTCAACCCCATAGAAAACCTTTGGAGGGAGTTGAAAGTCCATGTTGCCCAGCGACAGCCCCAAAACATCACTGTCGTAGAGGAGATCTGCATGGAGGAATGGGCCAAAATACCAGAAACAATGTGTGAAAACCTTGTGAAGACTTACACAAAACGATTGGCCTCTGTTATTGCCAACAAAGGGTATATAACAAAGTATTGAGATTAACTTTGGTTATTGACCAAATACTTATTTTCCACCATAATTTGCAAATAAATTCTTAAAAAATTAGACAATGTGATTTTATGGATTTTTTTTCTTCTTATTATGTCTCTCATAGTTGAGGTATACCTATGATTAAAATGAGAGGCCTCTCTAATCTTTTTAAGTGAGAGAACTTGCACAATTGGTGACTGACTAAATACTTTTTTCCCCACTGTAAGCCAGATATGTACGTAGTTAGGTAAGTAGGCAACCAGGTATGTAGTTAGATAGCCAAGTAGGTAACAAGATATGCAGGTAGGTAGTTAGGCAGCCATGTATGTTGGCCAGGTATGTGGGTAGTTAGTTAGCCAGGTATGTAGGTTGTGCCCCATGTAGGTAATGCCCCCAGTAGGTAATCCCCCAAAAAGCTGTCCCCTGTATAAAAAAAATCCATATAATCTATGTAGGTAGTAGGTAGCCCCCTATTAGTTTCGTAGTAACTCCCAATATTAGCTAGGCAGGAACCTAGTAATTAGTCCCCCACATTAACTATGCAGCAGAAGTCCACACCCCCCCCCCCAGTTAGGTAGGTAGCAGAAGTTCCCCCACATTAGGTAGGAAGAAGTTCCCCCACATTAGGTAGGCGTCAAAAGCTCCCACATTAGGTAGGCAGCAGGAATCAGGTTGGTTCAGGGGCATTTGCCCCGTGCCCGCCACTGCCTCCAGGCCCAACACCCTCTCCCCTCATTCTCTGCTCCCACATTCCCCTTCCCAGTGGGGCTCACCTTATTTATGCTACTCGTAGGCCTGCACAATATATCGCTATCCCAATCGAATCACGATTATTGGGGATTGCCATATGTCAATTTGGCCTTTTGGGAAATTTTGCGAATTTTACCTGTCAGCTTCTGGCAGTGGCGGAAGTGGCTCTGGTGGTGGCTTGGGCCCACCTGCTTCCCATCTCTCTGTACGGCGCTATGTGTGGGATGTTCCGGCGTCCCAAGAGATTGTCGGTGGCATGCGTTAGCTCCTCCCATCAGTGCCTAGCGCTGGGAGGAAGTCACTTTCTCCCAACACTCTATGATACAGCCCACTTTATGGTACAGCCGCATTGGAGGGAGTTTCACGTCTGCAGGCCTGGCCAATTACATGAAATGAGGAGGAGGAATTAAGTTTGTTTCTCCCCATTTCATAACAGTTGACCTTACATGGAAAGGATTGGGCTCTATGAGGGGAATGAGCTATATGAGGGGAAGTATATATGAGGGTATTGGGCTAAATGAGGGGGGGGGGCAGTAATTTGAGGGTAATGGCTGTATGAATTTCATATTGCTGTTCCCCCTCATATAGCCCAATCTCCTCATATAGTCGCCCCCTCATATAGTCGCCCTCCTCATATAACCCAATCCCCTAATATAGCAATTCCCCCCTCATATATTCGTTCCCCCTCATTTAATATAGCCTGATTCGCTCATATAACCCATTCCTCCTCATATAGCCCTCCCCCTCATATATCCCACTCCGCTGATATAGCCATCCCCTTTCATATAGCCGTCCCCCCATATAGGCCGATCCCCTCATATAACCCATCCCCGCTCATATAGCCTAATCCCAACATATAGTCGCCCCCCTTCATATAGCCCAATCCCCTCATATAGCCATTCCCCCTCCTTTCATATAGCCATTCCCCTCATATAGCTAGATTCCCTCATATAGCCCTATCCCCTCATATAGCCATCCTCCCCTCATATAGCCATCCTCCCCTCATATAGCCATTCCCCCTCATTTCATATAGCCATTCCCCTTATTATGAAATGAAGGGAATGGCTATATGAAATCGGGGAATTCAACATGAAATTGGGGGATTTCACAATTTTTTTGTTATATCGCAATCGCATATCGAAATTGCAATATTTAACTTCATAATCTCAATCGCACATTTTCCCCAAATCATGCAGCCCTAGTACCATGCAGCAATCTTCTCTGGAGCACAGTAGGGGACCGAGTCTTCCCTCCTCCACAGTGCAGGCATCGATGATTGACGCCATCTGTGTCTGCACTGTGCAGTAGAGGCAAAGGTCAAGTCTCCTCTCAGTGTAGGCCGCAGATGCGCCACACACAGAGAGTAGGCTTTTCAGCATGTCTGCCTGGGGATCCAGGATGAGTGTGGCCCTCTGACCATCTGGCTGGTCAGTTCACCCCTTCCTGTATATATAGACCTTTACTACCTAATTATTGCAAAACATAATGATGGTGTTGGTTACAGGCACATAACTAAGCTTCTGAATGTTCCAGTGATCACTGTTGGGGCCATAATATGGAAGTGGAAAGACAATCATTTTGCCATAAATTTGCCTCGACCAGGTGCTTCTCACAAGATTACTGACAGAGGAGTCAACAGAGGAGCCGAAGAGCAAATAAACTGTAAATAATGCACTTGGCTGCCATGGCCTATATGCACGCTAACCATGCATGACTCGATTGCTAAATTATCCCAAACACACAACCAAGGAAACTTTCAAATGGTTTTAAAGAATGAAAATATAGCTGCTAGAATGGCCCAGCCAATCACCTGATTTAATTCCCATTGAAAATCTATGGAAAGAACTGAAGATTATGTTTCATAAAAAAAAAAAAAGGTTCCACAGGTCTGTGGATCGCCCCCTCGCACGGTCAATGGTGTATACATAAAAAATACCAAAGTCCAAAATTCGTCACCTTGTATACCCTAAAATGTATAAAAACCGAGTAAAAAGTCCCTTGAAAACAAACATGGTACCAATAAAAACTACAGATCATGGTGGAAAAAATTAGCCATCACACATGGGGGATGTGTAAGGAAAAATAAAAAAAAGTTATAGGGGTCAGAAGAGGACATTTTTAAACATACAAATTTTCATGCCAAAACTTATAATTTTTTTAACAGAAATAAAACAAAACCACACCTATATAAGTAGGGTACCATTTTAATTATATGGACCTACAGAATAAAGATAAGGTGTCATTTTTACCAAAAAGTGCTCTGTGTAGAATTGGAAGTTACAAATATTTTTTTTTCTGGTGAAATTATATTTTGTGGTGAAATGATTGATGTCATTAGAAAGTTAAATTGATGGCACAAAAAATAAGCCCTCACATGGATCTGTATGTGGAAAATTTAAAGCATTTTGATTTTAGATGGTGAGGAAGTAAAAACGTAAGAGCAAAAATTAAAAAATCTGTGGTCCTTAAGGGGTTAAAATCAAAATGCAACTTAAAATCCCCAAATGGGACAAATGTTTTTACAATTAAATGCAATAAAGTCTCATTACAAACCCCCCCTTAAAAAATAATGGGGGATTAAGTAAAAAAAGAGAGTTATTCACCTTTATTTTTTATAAATACACATACCGTATTTGGTACCACAGCAAATATAATGACCCAGAGAATAAATTATAATTTATACCCTATAGAACATTGTGGTCACAAAATATATCCCAAAATACAATGGCAGAATTGCCTAAAGAATTAAATGAAGCTATTCAATACAGCCTTCAAAAATACAACTTTTTCCTCCCAAAAAAGAACATTTATTTGGCCACAATAATGATTGAATTAAAACAGTAGGGGACTTTGCATGTAATACAACAATAAATAAAATCCCCCAAAAAATCTTTGTTATTAAGGCTAAAACAGGCCTGGCGTAAAGTCATTCGATTATTGTAAAATACAGTAAAAATACAGGCACAGTGTGTAAAAGCTATGTTCACACTGTTGTCAGGGGCCCTGTCAGCATTCCCAGTAGTTTTGATGGGAAGATTAGCACTGCATGCCATGTTTTCATTTTTGTATAAACTGTGGATACTACAATGGAACGGATTCCATTGTAAGTCAATGGGATCTGTTAGCTTCTAAAGGTACCTGTCATACAACAGAAACTGCACTGCAATGTGTTTTCCATTATATACTAAAAACAGGTTTCTTACATGAAAGGAGCTTAAATGGGTACTCCTCCCCTAGACTTCTTATCCCATATATGGCGGAACCCCCGTGATCTCAGTTGCGGCACCCCAGGCATCCGGTGCTTCGCTCCGTGCCGGGTGACTGGCAATGCGGGGCAAAGGCTTGTGGCGTCACTGCCATGCCCCCTCAAAGCATGTCCATTGGAGGGGGCATGATGGCCGTCACGCCCCTTCCCATACACTTGCATTGAGGGGCGTGGCCATGATGTCACGAGTGGGGCATGGCCGTGATATCACGAGCCTCCAGTGCTGCACCCAACGCTCTAAACTAACATTGGAGACAGCACGGAGATCCCTGCGATCATACATCTTATCCCATATCCTTTGGATAAGGGTTAAGATGTCGAGGGGCGGAGTACCCTTTTAAGGGACCTATTTCCTATGCAGATTATTAGCCCAAAAAATGTCAATATTGCCCTCTGTATAAGGCCCCGTGATTGCATCGTTTTGGCAGAATGAGAAATTCTTTTTTGTTGCGAACACATTTCACTGTGTACTAGGTGATATGCGAACGACAAATGACGAAAGGGAAGGGCCATATAAACGAAATAGCAATCGTTCGTGTGGTCGTGGATGCATGTTGATTGAGCAATGTAAAGGTTCATTGAAAGAGCAACAATCTGCAAGATCATCACTCATATAAGGAATGGGGTTTGCACGTCTAAAAGGGCCATGAGGGACCTTTTAATCTCTGCTTACATCTGCCTATACCTTTTGAGTATCCCTATAAGGATAGAGGATTTAAAGACAAACACAATTGCAAAAATCTGTATACTACAGTATCTATATGAACAATATCTAATAATTGTTACCACTCAAAACTTGGTCTTCTATCTTTGGAGTCTTTTTATCCTCCAATATTTGATGAGGTCGCACACAAATACACATGCCTACTCCAGTATGGATGTATTGAATAAGGATCCATGTGAAATGTGTAAGCATCTGAGCAATCTGATATGGATTATATCTTAAGTGCCACAGTTAAAGAGGACATAAAGTGCTGAACTTACTTTTTTATCTTACAAAGGAAAATGAGCTTAGGGAGAACAAATAAAAAAAAAAGTCATAAAATGTCATCAAACAACAGATTGTTTCAAGATTAATAGTGAAGTAGATTAATTCTTGAAAGTCCAAAAGTTTTACCAACCTGCACCACTAGATTTATATGTTTTTAAAATAACCTACACCACGGATACCGCCCCCCCCCCCCCCCCCCACACACACACACACACACACCCAGGGTATGTAGGAGTTAACAGAGTGCTGTAAGATGTTAAAGCATATGCATTCATAGTTTAAGGTGCCAGGATTGGCATACACATTATCAGGCAGATAGAAGAAATTGGTGTAATAAATCAGTAGTGTCTAGAATGTAACATTTTAGATTTAAAATGAGGGCAGAGATAATATTTTGACCTCCTTTCCTCTGAATGGTCTGCCTGAGGCATTATATGTGTCACTTTGTATTGATGAGCTGCTGAAGCATCCCATTTGTTAGCTTGATATCTATGACTGCAATTTAGAAGCGAACATTACAGAGATCAAATATAGGAGTTTTTAAATCAAACTCCCAGTTCCTTGTATTATTATCCTTTCGGCTTAAAGCAAGACATGTGCAGTCGTTTCCACAATTCATTGGAAAGACATAAAAAAGCGTTGGACAGCAGTGGATGTTACCTGCAGTAGGATGAATAATACTGCAGAGAATTGAGCCATAAATTGTAATCTTGGTTCTGCTTGACTTGCAGAGGTAAGCTAGGAGCCGATAAGAAGAATGGGTTCAGGATAATGCCATGCCATGGGAGGTTTCTGTTCTTTCCTTCATCTGCATTGGCACTCCTCAGTTACAAGTTCTCTCTGTGCTATCAGACAAACATAAATAGACACAGAAGTAGATGTTTAAATACAGCAATGTTGTTGTATTATTATAAAATTCTACAAGTATCATAATCTAAGAAAGTACATATTAAAATGTATCACAGACCACCAATGTTTCTAAATTATTACACTGGGAGAATGCTACAACATAATTAGTATGTTACTTAACATATAGATCAAACAACAAGAAAAAGGCTATTGAAAAATATATATGTCGTCATGATGAACTGATGGAAACCGACTAAATGATAAGACTAGATTTTATATTTCCATTATCTTTAATAATAGAAAGAACTAAAGCTTTCTAATAACTATGTATAAATATATAAGGGGAAAGGACAAAGATCTCTCCTATGATCTGCACACAGTATAACCAGGACTATAGCTATAACAAAGGGGCATCCTCTTCACTTACAGGAAAGAAGGTATGTACACTAGCACGGAAGGGGATTCTAATGGAGAAAAACAGACATGGCTGCACATCTGCATCTTGCACAAAAATCTTGTGCCTCTTAGCATAGATATATAGATAAAACTAGCAGGTTATTAGTGTACAGCCACCTGTGTCTAGCAGGTCCCCAATGTCCCTAACATAAAACGCATGGCGCTGAGTTGCGAACACCACCGTGACACCAAGTGCCCATTGGAGAAATGGCCCAGTGACAGAGCATCTCCAGTGCTGCCTGACCTAGCCCTTGGCTCTGGGTTGCACCACGCCACAGACATGGCACCACTGCAGCAACTGCTACCGCACAGCACAACACCAGTGCAAACAAATGACAAAGCTCTCTCACCATATACTCCTAGTCTTAGGACTGGAGGATTGCCAGGAATAGACCCCTTTTGCAGTCTCCTGCTAATTAAATAGGCCTAAGATAATTTCAGGGGCCCACTCTTATCTGGAGGCCTTGAAGTTGCACGTAGGCTTGCACATGTTAATCAAAAGATACAGTAATAACCTGTGAGTTTTTGACATGCTGAGAAGTAATTAGATCATAGTACAAGATATGGATGTGCAGTAATGTTCTGTTTATTTTTGAGTTACATCTTTTGTCCTCTCATGTATTTTGTTTTCCCATGGCCAGCACTCCACTCTACACATTCTGCTCAGGCATTTTTAATTGGCAGGAGACTGCATAAGGGTTTCCTCCTAGCATTCTCCCAGCCACTGGATGTAGTGCGTGCAGCAGCCATTGTTGCTGTGGTTGTCTGTGCAGTGGCACGGCCCAGAGACGGGGCTTGGCAGGGCAGCAGTTAGCCTGCCTGGCCACTGGGTCATTTCTCCTGTGGGCTTGGTAATGCTGCTGTGGACAGTGGTTGAAAACCAGCACTACGTCAGTGTTAGTTCATGGACCCACTCTTATCAGGGGGCCTTTATACACGAATACAACATAAATGTTCTCTGTTTTAATTTTAACAATGTTAATGTCTTTGTCTAATAGCTTAGACAAATGGCAACTGAGAAGTATCAATGCAGATGAAGAAAAAAAAAAAAAAGATATCTCCTACAGCATGCAATTATCCTGCACAAATATCTGCTGCCAATACCTGGTCAAAGCAGGAACAATTAACAGCTTTAAAACAGGGTTAGATACATTCCTGGAACAAAATAACATTAATGCTTATGCAGAATTATAAAACTACATCCCTTTCTCTTATCCCCTTACACCCTTCCCTTCAATTCCCTGGTTGGACTTGATGGACGTATGTCTTTTTTCAACCATACTAACTATGTAACTATGTAAGATATATGTATAAAAAAAAATGACATGTAGGCCAGGATGCCGACCTCACTGGGCTGGAATTAAAGTCCATGTTGTCAGTTAAAGTATAAGAAGGGGACAAAACATCAAAAAGTGATTGTATATTCACACTAGATGCAATGTTTCCACTTACAAAAGTGTAAATCATGCTTTTAAAAGACTTTTGTAAATCATCCTTTAAACCTCAGGTAGTTACCCACCATCCTGTGGTCTTAGTTTATACCGATGGAGCAGGAAAGACCCCTTTATCAGAGATGTCACTGCGGCACCAAGTGTTTCTGGACTGCTTCAAGAAAAAAAGTTTGCTACTGTGGTCAGAGACAGTGGAAGCAATGTCTAACACATTTTGCTATCTTTCTGAGTTCTCAGATACTGTTACTATAAAGCTGTGTACCATTGTTGAAAAATGGAAACCATCTCACCTTCTCATTAGTGCCCTTAAAGAGAGACTATTGTCATGGTAACCCTAACTTGTATCCATTATACCTGGTGAAGTAAAATAACCTTCAGTTACTGCTGTGTGTCTGCCTCTTCACTGTGCCATCCTTGATTATATCCTCTTAACTGGATTAAAGGTCCTTTAACATGGCCCTACCAAAAGCCATTGTATGGGCATGGTTTGACTAAGGTAATTTCATAACATGACCATGTCTGGTAGGGAAGGGAAGCAGCAATCCCCTTGGGCAACACTGTAGCCTTAGTGTAGCACATGGATATGCATTTTAATTACCGTACTTATTTCATGCCTGAATACTATTTTGAATGCAGTTGTCCTTTAAAATGGTTCGTAATCATAACGACAAAAATACCCATTACAGTTTTCTATTTATATGCAAACAAATAGGAGAATATAAATATTTAATTCCACATGTGTGCTATCTTCCCAGCATGCTCTTCTCTTAATTACTATCAATGTGATAATGTTTGATCTTGACTAGTGCTTTTCTTTGATCAGCTTCTTTCCCTAGGGAAGCAGAATCCCATTGATTTGATCCCCTGAAGCTACAATTGAATAAAAATACTTTATTTCCTAGCATACCATTGATTTATTTTCCGCATAAAGACACCACCATGTTACCCTGTTCAAAGATGACATTCCCTTGAATCACTATATGCGAATGTCCACAGAGAACAAGTGACACATTTATGGGTAATGAAAACTGTTTTGATAATGATAATGGGTCGGCTCCACGGCTCCATTTTGTTATCCTTGCATTATATATATTTTTTATATTTTTATTTTTTTCTCTATTAGCCCCTATTGCTGGCATGCCTTTGGGATCTTAAAGTGATTATCCAGAAATAAAAAAACAGAGCTAATTTATTTCAAAAACCTCTCCCCATCTGTTTCCAGGTTTGGTGGAGTTCTGCATCTCAGTTCCATTGAAGTGAATGGAGCCAAGTTGTGAAACTACACACAACCTGGAAAGAGACGTGGAGTTTTTAAAAGAAATTAGCTATGTTTTTCTATTCCAGGATAACCCATTTAATGTCCAAACTGTTTTTTTTTCCATTGTTGCCTTCCAAGTGGCATATTTTTTTTTATTTTTCCCCATCAACAAAGCATTATGAGGACTTGTTTTTTTCTTGACAAGTTGTACTTCTTAATGCTACTATCATTTATGTTATTGGTTAATTTTTTATCAGCTGTTTTTTTGCTGGTCAAATGGAAAAAAAATGTTTGCACTTTAAGTTTACACTGTTCATTTTATGGTAAATATAACATTATATTGTTACCAAATTCATATATATATATATATATATATATATATATATACTAGCTGAGTACCCGCCGCTGCCCAGTTTTTCTTACCTAAACCCTGGGGTGTAAGCAACAAAGGAGGAAGCTTTTGTCCTCATATCCCATCCTCAAATCCTGACCCCATATCCCCTCCTTATATTCCAACCCCCAAATCCCCTCCTCATATCCCAACCCCCAAATCCCCTCCTCATATCCCGACCTCATATCCTGTCCTCATATCTTGACCTCATATTCTGTCCTCATATTCCCTCCTCATATCCCGACCTCATCTTCTGTTCCCATTTCTTAACCTCCTATCACGTCCTCCTATCCCGTCCCCATATCCGACCTTATATGCCGTCCCATATCCCTTCCCCATATCCTGTCCCCATATCCCAACCTCATATCCAGACCTCATATTCCGTCCCTATATCCCATCGCCATAAGCTGTCCCCATATTCTGTTCCCATATCCCGACCTCATATCCTGTCCCCATATCGGACCTCATATCCAGACCTCATATCCTTTACCCCATATCCCATCCGCATATCCACTCCCCATATCCCGACCTCATATCCCATCCTCAGGTGGGGCTGAGTTGTGATGAAGATATTGTAAGATGAAAATAAAAGGGGTGTGGCTTAAAGTGTAGGCGTGTATTTGCAAGATGGGGCATGGAATGCAGGGAGGGGGTGGCTTGCTAGCTGGACTGACCCATTCACCAGGAGATGCAGAGCGGAGCTTGTTGGAGTAAGGTACCGGAAGTTCCATATACTTGTATGGGTCTTGAAATAAAAACCCCAGGTTAGGTTAGGGGTTAATTTGGCTATCATATATTTTTATATAAGTAACATATAAGTAACATGTGGCCAAGTATTTTCAAAATATCTCCAGCCGTACGGAAGTTATACTGGAACATACATTTCACATAGATTGCATTGGACTTTAAACAAAAACCCTGACCCTCGCAAATGAGGGTAGGTTAGGGTTAAATGAACTATCCTATATTTTTATTGGACGTATAAGTAACATGTGATCGAGTATTATAGAAATATCTCCAGCTGTTTGGAAGTTATGTAGCAACATATATTTCACATAGACTTGTATGGGACTTTAAACACAAACCCTGGCGCTTGCAAATGTGGGGGGTAAGGGTTAAATTACCTATCCTATATAAGCAACATATGTACGTAGTTTCATGGTAATATCTTCAGCTGTTTGGAAGTGATGCTGGAACATACACACTGGGGGAAATTTATCAATGTTAGTGTAGGAAGAAGTTTTTTGTAGATCGTTTTGGTTGGTCTAAATTTGGTGCAATTGCACCAAATTCACCATACTAGTGCAAGGCACATGATAAATTTTGTGCAAAGTTCTAAATCTCCACACAAGAAATGTGGACACAGGGATTTTGTTCTATTGCTTTGAGGCCAGGATTCCATTGAGGTTTTTTGTCCTCCAGCAAAAATGCCAGGAAAACTATCACAACTTATTCCGGCGTTTTGTCAGTTTTTCTTGCGTTTTTGCCGGTGTGAGGAAACTATACATACATACAGAAGCTATACAGGAGCCCAGCAAGGAAAGTGTTAACCCACGCTGCTGGTGAGCAGTTCTTGGTTAGCATGGTGGCTCAGTGGTTAGCACTGCTGCCTTGCAGTGCTGGAGACTTGGGTTCAAATCCCACTAAGGACAACAATAAATAAAGCATTATTATAATAACATCAGCAGAGAGAACTGTGGTCGTGATGTCATCAGAGAGCATTCCAAAAAGAAAAGAATTTCCTCTGTAGTATTCAGCAGCTGATAAGTACAGGAAGGATTAAGATTTTTTTTTAATAGAAGTAATTATGTTTAACTTTCTGCCACCAGTTGATTTAAAAGAAAAAAGGTTTTCATCGGAGTACCCCTTTAAGAGGTAAAAATACATTTTTTTCAATGTGTCGTGTTTTATATAATTGAATTTTCAGGCTTAGTAGTGGAAGCCGTCTTATAGATGGAATCCATTACTAATCCGGGGCTTAGCGTTAGCCCCAAAAACATCTAGGGATAACCCCCAACTATTACCCGGTACCCACCGCCACAGGGGTGCCAGGAAGGGCCAGTACCAACAGGCCTGGATCGTCAAAAATGGTGCTCCTGGGCCTAGGTGGTAAAAGACTGGTGTTATTTAGGCTGGGGAAGGCCAGTAACAATGGTATCGCCCACCCTGTTGCTGTTTGGTTTGTATTTGGCTGATACTGAAAATAGGGGGAACCACACTCGTTTTTTATTTATTTATTTTAAAAAAATGCATAGGGTTCCCCCTATTTTCAGTATCAGCCAGATACCAACCAAGCAGCAACAGACTGAAGTTACCAGGGTGGGTGAGGACCATTGTTACTGGCCCTCCTCAGCCTAAATAATGCCAGCCTGTTACCGCCTAGGCCCAACAGCATCATATTTGATGCTCCGGGCTTGTTGATACCGGCTCTTCCTGGCACCCCTGTGGCATTGTGTACTGGAGTAATAATTGGGGGTTAGTGCTAGCTGTTTTGGGGCTAACTCTAAGCCCCGGCTTAGTAATGGATTTCGTCTACAAGACAACTTCCACTACTAAGCCTGTAAATTCAATTATAAAGCACACCACACAATGAAAAAAAACATTTTATTTAAAAAACACTCCTCCACAGCCCTCGTTAACCATTTTATTGTAATTTAAAAAAGGCGGTCATCGTCGCAGTCCACCGAATCTGACGTAGTCCTCACGTCTCTGAAATGAGAAGAAAAGAAAAACACGAAAAATGGGTTAGTACATTTTTTGCTCTCTCCCCTGGGGAGAGTGCCCATAATGCATCATGTTCCTAAACAGGGAGCCTCCAATTGTTGCTAAACTTCAACTCTCATCATGGGGGTTTTAGTTAAGCAACAGCTGGAGTCTCCCTGTTTGGGAACACACTGCCAGAAAGCCTCTGTTCCCATCATGCATAACGCATAATGAGAACAGAGTCAGGCCTGGTCTGTGTAGCTCCGCCCCTAATGACATCATCACTAGGGGCAGAGCACAAAGATGGTGTCATTCAGTTTGTTCTATCAAGTTTAGGTGGGCGCATGGTAATTGTGTGATAGTCACACCTACAATGAAAACAGACTGTGTCCCATTGTAGGATTTGAATCATTTCTTTATATCGCTGATTAAATTGGAACATCATTTATTTCTATTGTAATGACCTAAAATAACCCTGTTTCTGATAGACTCTGCTTGGTTGCAAATAGAGATGAGCGAAGTTACAGTAATTCGATTTGTCACAAACTTCTCGGCTCGGCAATTGCTGATTTTAGCCTGCATAAATTAGTTCAGCTTTCAGGTGCTCCAGTGGGCTGGAAAATGTGGATACAGTCCTAGGAGAGAGTCTCCTAGGACTGTATCCACCTTTTCCAGCCCAGGGGAGCACCTGAAAGCTGAACTAATTTATGCAGGCTAAAGTCAGCAATTGCCGAGCCAAGAAGTTTGGCACAAATCGAATCACTGTAATTTCGGTCATCTCTAGTGGCAAATATTTTTAGTATTTCACTTTATTTCCATTGAACCTTCCTACACACTTTTTTATTTTTATTTTATTTTATTATTTTTCTCGCTTTTCACGTTTTGATTTTTCTAAACCATTTTTTCCCCCCTTACAGTGTTTTGGGAAATATTATTTCTAGAGCATTAAGTGTTTTGAAAGAAATGTCAACAACACCACAAACAAATACCAGCATTCACTGGAAAAAGGCATATTTTCATATTTAATATTTTTTTACTTTTAACTACTTAATGACACAGCCTATTTTGGCCTTAAAGGGGTCCTCCGCTCCTAGAAATCTCATCCCCTATCTGAAGGATAGGAGATAAAATGTCTGATCTCACATTTATGTTCAGAACGTTCAGTTTCGGGTGGCTGTGTTTTTTTTTTTTTTTTGAAGGGGGCAAGATAACAAAAATAATGATTCTGTCATTGTTTTTGAGATAAATATACACACACATATATACTAGCTGAGTACCCGGCACTGCCCGGTTTTTCCTACCTTATCCTTGTTGGGGAGGAAAAGCAACAAAGGAGGAAGCTTTTGTCCTCATATTCCGTCCTTAAATTCTGACTCCATATCCCCTCTTCATATGCCAACCCCAAATCCTCTCCTCATATTCTGTCCTCATATACTGTCCTCATATTTTGTCCTCATATCTCGACCTCATATCCCGTCCCCATATCCCGACCTCATATGCTATCCCCATATCTCGTCCCCAGATCCCGACCACATATCCCGACTTCATATTCCGTCCTCATATCCTGACCTCATATCCCTACCTCATAACCTGTCCCTATATTCCATCCCCATATCCTGACCTCATATCCCGTCCCTACACCCTGTTCACATATCCCGTCCCCATATCCAATCCCCATATCCCGACCTCAGAACCCGTCCTCATATCCCAACCTCATCTCCCGTCTCCGTATCTTATCCTTATTTCTAATCCACATATCCTGTCCTCTGGTGGGGCTGAGTTGTGATAAAAATATTGTAAGCTGAAAATTAAAGGAGTGTGGCTTAATTGGTGGGTGTGTCTTTGCAAGATGGGGCATGGAATGCGGGGAGGGTGTGGCTTGCCAGTGACTCATGCATTCATCAGGAGATGTAGAGCTTGTGGAGTAAGGTACCCATATACTTGCATGGGACTTGAAACAAATACCCCATCCTTCACATATGGGGTAGGTTAGGGGTTAATGTAACTATTATATATTTTTATTTGACTTATAAGTAACATGTGTCCAAGTATTAGTGAACTATCTCCAGCTGTATGAAAGTTATGCCGGAACACACATTTCCCATGGACTTGCATTGGACTTTAAATAAAAACCCCGACCCTCCCAAATTAGGGTTGCTTAGGGTTAAATTAACTATCCTATATTAATGGACATAAGTAACATGTGGCTGAGTATTTTCAAAATATTTCCAGCCGTTTGGAAGTTATGCAGTAACATATATTTCCCATAGACTTGTAAAATAAAAACCCAACTTTCTCAAATGGGAGTGGATAAGGATTAAATCACCTATCCTATGTTTGTTGTTGACATATATAGAAACATGTGTACCAGGTTTCATGTTAATATCTTTAGCTGTTTGGAAGTAATGCTGGAACATACACACACACACACACAGTGGCCCTCATTTACTAAGAGTGTTGTGTAGGTTTCTTTGTGGGTTTTAATTCCCTACAACTTATTTTCCACAGTATTTACTAAGGTTTCCCTACATTTTCCACTTTCCCTACACTTTGCTTTTTTTTACACATGCTCTGATCTGTAAGGTTTTCTTCAGCTCAAATCCAACACATTTAATGTGGAAACCTTAGTAAATATGTTGTTTTTTTGTGAAATTGTCGGGAACACGACCCTTTTCGGAGACCACACCCCCTTTTCCCGGTGGTCACACCCCTTTTTCTTGTTTTCATAGCAAAATGGAGAGTTAGTCAGGGTTTTTTCAATTCTGGTGCAAATTCTGGTGCATACCGAATTTCTGGCGCACAACTCAACAAAACATGTCGGGTTTGCAATAGTAAATGAGGGCCATTCAGTTTTATATATATGCTAACTGAGTCCCGGCGTTGCCCGGTTTTTCCTTCCTAATTCTTATTGTGGAGGAAAATAAACAGAGGAAGCTTTTGACTTCATATCCCGTCCTCATATATTGTTGTCATATCCCATACCCAGACCTCCTATGCCGACCTCCTATCTCAACCTCCTATCTCGATCTCCTTTACCCGACCATCCCGTCCTCCTATCCCGACCATCCCGTCCTCCTATCCCGACCATCCCGTCCTCCTATCTGAACCATCCCGTCCTCCTATCTCGACCTACTATCCCGACCTCCTGTCCTCCTATGCCGACCTCCCATCCCGTCCTCCTATCTTGACCTCCTATCCCGACCTCCTATCCTGACCTCCTATCCCGACCTGTAATATTTGTACCAAGTATTGAAATATCTCCAGCCATACGGAAGTTATGTGCGAACATACATTTCCCATTTATTTGCATGGGACTCGCATACGGGAATATCAAATAAAAAGTGACCAAAAATATGCTATTTTGGACTTTGGATTTTTTTGCGCGTACGCCTTTGACCGTGCCGTTTAATTAACTATATATTTTATAGTTCGGACATTTACGCACGCGGCGATACCACATATGTTTATTTTTCTTTTTCTTTACACAGTTTCAAACATTCATTCAAACTTTTATTAGGGAAGGGGTTAAATGGCCTTTATTAACTTTTTTATTCACTTTTTTTTTGCAGTGTTATAGCTCCCATAGGGGGCTATAACATTGCACACACTGATCTTTTACCCTGATCCCTACAAAGCCATAGCTTTGCATGGATCAACGTAATAGGGGGTTGATTTCTCAAGCCTTTAGCTCAGGCTTCGAGAAATCAAACGCCGATTGGACGCGACAGAGCAAGGTAAGGGGCTCTCCGCTCACGTCCTAGCAGATCGGGACATTGCAATTTTATCGCAATAGTCCCGATCAGCCCGACTGAGCTGCCGGGAAGCTCTTACTTTCATTTTCTATGCGGCAATCCACTTTGATCACCGCATCTGAAGGGTTAATAGCACGCGGCACAACGATCTGTTCCGCTCGCTATTAGCCCAGGGTCCCGGCTATCAATAGCAGACGGGACCGACCCAGTGTGATGCGGGGTCACGGCGTGACCCCGTTTTAAATGCCAGGATCGAGCGCAGGGTTAAATTAACTATCCTATATTTTAAGTGGACATATAAGTAACATGTGACCAAGTATTGCCGAGATATCTCCAGCTGTTTGGAAGTTATGCAGCAACATATATTTCCCATAGACTTGTATGGGACTTTAAACAAAAACCCCTACCCTGGCAAATGGGGGTGAGTAAGGGTTAAATTACCTATCCTATGTTTGTTGTTGACATATAAGTAACATGTGTGCCAAGTTTCATGTTAATATCTTTAGCCGTTTGGACGTGATTGTGGAACATACACATACACATTGAGTTTTATATATATTATAGACTAGCTGAGTACCCGGCATTGCCCGTTTTTTCCTTCCTAATAGTTGTTGGGGAGGAAAATCAACAAAGGAGGAAGCTTTTGACTTCTTATCCAGTCTTCATATATTGTTGTCATATCCCAACCCCATATCTTGACCTCATATCCCGTCCTCATATCTCGACCTCATATCCCGACCTCCTATCTCGACCTCATATTCTGTCCTCATATTCCGTCCTCATATCCCAACCTCCTATCTCAACCTCATTTCCTGTCCTCCTATCCCGGCCTCATATCACGTCCTCACATCCCGTCCTCACATCCTGTCTTCATATCCCATCCTCCTATCCCAACCTCATATGCCGACATCATATCCCGTCCTCAGGTGGGACTGATTTGTGATGAAGATATTGTAAGCTGAAAATAGAAGGGGACGTAGAAGGCTTTGTGGGACTGATCGTGATTTGCAAGCAAGACCAATGCACAAAAAGGGTAGATAATAAATAAGGGATGTGGCTTAAAATGTGGGTGTATCTTTGTGAGATGGGGTATGGCTTGCAAGCCGGATTGACACATTCACCAGGAGATGCAGAGCGGAGCTTGTGGAGTAAGGTACTGGAAGTCCCATATACTTGCATGGGACTTGAAACAAAAACCCATCTTTTATATAAGGGTGTAGGTAAGGGTTAATTTAACTATCATATCTTTTTATTACATACAAACATACACACACACACACACATTGAGTTTTATATATACAGTGGTCCCTCAACATATGATGGTAATTGGTTCCGAGAGGACCATTGTATGTTGAAACCATCATATGTTGAGTACATATGTCTGGAAAACTGGTAATTGGTTCCGGAGCCCCAAGACCATCATATGTTGAGTACATATCTCTATGGAAAACTGGTAATTGGTTCCTGAGTCGTGATCTGAAGTTTTTAGCGGTACCATTTTTGTATTGATCAGACTTTTTGATCACTTTTTATAAATTTTTTATGGTATAAAAAGTGATCAAAAATATGCTATTTTGGACTTTGGAATTTTATTGCATGTACGCCATTGACCATGTGGTTTAATTAATGATATATTTTTATGTTTATATATTTTTTATAAGTAATTTTGGAAAAGGCGGGATTTAAACTTTTAATAAGGAAGGGGTTAATGTGTGTGTGTGCGTTTTTAAACTTTTTTTTTTTTTTTCCATACACTTTTAGGAGGAATCATTGGGTTCCTCATACAGATCAATATGGTTGCATAGAACCATATTGATCTGTGTGATCTGTGCTCTATTGATAAAGCCTGACCTTACACAGCAGCCAGCATGGAAGCAGAGGTAAGCCCTCCGGCTACCTCCACAGTGGATCACCCCCTGCAATCGTGCTGTGGGGGGGGGATCCACCCCACTGGACCACCAGGGAGCTTCCTTTAGACACCGCTGTCAGCTTTGACAGCGGCGATCTAAAGGGTTAACCTCTACAGGACCCATGACGTAACGTTACGTCCCGACACCCTGGGTCTTAAGCACCAAGGACGTACAGTTACGTCATGGGCAGTTCTGGTGTGCGCCGGATCGGACCGCGATGCCTGCTGAAATCATCCCCTGCAAATGCCCAGGGGGGGTCATTAGACCCCCCCCATGTCGGCCATCGCCACAAATCGCATGTGTATTCACACTTGCGATTTGCGCTATTCCGGGTCATTACGGGTCTATGGTGACCCGGTGACCCGGAATATAAGGGGGATCGCGGTTGTCCAAGACACCCACAATCCCCCTGACCAAACTATACAGTGATCTCTATACTGTAGCACTCCAGATGTTGCAAAACTACAACTCCCAGCATGCCCAGACAGCTGTTTGGGCATGCTGGGATTTGTAGTTTTGCAACAGCTGGAGGGCTACAGTTTGAGACCACTATATGGTAGTCTCTGAACTATAGCCCTCCAGATCTTGCAAAACTACAACTCCTAGCATGCCCACACAACTGTTTGCTGTCTGGGCATGCTGGGATTTGTAGTTTTGCAACATCTGGAGGGCCACAGTTTGCAGTATACTGCAGTATACTGTAGCTCTCCAGATGTTGCAAAACTGCAAATCCCAGCATACCCTTTGGCGATCAGTACATGATGGGAGTTGTAGTTTTGCAACAGCTGGAGGCACACTGGTTGGAAAATATTGAGTTAGATAACAGAACCTAACTGAAGGTTTTCCAACCAGTGTGCCTCCAGCTGTTGCAAAAGTACAAATCCCAGCATGCACGGTCTGTCAGTACATGCTGGGAGTTGTAGTTTTGAAACTGCTGGAGGTCCCCCCCCCCTCCCCCATGTGAAGGTACAGTGTACATTCACACGGGCGGGTTTACAGTAAGTTTTCAAGTATGAGCTGTGGCAAATTTTTCGCCGCAGCGCAAACTCCTAGCAGGGATCTCACTGTAAACCCACCAGTGCGAATGTACCCTAAAAACACTACACTACACTAACACATAATAAAAGGTAAAACACTACATATACACCCCCTTACACTCTCCCCCCCAATAAAAATGAAAAACGTATTGTACGGCAGTGTTTCCAAAACGGAGTCTCCAGCTGTTGCAAAACAACCACACCCAGCATTTCTGGACAACCACTGACTGTCCAGGCATGCTGGGAGTTTAGCAACAGCTGGGGGCACCCTGTTTGGATCATTGGCGTAGAATACCCCTATGTCTACCGCTATGCAATCCCTAATTTAGTCCTCAAATGCGCATGCCGCTCTCTCACTTCAGAGCCCTGTCATATTTCAAGGAAAAAGTTTAGGGCCACATATGGGGTATTTCCGTACTCGGGAGAAATTGCACTACAAATTTTGGGGGGCTTTTTCTCCTTTTACCCATTATGAAAAGGAAAAGTTTGGGTCTAACATGATGGTGTTGCCCTTTAATTTTTATTTTCACAAGAGGTAAAAGGAAAAAAAGACCCCCAAAATTTGTAAAACACAATTTCTCCTAAGTATAGAAATACCCCAGATGTGGACGTAAAATGCTCTGCGGGTGCATAACAAGGCTCAGGAGTGAGAGCGCACTATGTATATTTGAGACCTAAATTGGTGATTTGCACAGGGGTGGCTAATTTTACAGCGGTTCTGAAATAAACGCAAAAAAAAAATACCCACATGTGACCCCATTTTGGAAACTACACCCCTCACGGAATGTAACAAGGGGTATAGTGAGCTTTAACACCCCACAGGTGTTTGACAAATTTTCGTTAAAGTTGGATGGCAAAATGAAAAAAAAATTTTTTTTCACTAAAATACTGGTGTTACCCTAAATTTTTAATTTTCATAAGGGAAAATAGGGAAAAAAGCCCCCCAAAATTTGTAACTCCATTTCTTCTGAGTAAGAACATACCCCATATGTGGATGTAAAGTGCTCTGTGGGCAAACTACAATGCTCAGAAGAGGAGTGCCATTGGGATTTTGAAGAGAAAATGTGTCCGGAATTGAAGGCCACGTGTGTTTACAAAGCCCCCATAGTGCCAGAACAATGGACCCCCCCCCAACGTGTGACCCCATTTTGGAAACTACACCCCTCACGTAATGTAATAAGGGGTACAGTGAGCATTTTTGCCTCACAGGTGTCTGACAGATTTTTGGAACAGTGGTCTGTGCTCAGCCCACTGTTCCAAAGATCTGTCAAATGCCAGTCGGGTATAAATACTCACTGCACCCCTTATTAAATTCTGTAAGGGGTGTAGTTTCCAAAATGGGGTCACATGTTGGGGGGGTCCATTGTTCTGGCACTATGGGGGCTTTGTAAACACACGTGGCCTTCAATTCCGGATAGGGGAAAAGATGTCATATAGCCGGGGTCCCGCTGCTCGGAACCCCCGGGATCGGACCCCCGAGTTAGCTCTGCACGTAATGACGGGCAATACAGAGGACAGAGCATTGTTACGTCATGACTCCGCCCCCTCAATACAAGTCTATGGGAGGGGGCTTGGCAGTCGTCATGCCCCCGCCATAGACTTGCATTAAGGGGGTTGGCCGTGATGTCACGAGGGGCGGAGCCATGACGAAACGCTGCTCCGTCCCCTGTATCGCCCATCATTACGATGATAGCGCGGTGCCACAGCGGCGATCCCCGGGGTCCCCAGCAGCCAAGAATAGGGGATAAGATGTCTAGGGGCGGAGTACCCCTTTAAGGACCAGACCAATTTTATTTTTGCATTTTAGTTTTTTCCTCCTCGCCTTCTAAAATTCATAACTCTTTTATATTTCCATCCACAGACCCATATGTGGGCTTTTTTGCGTCACCAATTGTATTTTGTAAATACATCACTTATTTTACCATAAAATGTACGGCGCAACCAAACAAATATTATTTATGTGGGAAAATTGAAAAGAAAACCGCAATTTAGCTTATTTTGGAAGGTTTTGTTTTCACGCTGTACACTTTCCGGTAGAGATGAGTGAACTTACAGTAAATTCGATTCGTCACGAACTTCTCGGCTCGGCAGTTGATGACTTATCCTGCGTAAATTAGTTCAGCCTTCAGGTGCTCCGTCGGGCTGGAACAGGTGGATACATTCCTAGGAAAGAGTCTCCTAGGACTGTATCCACCTTTTCCAGCCCACCGGAGCACCTGAAAGCTGAACTAATTTATGCAGGAAAAGTCATCAACTGCCGAGCCGAGAAGTTCGTGACGAATCGAATTTACTGTAAGTTTGCTCATCTCTACTTACCGGTAAAAATGACATGTTTTCTTTATTCTGTGGTACCCATGTTGAATGCTTTTCTATAATTGTACCGCTTAAAAAAAATTTCAAACCATTTTAACAAAATTAGTATGTTTGAAATTGCCCTATTTTGACCACCTATAACTTTCTAATTTTTCTGTATATGGGGCGGTATGAGGGCTAATTTTTTGCGTCATGATCTGTAATTTTTATCAATACCACTTTTGCTTAGGTTTTACTTTTTATAAATTTTTTTTAATTTTTTTTTGGAATAAAATGTGACAAAAAAGCAGCAATTTTGGACATTTAAAATTTTTTTTACGTTTACGCCGTTTACGTACAGGATAATTAACAATATATTTTAATAGTTCAGACTTTTATGCACAGGGTGATACCAAATATGTGTGTTTTTTTAATGCTTTTTTGTGGGTGAAATGGGAAAAACGGACATTTCACTTTTTTATTGGGGGAGGGGATTTTTCACATTTTTTTTACTTTCTTTTTTTTACAGTTTAATAGTCCCCATAGAGGACTATTCCTAGCATTCATTTGATTGCTAATACTGTTCAGTGCTATGTATAGGACATAGCACTGATCAGTATTATAGGTGATCTTCTGCTCTGGTCTGCTCGATCTCAGACCAGAGCAGAAGACCCCGGGAGACAACCGGAGCCAGGTGAGGGGACCTCCGGCTACCATGCTGGATGATCGGATCCCCGTGGCAGCGCTGCGGGCGATCTGATCATCCATTCAAAGCACCGCACTTCCGCAGATGCTGTGATCTGTACTGATCACTGCATCTGAGGGGTTAATGGCAGACATCCGTGCGATCGCAGATGTCCGCCATTACCGGCGGGTCCCTGGCTGCCGGGACCTGCCGTGCATGACCGCTCCGGTGCTCGCCATCATGGCGGTGCGTAAATGTACGTCATGGTGCGTTAAGTACCACGTCACGTCCATTTACGTCCATTGTCGTTAAGGGGTTAAAGGGGTACTCCCGTGGAAAAAATTTTTTGTTTAAATCAACTGGTGCCAGAAAGTTCAGCAGATTTGTAAATTACTTCTATAAAAAAAATCTTAATCCTTCCAGTACTTTTTAGGGGCTATATACTACAGAAGAAATGCTTTTCTTTTTGGATTTCTCTGATGTCACGACCACAGTGCTCTCTACTGACCTCTGCTGTCCATTTTTGGAGCTGTCCAGAGCAGGAGAAAATCCCCATAAAAAAACATATGCTGCTCTTGACAATTTCTAAAATGGACAGCAGAGGTCAGCAGAGATTACTGTGGTCGCGACATCAGAGAAAAGCATTTCCTTTGTAGTTTACAGCCCATAAAATGAATTGGAAGGATTCAAAAATTTTAATAGAAGTAATTTACAAATCTGTTTAACTTTCTGGCACCAGTTGATTTAAAAAAAAAAAAAAAAAAAAGTTTTCTTAAAGCTGAACAGTTCTGAGCTATTGATTAGTTTGATCTTTTTGCACTAGAAGTGTAAATGGGCCAGGCGGAATGAGCCCTGATGCCCTACGGCAAAGGCTGTCTAGAAATTGCGTAGACATTAGCAATGTGTCTCTAGTCCAGGTTGCTATAGAGACCTTCTACCCCTTTTTTTTGGCCCAAGCACAGATAGAAGATGCTCCTCTTTCCTAAAAGGGAAGTCCTGGTAATAGAGCATGCCAAGTCCAGATAGCTCCACTGAGCACCATGACTAGCAGATGCATTATCTTGCAGAAAAGGAAGAGACACAACCTGGTTGATGCCACGTACCAAAGGTCATTACTGCTCTTTTATTGAACACATTGGGGGACATTTCCTAATCTAGTCTATTCTGGGTATGCTTATAGACCAGCGTATGTGGTAGTCTCCTGTCTATTGTGCTCCTGATTTATCAAAGGTCTCACAGCCCTTGATAAATTCTGTGCTCAGACTTCAGGGTCTACAGCTTAAACTGCATTTAGACCTGCTCCAACATGGTCTGACATTTCAGCGTATTTTGGGCAGATGCGACTTGTCGCACAAAAGTCGCTTTTGATAAATTCAGCACCAATGCATTTTCCAATGCATTTCCGTCTAAAATAGACTAGCATGCATCATGTTCTAAAAATCCTCTACAGCAAAAGTCGCAGAAACGTCGCACGTATTTAGACTGCGACTTTCTGTGCGACAAATTTAGACAGGAAAAACCAGTCTAAATCCTTTGATAAATCTCCCCCATTGTGTTCAGCTGGTAATTGTGGAGTTATTTAGGTGCTCAGTAGTAACAAATAGCAAGCCTTCAGGCATAACATAAAAAATACCACAGCGCTCACGTTCTGCGGGTAAAAAATCCATCCAGGTTCTTTATAAAGAATGCTGTAGTGTTTTCTATATTTTGTTACAACCTGGTTGATGCTCTGTAAGGAAGCAACTTTGGGCCTAAAATTAGAGAAAAACCTTGAGATGGTCTTGTCTTGCTAGAAAAACACATTTGGTTCCTTAGATCCGAAAGTCTGAGGTTCTACTTTTTTGGTTTGGGTGACAGCAAACAGGAAGGTCAATTTCCTCGTCAATGAATTCAAAGATAATTCAGAGAAGAATTCAAAGAGTTGAACCAAAGCATTAATGCACCAAAGGTAAACCACAGGGAGTCACCAGACTGAGCATTTATGGTTTTGTTTACCAATTCTTATGCATTTTTTCTCTATAGTAACAGAGGAGTAACAAAGCCCAAATGAGGCAGATAGGGCTGCCAAATAAACTGAGTGGTAATTACATTGCCACCCTTGGTCAGGTGTTATTGGTCATTTTTATAGCAACCAATTGCAACGCCAGCCTTTTTTTTTCTTTTTAATAATTCTTAATCTCACTTGCCTGTTTATTGTTTTATATTTAGGAGCTTTTAATAAGTACCGTATTTTTCGCCCTATAGGACGCACCGGCGAATAAGACGCACCCTATTTTTAGGTGCAAAATCTAAAAAATTAAAGATTTTGAACCCAATAGTGGTCTTCAACCTGCAGACCTCCAGATGTTGCAAAACTACAACTCCTCCCAGCATGCCCGGACAGCCAACGGCTGTCCGGGCATGCTGGGAGTTGTAGTTTTGCAACATCTGGAGGTCCGCAGATTGAAGACCACTGCATAGGAGGTAATACTCACGTGTCCCCGCCGCTCCGGACCCATCACCGCTGCCCTGGATGTCGCTCCATCGCTGTCGCTGTGTCCCCGTCGCTTCGGAATGTCTCTGCTGCCGGCCGGGTATCCACGCTCTCTGTCGCCGTCATCACGCCGTTACGCACGCCGACGCACGTACGCGACGACATGATGACGAGGAAGGAGAGCGCCAGCCATACAGGGGATCCCTGAACGGAGAAGACACTGAGGAGGCAGGTAAGGTCCCTCACGGTGTCCTGTAAGCACTAACCCGGCTATTCAGTCGGGCTGTTCGGGACCGCCGCAGTGAAATTCGCGGCGGTCCCGAACAGCCCGGCTGCACAGCCGGGTTAGTGTCACTTTCCCTTCAGACGCGGCGGTCAGCTTTGATCGCCGCGTCTGAAGGGTTAATACAGGGCATCACCGCGATCGGTGATGTCCTGTATTAGCCGCGGGTCCCGGCCGTTGATGGCCGCAGGGACCGCCGCGATAGGGGTGTATTCGCCGTATAAGTCGCACCGACTTTTCCCCCTCAGTTTTGGGGAAGAAAAAGTGCGTCTTATACGGCGAAAAATACGGTAACATCTGTATCTACTTATATAACATATTCTATTGAGTACAGGGGCTATGCTCAGCGCATAATTGCTAACCTGAGCATTATAAGCGTCAGAACATTGTTTCAAAGTCATTACAGTAAGATATTGTTCTGTCACATGAAAGTGCAAAGTAGCAGGAAGTGTTCATTAGCTGAACAGGCCTGATGTCCACAGTGAGTGGAGCTTTGCCCAGGAACACAGTGCTTACTCATTATTAAGTTCCACTCTACAGGAGCTCGTAGGAGAAAGCTGCTTCCTTAATGTGCTCTTGTCATAATAAGGTCGAAGATCATAACTTTCCTTTCATCATAGTCATTTCCAGCTCTTGCTTCTGCCATACCCCCGCTGGCACATCACATTGCATTCATGGACATGACATGAAAGTGGATGGGTGCAAGACAGGGGAAAGATTGCTCTCTGATTCACTAATGGTAGCTTTCATCTTTTTGAGTCATATCAATGTCACTTTACTAAGACATGCTAGGAGTTTGGTTTTATTGAAGCCATGCTGTAAGTGACAGTGCTTTTGGATTATTGTTATATGTTTATAATCATAATTTTCTTTTAAATATCTACATGTTGTAAATACAAAATAGATTAACTCCCTACTTGCAAGTGGTAAAATTGAATGATCACTTGGCCCTAACAGGGAATTATATAAATAACCAAACATTTTCAATATATGGTACAGAATCGCTTCCACTAAAAGCCATAGTAGTATAAACCTGCTAATTCCTTGACATCAGAACTAGAGATGAGAGAACTTACAGTAAATTTGATTCGTCATGAACTTCTCGGCTCGGCAGTTGATGACTTATCC
Source organism: Hyla sarda (assembly GCF_029499605.1). Lineage (NCBI taxonomy): Eukaryota > Metazoa > Chordata > Amphibia > Anura > Hylidae > Hyla > Hyla sarda. The sequence continues at coordinate 110,304,170 of NC_079193.1, read as the reverse complement.
TGCTTAAATTAGTTCAGCTTTCAGGTGCTCCGGTGGGCTGGAAAAGTTGGATACAGTCCTAGGAAAGAGTCTCCTAGGACTATATCCACCTTTTCCAGCCCACGGGAGCACCGGAAAGCTGAATTAATTTATGCAGGAAAAGTCATCAACTGCCGAGCCGAGAAGTTCGTGACTAATCGAATTTACTGTAAGTTCGCTCATCTCTAATCAGAACCTTTGGTGTTTGGAACCGGCTAATTTCTTTAAAGGGGTTATCCAGGAAAAAAAAAATTATATATCAACTGGCTGTAGTTGTAAATTAGTAAATTACTTCTATTAAAAAATCTTAATCCTTTCAGTACTTATGAGCTGCTGAAGTTGAGTTGTTCTTTTCTGTCTAAGTGTTCTCTTCTACTTTGTGCCGTTCCCGAGACAAGCAGAGATGTCAGCAGAGAGCACTATTGCCAGACAGAAAACAACAACTCAACTTCAGCAGCTGATAATTATTGAAAGGATTTTTTAATAGATGTAATTGACAAATCTGTTTAACTTTCTGGAGCCAGTTGATATATATATATATATATATATATATATATATACACACACATATATATATATATATATATATATAAATTATTTTATCCTGGAATACCCCTTTAAAGGGGTTCTTTGGTGGAAAAAAAAATTAAGTTTATTAAAATTTCTTTAAATAAACTGGTACCAGAAATTTCTATTTAAAAATTGTAATCCTTCCAGTACTTATCAGCTGCTGTATGCTCCCGAGGAAATTGTATTTCTGTCTGGAATTCTTTTCAGTCTGACCACAGTTCATGTCAGGAACTGTCCAGAGAACAAGCAGATCCCCATAGCAAACCTCTCCTGCTCTGGACAGTTCCTGATATGGACAGAGGTGTCAGCAGAGAGCACTGTGGTCAGACTGAAAATAACTACTCAACTTTCTCTGGAGCATACAGCAGCTGATAAGTGCTTGAAAGATTAAGATTTTTAAACAGAAGTAATTTACAAATCTGTTGAACTGTGTGACACCATTTGATTTAAATTTTTTTTTTTTAGAGTACAGAGTACCCCTTTAAGACTGTAATCTGGGACTCCTACTTGTCTTAGGTGCTCCCCAAGCACTTTTCTCCATGCTTTCTCTGTACTTTTCCTCTTCAAGCGGTTGTCCAAGATTTGAAAAAAAGAAAAAAAAATCATGCAACTGCTTTCTTTAAAACACAGCACCACTCTTGTCCTCAGTTTGTGTGTGAGATTGCAGCACAATTCCATTAAAGTGAATGGAGGCAAGCTGTAATACCATACACAACCTGAGGATGGGTGTAGCATTTTTTTTTTTTACTTTTGTTTTTTTAAATGACCAAGGACGTAAATGTACGTCCTGATGTGGCGGTACTTCGCGCACCAGGACATACATTTACGTCCTGTACATGACCGCGAGCATGTCCCTTTTTCCAATTTTACCCCCAAAAAGTGTAAAATAAATAAAATGTATAAACATATTTGGTATTACCGCATGCGTAAATGTTCAAACTATTAATATGTAATGTTAATGATCCCGTACAGTGAATGGTGTGAATGTAAAAATAAATTTTGTCAAAAAAAAATTATAAAAAAATGTATAGTTTTATATACACAAATGGGGTATCAATAAGTACTACAGATCACGGCACAAAAAAATTATCCCTCATACTGCCACTTATATGGAAAATGAAAAAGTTATAGTTCGTCAAATAGAGGGATTTTAACCCCTTAAGGACCCAGCCAATTTTCACTGTAGGACCCGGCCATTTTTTGCACATCTGACCACTGTCACTTTAAACATTAATAACTCTGGGATACTTTTACCTTTCATTCTGATTCCGGGATTGTTTTTTTCGTGACATATTCTACTTTATGGTAGTGGTAAAATTTTGTCGATACTTGCATCATTTCTTGGTGAAAAAATTGAAAATTTTGCATTTTTTTATTTATTTGAAGCTCTCTGCTTAGAAGGACAATGAATATTCCAAATAAATGATATATTGATTCACATATACAATATGTCTACTTTATGTTTCCATCATAAAGTTGACATGTTTTTACTTTTGGAAGACATCAGAGGGCTTCAAAGTATAGCAGCAATTTTCCAATTTTTCACAAACTTTTCAGAATCAAAATTTTTCAGGGACCAGTTCTGTTTTGAAGTGGATTTGAAGGGTCTTCATATTAGAAATACCCCATGAATACCCCCATTATAAAAACTGCACCCTCAAAGTATTCAAAATGACATTCAAAAGGTTTGTTAACCCTTTAGGTGTTTCACAGGAATAGCAGCAATTTGAAGGAGAAAATTCTAAATCTTCATTTTGTAAACTGGCATGTTCTTGTAGACCCAGTTTTTGCATTTTTACAAGGGGTAAAAGGAGAGAAATCTCCTAAAATGTGTAACCCAATTTCTCTCGAGTAAGAAAATACCTCATATGTGTATGTCAAGTGTTCGGCGGGCGCAGTAGAGGGCTCAGAAGGGAAGGAGCGACAGTGGGATTTTGGAGAGTGAGTTTTTCGGAAATGGTTTTTGGGGGGCATATCACATTTAGGAAGCCCCTATGATGCCAGGACTGCAAAAAAAAAAAAAAAAAAAACACATGGCATACCATTTTGGAAACTACACTCCTCAAGGCACGTAACAAGGTGTCCAGTGAGCCTTAAAACCCCACAGGTGTTTGGCGACTTTTCGTTAAAGTTGGATATGTAAATTATTTTATTTTATTTTTTCACTAAAATGCTGGTTTTCCTTCAAATTTAAAACTTTTGTAACGGATAATAGGACAAAATGCCCCCCAAAATTTGTAACCACATCTCTTCTGAGTATTGAAATACCCCATGTGTGGATGTCAAATGCTCTGCTGGCGCACTACAATTCTCAGAAGAGGAGGAGTCACATTTGGCTTTTGAAAATCAAATTTAGCTGAAATGGTTTTTGGGGGGCATGTCCCATTTAGGAAGCCCCTATGGTGCCAGGACAGGGGAAATAAAAAAAAAAACCACATGGCATACTATTTTGGAAACTACACCCCTCAAGGCACGTAACAAGGGGTCCAGTGAGCCTTAACATCCCACAGGTGTTTGACGACTTTTCGTTAAATTTGGATGTGGAAATATTTTTTTTCCACTAAAATGCTGGTTTTCCCTCAAATTTAACATTTTTACAAGGGATAATAGGACAAAATGCCCCCCAAAATTTGTAACCCCATCTCTTATGAGTATGGAAATACCCCATGTGTGGACGTCAAGTGCTCTGCTGGCGCACTACAATGCTCAGAAGAGAAGGAGTCACATTTGCAAATTTTGCTGAAATTGGGGGGGGGGGGGCACTCATGTCGCATTTAGGAAGCCCCTATGGTGCCAGAACAGCAAAAAAAAAACACATGGCATACCATTTTGGAAACTACACCCCTCAAGGAACATAACAAGGGTTGCAGTGAGCCTTAACACCCCACAGGTGTTTGATAAACGTTCATTAAGTGGCATGTGAAAAGGAAAAATTTGATTTTTTTTTTTACACTAAAATGCTGGGGTTACCCCAAATTTTTCATTTTCACAAGTGGTGACAGGAGAAAATGTTACTGTAAATTTGTAAATACATTTCTTTGGAGTAATGACATACCTCATATTTGGCCGTAAACAGCTTACAGACCGGTCTCAGAGGTGCCGGAGATCAGTCAGGGTCCTTGAGCTTTGTATTTATCCTATGGAGGAGGAACAGTGGGACCCCCCCTCAAGGGGCATTACATGCGTTAAATAGCTGGGGTACACTAAATAACTAAAGTGGGGTACAGTAGGACATAAAATTATAAATTATGTTCCCAGAATGTTGACCCATAGCATAGCCAAAACTAAAAAATATGCCCACCCCAAACCCTATGCGCTGAATCATCTTCTGGGAATGTGATGTGTGTGGCCGTCCCTAACCTGTTGCCTCAAATGTGCACCCCGCTCAGGTGGAGAGAGAGCACTGCACATTTGAGGCAACATAAAAAGTCCCCGATGATAGTGACTCAGTGACCCATGACCCATTTTTGGAAAAAATACCCCCAGAGGTCTTATCAGTTGTTTTTGGGGTTGAAATTTGCAATGTACTCTGGACTTGGTACATTGGGGTCAAATTATGGGAAATTAAAATGAAGAGGGAAATTTCGTATCGCATGGAAGTTTGATACTCCCTAAAGCAGTTTTTAATGCTGAGGCCCGGATGATCGGGGCAAGTGTCACATTGAGTGGTGGTGTCCTTTCGATTCCCCCTCTTGTGACACACTCTGCATTTTTTCTGGGTTCGTCCTTTATTTCCAGTGTCGGGGACTTCACCTGGAAAGTGTTGGCCTGGGGCCTATTACTTCAGTTCCTTGGGAAGTCCGGCCTGCTCTTTCCCGGTCACCAAAGATCAGGACCTTTAGGACGTCTTCTTGGAATTGAAGGTATGTCCCTTTGTTGCCAGCATACTGGGACAGTACAAAAGCGTTGTACATGGCAACCTGTACCATGTAGACCGCAACTTTTTTGTACCATACCCGTGTTTTCCGCATGGCCATGTATGGCTTGAGGACTTGATCAGAAAGATCAACTCCCCCCATATACCGATTGTAGTCCAGAATACAATCGGCCTTGAGGACCGGTGTTGTGGTACCTTGAACAGGGACAGGTGAGCTGCCGTTGCCATGAATAGTAGTCGGCATAAGGACATCCCTCTTATCCTTATACCTGACCAGCAACAGGTTTTCATGGGCAAGGGCACGGGACTCACCCTTGGGCATAGGTATCTGGATCAAATTTAGAGGGAGGCCTCTCGGGTTCTTCCGCACAGTCCCACAAGTGGACGTGGATCTGGCGGCAAGGGATGTGAAGAGAGGGATGCTGGTATAAAAGTTGTCCACGTACACGTGGTAACCCTTATCCAGCAATGGGTACACAAGGTCTCAAACAATTTTTCCGCTAACACCCAGAGTGGGGGAACAATCTGGGGGGTTCAATACGGGAATTTCGTCCCTCATACACCCTAAACTTGTAAGTGCACCCGGAGGTACTCTCACATACCGCGCCCGCTTCAAGGGAATATACTGGCGGAGGACGAGTCTCCCCTTAAAACTGATAAGAGACTCATCTACCGAGAGGTCCCTGAGCGGTACGTAGGCCTCCAAAGTGATCAATGAGCGGCCTCACTTTGTAAAGCCGGTCATAGGTGGGATCACTTCGGGGTGGGCATGCCTCATTATCTGCATAATGGAGGCATTTCCGAATGGCCTCGAACCGCTTCCGTGTCATGGCTATACTGTAAAGCGGGGTCTTGTATAGGATGACCCCACTCCAGTACTGCCTGACACTTGGCTTTTTGACCAGGCCCCTATGCAGCAAGAGGCCCCAAAATTTCCTCATTTCTGCTTCACCAATGGCGTACCATTCATTGTACCTGGCCAAAAAAGAATCAGGGTGGTGGGCGATGAACTGCCTGGCATACAGATTCGAAACTGTCACTGAAAAAATAACTGAAATAGTCAATTTCAGTGAATCCAGAATTGTCAATCCGGATTCGGGAGTCGCCAACAAACTCTGGAATCCGTGACTGATAACCCTCTTGGGGTCTCCAGACAGGTTCACCGGAAGGGGGCTCCGGTAAACTTGTCTTGGGGGTCGGACTCCTAGTACGAACGGCATCACCACTCGCACTAGTGCCGGCCACTGGGCCACTATGATGGGGGGTGCGTGGCGTTGCCTGGCGGCGTCTCCGCCGCCGTACAGGTGACTCATCATCAGTAATAGATGATGAGGAGGAAGATGAAGAACACAGGAATGTAGGATCTTCATCGTCCTCACTGACAGATTCAGAGGCAAGAAAAGCGTATGCCTACACTACCGAAAATACCCGGCGAGCCATCGCCTTTTTTCTACGGTGGCGGGGGGGGGGGGGGGGGTGTATGTAGTGTTGTGTGCTTGGTGTGATTATTATATAACGTAGCACTATATATTAGAGGCTATAGGTCTTGTAGACCTTAGGTCTGGAGACATTCAAATATGCCATCTAATACTACCATCTAAAGTGCTTCTTAAGTGTGATATCAGGAATTATACCAGAATTGAACCAAAAGGGAACTAACTCAACATTATAACTACAAAAGTAAGTCACTCTTTTCAGAAAAAACAAAAAACAAACATGCACACACTTATTACTTACATCATTGCGATACATTTTCTCTTCTATCCCCCACCGATTTCTCCAGTGGACTCTATATACATCTGTCCATGCCTCCTTCCCTCACCTATGTATTGCTCGCATGCACTGCTCACCATCATAAACCACCCAAAGTCACCTCATTCCATGGTACAGCACTGAAGTCGCTTCATCACTTCACCCAGCCATCTGCTCTCCCTTTTCTTTCTTCTGCTTTTAGCTGCTGGGGACATTGCTCCTAACCCTGGCCCACATTTCACTAATATTTGCTCTACACTACCTGCCTCTTGCGGAACCACTACAAACTTTAACTGCGCTCTCCTAAACTCTCGATCTGTGTGCAATAAGCTCACCCAGATTCATTACTTATTTCTCACTAATTCTCTTAATCTGCTGGCTCTCACAGAAACATGGATACAACCTTCTGACACTGCTTCTCTCGTTGCTTTATCTTATGGTGACCTTCACTTTTCCCATACCCCCAGATCTGACACCAGGCATGGTGGAGGAGTTGGGGTGCTTCTAGCCAAACAATGCACTTTTCAAGTCATCCCCCCATTACCTTCACTCACGTTTCCCTCTTTTGAGGTCCACACCCTCAGGCTCTTCCGAACCATTGCCACCTGGCTCCCTCACTTTCTTTCCTCAGAAACACCTACACTCATCATGGGTGATTTTAATATCCCCATCGATACCCCAATCTCCTCTTCTGTCTCTAAACTCCTCCTTTGCCCTTTCACAGCTTACTGACTCTCCCACACACAAGGATGGGAATACACTGGACTTGATCTTCTCTAGACTTTGCTCTTTCTCTAAATTCATTAATTCTCCCTTTGAGCTCTCTGACCACAAACTTCTCTCTTTCTCTATCAGTAACTCCTATCCTCTTCCGGACACTCCAACCTTGTACACTTACAGAAACCTGCGTGCCATAAACACTAGTCAATTTATAGACATTCTACAAGCTTCACTATCACCAATCTCTTCTCTCTCCTGCCCTAATCTAGCAGCCAAACATTACCATGACACCCTAAAGTCTACCCTGGATCAAATGGCACCCTCTAAAACACGAACCTCCCGACAAAGACGGCAGCAACCCTGGTACACGCTAACAACCCGCTTTCTCAGGCGATGCTCTAGGTGTGCTGAACGTCTGTGGAGGAAAACTAAGACTTCTTCAGACTATCTGCACTATAAATTCATGCTTAAATCCTATTACTCCGCTCTTCATCTGGCCAAACAAACATATTTTACCTGCCTCATCTCCTCTCTGTCTAACAACCCAAAACGCCTTTTTGACACGTGCAACTCTCTCCTTCAGCCTAAAGTCCTTGAAGACCTGGCCAAATACTTCAAAATTAAAATCGATGACATTCGTGATGAAATCCTCTCCCAGTCCCCTAAAAGTTCTGACCCAATTCCCAGCCACGTCTCCTCTTCATCACTCTCAGTTTTTGAGCCTGTAACGGAGGATGAGGTTTCCAGGCTCCTCTCCTCCACCTGCCCCACTACCTGCTCTAGTGACCCCATGCCTTCACACCTCATCCAGTGTCTCTCTCCTGCTATCAGCTGTCACCTAACTAAAATCTTTAACCTCTCCCTCTCTTCTGGGGTCTTTCCCTCCTCTTTCAAACACTCTATCATAACCCCACTATTGAAAAAAACATCTCTGGACCCATCCTGTGCAACCAACTATCGACCTGTGTCAAATCTCCCCTTTATCTCCAAACTCCTGGAACGCTTGGTCTACTCCCGCCTTATCCGCTGTCTCTCCGAGAACTCTCTCCTTGACCCCTTACAGTCTGGTTTCCGCTCCCTTCACTCCACAGAATCGGCCCTAACCAAAGTCACTAACGATCTTCTGACGGCCAAATCAAATGGCAATTTCTCTTTACTGATTCTCTTGGACCTCTCTGCGGCTTTTGACACTGTGGATCACCAACTCCTCCTCAGTAGTCTCCGCTCCATCGGTCTCAAGGACTCTGCTCTCGCCTGGTTTTCCTCCTATCTCTCTGGCCGCTCCTTTAGCGACTCGTTTTCTGGCTCTACTTCTTCTCCTCTTCCCCTTGCTGTCGGGGTTCCCCAGGGATCGGTACTGGGTCCTCTACTCTTTTCACTCTACACATCCCCCATTGGAAAAACAACCCCTGCACTCCTACAGAATACCAGTGACTGTCTCTCTGCTGTCTCAGACATCATGTCCTCTTTATATCTGAAACTAAATCTTTCGAAAACAGAACTTCTTGTTTTTTCTCCATCAACTGATACTGTGCCTAACCCTGACATTTCCATCTCGGTATGTGGGACTACCATAACTCCCGGGCAGCAGGCTCGCTGTCTTGGAGTTATACTTGACTCGGATCTGTCTTTCACTCCCCATATTCAGTCCCTTTCACGTTCTTGTCACCTGCATCTCAAAAACATTTCCAGAATCCGCCCGTTTCTCACTACTGAAACTGCTAAAACTCTCATTATTGCTTTGATTCAATCCCGCCTCGACTACTGTAACTCTTTACTAATAGGCCTTCCTTTCTCCAAACTCTCTCCTCTCCAGTCCATCCTTAATGCCGCAGCCAGACTCATCTTCCTCTCCAGCCGCTACACCGACGCCTCCTCCCTGTGCCAGTCACTACACTGGTTACCAATTCAGTCCAGAATACAGTTCAAAATCCTCAGTCTCACACACACAGCTCTCCACAATGCTGCACCTCCCTACATCTCCTCTCTCATCTCCATCTACCATCCTACACGTTCTCTCTGATCTGCTAATGATCTCACACTAACATCTTCTATAATCCGAATTTCTCACTCCCGTCTCCAAGACTTCACTCGTGCTGCACCGGTTCTCTGGAATGCTATACCTCAATCCCTCAGACTCAACAACAACATCCATAATTTCAAATGTGGCCTAAGAACACATCTCTTCAGACAGGCCTATAACATTCTCTAATTGGCCTCAACATATCCTCAACATATCCCCACACCTCTTGTTTGAATAGTTATTATGTAATATTATGTCTGATACTTGTCTTTGTTTGTACCCAATAATTGTAAGCGCTGCGGAATCTGTAGGCGCTATATAAATAAAATTATTATTATATGGTGTGTGATTAAAAATCACATACCGTTATATGGGGGAAAAAAGCTACGGCCAAAAATAAAATGAGGGGGGGCATATGCAGTGCCCTGAACCCCTAATAGGGCCCGGGTCACACTGAAAAAACTGCAGAGGACCCTTGGGGACCTATTAGGGGGTCGGGGGATTTTTTTTTTTTTACTTTTATACATTTTTAACACCTACCTGTCCCTGGGGTTAATCTGTCCCTGCTCTAAGGGGGAACTTCGGTCCTGAGGGGGCTCCGATCGTGCAGAGGGGGGTCCCTGGCTTCCTCCAGCAGCTCTCTGTGACCCGCATCACCGGAATAGACGCAAATCGCAAGTGTGAATTCACTTGCGATTTGCGCCGATCGCCGACATGGGCATTTGCGCGGGGTGCCTGCTGATCGATATCAGCAGTCACCCCGGTCCGATCCCTGCCCGCTGCGCAGCTGTGATGGAAATTCCCATGGACGTACATGTACGCCCGGGGTCCTGAACAGGTTAAACTTACTAATTTGGTTAAAAAATTTTTAAGCGCAACAATAATAGAAAAGTGTGTAATCATAAGTATCATTTTAATGGTATTGACCCACAGAATAAAGAACACACATAATTTTTACACTAAATTGTACGGCGTGAAAACGAAACCTTCCAAAATTTGCAAAATTGCGGTTTTATTTTTAATTTCCCCACGCAATAGTTTTTTTTGGGTTGCGCCATACATTTTATGGTATAATAAGTGATTCATTACAAAGGAGAACTGGTCTCACAAAAAAAAAAGCCCTCATACTAGTCTATGGATGAAAATGTAAAAGAGTTACGATTTTTAGAAGGCGAGGTGGAAAAAACAAAAATGCTAAAATAAAATTGGCCTGGTCCTTAACCCCCTAAGGACGCCGCCCTTTTTCACCTTAAAGGGGTATTCCAGGCAAAACCTTTTTTTTATATATATCAACTGGCTCCGGAAAGTTAAACAGATTTGTAAATTACTTCTATTTAAAAAATCTTAATCCTTCCAATAGTTATTAGCTTCTGAAGTTTTCTGTCTAACTGCTCAATGATGATGTCACGTCCTGGGACGTGAGTCATCAGAGAGCAGTTAGACAGAAAAAAACAACTCAACTTCAGAAGCTAATAACTATTGGAAGGATTAAGATTTTTTAATAGAAGTAATTTACAAATCTGTTTAACTTTCCGGAGCCAGTTGATATATTAAAAAAAAAAAAAGTTTTGGCCTGGAATACCCCTTTAACCTCTTAAGGACCCAGGACGTACGGGGACGTCCCCGCACCCTGGGCTTTAAGGACCCAGGACGTCCCCATACGTCCTGGTGTTTTCCGGTCTCTGCCGCTCGCCGGGCAGAGATCGGAACCGGATGCCTGCTGAAATCCTTCAGCAGGCATCCAGGGCAAACGCCGAGGGGGGCCATGTAGGCCCCCCATGTCGGCGATCACCGCAAATCGCAAGGGAAATCTGCGGCGATACCGGGCTGATCGGGTCTCTGGGACCCGACCACCCGGTAATTTCGCATGATCCCGGCCGTCACAGACAGCCAGGACCATGCTGAAGTATAGGAGCGAGGTGGCAAGCCTGCCACCTCCTCCTATTCCCTGCGATCCGTCGGTTAGTTAACCGACCAATCGCAGGAGGGGGGGGCGGTTACTTCCTCCCGTCCTGCCCGGCCCCTTGAAGTCCGGAGAGGACGGGAGGAAGACCGGGGGACGGGGGAGTGCTGGGGACCGGCCCCGGTACTTACCTCGTCCCTGAAGACCCGGATCCAGACGATGAAGACGGTGGCGGCGACAGGTGAGTATATCTTCAGCCGCGGTCGGGCCCTTTACAGCAATGCACGTCGCCGTAAAGCGACATGCATTGCTGTAATAGGACCCTGTAAACTACAACTCCCAGCATGCCCAGACAGCCCTTGGCGTCTGGGCATGCTGGGAGTTGCAGTTTTGCAACTTCTGGAGGTCCACAGTTTTTGGACCACTGTGCCCTTCCAGATGTTGCAAAACTACACATCCTCAGCATGCCCTTACTGTCCAGGCATACTGGGAGTTGTAGTTCTGTAACATCTGGCCCTTCAGATGTTGCAGAACTACAACTCCCAGCATGCCTGGACAGTTTTGGCATACTGGGAGTTGTAGTTTTGCAACATCTGGAAGGGCACAGATTGGGAACCACTGTTTTAGTGGTCTGCAAACTGTAGTCCTCCAGATGTTGCAAAACTACAACTCCAAGCATGCTGGGAGTTGTAGTTCGGCAACATCTGGCTCTAAAGATGTTGCCAAACTACTACTCCCAGCATGTCTGAGAATGTTTGGGAGTTGTGGTTTTGCAACAGCTGGAGGCACACTGGTTGGGAAACATTGTTTCCTAACTCAGTGTTTCCCAACCCGTGTGCCTCCAGCTGTTGCAAAACCACAAGACCCAAACATTCTCAGGCATGCTGGGAGTAGTAGTTTTGCAACAGCTGGAGGTCCCCCCCCCCTGTGAATGTACATGGTACATTCACATGGGCAGGGGCTTACAGTGAGTATCGGGCTGCAAGTTTGCAATGCAGCAAATTTTGCGCGGCAGCTCAAACTCGCAGCGGGAAATTCGCTGTAATCCCCGGCCCATGTGACTGTACCCTAAAAACACTACACTACACTAACACAAAATAAAATAAAAAGTAAAAAACACTACATATACACATACACCTACACAGCCCCCCTCCCTCCCCAATAAAAATGAAAAACGTCTGGTACGCCACTCTTTCCAAAATGGAGCCTCCAGCTGTTGCAAAACAACAACTCCCAGTATTGCCGGACAGCCGTTGACTGTCCAGGCATGCTGGGAGTTTTGCAACAGCTGGAGGCACCCTGTTTGGGAATCAATGGCATAGAATACCCCTATGTCCACCCCTATGCAAATCCCTAATTCAGGCCTCAAATGCACATGGCGCTCTCAATTCGGAGCCCTGTCGTATTTCAGGGCAACAGTTTAGGGCCACATATGGGGTATAGCCGTACTTGGGAGAAATTGACTAACAAATCTTGGGGTCTTTTTCTCCTTTCACCCCTTATGAAAAGGTGAAGTTGGGGTCTACACCAGCATGTTAGTGTAAAAAAATAAACTTTTTACACTAACATGCTGGTGTTGCCCTATACTTTTCATTTTGAAAAGAGGTAAAGGGGAAAAAAGCCCCCCAAAATTTGTAACGCAATTTCTCCCGAGTACGGAGATACCCCATATGTGGGCGCAAAGTGCTCTGGGGGCGCACAACAAGGCCCAGAAGGGAGAGTGCGCCATGTACATTTGAGGTGATTTGCACAGGGGTGGCTGATTGTTACAGCGGTTTTGACAAACGCAAAAAAAAAAAAAACCCCACGTGACCCCATTTCGGAAACTACACCCCTCACGGAATGTAATGAGGGGTGCAGTGAGAATTTACACCCCACAGGTGTCTGACGGATCTTTGGAAGAGTGGGCTGTGCAAATTAAAAATGTTGTACAGCCCACTGTTCCAAAGATATGACAGACACCAGTGGGGTGTAAATTCTCACTTCACACCTCATTACATTTCGTGGCTCTACTTCTTCACTTTAATGCTCACTTTAAACCTTGTTACATTCCGCAAGGGGTCTAGTTTCCAAAATGGTATGCCATGTGGGGGTTATTTTGCTGTCCTGGCACCATAGGGGCTTCCTAAATGCGATATGCCCCCCGAGCAAAATTTGCTCTCAAAAAGCCAAATATGACTCCTTCTCTTCTGAGCATTGTAGTTCGCCCGTAGTGCACTTCAGGTCAACTTATGGGGTACCTCCATACTCAGAAGAGATGTGGTTACAATGTTTGGGGGGTATTTTCTGCTATTAACCCTTGCAAAAATGTGAAATTTGGGGGGGAAACACACCTTTTAGTGAAATTTAAAATTTTTTTTTTTACGTATGCAAAAGTCGTGAAACCCCTGTGGGGTATTAAGGCTCACTTTATTCCTTGTTACGTACCTCAAGGGGTCTAGTTTCCAAAATGGTGTGCCATGTGGGGGATTTTTGCTGTTCTGGCACCATAGGGGCTTCCTAAATGCAACATGCCCCCCAAATACTCTCCAAAATCCCCTTGTCGCTCCTTCGCTTCTGAGCCCTCTGCTGCGCCCGCCGAACACTTTACATAGACATATGAGGTATGTGCTTACTCGAGAGAAATTGGGCTACAAATATAAGTATACATTTTCTCCTTTTTCCCCTTGTAAAAATTCAAAAATTGAGTCTACAAGAACATGCGAGTGTAAAAAATGGAGATTGTGAATTTTCTCCTTCACTTTGCTGTTATTCCTGTGAAACACCTAAAGGGTTAAAACGCGGACTGAATGTCATTTTGAATACTTTGGGGGTGCAGTTTTTATAATGGGGTTATTTGTGGGGTATTTCTAATATGAAGACCCTTCAAATCCACTTCAAACCTGAACTGGTCCATGAAAAATTGTGAGTTTGGAAATTTTGTGAAAAATTGGAAAATTGCTGCTGAACTTTGAAGCCCTCTGGTGTCTTCCAAAAGTAAAAACACGTAAATTTTATGATGCAAACATAAAGTAGACATATTGTATATGTGAATAAAAATTTTTTTGGGGGGAATATCCATTTTCCTTACAAGCAGAGAGCTTCAAAGTTAGAAAAATGCAAAATTTTCAAATTTTTCATCAAATTTTGGGATTTTTCACCAAGAAAGGATGCCACAAAATTTTAACCACTATGTTAAAGTAGAATATGTCCCGAAAAAACTATCTCGGAATCAGAATGATAACTAAAAGCATTACAGAGTTATTTATGTTTAAAGTGACAGTGGTCAGATGTGCAAAAAATGGCCGGGTCCTGAGGTGTAAAATGGCTGGGTCCTTAAGGGGTTAAGTACTGAGCCCTTTTTCGCAATTCTGACCACCGTCTCTTTACGAATTAATAACGCGAAAACGCTTTTACCGAATACTCTGATTCTGAGATAGTTTTTTCGTTACATATTCTACTTTATTTTGGTGGTAAATTTTCGGTGTTACTTGCATCCTTTTTTGGTGAAAAATCCAAAAATTTCAAGAAAATGTAGAAAATTTTGCATTTTACTAACCTAGAAGCTCTCTACTTGTAAGGAAAATGGATATTCCCAATACATAAAATTTTTCTTCACAAATACAATATGTCCACTTTATGTTGGCATCATAAAATGGACATATTTTTGCTTTTTGAAAAAATTAGAGGGCTTCAAAGTAGAGCAGCAATTTTCAAAAATGTCATGAAAATTGCTAAATCTGAAGGGACAGATGTTACAGAACTACAACTCCCAGCATGCCTGGGCAGTCCAGGCATGCTGAGAGTTATAGTTTGGCAACATCTGGATGGCTACCGTTTGGGCACCACTGTAACAGTGGTCTCCAAACTGTGACCCTCCAGATATTTCAAAACTACAACTCCCAGCATGCCCAGACAGCCTTTGGCTGTCTGGGCATGCTGGGAGTTGCAGTTTGGCCCTCCTAGTGGTTGCCACATTAAAGATCACTTTACTTTCACTTTCAATTCCCCCCCCCCCCACGTCGATTCTCTACCTGAGCCAGGATCCAGCAGGATCCAGCAGTCTCCAGCGAAGACTGGGGGTCCCCAGGCATCTTCTCCTGCAGGTACCGGCTTCCATCTTCTGTCCATGTTCCCCTCGACATCCGGGGGGGGGGGGGGCAGAACTGTCCTCTTCTGCCATTGGTCAGAATCAGTTCTGACCAATGGCAGGGGATACGAGGAGATCGCAGCACTGCGACCTCACTCCTAGCCCTCAGGATGATTGGGGCTGTCCCAGCTCCGATCATCGCTATTTTCGCTATTCGCTATTTTTTTTCAACTACTGTTTTGCTAACGTGCGACAAATTTATTATTCTGTCGCACGGCCCTATCAAATTTGTTGCACGTAAACAAAAGCGGGAAAATCCCCCCACGTAAGCAAAACCTGTGAGGTAAGCACCAGAGATTGATCCTCTCTTCCTGCGTTAGGTAAAGAGGTCTTTCTTTGCTGTCCTCACTTGTTTCTGGTCCTCAAAATCATCCTGCGTTGCCTAACCCATTGGGATTGCCCAAGTAGGTGGTAAGAGGAGGTCAAAAAATCGAAACACATTTCCCAGCCTAGTGCCACGGAAGAAATATTACAAAGAATGTTGTCCGCCATTGCCACAACACAACCTGTAGGAGACTCTATTCCGCCAAACTCACCAAACAGTTCTGATTTTGAGGATTTCGGTGGACCAGCAAAGCGGCGATTGCGAACCGGAAAGAAGAAAAACTGTACAGACCAGGAAATGGAAGTGCTAGTGGAAGAGGTATGTTTGGAGTGTGTGTGTGTGTGTGTAAATGGTTGAGGTTGTGTGTGCCTCTGTGAGTGTATGGTTGTCAGTGTTTTTTTTGTCTAAAAAAAACTATCCAAAAAAATCACACACAGTACACAAAAGTAAGCATTAAAAATTAATAATGTAGTTCTAACACACTTTCATAAAAAAAATACAAATACCTTTTACTAAAAGAGGGCAATTCATTTTAGAGGATGTAAAGCATTTTAGTAAGCCAGGACTTACTAGCGACTTTTTAGAGATAGTCGCATTTTATAAATCTCTTACTACTGCAAGTCAATTTCTAAAACTTGCTAATATAAGCCAAAATCAATTTTCTTGCTTTTTTTGCTCTTAGGGATGATTGTCGCACAGAAAATTGCATAGTCTTAGTTGCGACTTTTTTGCGACAATTATATGAAAGAAATATAATTTCTTTCTTTAAATGCCCCCTATGTCAATCTCTGTGACATAACTTAGCAATGTATTGGCCTGTACTAACTTTTACATTAAAGAGGTTATCCTTTTATCTGCATCATACTTTGCTATCTTCTTCAAAGCAGTCACATTGCACTCTTAAACTCCTCTGGAACAGGTTTTTTTGGCCACCTCCTTTAGTGATTGTGGGGGTTTATGTGTTAGGACTCCTAGCGATCATGTGTTTATCTGTGGATAAGTGGAACATGTTTTTTGTGGATAAACCTTTTAATGGCATTACTTCCTCTTTTGTCAAGGAGAAAATATGATGCCAATATGTAAAATGGGTTTAAAAACTATTCAATGTTTTTTTCCCCCCATTTTTAGTAGATTATTATGTAGGCAGCCATCTTGCTGAGTAGTTTAAAAGCATTTAGAGAAATGCTTTACAACAGGCCTTATAGAAATAGACACAATAGACTGGACCAGACCCTATTCACTCAAATGGGAACATTTTCTTTGCTTGCTCTGTGACCTGTCCAGATGTAATTCCTCAAGAAAGAGGAGGCTGATCTCTTAGCTCCAGCTCTTCTGAATGGTAATAGATCCTGTGTTATCTGTACAATGGTGTCAGCTTTCACTGTTTGTGATGATAATTAGCCATTTCTGGAAAGGGATCAAGACATAACAGGAAGTATCAGCTTAATATGAGGCCTAGTGACCAGAATGAGAACTGCAGGATTCTAGGATTATTTTATTATAAATATAGAAAATTTGAAAAACATCACCAAAAATTCTTGAAAAATATCTTTAACATAAAAACTGATACTTTTTTCATTCCATATCAGGCTAAATTTACTCTGTTTGTTCTGTACATTTAGTGTGTGCACCAGAAAAGCTGCTCATAAACTTTATTTGCCTGGAGCCAAAAGAAACAAGGGATAGAGTAAAGTAGTACACTGTGAAATTCCTTCCAACAGAAACCCTTAAGAAAAAAAAAAGGTTGACCGTTGACCTACCAACTGGTTGACAGTCCCTTTCTAAGTGCAAAGTGAAAACTATCAGTAGAAAATAAGTCTGACTAGCCTTGCCAATACCTGGAGGGCATGCAGTAGAAAAATTAGCAGGCAACAGATGGTTAGGGTACAGTCCAAAGGTATATGTTACGCCGAGCGCTCCGGGTCCCCGCTCCTCCCCGGAGCGCTCGCTACACTTCCCTCACTGCAGCGCCCCGGTCGGTTCCACGGACCCGGGGCGCTGCGTTACCACCTCCGGCCGGGATGCGATTCGCGATGCGGGTAGCGCCCGCTCGCGATGCGCACCCCGGCTCCCGTACCTTACTCGCTCCCCGTCAGTTCTGTCCCGGCGCGCGCGGCCCCGCTCCCTAGGGCGCGCGCGCGCCGGGTCTTTGCGATTTAAAGGGCCACTGCACCGCTGATTGGTGCAGTGGTTCCAATTAGTGTTTACACCTGTGCACTTCCCTATATCACCTCACTTCCCCTTCACTCCCTCGCCGGATCTTGTTGCCCTAGTGCCAGTGAAAGCGTTCCTTGTGTGTTCCTTGCCTGTGATTCCAGACCTTCTGCCGTTGCCCCTGACTACGATCCTTGCTGCCTGCCCCGACCTTCTGCTACGTCCGACCTTGCTTCTGTCTACTCCCTTGTACCGCGCCTATCTTCAGCAGCCAGAGAGGTTGAGCCGTTGCTAGGGGATACGACCTGGTCACTACCGCCGCAGCAAGACCATCCCGCTTTGCGGCGGGCTCTGGTGAAAACCAGTAGTGACTTAGAACCGATCCTCTAGCACGGTCCACGCCAATCCCTCTCTGGCACAGAGGATCCACTACCTGCCAGCCGGCATCGTGACAGTAGATCCGGCCTTGGATCCCGCTGAAGTTCCTCTGCCAGTTGTCGCTGACCTCACCACGGTGGTCGCCCAGCAGTCACAACAGATTGCGCAACAAGGCCAACAGCTGTCTCAACTGACTGTTATGCTACAACAGTTACTACCACAGCTCCAGCAATCATCTCCTCCGCCAGCTCCTGTACCTCCTCCGCAGCGAGTGGCCGCTTCTGGAATACGACTATCCTTGCCGGATAAATTTGATGGGGACTCTAAGTTTTGCCGTGGCTTTCTTTCCCAATGTTCATTACACTTGGAGATGATGTCGGACCAGTTCCCCACTGAAAGGTCTAAGGTGGCTTTCGTAGTCAGCCTGCTGTCTGGAAAAGCCCTGGCTTGGGCCACACCGCTCTGGGACCGCAATGACCCCGTCACTGCCTCTGTACACTCCTTCTTCTCGGAAATTCGAAGTGTCTTTGAGGAACCTGCCCGAGCCTCTTCTGCTGAGACTGCCCTGTTGAACCTGGTCCAGGGTAATTCTTCCGTTGGCGAGTATGCCGTACAGTTCCGTACCCTTGCTTCAGAATTATCCTGGAATAATGAGGCACTCTGCGCGACCTTTAAAAAAGGCCTATCCAGCAACATTAAAGATGTTCTGGCCGCACGAGAAATCCCTGCTAACCTACATGAACTCATCCATCTTGCCACTCGCATTGACATGCGTTTTTCCGAACGGCGTCAGGAGCTCCGCCAGGATATGGACTCTGTTCGCACGAGGCGTTTCTTCTCCCCGGCTCCTCTCTCCTCTGGTCCCCTGCAATCTGTTCCTGTGCCTCCCGCCGTGGAGGCTATGCAGGTCGACCGGTCTCGCCTGACACCCCAAGAGAGGACACGACGCCGCATGGAGAATCTCTGCCTGTACTGTGCTAGTACCGAACACTTCCTGAAGGATTGTCCTATCCGTCCTCCCCGCCTGGAAAGACGTCCGCTGACTCCGCACAAAGGTGAGACAGTCCTTGATGTCTACTCTGCTTCTCCACGTCTTACTGTGCCTGTGCGGATGTCTGCCTCTGCCTTCTCCTTCTCTGCTGTGGCCTTCTTGGACTCTGGATCTGCAGGAAATTTCATCTTAGCCTCTCTCGTCAACAGGTTCAACATCCCGGTGACCAGTCTCGCCAGACCCCTCTACATCAATTGTGTAAACAATGAAAGATTGGACTGTACTATACGTTTCCGCACGGAGCCCCTTCTAATGTGCATCGGATCTCATCACGAGAGGATTGAACTGTTGGTCCTCCCCAATTGCACTTCTGAAATCCTTCTTGGACTTCCCTGGCTTCAACTCCATTCCCCAATCCTGGATTGGTCCACTGGGGAGATCAAGAGTTGGGGGCCCTCTTGTTCCAAGGACTGCTTAAAACCGGTTCCCAGTAAACCTTGCCGTGTCCCTGTGCTTCCTCATGTAACCGGTCTCCCTAAGGCCTATATGGACTTTGCGGACGTTTTTTGCAAAAAACAAGCTGAGACTCTACCTCCTCACAGGCCTTATGATTGTCCCATTGACCTCCTCCCGGGCACTACTCCACCCCGGGGCAGAATCTATCCTCTGTCCGTCCCAGAGACTCTTGCCATGTCTGAATACGTCCAAGAAAATTTAAAAAAGGGCTTTATCCGTAAATCCTCCTCTCCTGCCGGAGCCGGATTTTTCTTTGTGTCCAAAAAAGATGGCTCTCTACGTCCTTGCATTGACTACCGCGGTCTTAATAAAATCACGGTTAAGAACCGCTACCCCCTACCCCTCATCTCTGAACTCTTTGATCGTCTCCAAGGTGCCCATATTTTTACCAAACTGGACTTAAGAGGTGCTTATAATCTCATCCGCATCAGAGAGGGGGATGAATGGAAAACGGCATTTAACACCAGAGATGGACACTTTGAGTATCTGGTCATGCCCTTTGGTCTATGCAACGCCCCTGCCGTCTTCCAAGACTTTGTTAATGAAATTTTTCGTGATCTACTATACTCCTGTGTTGTTGTATATCTGGACGATATCCTGATTTTTTCTGCCAATCTTGAAGAACACCGCCAGCATGTCCGTATGGTTCTTCAGAGACTTCGTGATAATCAACTCTATGCCAAAATAGAGAAATGTCTGTTTGAATGCCAATCTCTTCCTTTTCTAGGATACTTGGTCTCTGGCCAGGGACTACAAATGGACCCAGATAAACTCTCTGCCGTCTTAGATTGGCCACGCCCCTCCGGACTCCGTGCCATCCAACGTTTTTTGGGGTTCGCCAATTATTACAGGCAATTTATTCCACATTTTTCTACCATTGTGGCTCCTATTGTGGCTTTAACAAAAAAAAATGCCGATCCCAAGTCTTGGCCTCCTCAAGCGGAAGACGCCTTTAAACGACTCAAGTCTGCCTTTTCTTCGGCTCCCGTGCTCTCCAGACCTGACCCATCTAAACCCTTCCTATTGGAGGTTGATGCCTCCTCAGTGGGAGCTGGAGCTGTCCTTCTACAAAAAAACTCTTCCGGGCATGCTGTTACTTGTGGTTTTTTTTCCAGGACCTTCTCTCCGGCGGAGAGGAACTACTCCATCGGGGATCGAGAGCTTCTAGCCATTAAATTAGCACTTGAGGAATGGAGGCATCTGCTGGAGGGATCAAGATTTCCAGTTATTATTTACACCGATCACAAGAACCTCTCCTACCTCCAGTCTGCCCAACGGCTGAATCCTCGTCAGGCCAGGTGGTCTCTGTTCTTTGCCCGATTTAATTTTGAAATTCACTTTCGGCCTGCTGATAAAAACATTAGGGCCGATGCTCTCTCTCGTTCCTCAGATGCCTCTGAAATTGAACTCTCTCCTCAACACATCATTCCTCCTGACTGCCTGATTTCCACTTCTCCAGCCTCCATCAGGCAAACTCCTCCAGGAAAGACCTTTGTTTCTCCACGCCAACGCCTTGGGATCCTCAAATGGGGTCACTCCTCCCATCTCGCAGGTCATGCGGGCATCAAGAAATCTGTGCAACTCATCTCTCGCTTCTATTGGTGGCCGACTCTAGAGACTGATGTGGTGGACTTTGTGCGAGCCTGCACTATCTGTGCCCGGGATAAGACTCCTCGCCAGAAGCCCGCTGGTTTTCTTCATCCTCTACCTGTCCCCGAACAGCCTTGGTCTCTGATTGGTATGGATTTTATTACTGACTTACCCCCATCCCATGGCAACACTGTTATTTGGGTGGTCGTTGATCGATTCTCCAAAATGGCACATTTCATCCCTCTTCCTGGTCTTCCTTCAGCGCCTCAGTTGGCTAAACAATTTTTTGTACACATTTTTCGTCTTCACGGGTTGCCTACACAGATCGTCTCGGATAGAGGCGTCCAATTTGTGTCTAAATTCTGGAGGGCTCTCTGTAAACAACTCAAGATTAAATTAAATTTTTCTTCTGCATACCATCCTCAATCCAATGGACAAGTAGAGAGAATTAACCAGATCTTGGGTGACTATTTACGACATTTTGTTTCCTCCCGCCAGGATGACTGGGCAGATCTTCTACCTTGGGCCGAATTCTCGTATAATTTCAGAATCTCTGAATCTTCCTCCAAATCTCCGTTTTTCGTGGTGTACGGCCGTCACCCTCTTCCCCCCCTCCCTACCCCCTTGCCCTCTGGTCTGCCCGCTGTGGATGAAATTTCTCGTGATCTTTCCACCATATGGAAAGAGACCCAAAATTCTCTCTTACAGGCTTCTTCTCGCATGAAGAGATTCGCAGATAAGAAAAGAAGAGCTCCTCCCATTTTTTCCCCTGGAGACAAGGTATGGCTCTCCGCTAAATATGTCCGTTTCCGTGTCCCGAGCTATAAGTTGGGACCACGCTATCTTGGTCCTTTTAAAGTTTTGTGTCAAATTAATCCTGTCTCTTACAAACTTCTTCTTCCTCCTTCTCTTCGTATCCCTAATGCCTTTCACGTCTCTCTTCTTAAACCTCTCATCCTCAACCGTTTTTCTCCTAAATCTGTTCCTCCCACTCCTGTTTCCGGCTCCTCGGACATCTTCTCTGTCAAAGAGATTTTGGCCTCTAAAAAGGTCAGGGGAAGAACTTTTTTTTTAGTGGATTGGGAGGGTTGTGGTCCAGAAGAGAGGTCCTGGGAACCTGAGGACAATATCCTGGACAAAAGTCTGATCCTCAGGTTCTCAGGCCCCAAGAAGAGGGGGAGACCCAAGGGGGGGGGTACTGTTACGCCGAGCGCTCCGGGTCCCCGCTCCTCCCCGGAGCGCTCGCTACACTTCCCTCACTGCAGCGCCCCGGTCGGTTCCACGGACCCGGGGCGCTGCGTTACCACCTCCGGCCGGGATGCGATTCGCGATGCGGGTAGCGCCCGCTCGCGATGCGCACCCCGGCTCCCGTACCTTACTCGCTCCCCGTCAGTTCTGTCCCGGCGCGCGCGGCCCCGCTCCCTAGGGCGCGCGCGCGCCGGGTCTTTGCGATTTAAAGGGCCACTGCACCGCTGATTGGTGCAGTGGTTCCAATTAGTGTTTACACCTGTGCACTTCCCTATATCACCTCACTTCCCCTTCACTCCCTCGCCGGATCTTGTTGCCCTAGTGCCAGTGAAAGCGTTCCTTGTGTGTTCCTTGCCTGTGATTCCAGACCTTCTGCCGTTGCCCCTGACTACGATCCTTGCTGCCTGCCCCGACCTTCTGCTACGTCCGACCTTGCTTCTGTCTACTCCCTTGTACCGCGCCTATCTTCAGCAGCCAGAGAGGTTGAGCCGTTGCTAGGGGATACGACCTGGTCACTACCGCCGCAGCAAGACCATCCCGCTTTGCGGCGGGCTCTGGTGAAAACCAGTAGTGACTTAGAACCGATCCTCTAGCACGGTCCACGCCAATCCCTCTCTGGCACAGAGGATCCACTACCTGCCAGCCGGCATCGTGACAGTATAAAGCCAGGAGGGCCTGTAATGTTAGAATTGTCAGTTAAAGGTTTCTAGAGCTTAGTATAAAGGTCCAGTTTATCAACTGATCAACACAGATTCAGGAACTCTGGTGATGCCAAAACTAAAAGTTACAGCATTTGTGGCCAGCATTTGGGTGTTTAAATAGCTCAGTTTGAGAGAACACAGGATGTCGGACTTCAGCATGAAAAGCCTGGCATCCCTGACCTCTGATTGGCTAACCAGCAGGTAGGCTTAGCAGCTGTAGGAAAGAGAGAGACGCTTATACAGTAGTAGACAGTGTAGGGCTACAAATGCCAAACTGATCTTATCAACCTTTAAAGTGCTGTAATGGGCAAAAAAATTGTGTAATTGTTTAATTAACTGGCTTAGAATACAAAGCTAGGGGTTGCCATGAAGGGACACCTTCAGATTGGGTTACTGGCTGTAGTTTAGTACCACAAGGATCTGTATGGGGCCCTGGTCTCTTTTATTATATGATATAATAACTTAAAAAAAAAAAAAAGTTGACATAAAATCTTAGTACAATTGAGTAAAATCTTAGAACTTGCAGATGACACTTAACAATGTACGTTTAACACAGAAAAGTAGATGGAAACATAAAAAAAAATATGTTTGAGTACCTGTCTCTTATCAGTTAAAACACAATCTAGGGCAACACATTCACTTTGGGTGCACATACACATTAAAGTTGAAGAAAGTAAACAATTTCAACCAAAACAATCGTTCGTTGGGTGAAATTTAACGACATTAAAACTATCATTTTGGCTTTCTTCAACTAGTCATCCAAGGGGAGTCTATGGTCCTACTAGTCACACAGTCACGGACTAAGCACAACTACTGATAAGCGATTGATATAACACTGATGATTTTTAAGGTGATCCGACTTTAGATTTACAGAGACTCCAGAGCATATTCAAATGTAAGATTTAGAAATTGTCTTCTCACAATTGCAATACACTACAGAGTTCTAGACTTTTTCTTGAAGCAGAATATGCTCAATTTGTCTAAAGCTTCATGAATTGGGTTGAATTTGTCTAAACCAGTTACAGTTTTCTGCCAGACCAATCTACAATACTGTAAACTTTGACTCTGGAGAGAGATTCTGACAGATGAAACATGGTTCATACAAGAACACGTCCTTTCTTACATTTTTTTTTATTGCCAACTGTTAAGTCAGGTAGAGTAGAAATAATGGTTTAGTGGTCTATTTATTATGTAGGCTGAGATTCTTTAGTTCAGGTGAAAGTCAGTAAATAGTTTGTCAGGGACCGACCGGGGGACAGGGAGAGTGAGCTCTAAACTGACTCTAAAATGTCTCTCTCTGCCTACTTGCCCATCCACCTTAAACTGTAGATTGACAACTGGGCGCCGGCCCCTCCCTGAGCTGAAGAGCAGGGGCCTAATAACACACACTAATAAATAGTTGGTCACAAACCAAAAACATAACAGGAACCTAGAACTCTAAAACAGATAACGTTCAGAGGACACAGATCAGAGAGTTAGTACAGAGGACACTATATCAGTGGACATGAACAGAGGACTCTTGCTTGTGAACAGAGGGCACTATAGATAAGCGGTCATGAACAGAACTCCTAAGATCTGAATAAAAAACTAATAAACATATAGGGGGGAATTTATCATTGTATATAGAGCTGTTTTGTATAGTTTTATGCGCAAAAATATGCGCAAGTGTTTTTTTACGTCTTTTTTTGTGTGCAAATTTTGATAGAAACCCCTTTAAGTTTATCATAGAGAATTTTCTACTGTAGAATCAATTTACTAACTGCGGGGGTTTTTTTGCGCCAAAAAATGCCAAATGGCATTTTCTTGCGCAAATATACACCCCCTCTGGATCAACTCAGTTGGGAATCAGTAGGGATATAGGTTGAACTTGATGGTCTTTTTTCAACCTCATGAACTATGTTACTATGTCTATTTTGGCACAGTAAGGGCTGCTACTCCCATCATGGGACAGACTCTGCCCATGATGGGAGTTGTAGTCCAGGGGCTGAGGTGCAGATCGCAGCAGGTCATTATCCAGAGACCCGCTGCAATCCGCATTTATTAACTGTAAAAGCCGACGGTACAAGCGCTACACTGCGCTGTCACTGTCTCTTGTATACACTGTCATAATTCATAATCCCCGCCGCCGGGATACAGGAGCTCTGATTGGTCAATAGTTATCCACCAATCAGAGCTCCCCTCTCCCGGCAGAGATTATGAATTATAAGAACTGTATATAGAAGGAGGTAAGAGCGACTACTTTGTACATTTGTATGCTGTCGTTCTGACAAGGAGGAATGCGCAGTGTAGCCGCATGTACCGCTGGCTTGTATACTTAATAAATGCGGATTGCAGCGGATCTCCGGAGAATGATCTGCTGCAATCTGTCCCTCTGCCCTTGGACTACTACTCCCATCATGGTACAGAGTCTTTCCTGTGATGGGAGTAATTGTAGTATCGCGGTGCTGCTGAGGGATGGCACTTGCACATCCCCTCGCTGTGGGACATTTAGAACTACAACTCCCATCATGGACAGACTCTGCCCATAATGGGAGTTGTAGTCCAGGGGCTGAGGTTCAGATCGCACCGGGTCATTCTCCAGAGACCCGCTACGATCTGCATTTATTAACTGTAAAAGTCGGCGGTACATGCGGCTACATCGCGCTGTCACCGGCTCCTGTATTCAGCTGTCATAATTCATAATCCCCACCGCTGGGAGAAGGGAGCTCTGATTGGTCAATAGCTATTCTCCAATCAGAGCTCCCGTCTCCTGGCGGGGATTATGAATTATGACAGCTGTATATAGAAGCCGGTGGCAGCGCGATGTAGCTGCATGTAACGGAGACAGCTCTAGCATTAGGCATCTAAGGCCATTGCCTAAGGCCTCGCACTGATGGGGGTCTCACTCTGGCCCTGACCGCCGCAAGTTTTACATCAACAGTGAGTACTGCTTCCCCTCTGCCACTTTAAGAAGAGTTGTTGCTGGGGCTGGTCGTGTGCCGTGCACATGATGTCTGTTACATCCCTGCCCGGCCCTTCCCCTGGCTACTCACCGAAGTCTCTGCCTCTCCTCCTCCTTTGAGCTGCTGCCATAAAGGGCTCTGCGTTTGCTGCCCGTTCTCCAGGTCATGTGAGGTCCGGTCCCTGTGCTGTGATGTCACTGTATATATTAACTCTGAACTGTGATGCCACTGTGCATATTAACCCTGTATTGTCACTCACAGTACAAGGTAAATATATACAGTGACATTAGGGTACAGGGTTAATATATACAGTGATGTCACAGTACAGGAATAATATGAACAGTGATATCACGGTACAGCATTAATATATACAGTGATGTCACGGGGCAGTTTAAGTATACACAGTGATGTCGCAGTATAGGGAGAACACACAGTGATGTTATAGTACAGAGATAATGCACACAGTGATGTCACAATACAGAGATAATACACAGTGATGTCACAGTACAGAGATAATACACAGTGATGTCACAGTACAGGCATAATACACAGTGATGTCACAGTACAGAGATAATACACAGTGATGTCACAGTACAGAGATAATACACAATGATGTCACAGTACAGGGATAATACACAGTGATGCCACAGTACAGGGATAATACACAGTGATGCCACAGTACAGGGATAATACACAGTGATGTCACAGTACAGGAATTATACACAGTGATGTCACAGTACAGGGATAATACACAATTATGTCACAGTACAGGGATAATACACAGTGATGTCACAGTACAGAGATAATACACAGTGATGTCACAGTACAGGGATAATACACAGTGATGTCACAGTACAGGGATAATACACACAATGATGTCACAGTACAGGGATAATACACACAGTGATGTCACAGTACAGGGATAATACACACAGTGATGTAACAGTCACAGTACAGGGATAATACACACAGTGATGTCACAGTACAGGGATAATACACAGTGATGTGTACATCTGGTATCTACCACTATATGTCAATGTATGTGGATATATTGGTCTTTCTATAGTAAATTTTATACAGTAACAATTGGAGTTAGTCACAATGGTAGTCGTGGTCATGATGTGGCAGTATCATTTGTTTCTTGCTGATAACACACACAACTAACAGTGAGCAGCTGTGCTTCATTTTGTCTGGAGGTGCTGACCATTTTTATTCTCTTGTATTGGTATTATCAGTAATATTGGTCTCAGTATACAGGATTTGGTCAGTAACAGTATGATGGTAATATGCAGGGTGATAATATTCCTACTTTTATACTGGTAATATTGGTGACTGTAGTCTCTGTGTACTAGACAGAATTTGCCATGGGGTCCATAGGACACTAGTTATGCCCCTGATCTTATATCTGCCCCGTCAACACTTGAGATTTGTGCTGCGGCGACAGCACAGCAATCTTAGATCACCATGGGGGAGATTTATCAAAAACTGTCTAGAGGAAAAGTTGTCCATAGCAACCAATGAGATTTCTTCTTTCATTTTTAACAAGGCCTCTGCAAATAAAATAAGTGATCTGATTGGTTGCTATAGCAACTGGGCAACTTTAACTTTGCACAGGTTTTCATAAATTTCCCCCCATGGGTCTTCAGAAAATGATGTGGGGCCTCATGTTTGAGTTTCGCAGTCTAGAGCTGCCTCTGCCGCAGGCTTTTTAATTTAAATGCGGATCGCAGCCGATCATTCTCTGGAGATCTGCTGCAATCCGCATTTATTAACTATATGTGTGGAGAAACTGTCCCCATCCCCCTGACGGAAGGTAGCGGGGATGGAGAGAGAGGGAGTGGGCTGTAAGCAGAAAACTGTGTCCCTATACGGAGGGTAACAGTTTTCTTCATTACACCGGCGGTACATGCGTCTCCACTGCGCTGTCGGCTTCTATATACACTGTCATAATTCATAATCCCCGCCGCCAGGAGACGGGAGCTTTGATTGGAGAATAGCTATTGACCAATCAGAGCTCCCCTCTCCCGGCGGCGGGGATTATGAATTATGACAGTGTATATAGAAGCCGGTGGCAGCACAGTGTAGCCGCATGTACCGCCGGCTTTTAAAGTTAATAAATGCGGATTGCAGTGGGTTTCGGCAGAATGACCTGATGCAATCTGCACCTCAGCCCCTGGACTACAACTCCCATCATGGGCAGAGTCTGTCCATGATGGGAGTAGTAGTTCTAAAAGTCCCGCAGCCGGGGGATGTGCAAGTGCCATCCCTCAGCAGCCTGCGGTACTACAACTACTCCCATCATAGGACAGACTCTGTCCCAAGATAGCGACTCTGTCCCAAGATAGGAATAGTAGTCCAAGGGCACATTCACATTATGAGTTTTGCATAATGGGAACAGACCCTTTCTGGTAGTGTGTTCCCAAACAGGGAGACTCCAGCTGTTGCTTAACTACAGCCCCCCATGATGGGAGTTATAGTTTAGCAACAATTGGAGGCTCCCTGTTTAGGAACACACTGCATTATGTGCGCTCTTCCCAGGGGAGAGCGCAAAAAATGTGCTAACCCATATTTCTTGTTTTTCTATTTTTCTCATTTCAGATACGTGAATGCAGAGGACTACGTCAGATTCGGTGTACTGCGACGATGACCAGCATTTTTTTTTATTTCAATAAAATGGTTAACGAGGGCTGTGGGGGGGGGGGGATTTTTTGTTTTTTTTTATAAATTTTTTTTTTCAATGTGTCCGTGTTTTTTATAACTGAATTTCCCGGGTTAGTAGTGGAAGCTGTCTTATAGAGGGAATCCATTACTAAGCCGTGGCTTAGCGATAGCCCCAAAATCTGCTAACGCTAACCTCCAATTATTACCCCGGTACCCACCCGGAGCATCAAAAACGGCATTCCTGGGCCTAGGTGGTAACAGGCTGGTGTTGAAGGCTGGGGAAGGCCAGAAACAATGGTCCTAACCCAACCTGGTAACGTCAGGCTGTTGCTGCTTGGTTGGTATCTGGCTGAGAATGAAAATAGGGGGAACCCTATGCGGTTTAAAAAAATAAATAAATAAATAAATAAAAAGTATGTGGTTCCCTAATTTTTTCAGTATCAGGCAGATACCAACCAAGCAGCAACAGACTGACATTACCAGGGTGGGCGACCTTTGTTACTGGTCCTCCCCAGCCTAAATAACACCAGCCTGTTACCGCCTAGGCCCAGGAACTACATTTTTGATGCTCCGGGCCTGTTGGTACCAGCTCTTCCTGGAACCCCTGTGGCGGTGGCTACCGGTGTAATAATTGGGGGTTAGCGCTAGCTGTTTTGGGGGCTAACGCTAAGCCCTGGCTTGGTAATGGATTCTGTCTACTAGACGCCTTCCACTACTAACCCTGAAAATTCAATTATAAAAAACACAACACATTGAAAAACATTTTTTTAATTTAAAATAAAAACACTCCCCCACAGCCCTCGTTAACCCTTTTATTGACATTTAAAAAAAAAACGCTGTTCATCGTCGCAATCCACCAAATCTGACATAGTCCTCCGCATTCACGTATCTAAATTTTGAAGAAAAAAAATAAAGATAAAAATGCAAGAAAAACTGACAAAACGCAGGAAAAAGCTGGAACTGGCATTTTTGCTGATGGACAAAAAACCTCAATGGAATCCTGGTCTCAAAGCAATAGAACAAAATCCCTATTTCCACTTTTCCTGTGAGGTAGAGAAGGAGTGTACAGTAGAGCGAGGGGGGGGGGGCGATTCTATATTTGCACAAGATTTATCAATGGAGTGCACAGCCTTAGTAAATTCTGAGCAAGAGTGTACAATAGAAAAGCAGTGTAAAGTGGTAGAACTGTGTCTACAATAGACACATAATGATAAATTCCCCCCATAGAGTTTTAACACCAGACAGGAAGACAGATAAGTCTGAACATACTCCAGAACAAAACAGGAATAAGCTTTATCCCCTAGAAAAACCTCCGGTAGACACAGGAATAACAATGCCCTCTAAGTCCCCATGGACAGGAAAATGGGATCTATCGCTAATCAGGAATAATCTCAATCCCTCTGAACACCTCCAGTAGACACGGAGTCTCCATGGACAAGTAACAGGGATGCCAAGTTACAACTCAGAAAAACGGATACAACTGGATATAATTATAGAACACTGTTCACACTGAACATTAGACAGGATAAATCGCAATCCCTTAAAACACCACCAGTAGACAAGGAGTCCCCATGGAACGGTAACAGGGATTCAACATAGGACACTGTTCACACTGGACACACAAACTGGACACTCCACTAACAAAGTAGCCATTAATAATAAAACCAAATCGACTACTGGCCAGGGGCACACTCACCAGTGTGGACCGGATGCTGGCCCAGTAGGAAAACAGAAATATAAAACAAAACTTCATAAGAATGCTATTAACTATTCTCTGACCAGCGAACTTAAAACTGTTCACACACAGGCAAACCAATAGCTGTGTGTGAACAAAGGTCAATAAAGACATGACACAGTTATTCAGATGTAATGCAAAACCATATAGTTGCCTGCTAGGACTGTAAGACAACAAACTACACCATTTTTAACAGGCATGTATGAATCTCATGTTTTGATGTGCTCCTAATTTTGGCCATGTAGTGTTATAAAAATATTTTGGAACATAAAGAATGCCAAACAAATAATGTCATGTGTTTAGTTTATGTTGAGGCACAGAAACATATCGAATTGATTGACATGCAATAAGAAAGTTCCTGCTTAGGTTGTACATTTGTTTTTGGAATAAAGTTGCCACTTTTTTTAACTGCCTTCAGGTGCATGCACACCACGTTTTTGCAATACAGTGCCGGTATCAGTTTTTTGATGAAAAACGGATTCCTCAAAACCTGACTAAACTGCATCAAAACGTGTGTACAAATGTTTAACCCATATACGGTTGAAAACCGTATGCAGTATGAAAAATTATGTCCGGTTGCATCCGTTTTTTTAAGAAAAAAAACGCATACGTTTTTAACTTTTCACTCTATTTTGAATAAAGTTTCACTTGTTTGATTGAAATTCCAAGAAATAAAACCTGAAAAGTCAAAAACTGTTGAAAACCGGATGGAACTGTACACACATAAAGTTCTGTACGGTTCCCATTGACTCCCATGTTAAAAAAAAAACGTATACGGTTTAATACAGTTTTTCACCCGGACCAAAAAATGTGATAGACTACGGTTTTGGGTAAGGGTAAAAAAACGGACAAAACTGTATACTATGCAAAACGGACTAAACCGGATCATGAGTTTGACATGCGGTTTACAATGTTAAGTCAATGCATACGATTTTCTATACAGTTCCATATGGTTTTTAACTTGAAACCATATACGGGAACTGTATAGCAAAAACATGGTGTGCATGCACCCTTCGTTAGTTCTGTAATGCTTTTGTGTGAATTTCCACTTTGTTAGATTTTTACTTAAAATGTTCATATTCTTTTTAGGTCATGGCTGAGGTAGAGGGGCAGCAGAAGAATCTGGTACATGCCATTGAATCCCTTTCAGGCTCCGGCCCTCTCTCTGCCTTGGATCAGGATTTACTCCTGCTGAAAGCTACCTCAGCTGCCACCCTCAGCTGCCTTGGAGAATGCCTCCACTTACTACAGCAGAGTGTTTATCAAGCTGGGCAGAACAGCAAGCCTGTAATGTCAGGTGGGAGTCACATATATGTAGCTATTTAAGAATGTAAAACATATATATAAAATGATATGTAGGGATTTACTATAGTCACAAGTAATCAGTTATCATCTGCCTCTGGGATCAATTCTCCTGCAGCAGAAGGGTAGCATTACAAAGTTTCTGGCTGCTACATAGCTATTCTCTATTCTGGCTGCTAGAGTATGTGCTGATTAGAGATGGGCGAATCGAAGCTGGCGAAGTTGAATTTGTTCTGATGTTCATGAAAAATTTGACTCTGAACGAATCTAAATTTCCTTGCACTTCATGGTAACGAATCGCTTCATTCATTAAATTTTGTGCGGGCCGGGGGCTAAAATGGCGACTATACTGAATCACATGACTGCATGCAGCCTAACAGCAGCCAGCCAGCCCTATGATGTCACAGCCCTATATATTCTGCAGCCATTGCCGAAGATGGGCATTTAATTCTGGCTAGAGAGAGAGCAGACACTGTGTGGTCACTAATCAGCTTTATTGACAATGCAGATCAGCACAGGGGAAATCCACTGACCTCAAGCCTGCATCACTGCAGGCAGGCTGGAGAGAGAGCAGACACTGTGTGGTCACTAATTAGCGTTACTGATAATACAGATCAGCACAGGGGAAATCCATTGACCTCAAGCCCGCATCACTGCAAGCAGGGAGAGTTTAGAAGTCATTTCATATTCTGCCAGTTGAGATAATCACAGGAAGCACTCCCCATTCAAAGAATACTGCCACATCCAGACTCTAGTAGTACCTGCAGGTAAGGAAAAATCACAGCGGGTGTCACTCCTGACACCCGCTGCGATTGTCCTGTATAATGTATAGATGCAGGCGCTTCTCTGGTCCCATTGTAGTATGAGTATATGCCGTATACATAGCTATTATTCATATTTCCCGCAGAAAGCTGTGATTGGCTGGAACCATCTGGCCAATCACAGCTCTCTGCGTCAAATATGAATAAGTGATGTGAATTCTATTCACATCACTGGCCGGCCGGAGTATAGTGCAGTGATGCGAGCGCAGGAGAAAGCTGCTCCATCTCTGCAATGGATTGGACAATCTCAGAAGTGACACCCGGGGCAATCTGTCTATTAGTACAGGTACTACAAAAAAAAAGTGAAACACACACTTTACTAAACACAATATTAAAATACATTACTAATAAAAAAACATTTTTTATTTTTTATTTTTTTATTTTTTTGTCTTTCAATTTTCGGCAGCGGGCAGGGACCAGAAAATTCAGCGATCAATATTAAATTAAGAGGAGTGCATTTCATAATAATTTTTTCTAGTTTTTGTTCTAAATCATCATTTAAAATGTTTTTTCACTTTACTTTTTTAGCCCCATTTAGAAAAAAAAGTTCTGGCATTTGAATGTGCTGCCATGAATAATTGTGAGGGTCAGAGATGAGACGAGGACAGGGGCGTCAGTAATATGTATAATACAGTAGGCAAAAAAAAAAAAAAAACCTCTTGTAATTCCAATGTTACTGCATATGCAGGAAGACATGGATGGGAGCTAAAATTTCAGTAGGATGGAAAAGACTTTTTCATTGCTGTAAGCTGTAAAAGGGAATATGTAACCATGGATGTGGGATTACCTTTTTATATATGTGAAAAATCTTTAAATTTTTATGTAGGGGATGATGGGAGTTGTAATTCTTGAATTCCAGTTGTCCCCACTTGCAATCACAATTGCAGAGACTGGCAGGGAGTCACTGGGACCGTATGAATGGAAGAAAGAAAGTTTTTTGAAGTATACAGTAGCTGCTCTAATTGCAGCAAATTAAATGGGCACTGTTAGATACAAAAACTTTAGTTATGTTGTAAAGCATTTAAAACCAATAGGTTTTGCAATTGCTTTCATTAGAAATTTTTTTGTATTTCATACTGAAAAATCCAGTCAAACAACTGCCCCCCCTGCTTGCTTGGACCCCCCCTGTGATCTATAACTTATCCCCTATCCTTGGATAGGGGATAAGTTATTTTTCACCAGACTACTCCTTTTAAAGAGGGGCCTACCCAAACAATATAGAAGCAACTATTAACAAAAGGGCCTACCCACACTATATGGAAGCAACTATTAACAGAGGGGCCTACCCAAACTATATAGGGGGCACCATATAGTCTGCATAGGCCCCTCCGTTAATAGTTGCCCCCATAGTTGTGGTAGGCCCCTCTGTTAATAGTTGCCCCCATAGTTGTGGTAGGCCTGGGCCCCTCTCAGAGAGGCCTACAACTATATGGGGGGAAAACTATTAGCAAAGAGGGGCCTACAACAACTATATGGGCCAGGGCACAATTTGACACTATATAGTTGTTGTACGCCCCTTTCTGCTGTTAACCGTTGCCCCCAATGCTGTATCAATGCTCAGCGGCCGTGTGCAGGGGTGTAGCTAGAAACCACAGGGCCCCGATGCAAACAAATTCCTCGGGGCTCCCTACCCCTCCCCCTGAACCCCCCTAGGGCCCGTGCATTTTATAATAAGCAGCCCATTTTTTGGTGGGGGTCTGACTGCTGAGACCCCCACCGATCACCTCGGTTGAAGTGGTTCTCCAGCTGTTGGAAATCTAAAACTCCCATCATTCTGGAGAGCCTCTGGCAATGGGAGTTGTAGTTTTGTAATAGCTGGAGAGACACATATTGGACACAGTTTTACCCATCATCACTGCAGAACTTACAAGTGACTACAGCTCTGATGGGACAGTCAGGAGAACAGACAATGATATCAGTGACGTCTTCTGACTTGAGTGATATCTTCTCTGTTATCTTTTCTTCTTCATCTGGTCCAGCTCCATCTTCTCTGCAGAGTCTGACATCCAAACATCATTGGCTCCTCACTTTGTCAGCAGAGCCTCATTCTCTGCATGAAGACAGTAATCATTATAACCTTTCCAGAAAGTGTACCCTAAATAAAATACTGCCCTACACTGTACCCTGAATATAATACTGCTATACACTGTACCCTGAATATAATACTGCCACACACTGTATCCACTGAATATAATACTGCCACACACTGTACCCTGAATATAATACTGCTATACACTGTACCCACTAAACATAATCCTGCCACACAATGTAACCTGAATATAATGCTTCCCCACACTGTACCTGAATATACTGTTGCCCCACACTGTATCTACTTAAAATAATCCTGCCACACACTGTACTCTGAATATAATACTGCCAGACACTGTACCCTGAATATAATACTGCCGCACACTGTACCCTGAACGGAATACAAAAGGTGCTAGACACATAAAAATTAGATGCTCAGGATTAGCCCCCTCCCGTAGGCTTGCATTGAGGGGCGGAGCGTGACGGCACACGGGGGCGGAGACGTGACGTCACACGACGCCGACCTTGTGGTCGTCGGTAATCAGACTCGGGGACACTTCGGGAACTGATTACAAACGGGGTGCCGCGTCCAAGATCCCGGGGGTCCCCAGCGGCGGGACTCCCGCGATCAGGCATCTTATCCCCTATCCTTTGGATAGGGGATAAGATGTGTAAGCACCGGAGAACCCCTTTAAATACACACTCCCCCAATTAGTGACATCAAACAGATTTGCATAATTAGAGACATCATATGAATATTATAATTGTAAACAAAGTGCAAAATTCATTTTACAGTATTAATAATGGCATATGCATACATTGAAACATAAATGTGATTAATACACATACTGTAAATATATATCAGAGTCAATCTTATTAATACAGTCAGCAATTCGGTGATTGCTTGTGACCATTGGTGACAGTGTGCAGGTGTAAAGAGTTAAAAACATTACCGGCCATGATGTCAGTGGAAGCCAACCGACCTTGTGGCAAAAAATGCCATGTCCGCAACCCCGGGACTCCTCTTCCGAGTACAGAGGAGCTATAGCCAATTACAATGAAGCGTCACCAAAACTATGGTAAAAAAGGTGCAGATACATCAAGCATAGAATCGCGTTGCACCGCTTGTAGCCGTATCTTACTGCGCATACCAGATCAATGTATAAAGCCACTGAGTGCCAGTTTTGAAGAGGGCAGCCAACATGTATAACCTATATAAGGCATATAGATATAATATCTAGCATACAAATGTAGTATATAGAGACTGATTGTTACAATATAGTATGCCATCCATGTATTTAACCCCTAATGTGCCCCCCCCCCAACATTCATAAGAGTATTACACTTATATATAGACATATAGACACAGCAATGTCCCTAATGTAAAATGCACTAGGGTGTGATAGACAGAATCCAGCACAGGGTACCGTCAATCAACATATTCCTGAGTCCAGTTTTGATGATAAGATCACTACCTGGACTTAGGGGTGTAACCCTTGGCATACATATGTACAGGGGGAATTGTAAATGGGCTCCCTGTCATACAGAGGACCAATCAGCATGGGGTATAGGCACAAGGAGTCTACCAGAACATCTGTTAATAAAAATTATTTATTAAGCACCTCTACAAGTAGTACAAAATGGAATATATGAAGATGTACAAAATGGAAAACACTATGTGGCACGAACACTGTAATGCTTTATAAGGTCACATCTGGAAAGTAATAATATCAACAACTCAACAGCAATAAAAAATCTAAATTTGCGGATCCAAAGTAGGACTGTGGTTGTTTTGCAGCTTCTTATGGCATCATGACCGGAACTTGATTATCTGAAATTAAAATTAAAAGATTATAAATAAATGTAAATATACATATCAATTGACTAGACATAACCCACCTGGACACTGTCATTTCAAAGGGCTATACGAAATGATTACATAAACATTTTTGTAGAAACAATAAATTCTAGGTTAAGCTGTTTGGTTTTAGAGACCTAAGGTCGTAAATCCACCTTAGTTCCCGTTTTTGTAAGATGGAGATTCTATTGCCCCCTCTTTTAAGTGGGGGGGGGGGGGGATAAAATCAACCACCATACACTTCAAATCTTGTTCTACGTGTTCCGCCTCCATGAAATGTTTAGATAACGGTAAGTTAGCCCTATTTTTCCGTATGGTATACTGATGCTGATTAAATCTTGTTTTGAAGTGACATTTTGTCTCACCTACATAGATAAGGTTGCAACGGCACCATAAAATGTACACCAAGTGGTCACTAGCACATGTTAAGTAACCTTTTATTGAAAATGTTTACCTGTTTTAGGATGCAGAATCATGTTCCCCTTCTGGGGGTGCTTACAATTTGTACATCTTTTGAAGGGAAAACAACCTTTTGTTTGCAACGTGAGGTATTTTTGAGTGCTAACCCTCTGTTTAGACACGTCTGCCCTAACAAGGCAATCTCTAAGATTCCTTGCTCTGCTATATGACATTAATGGTATCTCCTTAAATTCAGGGATATCTGGA
Source organism: Hyla sarda (assembly GCF_029499605.1). Classification (NCBI taxonomy): domain Eukaryota; kingdom Metazoa; phylum Chordata; class Amphibia; order Anura; family Hylidae; genus Hyla; species Hyla sarda. The sequence continues at coordinate 110,267,262 of NC_079193.1, read as the reverse complement.
AAACTGTCACTAATGAGGTGCCAGTGTTTTCTTACTTTTTGGGCTATAGCCCCTGACACCTCATTGTATGTTGTGATGAATGGGATATGTGTTGTTTGGTCTTTCTTGGTTCTCGGGGGAGGGTAACCTCTAGCAATAAATTGTGTTGCCATCTTCTGTACGGCCCTATTCAATTTCTCATTTGTGTTCACAATCCTACTGGCATGTAAAAACTGGCTATATGGCAGCGGTTCCACCATGAACCTATGGTGACAGGAACTAAATCTTAACAGTGTGTTACAATAATTAGGTTTGCAATATAAATATGTGGACAATTTATTGTTGACAATAGCAACCTCTGTGTCAAGAAACTGTATTTTTTGACTCGAGTATGTAAGGGTAAACTGGAGTTCCCCATCTATATAATTAACCCCTTAAGGACCACGGGTTTTTCCGTTTTTGCACTTTCATTTTTTCCTCCTCACCTTTTAAAAATCATAACCACTTCAATTTTGCACCTAAAAATCCATATGATGGCTTATTTTTTGCGCCACCAATTCTACTTTGCAGGGACATCAGTCATTTTACCCAAAAATCTACGGCGAAACGGGAAAAAAAATCATTGTGCGACGAAATTGAAGAAAAAATGCCATTTTGTTACTTTTGGGGGCTTCCGTTTCTACGCAGTACATTTTTCGGTGAAAATGACACCTTCTCTTTATTTTGTAGGTCCATACAGTTAAAATGTTACTTTACTTATATAGGTTTGATTTTGTCGTACTTCTGGAAAAAATCATAACTACATGCAGGAAAATTTATACGTTTAAAATTGTCATCTTCTGACCATTATAACTTTTTTATTTTTCTGTGTATGGGGTGGTACGAGGGCTAATCTTTTGCGACGTGATCTGAAGTTTTTATCGGTACCATTTTTGTATTGATTGGATATTTTTTTTTTACACTAACAGGCTGGTGTAACCCCCAACTTTTCCTTTTCATAAGGGGTAAAAGGGGAAAAAGCCCCCCAAAATTTGTAGTGCAATTTCTCCCGAGTACGGAAATAACCCATATGTGGCCCTAAACTGTTTCCTTGAAACACGACAGGGCTCCAAAATGAGAGAGCGCCATGCGCATTTGAGGACTAAATTAAAGATTGCATAGGGGTGGACATAGGGGTATTCTATGCCAGTGATTCCCAAACAGGGTGCCTCCAGCTGTTGCTAAACTCCCAGCATGCCTGGACAGTAAGTGGCTGAAACACTGCCGTACAATAAGTTTTTCATTTTTTATTGGGGGGGGGGGGACAGTGTAAGGGGGTGTATATGTAGTGTTTTACCCTTTATTTTGTGTTAGTGTTGTGTTTTTAGGGTACATTCGCACTGGTGTGTTACGGTGAGTTTCCCGCTAGGAGTTTGCGCTGCAGCGAAAAATTTGCCGCAGCCCAAACTTGAAGCAGGAAACTTACTATAAACCTGCCCATGTGAATGTACCCTGTACGTTCACATGGGGGGGCAAACCTCCAGCTGTTTCAAAACTACTACTCCCAGCATGTACTGACAGACCGTGCATGCTGGGAGTTGTACTTTTGCAACAGCTGGAGGCACACTGGTTGGAAAACCTTCAGTTAGGTTCTGTTACCTAACTCAGTATTTTCCAACCAGTGTGCCTCCAGCTGTTGCAAAACTACAACTCCCAGCATGTACTGATCGCCGAAGGGCATGCTGGGAGATGTAGTTATGCAACAGCTGGAGGTACTTAACTACAACCCCCAGCATGTTGAGACAGCTGTTTGGGCATGCTGGGATTTGCAGTTTTGCAACATCTGGAGGGCTACAGTTTATAGACCACTGCTCCAAACTGTGACCCTCCAGATGTTGCAAAACTACAAATCCTAGCATTCCCAGACAGCAAACAGCGTTTTGGGCATGCTAGGAGTTGTAGTTTTGCAAGATCTGGAGGGATACAGTTTAGAGACCACTGTATAATGGTCTCAAACTGTAGCCCTCCAGCTGTTGCAAAACTACATATTCCAGCATGCCCAAACAGCTGTCTGAGCATGCTGGGAGTTGTAGTTTTGCAACATCTGGAGGGCTACAGGTCAGAGACCACTGTATAATGGTCTCAGACTGTAGCCCTCCAGATGTTGCTAGGCAACTTACCGGCTTCTGTAGGATCCAGGGAGCCGTCCTCTTCTGCTGCACGTCATCGCTGCCCGCCAATCACCGTCGCTCGCTGCCTCAGGATCAGTTAGTGGACTTCGGCGACGGTCCCCGCCGGTTTCCCCGTCCTACCCCTCCTATTGTGGGTGGGCAGGACGGGTAAAATGATAGTCAACCCCCCGCCCCCGATCTGCTATTGGTGGTCGCGTCTAGACCACCAATAGCAGGGATAGGAGGGGTGGCACCCGTGCCACCTCACTCCTATCCCTTCAAGGGGATTGTAGGTGTCTTAGACAACCGTGATCCCCCTTATATTCCGGGTCACCATAGACCCGTAATGACCCGGAATCAGCGCAAATCGCAAGTGTGAATTCACTTGCGATTTGCGCCGATCGCCGACATGGGGGGGTCTAATGACCCCCCTGGGCATTTGCATGGGGTGCCTGCTGATTGATATATCAGCAGTCACCCCGGTCCGGTTCCCGCCCGGCGTGTGGCGGGGACCGAAATTCCCACGGGCGTATGGATACGCCCTTTGTCCTTAAGTACCAGGATGCAAGGGTGTATGCATATGCCCTTCGCCCCCAACAGGTTGAAGAGTAGCTCCCACCATCTTTTTTTTTTTTTTTTTTTCTTCTGTCCCTACCTATTGGTAATCTATCCCTAACACCCTCTCTGCCTTAAAATTTTTCTTTTATAACTTACCAAATCATCATCTTCAGCTGTTCTTGTGTCGCTGTGTTGTCCTCTCCTGGAAGCCGACTTCCCCAGCAGGCTTGACGTCACTGATGCCTGCTGGACACCGACTTCCGCCCTCACTTCATCTATGCTGCACTCCTGTCAGTGCGCATAGATGACCAGTGAATCGCACGACAGGCCGCTCCAGGTTCTCCTCCCTGTTTAGCAGTGCGTGTGCTACCCACTGAGGAGGAGTATAGGAGTAGCCTGCCTCTTGCAATATACACCTGCCGAGACCCGGGACCGAGATTTTGCATATAATGGACTATATAAAAAACTGTAGGCACACTGTTTTATGAACATTCATTACTAATCACCAGTGTGCCTACAGTTGTTGCTAAACTACAACTCCAAGCATGCCCGTACAGCCAACCGCTTATTGGGCATGCTGGCAGTTGTAGTTTTGCAGCAGCTGGAGGCACCCTGATGATTACATGCCGAGGGCGGAGATGGGCTGCGCTGCAATCGAATCTAGGCAGCCAATGTGCGCAGCCTCGGCGTTCACTGCGCTGGCTCCCGCCTGTCTGATTGACAGGCATGGAGCGAGCGCAGGCTGAATTAATTAGGACCCATTGCCCGGCCGACATCGGTCCGAATTCAAGCATGACATCACGCCAGGTTGCAGTCGACCACTAGGAGGGAGAAGGGGTCTCCCTCCTAGTGGTCGACTGCAACCTGGCGTGATGTCATGCTTGAATGACCCGGAATCAGTGGTCGGTTTTCAAATGTAAAATAAACCATTTTAATAAAAAAAATAATGAAACTATATTAGAGATAATATATCGCTACTGAAGAAAATGCCCGAGGCATTGAAACGCGTTTAGCATTTATATAATACTCCATGCAGTTTGCACAATAATCCAAAATTTTCATTTGAAACTGCTGGATGCCCCTCGTTTGGAGACCACCGCAACACGCGCGCGCATAGCGCCTAGGTCAGACACGAGGAACGCCTTCTCCGATCCAGCTGCATCCACCATCCACAGCCCCGGCTTCTCTGCGTGAGCCCCGGACATAACTACTAAAGGCCGGACGCCTGCCGTGCCAGTTTGGGACCCACAGACTGCCGGAGTGCCACTCACCCCCAACACAGACGGGCACCCACTACAACTCAGGACGCGGCCGCTGACAGCGCAGGACCAAGCCGTGACAGCCACACTAGCCCCGAACACAAGTGTATCCTGCGGGTGGTGAGTGGTGCTGTGCACCGATAACCAATACAGCGCTCTTCCAATACTAAGACTTATTCATACAAGTCAAAGAACTGTTTTTTTGCAATTATTTCTGCAAATAATCTAAATGTTATAAGTGTACCTATATCACCTACGGACAATTACAAGTCTTACATATCCGAACTATATCACCAACGGATTAAGTGCAACTAGCATATTTTTTATGTATCATTTTTTTTATATATATATCCTTTTATATTTTCTATATATTATTTTAACGACACAATTTTACAAAGTGTTATCAAATTGCCGTTCACCTTATGCAAGGGCCCTGCTGAGGTGAAGGCAGATTACATATATTAAACATTTATACTTATATCATCATCTTTTTCTCTATTTTTCATTACTTTTAGTACTTTAGAGGACTGGTAATTACATATCCACAATACTACATAGCTTTAGGCCTTTTAGGGTGAAGGCAACACCGTTAACCTCGAGTACTATATCTCATATCATAGGTGAGCTACACAATTTTCTTACCTATATTAGAGATATGTTGTAGTACAAGTACTACAACATATTAAAAAAAAATGTTGGTGACAGTGCCCATTTAACCCTACGTATAAACTGGATAAGGTCAGGTTCCAATTGGAATCAATCATTAAATTTGTTAGGGAAAAAGTTAAGTAGTTTTTGACAATAATAACTGATAATGTGACAAGGAACAAGAAGAGATATGTACCACAGTTGGTCTGTCCATAGTCTTTACTTCTTCTTTTGTGTAGGGGTGTTCTGTCCCTGGTTCCTTGTATTCCTCTGCATCTTGCCTTTTACGGGTACAGAAGTGTCTATAACCTCCCCTCATCCATTTTTTGGGGAGACCTGGATCTCTATAAAAGGCTGTGGCTTGACTTGCTGTTCTTTGTTGTTAGGACCAGATTTTCTTGCAGAATTTATTGTTTCTCCAAAAATGTTCATGTAATCATTTAGTTTAGCCCTTTGAAACGACAGTGTCCAGTTTGGTTATGTCTAGTCAATTGATATGTATATTTACATTTATTTATAATCTTTTTATTTTATTTTATTTTAATTTTAATTTCAGATAATCAAGTTCTGGTCATGATGCCATAAGAAGTTTAAAACAACCACAGTCTTCCTTTTGGATCCGCAAATTTAGCTTTTTTTAGTGCTGTTGAGTTGTTGATATTATTACTTTCCAGATGTGACCTATAAGCCATTACAGTGTTAGTGCCACATAGTGTTTTTCCATTTTGTATATCTTATTATATTCCATTTTGTACTACCTGTAGAGGTGCTTAATAAATAACAATTATTATTAACAGATGTTCTGCTAGACTCCTTGTGCCTATAGAATGGGGAAAAGTATTTAATCAGCCACCAATTGTGCAAGTTCTCCCACTTAAAAAGATGAGAGGCCTGTAATTTGAATCAGGTATACCTCAACTATGAGAGACATAATGAGAAAAAATATTCATAAAATCACATTGTCTGATTTTTAAAGAATTTATTTGCAAATTATAGTGGAAAATAAGTATCTGGTCAAAAACAAACGTTCATCTCAACACTTTGTTACATACCCTTTATTGGCAATGACAGAGGTCAAACGTTTTCTGTACGTCTTCACAAAGTTTTCACACACTGTTGCTGGTATTTTGGCCCATTTCTCTATGCAGATCTCCTCTAGAGCAGTGATATTTTGGGGCTGTCGCTGGGCAACAAGGACTTTCAACTCCCTCCAAAGGTTTTCTATGGGGTTGAGATCTGGAGACTGGCTAGGGCACTCCAGGACCTTAAAATGCTTCTTATGACGCCACTCCTTTATTGCCCGGGCAGTATGTTTGGGATCATTGTCATGCTGAAAGGCCCAGCAATGTTTCATCTTCAGTGCCCTTGCTGATGGAAGGAGGTTTTCACTCAAAAGAACACAATACATGGCCCCATTCATTATTTCCTTTACACGGATCAGTCGTCCTTGTCTATTTGCTGAAAAACAGCCTTAAAGCATGATGTTTCCACCCCCATGCTTCATAGTAGTTATGGTGTTCTTTGGATGCAAGTCAGCATTCTTTCTCCTCCAAACACGACAAGTTGAGTTTTTACCAAAAAGTTCTACTTTGGTTTCATCTGACTATATGACATTCTCCCAATCCTTTTCTGGATCATCCAAATGCTTTCTAGCAAACTTCAGACTGGCCCAGACATGTACTGGCTTAAGCAGTTGGACATGTCTGGCACTGCATGATTTTAGTCCCTGGCGGTGTAGTGTGTTATTGATGGTAGCCTTTGTTACTTTGGCCCCAGCTCTCTGCAGGCTTTTCACTAGGTTCCCCTGTGTGGTTCTGGGATTTTTGCTCACCGTACTTGTGACGCCATGGGGTGAGATCCTGTGTGGGTGCCCCAGTTTGAGGGAGATTATCAGTGGTCTTGTATGTCTTCCATTTTCTAATAATTGCTCCCACAGTTGATTTCTTCACACCTACCCTATTTGCCTATTGCAGATCCAGTCTTCCCAGCCTGGCGCAGGTCTAAAATTTGGTTCTGGTGTTCTTCGACAGGTCTTTGGTCTTGGCCATAGTGGAGTTTGGAGTGTGACTGTTTGATGTTGTGGACAGGTGTCTTTTATTCTAATAAGTTCAAACAGGTGCCATTAATACAGGTAACGAGTGGAGGACAGAGGAGACTCTTAAAGAAGAAGTTACAGATCTCTGAGAGCCAGAAATCTTGCTTGTTTGTAGGTGACCAAATACTTATTTTGCTGAGGAATTTACCAATTTATTCATTAGAAATCCTACAATGTGATTTCCTGTATTCTTTCCCCCATTCTGTCTCATAGTTGAAGTATACCTATGGTGAAAATTACTCCCCCCCCCCCCCCACTGTACCCCATGCTGATTGGTCCTCTCTTTGATAGGTAGCCTATTGACACTTCCCCCTGTACATGTGTATGCTAGGGTTACACCCCTAAGTCGAGGTGGTGATCTTATCATCAAAACTGGACCTGCGAATATGTTGATTGATGGGACCCTGTGCTGGATTCTGTCTACCACACCCTAGTGCATTTTACAATAGGGAGATTGCTGTGTCGTGGCCCCATATAAGTGTAATACTCGTATGAATGTGGGGAGCACATTAGGGGTTAAATATATGGCTTGCATACTATACTGTAACATCCAGTCTCTATACACTACAGTCGTATTCTAGATATTATATCTATATGCCTTATATAGGTTATACATGTGGGTTGCCCTCTTCCAAAATAGCACTCAGTGGCTTTATACATTGATCTGGCATGCGCAGTAAGGTACGGCTACAAGCGGTGCAACGCGATTCTATGCTTGAAGTATCTCCACCTTTTTTACCATGGTTACGGTGACACTCCATTGTAATTGGCTATAGTTCCTCTGTAAACGGAAGAGACTTCTGGCATGGTTAGCTGGAGTCCCGGGGTTGCAGACATGGCGTTTTTCGCCACGAGGTTGGTTGGCTTCCACTGACAACATGACTGGTAATGTTTTTAACCCTTACACCTGCAAACTTTCACCAATAGTCAAAAGCAATCGCCTATCTGCTGTCTGTATTTAAAAGATCGGCTCTGATATATATGTATTCACAGTGGCCCAGATTTATCAATCTATGTGAGAGAAAAACTGGAGAAATGTTTCCACAGCAACCAATCACAGCTCAGGTAAAGTGAAAACTGAGCTGTGATTGGTTGGTGTGGGAAAACCACTCCAATTTAACATACTTTGATAAATCTGAGCCAGTATGTATATTAATCACATGTATGTTTCAATGTATGCATATACCATTATTAACACTGTAAAATTAATTATGCTCTTTGTTTACAATTTTTATATTCATATGATGTCACTAATTATACAAATCTGTATTTTGTCACTAATTGGGGGAGTGTGTATTTAAACCCCCTTCGTATCACTTGTATTCACTTGAAAATGGTGAGAGATCGCCTAAGCGTTGTCTGCTGCATCATGGTATAAAAGACACAAGTTTATTTTGCTCTAATTTGGTGTGCTGCCTATATCTATTGTATCTTAAGAAGAACCGAGGCACTGAGGCTGCTTGAACCCATCTTCATGTGCTGCTTCTTATGGGACTTTATACAGAGTGGGCCATTTGTATGGATATACCTTAATAACATGGGAATGGTTGGTGATATTAACTTCCAGTTTGTGGCACATTAGTATACGTGAGGAGGGAAACTTTTCAAGATGGGTGGTGACCATGGCGGCCATTTTGAAGTCGGCCATTTTGAATCCAACTTTTTTTTTCAGTAGGAAGAGGGTCATGTGACACATCAAACTTATTGGGAATTTCACAAGAAAAACAATGATGTGCTTGGTTTTAACGTAACTTTATTCTTTCATGAGTTATTTACAAGTTTCTGACCACTTATAAAATGTGTTCAGTGTGCTGCCCATTGTGTTGGATTGTCAATGCAACCCTCTTCTCCCACTCTTCACAAACTGATAGCAGCACCGCAGGAGAAATGCTAGCACAGGCTTCCAGTACCCGTAGTTTCAGGTGCGGCTCATCTCGTATCTTCACAGCATAGACAATTGCCTTCAGATGACCCCAAAGATAAAAGTCTAAAGGGTCAGATCGGGAGACCTTGGGGGCCATTCAACTGGCTGACGATGACCAATCCACTTTCCAGGAAACTGTTCATCTAGGAATGCTCAAACCTGACACCCATAATGTGGTGGTGTACCATCTTGCTGGAAAAACTCCGGGAACGTGCCAGCTTCAGTGCATAAAGAGGGAAACACATCATCATGTAGCAATTTAGCATATCCAGTGGCCGTGAGGTTTCCATTGATGAAGAATGGCCCCACTATCTTTGTACCCCATATATCACACCATACCATCAATCATCAGTCTTGGAGGGATCTATCCAATGTGGTTTATTGTCAGACCAATAGCGGTGGTTTTGTTTGTTAACTTCACCATTCACATAAAAGTTTGCCTCATCACTGAACAAAATCTTCTACATAAACTGAGGGTCCTATTCCAATTTTTGTTTTGCCCATTCTGTAAATTCAGCTGATCTGGGTCATCCTCGTTGAGATGCTGCAGTAGCTGGAGTTTGTAAGGGTGCCATTTGTGAGTAGCTAATATACGCCGAAGGGATGTTCGACTAATGCCACTCTCTAGTGACATGTGGCGAGTGCTTTGCTGTGGGCTCTTGCTAAATGAAGCTTGAACAGCCACTGATGTTTCTTCATTAGTAACAGATTTCATGCGTCCACATTTTGGCAAATCCAACACTGAACCAGTTTCACGAAACTTAGCAAGCAGTTTGCTAACTGTAGCATGGGAGATGGGTGGTAAATTACTTATATTAAAAAATCTTAATCCTTTCATTACTTATGAGCTTCTGAAGTTAAGGTTGTTCTTTTCTGTCTCTCTGATGACACGTGTCTCAGGAAACGCCGAGTTTAGAAGAAAATCCCCATAGCAAACCTCTTCTAAACTGGGCGGTTCCCGAGACATGTGTCATCAGAGAGTACTTAGACAGAAAAGAACAACCTTAACTTCAGAAGCTCATAAGTACTGAAAGGATTAAGATTGTTTAATAGAACTAATTTATAAATCTGTTTAACTTTCTGGAGCCAGTTGATATTTATGAAAAAGTTTTTCCTGTATAACGCCTTTAAGGCATCATACAATAATGCTATTGGTGATCAGATTGCGTGACAACATTCATATTCACCCTCTGTGGCTGTAGTGGATGTGCAGTGATATGCTTGACGATTTTATTGTGGCCTTACATAATTATATATAATACAGTGTTGAGGCACTTACCCAGCAGAGCTGTACTGTAAAGGCACATGTGTTGTATTGAGCGTGGACCGCCGGCTACTGCACAGCTGCACCGGGCTGACCAATGTGGTGTGCCCTTGCCTGGGATCTGGCAGCCAATCGGAACATGTCGGTGTCTGTAAGGGCTGTGAAGCTAGCATGCATTCACAGTGGCAATGTGAAGGTACGGGAGCCATCTTGATTAAGAGCAATTTTTGCCTATAGAAAAAAATGTGAATTTTGGCATTCAGGTAGATCGTCTTGTGTTCTAAGTGGGTGTATAGGCAGTTGGAGCTGGCGTCACTCAACTAAAAGTACAGCCAATGTGTGTGTCATGGGTGTACACAGGCAAGAGCCCCACAGTGTACCATGGGGAGCTGCCTGCGGGTAATCAGGCGCAAACGGTATCTGTCAGAGACAGGCACTGACGCCCTTCACCTACCACCTCTCACTATGGCTGTTAGGGTAAACTGCACCCCAGGACAATTTAGAAGTATCTTGCCAATCTCAGAATATGTATGATGGATACTCGTGTGTGGTAAATAAAGAAGTTATACAAATGATGCTCCATCAGACGTAATCCATAGTACAGTGGCTCTTCTGTTGGCCATAAACAATAAGTTCCAGTAGATCTGTAATACAAAACAGAGAAACATAAATTATTCATGGGATCTAAAATTCAGTATACATATTAGAGAGAGTGCATAAGACTGAGAGGCTACATATGAAGAGACTACTGCTTTGAAAGAATTTAAGCAACCTCCACTAATATAGTAAAGACAGCCATCTTAGTTGCTTACAAGGGCCAAAAATATCTAAGTGTAAAAAGCACAGGCTGCTTTCCATGTCGAAGCTGCATCAACTGCAGCTATATGTGTAAAGGATCAAAATTTACACATCCACAAACCATTCACAAATACGACATTAGATATTATCTCAACTGCAATTCTGATTTTGTTGTGTATGTTCTCTGGTGTCCCTGTCAGAAGTTATATGTTGGTGAGACGAGTCTTGATCTCATTCTATTCGCAAGCAAAAACTTGATCATCCAGTGTCTAAGCACTTCTTTGAAGCCAATCACAAGGAATGAGATTAAAAATGTATGATCCTGGATCATATCCCACCTCTAAAAAGAGGTGGAGACAGAATTACGGCCTTAAAGAAGTGCGATTTTTAATTTAAATTCAATGCGGCCGTATGGCCTGAATGCAAACTTAAAAACCACCACAACAATGATAAAGCGGTATTCTCTTCATATGTAGCCCTTTAGTCTTATGAACTATCTCTAATATGTATACTGAATATTGGATCCCATGAATAATTCATGTTTCTCTGTTTTGTATTACAGATCTACAGGAATTTATTGTTTATGGCCACCAGCAGAGCAACTGTACTATGGATTACGTCTGATGGAGCATCTTTTGTATAGCTTCTTTTTTACCACACATGGGTATCCATCATATATATTCTGAGATTGGCTAGATACGTCTAAATTGTTCTGGGGTGCAGTGTACTCTAACAGCCATAGTGAGAGGAGGTAGGTGAAGGGTGTCGGTGCCTGTCTCTGACAGATACCGTTTGGGCTTGATTTCCCGCAGGCAGCTCCCCATGGTACACTGTGGGGCGCTTGCCTGCGTACACCTGTGACACACGCATTGGCTGTACTATTAGTGGACCCATGCCAGCTCCAACTGCCTAGAACACGAGATGATCTACCTGAATGCCGAAATTCAAATTTTTTTCTATGGGCAAAAATTGCCCTTATTCAAGATGGCTCCCGTACCTTCACATTGCCACTGCGCATGCACGCTAGCTTCACAGCCCTTAAAGACACCGTCATGTTCCGATTGGCTGCCAGCTCCCGGGCAAGGACGCACCACATTGGTCAGCCTGGCGCAGCTGCGCAGTAGCCGGCGGTCCACGCTCCAATACAACACACGTGCATGTACAGTACAGCTCTGCTGGGTAAGTGCCTCAACACTGTAATATATGTAATTATGTAAGGCCGCAATTAAATCGTCAAGCATATCACTGCACATCCACTACAGCCACAGAGGGTGAATATGAATGTTGTCACGCAATCTGATCACCAATAGCATTACTGTATGATGGCTTAATGAACACGGATTATGTTTTATTTATACCTGTCATGTTTGTATACATTCTATGTTAATGATGTAATGATGTTAATTACTGAGCATATAAGTAACCACTGTGGATCACTCAGATTGAGCTTGAAAATGGTGACATGAGGTCGCAGAAACATTGTTCCTTTTTTAACACTGGATTGATGGAATAAATATTCACTACTTTTTCACAAATTTTTGTGTGCTGCTGTTTCCTGCGAACCTATCTATCTATCTATATAAAACTCTGTGGGGGACATGTATCATTATTTGTGTATGGTAGAAGCATTTTACCCCTTTTCCCGAATTCTAAATTATGTGCAGAAGCGCTAAATTTATCAATCAAGCGCAATGAGCTTCATAAATTGCGGGTAAATATAGTAATCTCCTAAATCCACTCTTTGGAAAATAGAATCAATGATTTAGAGCATCTTGCTACGTTAAGTCCAAGATGGCTTATATTTGCGCAAAAAAAACAGCTCTTGCGGCAAAATTTTTGGTGTAAAAAAAAGTACGCAGTTAATAAATCCATGTGTACTATAGATATCACTCCAAGGTACCCTGATTCAGCCACATTTGGAGGACATGCTCTACCAAAACGTGCGCAAAAAAATTGCGCAAAAAAAGGGCTTGCGCAAAAAAATACACACAAAACAGGGGTAAAATCTTTGATACATGTCCCCCTGTGTGTATGTATGTTCCACAATCGCGTCCAAACGGCTAAAGATATTTACATGAAACTTGGCACACATGTTACTTATATGTCAACAACAAACATAGGTTAGATAATTTAACCCTTACTCACCCCCATTTGCAATGGTCAGGGTTTTTGTTTAAAGTCCCATACAAGTCTATGGGAAATAAATGTTACTGCATAACTTCCAAATGGCTGGAGGTATTTCGATAATACTTGGTCACATAGTACTTATATGTCCACTTAAAATATAGGATAGTTAATTTAACCCTTAAGGACCAGGCCATTTTACACTTTAGGACCAGAGCGTTTTTTGCACATCTGACCACTGTCACTTTAAACATTAATAACTCTGGAATGCTTTTAGTTATCATTCTGATTCAGAGATAGTTTTTTTCGTGACATATTCTACTTTAACACAGTGGTAAAATTTTGTGGTAACTTGCATCCTTTCTTGGTGAAAAATCCCAAAATTTGATGAAAAATTTGAAAATGTTGCATTTTTCTAACTTTGAAGCTCTCTGCTTGTAAGGAAAATGGATATTCCAAATAAAAAAAAATTATTCACATATACAATATGTCCACTTTGTGTTTGCATCATAAAATTGATGTGTTTTTATTTTTGGAAGACACCAGAGGGCTTCAAAGTTCAGCAGCAATTTTCAAATTTTTCACAAAATTTTCAAACTCGATATTTCTCAGGGACCAGTTCAGGTTTGAAGTGGATTTGAAGGGTCTTCATCTTAGAAATTCCCCACAAATGACCCCATTATAAAAACTGCAACCCCCAAAGTATTCAAAATTACATTCAGTCAGCGTTTTAACCCTTTAGGGGTTTCAGAGGAATAGCAGCAATCTTCATTTTTTACACTCGCATGTTCTTGTAGACCCATTTTTTTTTATTTTTACAAGGGGTAAAAGGAGAAAATGTATACTTATGTTTGTAGCCCAATTTTTCTCGAGTAAGCACATACCTCATATGTCTATGTAAAGTGTTCGACGGGCACAGTAGAGGGCTCAGAAGCGAAGGAGCAACAAGGGGATTTTGGAGAGTACGTTTTTCTGAAATGGTTTTTGGAGGGCATATTGCATTTAGGAAGCCCCTATGGTGCCAGAACAGCAAAAAAAAAAAACGACATGCCATACCATTTTGGAAACTAGACCCCTTGAGGAACGTAACAAGGAATTAATTGAGCCTTAATACCCCACAGGTGTTTCACGACTTTTGCTTATGTAAAAAAAAAAAAAAAATTCACTAAAATGTGTGTTTCCCCCCAAATTTCACATTTTTGCAAGGGTTAATAGCAGAAAATACTCCCCCAACATTTTTAACCCCATCTCTTCTGAGTATGGAGGTACCCCATAAGTTAACCTGAAGTGCACTACGGGCGAACTACAATGCTCAGAAGAGGAGTCATATTTGGCTTTTTGAGAGCAAATTTTGCTCGGGGGGCATGTCGCATTTAGGAAACCCCTATGGTGCCAGAACAGCAAAAAAAAAACACATGGCATACCATTTTGGAAACTAGACCCCTTGAGGAACGTAACAAGGAATAAAGTGAGCCTTAATACCCCACAGGGGTTTCACGACTTTTGCATATGCAAAAAAAATTTTTTTTTTCACTAAAATGTGTGTTTCCCCCCAAATTTCAAATTTTTGCAAGGGTTAATAGCAGAAAAGACCCCCCAAAATTTGTAACCCCATCTCTTCTGAGTATGAAGGTACCCCATAAGTGGACCTGAAGTGCACTACGGGCGAACTACAATGCTCAGAAGAGAAGGAGTCATATTTAGCTTTTGGAGGGCATGTCACATTTAGGAAGCCCCTATGGTGCCAGGACAGCAAAATAACCCCCACGTGGCATACCATTTTGGAAACTAGACCCCTTGAGGAACGTAACAAGGGGTACAGTGAGCATTTACCCCCCACTGGTGTCTGTCAGATCTTTGGAACAGTGGGCTGTACAAAATATTTAATTTGCACAGCCCTCTGTTCCATTGATCTATCAGACACCAGTGGGGTGTAAATTCTCAATGCACCCCTCATTACATTCAGTGAGGGGTGTAGTTTCCGAAATGGGGTCACATGTGTTTTTTTTTGTTTTTTTTTCGTTTGTCAAAACCGCTGTAACAATCAGCCACCCCTGTGCAAATCACCTCAAATGTACATGGTGCACTCTCCCTTCTGGGCCTTGTTGTGCGCCCCCAGAGCACTTTGCGCCCACATATGGGGTATCTCCGTACTCGGGAGAAATTGCATTACAAATTTTTGGGGTCTTTTTTCCCTTTTACCTCTTGTCAAAATGAAATGTATAGGGCAACACCAGCATGTTAGTGAAAAAAATTTATTTTTATACACTAACATGCTGGTGTAGACCCCAACTTCACCTTTTCATAAGGGGTAAAAGGAGAAAAAGCGATACCCCACATGTGGCCCTAAACTGTTGCCTTGAAATACGACAGGGCTCCAAAGTGAGAGCGCCATGCGCATTTGAGGCCTGAATTAGGGATTTGCATAAGGGTGGACATAGGGGTATTCTACGCCAGTGATTCCCAAACAGGGTGCCTCCAGCTGTTGCAAAACTCCCAGCATGCTTGGACAGTCAACGGCTGTCCAGCAATACTGGGAGTTGTTGTTTTGTAACAGCCGGAGGCTCCATTTTGGAAACAGTGGCATACCAGACGTTTTTCATTTTTTGGGGAAGGGGGGCTGTGTAGGGGTATGTGTATATGTAGTGTTTTTTACTTTTTATTTTGTGTTAGTGTAGTGTAGTGTAGTGTTTTTAGGGTACAGTCACAAGGGCGGGGGATTACAGCGAGTTTCCCGCTGCGAGTTTGAGCTGCCGCGCAAAATTTGCTGCATCGCAAATTTGCAGCCTGATACTCACTGTAAGCCCCCTGCCCATGTGAATGTACCGTGTACATTCACAAGGGGGGGGGGGGGGGAACCTCCAGCTGTTGCAAAACTACAACTCCCAGCATGCACGGTCTATCAGTGAATGCTGGTAGTTATAGTTTTGCAACAGCTGGAGGCACACGGGTTGGGTAACACTGAGTTAGGAAACAGACAATATTTCCCAACCAGTGTGCCTCCAGTTGTTGCAAAACCACAACTCCCAGCATTCTCAGGCATGCTGTAAGTAGTAGTTCGGCAACATCTTTAGAGCCAGATGTTGCCGAACTACAACTCCCAGCATGCTTGGAGTTGTAGTTTTGCAACATCTGGAGGACTACAGTTTGCAGACCACTAATACAGTTGTTCCCAATCTGTGCCCTTCCAGATGTTGCACAACTACAACTCCCAGTATGCCAAAACTGTCCAGGCATGCTGGGAGTTGTAGTTCTGCAACATCTGAAGGGCCAGATGTTACAGAACTGCAACTCCCAGCATGCCTGGACAGTAAGGGCATGCTGAGGATTTGTAGTTTTGCAACATCTAGAAGGGCACAGTGGTCTCCAAACTGTGGACCTCCAGATGTTGCAAAACTGCAACTCCCAGCATGCCCAGATGCCAAGGGCTGTCTGGGCATGCTGGGAGTTGTAGTGTAAGGGGACCAGATGGAACAGTCCAAATCGCTTTACGGCGGTCTGGACTGCTGCAACGCCGCCGAAGATCCACTCACCTGTCGCCACCGCCGCCGTCTCCACCGTGATCCGGGTCTTCAGGGACAAGGTAAGTACCGGGGCCGGGCCCCAGCACTCCCCCGTCCCCCGCCGCGTCCTCCGGTCTTCCTCCCGTTCTCTCCGGACTTCCAGGGGCCAGGCAGGGCGGAAGGAAGTAACGGCCCCCCTGCGATTGATTGGTTAGTTCTATCCGAGGAATTGCAGGGGATAGGAGGAGGTGGCAGGCTTGCCACCTCGCTCCTATACTTCAGCATGGTTCTGGCTGTCTGTGACAACCGGGATCATGCAAAATTACCGGGCGGTCGGGTCCCAGAGACCCGATCAGCCCGGTAACGCCGCAGATCGCAGGGGTGATTTCCCTCACGATTTGCGACGATCGCCGACATGGGGGGCAGACATGGCCCCCCTCTGCGTTTGCCCCGGATGCCTGCTGAAGCATTTCAGCAGGCATCCGCTTACGATCTCTGCCCGGCACGCGGCAGGGACCGGAAATCGCCATGGACGTATGAGTACGTGCCTGGTCCTTAAAGCCCAGGGTGCAGGGACGTACTCATACGTGCCTGGTCCTTAAGGGGTTAAAGGGGAACTCCAGTGAAAAACTTTTTTTTTTTTTTTAATCAACTGGTGCCAGAAAGTTAAACAGATTTGTAAATTACTTCTATTAAAAAATCTTAATCCTTCCTGTACTTATCAGCTGCTGAATACTACAGCTGAAATTCTTTGCTTTTTGAAACACAGAGCTCTCTTCTGACATCACGAGCACAGTGCACTCTGCTGACATCTCTGTCCATTTTAGGAACTCCTATCCTGTCCTCCTATCTCGACCTCCTATGTCGACCTCCCATCCCGACCTCCTATCCCATCCTCCTATCCCGTCCATCTATCCCGTCCATCTATCCCAACCTCCTATCTCGTCCTCATATCCCGTCGTCCTATCCCGACCACCTATTCTGTCCTCCTATCCTGTCCTCCTATCCCGTCCTCATATCTCGACCTCCTATCCTATGTGGACAAGGTATTGAAATATCTCCAGCTGTACGGAAGTTATGTGGGAACATACATTTCCCATTGATCTGCATGGGACTTTAAACAAAAACCCTGACACTCACAAATGAGGGTAGTTAAGGGTTAAATGAACTGTTCTATATTTTAAGTGGACATATAAGTAACGTGACCAAGTCTTATCAAAATATCTCCAGCCGTTTGGAAGTTATACAGTAACATATATTTCCCATTGACTTGTATAGGACTTTAAACATAAACCCCGCCCCTGGCAAATGGGGGTGAGTAAGGGTTAAATCACCTATCCTATGTTTGTTGTTGACATATAAGTAACATATTTGCTAAGTTTCATGTTAATATCTTTAGCCGTTTGGATGTTTTTGTGGAACATACACATACACACACACACACATTAAGTTTTATATATATAGATTAGCCTATTTGAATTTGTAAAGTACTTCTTGATAACATTTTGTAACTTTGTGTGATAAATGAACCCCTAAAGGTTTGGCCACCAGGGCTCCTCCTCCTCCACCAGGGCCCTGGCTACAGTCTTGCTAGCAGATTGTCTCCTTCAGCAGCCTTGCAAATAGAAATGCCGGTGGGATCTCATCTCAACACAATGTATAGAGTTTACAGAGCTGAATATTTTAGCTTCCTTTCCTTTTGAGGACAAACTAGAAGTTGTAGTTTTGTAACAGCTGAAGGCACCCTGGTGCAGAAATACTGCTGTATTGCCTCCACTACATAGTGCTGAATATTGTGCTAAACATTATGCTGAATATTTCTGCTCCCTTTTGCAGCTGCTGGGCAGTGCTGATACACTGATACACTCATTTAAAAGGGTACCAAAATCCTACTATCCTAGTACAGTGGAGAGATGCTGTAAAATATAACTTTTATTAGATATGTATTAAACGTACACCAAAAATAAGAAAAAGTGCTCTACGTGGTAAGCCCATGCCAAAATAAAAATACAAAAGTATCTGCTAGTACTAGATAATTAGTATACTGAATAGCATTAGTAGTAAAAATATAAGCAACTCCAGACATACAAATAGCTCCCAGGCTCTCAACGCCTTTCTTCCAAAATGAGTTGGCGTCCTCAGGGGAGAGGAGCTTGGGAGCTATTTGTATGTCCTGACATGCTTATATTTTTACTTCTAATGCTATTAGGTATTCTAATAAGTTAGTATGTTCCGATATGGATATACTTTTTTTTATTTATTTTGGCATGGTGTATATTTAATACATATCTTAAAAAGTTATATTTTATAGGATCTCTCCACTATACTAGGATAGTATGATTTTGGTACCCTTTGTAATGATTATTCTGCTGTGAGTTTTTTTTGGGGCCTACTGCAGGGCCCCTACACAATGACTCCTGTAGTTTAATGTTTCTTCAGAGCTGAGGGGAGTTTCTGCAGTCTAAGCCAATCACAGCCCATCACACACTGAACTGCTGTAGGCTGTGTGTTAAGAGCAGCAGAGTAAGGAAGAAAGGGTCTTTAGATTATTTCACGCCTACTGGGAAACACCCCTTCCCAGTCTGGGAATCTTACAGAGTCTGAGCAGAATCTACAGCACAGAATCAAGGTAGAAAACTAAAACTAAAACTAAAATAAAAATAATGGCAGGTGGTGGTTTATCATGATGGAGGGAGTGAACTGGGAGGATTTATCAAGATTATGACAGATGAGACATCTTATCCCCTATCATTTGCATAGGGGATGAAATGTCTAAAGCCAAAATACCCCTTTAATGCTAATTGCACTTGTAGACTAAATGGGACTGTACTGTGAAAACCTGCATTGTTTTACATCATGTCACCTAGGAAATAATTAATAACATGATATAAATATGCCTTCAAATTAAGTTTGACATTTAGAGAAATGTCAAAAGTTTTGATTGGTATCTGGGAGAAGTGCGCGATAAGCATGTTCTACATGACCAAGCCTGATTTTTAGAGAAAGTCTATGAAACCATCTCCCAGAATCACATTGGTCAAAACTTTTGACATGTCTCTACATGTCAAAAGTTTTTTGAATGACTTGTACACTTTAAATTTGTATGAATTACTTATGGATTTTACCTTTCCAGAAAGCATCCTGGGATGGCATGGACCAATGTCGCATTCTACAGAAAATCTAAATAATGGAAGTTTTAGCTCTCTTCCAACTGCTACTGCCAACCTCACTTGGCCAATATTACCAAGCATGCCTAAAGACTATCAAATACTAAATCAAGATTTTGAGGTAAGTTTGTGGATATTAGTGCATATCAAAATTCCAGTAGACTTAATTCCTTTCAGTTGCAATGCAAAGAATTGAAATGGGAAAAAAAATGTTTGTAGCTACATAGTAAATCAGTCAGACATTTATGAAAAAATTTACATTCTAGGTGTAGTTGATTATCATTGTTTTTAGAAATGGGAACAATGAAAGTGAATGCTGACCTTAGGTACTTGACCTGCTGAAGATCATGCCATTCTTTCTGAATGCAGAATAGCTGATTACAGACAAAACAAGGTTGTTTTAGGAATGTTTGGCTGATAGCATTATGAGCCTTTCCATTTTATATAGCACTAATCATTTTGAAGTGACTTAATTCAGTGCAAATGAGAACGTTTTACTCTTTGGCATTTGCTGATGTGCCTTGCACATAAATGTGCTTCTGATATGGGCTTGATATCCTCTGTGAGATGAACACTTGTATATCATATACAATATTATATACAAATATCATAATTATCCTTAAAGGGATTTGAACTGTTTTTATCTGATACAGCCCCAAATCACATGCATAGTTGTCCTGATAAATTATACTTTTCTGGCTGTCTGTTCCCGCTTAAAGTGTACCTGTCATTAGCAAAAACTTTTTATATAATGTTGAACATAACATTATATGTATATTTGTAATATACTTTGGTTAAAATGTGTATATGTTTGTCCCTGTAGCTGTTGCATGTGTGTCTCTGTGAGGAGACCAAATACAGGAAGTATGGGTGGACAAGCAGGGCTCTGTGCAGTGTGGACAAGCAGGGCTCTGTGCAGTGTGGACAAGCAGGGCTCTGTGCAGTGTGGACAAGCAGGGCTCTGTGCAATGAGGACAAGCAGGGCTCTGTGCAGTGAGGACAAGCAGGGCTCTGTGCAGCGAGGACAAGCAGGGCTCTGTGCAGCGAGGACAAGCAGGACTCTGTGCAGCGAGGACAAGCAGGGCTCTGTGCATTGAGGACAAGCAGGGCTCTGTGCAGTGAGGACAAGCAGGGCTATGTGCAGTGAGGACAAGCAGGGCTATGTGCAGTGAGGACAAGCAGGGCTCTGTGCAGTGAGGACAAGCAGGGCTCTGTGCAGTGTGGACAAGCAGGGCTCTGTGCAGTGTGGACAAGCAGGGCTCTGTGCAGTGTGGACAAGCAGGGCTCTGTGCAGTGTGGACAAGCAGGGCTCTGTGCAATGAGGACAAGCAGGGCTCTGCGCAGTGAGGACAAGCAGGGCTCTGTGCAGCGAGGACAAGCAGGGCTCTGTGCAGCGAGGACAAGCAGGACTCTGTGCAGCGAGGACAAGCAGGGCTCTGTGCATTGAGGACAAGCAGGGCTATGTACAGTGAGGACAAGCAGGGCTATGTGCAGTGAGGACAAGCAGGGCTCTGTGCAGTGAGGACAAGCAGGGCTCTGCGCAGTGAGGACAAGCAGGGCTCTGCGCAGTGAGGACAAGCAGGGCTCTGTGCAGTGAGGACAAGCAGGGCTCTGCGCAGTGAGGACAAGCAGGGCTCTGCGCAGTGAGGGCAAGCAGGGCTCTGCGCAGTGAGGGCAAGGAGAGCTCTGCGCACTGAGGGCAAGCAGGGCTCTGCGCAGTGAGGACAAGCAGGGCTCTGCGCAGTGAGGACAAGCAGGGCTCTGCGCAGTGAGGACAAGCAGGGCTCTGCGCAGTGAGGACAAGCAGGGCTCTGTGCAGTGAGGACAAGCAGGGCTCTGTGCAGTGAGGACAATCAGGGCTCTGTGCAGTGAGGACAATCAGGGCTCTGCAGTGAGGACTAGCAGGGCCCTGTGCACTGAGGAATAGCAGGGCTCTGTGCACTGAGGACTAGCAGGGCTCTGTGCACTGAGGACAAGCAGAGCTCTGTGCACTGAGGACAAGCAGGGCTCCATGCAGGAAGGCTCTGTGACATGCTTCCGGCTCACACATTGGCAAGCCAAGAGCCTGTACAGACAACCTTTTTTAACCATTGCATATTCCAAATATACTTGTGGTCAGGGCCTGATAACCTGAGTGTGAAACCTAACTAATAACATCAAAACCTAAATAACTAAGCGGCTTGTGATGTGCCATAACCGCTGCAAATGGAATTAATCTTTAAGGGGTCAAAAATCACAGACAACTGTAAACATTTGACAGAATTTTTTTTTAAACATTCACAAAACCAAATTTTCAAAAGCTTTGAACATTTCTTTTTGATGATTAGGTATGTATTGATTAAAACAAGAAGATCTCCACAGCCCTAGTTTTCTAATCACGTGGGCTGGAACTTTGTGTTTAGAAGCCTCAGTTGAGGCATCCATTCGGAAAGAATGCCCAGAGATGGTGGCTGGGTTCAAACCTAAATTAGATATCAAAATGCGAACATGCTTGATAAACTGAGATGTGGATAATGCTGCTGTGGGAAAAGGTAACAAAGATAGTTAGGCTCTTTGCTTTGTAGAGCTGAAGATAGATCACGTAGAACCCGTACAGGACACCAAGCATGGGTAGTAGGGAAATACCTAATCAACGTGGGGGGACACCCGTTCGGGATTTTTTGGTAACCGGGAGAGAAAGAACAAAATGATCAGAACACCAAGAGAGTTGGCTGTGCTTAATGTAACTGGCCTTACTGTGAGCACAGGTGAATTTCCCAATCCGAAGATATCCGTTAAAGCCAAGATAAATGGCTGCTTTCAAAATAAAACTACAAAATAACCAAACGGACTCCTGGTAAGCATGTCAGATAAGTCCTTGAAAACCTGCCCAGAGATAGATTGTCTAACCGTAGCCTTGCTTTGGTTCTGTTTTAACACCCCTCGTAAAGCTGCTTTTATTACATGAACTGAACAGATAGAAATTCTGCTAGGATGTTCCAACACCAAGAAATGCTGGATACCAGCAAAGTAGGACTTAATAGCATTGTATGACAATCTGAGTTCAGTGTGGCAAAAGCCAATGAAAGCAAGTACATATTCAATATCACCTGGTGGGTGAGTATGCTGAAATCTTAAGAACGTGTTCCAGGCAGTGTCGTAAATTCTAGAGGTGTTGGTCGATAGTGATGCGGAGACAAGCTTATGAGTGGTGTTAAGATGGTGAATTAATCCATGATTAATAAGGTGTACGGGGGAACTGCGGACCCTAACTGATCGGCTTCCGATATGACCTGGAAAAACAGTGAAAAATGTTGCTGTGAAAGAGCATCTGCATCAATATTAACTGAGCATCTAATATGTGAGCAAATGTAACAAAAGTTATGGTATAAGGAATGTTGTACCAATTTCCTAGCAACAGACATGTCTAGACTTGGATCTGCCTTTGGTAAGTATGTCTACGGTCGCTTGATTGTCAGAGTGGAAGGTGATCATGATATTAGACCACTGATTGCCCCAGACTTGGGCCGCAGCCACCAGTGGATACATTTTAAATAATGCGGAAGTTCTGTCAAATGCAGGAATCTGTTTGACAGCTTCCTGCCACTTGTCTGCTAGCCAGTGAGAACCAAATATTGCCGCAGAGCCAACACTAGATGAGGCATCACAAAATACTATAGGGGACTGGCTATCTGCTGCTGGAATGAAGGAAGATATGCCGTTCCAGGTATTAAGAAACTCTTGCCACATGACTAAGTCTGCCATGGCATTGTGATCTAAGTGAATTTGGCCGTCCTGCTGCAGGGCTGTTGGGAGAAGCTCTGACAAACGGGAAATAAAAGAACGATCTTGAGGGATAATTCGCATGGTGAAGTTGAACATACCCAAAAGGATTGTAGCTCTTACTTGGTGACGATGTGGGATCTGGAGAAATTGGAAATGACTTCCTTAATTCTACGAAGCTTCACTTCCATCAATTTGGCTATCATGCGGTGCAAATCCAGGACTATACCTAGGAAAGTAAGACTGGTAGCTGGCCCTTCTACTTTGTTAGCTGACACCGGGACCCCCATCTGAGAAAACACTGTCAGCAACGTGGACAGATCGGAAGGAGGTTTGTCAGGACCCTCAAATACCAGGAAGTTATCTAAGTAGTGTATGACATGCTGGCAAGCAAACTGTTCTTCCAAAATCCAGTAAAGGGCTTGGGCAGATCTGTCAAAGAGCCAGGGGCTGCTCCTGTATCCGAATGTGAGCTTTGTGGCAAAATAGTAATGCTCTCTCCATTTTAACCCATGCCACTGCCATAGTTCAGGCATTATGGGAAGGAGTTTAAAGGCGTCTGAAAGCTTTAGACAGATTTGACCCAGCCCCTGACTGGATAATGATAACTGTGGCCTGGTCAGTGGAGGCACACTTTAAAGACACTTCATCTGCTGGAATCAAGGAGTTGAGACTGGGAACTTGGGATGAATAAGGTGCCGAGTGATCATAAATTAAATGTTTTTTTATTATTGAATTTCCCAGACATGACCCCAATGGCTCTAATTCTCCAACATTCAAACAGAGGTACTTTAAATGGACCTATCAGAAACCCCTTGTCCAGTTCAGCTTGAACTGAGGAATCTACTGTGCTGGGATCATTCTTAGCAGACATCAAGTTACTGCACTCAAACGTCTAATCTAGCATTTGAGTACAGAGACCAGGCTTGCATGAAAGCCCTGTATGAAGCTACTGACAACAAACTGTGCAAATTGGGTATCTGGGTGAGGCTGAAGGCATAAGGCTAAATAATCAGTGTCGATCATGCTTAGACATGTGGCCAATTTTTGGGAACACGCTATTTTTGGTTTCGCGCTGAAACAATTCACACAGACATGGAATACCTGACACTGATTATAGTGATGTGCAGAGTAGTTAAAATTATTGCATATTTGTGATTTACCTAAATATTGGATTGGTCTGCCCAGCTTGTCTAACGAACCTGAAACCCTGCTGGAAACAGATGTGGAAGGTGGGAGTTGTCTGGATGGACTACCCTCAGAGGGAGTGTTGACACATTTATACCACTCTGCCGTATGGGATATCGACTGAAAGAGGGAACAAGTTGGTGCTTTTAGGCCAGCAAAGTGCCTACAGTAGATCTCTGTGTCTGTGAACAAGGCTGCTGCCGCTTTTGCTATAAATGAACGGTGATAATCATAAAAGGCCGTATTTATGCGCTAAATCAACTATTTTATACAGATAGATATTTAGTTCCTCTCTCCTATCTGGCCATACTGAGCAGATTATGTCTCTGTAGAGACTGAATGCAAGCATGAATTCAGTAACAGAAAGTTTTCTATTCAATCTGACATCTCGACTGCGCAACACAACCGAAACTTCCCCGCTCGCTATCACTTTGTTCTACGTGCTATCCTGTGTTGGTATCAGCAGAGAAGCCAAATTGATGTCCTTTCCTTCCAGTATATCTTTTTTGATATGTGCTGGTATGAAGTGCACATGGGTGATGTTGGGAGTAATGGAGGTGATACCTGAGGGGGGGGGGGGGGGTGAACGTGTGAAGCAGCTGGAAGCGCAGTGACTATTGTATTAGTAGCAATATTCCTGGCTTCTACAGATTCCAGTCTAGTCTGGATGTCAGAGATGGATGCAGTCAAATTGTTTAGCATGGAATGCAGCTGCGTAAGTGAGGTCTGTATAGTCGGATTAGATATGTCATCTAGCCTAGTACCAGCAGTTTGAGAAACCAGTAGTCTATAGAGCTCAGTCTTCCTGGCAGTAGCCGGGAATGGTATGCCTTTCCTTGTGAGTTCAGAGGTCAATTTGGGAATTGTCCAATTTCGAAGGGATGGTATGCTCCCATGGTCGGACAAGTGAATGGTATTTTCCTCTAATGAGGCCAAATCTTCAATGTCTGATGCATGAGACATAATGAAGGCTGTGAAAAAGGATAAGGCAATGGTAAGAAGGCTGCTACTATGGGATTAAAGGATAGAATTTCACCATTGAAGGAAGTGCACAACTAAATCTAAGTGGAACCCTGATTGATAACCCTAACCTGCGACTGCTTACCCTTAATGCTCTATACAGCTGTTCACTTGATCACATACGTGCTGATAGCACCGTAAAGACATCTGGAAACTTCGAGGTAATAATAGTAACTAACATGAAAGCATAAGGTAATACATAAGCCGCTGTAGCGATCCCAAATAAAGTGCTGTAACCAAAATGCTCACCCCAAAAGGTCACCGTTTAGTATCTTCAGAGTGATAATGTATAAGATAATCAGGAGTAATAATTTCCAAAGGGGAACCAAACAACGCTAGGGTGACCACTGCAACTGGGCTGTAAAACGATAGCGTGCATGAGATTTAAAAAAACGATTTGCCTACTCCCCTTTATGAATACTTACCTGCCTTAGTAGCTGGAAAATACTGAACAAGCCCCAGTATATAGGTGATTAGATAGAACGCATGCACACTGTAAAACATAGATACAGACTAGCATCAATGATGCATCAGGAATAACAAATATGACTTACATGAAAATAATGAAGCAATTAAGTCAACCAGGACTCCTAATAATCATTTGAACAGAGCCACCTGGCCCAAGTGGGGTTGTAACTGAAATGGGCTGAAATAGCATAAACAAAATGTAGATTTATGCGCTGCTAAAGCATATGTCATGATTAAGACTGTATGGCTATCTAGCAGTTATAGTGCTACAACCCCGATTGTGAACCCCCAAATACTAAGAAATCAAGGGCTGGAAATAACCTGAGACCATGGTATTAACCGCACCATGCCTCCTGAATACAGACCCGGTCTGGTTGAGCATCTGAATGCTCACAACTTAAAATGCTGGCATCACCCCATAATGTAATAATGTTGGTGTTACCCCACAGAATAATAATAAAGCTGGCGTTGCCCCACAACATAATAATAATGCTGCCGTTTACCCCAAAACGTGATGCTTGCGTCACCCCACAACACAATAATAATGCTGGCATTACCCCACAAGAAAATAATAATGCTGGTGACACCCCATAACATACATGAGCTGGGGTTACTTTATGAACATAAGTTTTGGAGTTGCGTCATAACGTAAAATGCTGGTGCTACCCCTTAAGAGATAAAATGCTGGTGTTACCCCATAAGAGATACAATGCTTTTGTTACCACATGAACATTAACATGCTGGCGTTGTCCCCTGTATATAAGATGCTGGCGTTGTCCCCTGTATATAACATGCTGGCGTTGTCCCCTGTTTATAACATGCTGGCGTTGCCCCCTGTATATAACATGCTGGTGTTGTCCCCTGTATATAACATGCTGGCATTGTACCCTGTATATAATATGCTGGCCTTGCCCTGAGTATAACATGTTGGTGTAGCCCCCCCTAAACAACTGAAATATTGGTGGTGTAGAGCTGCGTTTGCTAACGGCACCTGCCTGGCTATACGTGGGAGACCAGAGTTTTCAGTAGCCGGGAACCAATGCAGACAGTCTCCTACTCACTCATGAGACTGCCCTGCCGGCCGGAGACTGGGGGCTGCTACGGTGACCGCATATACATACTACCGACGGTATGCAAGGAGAGAGCAGTGCCCGGAGCACCACGTGAGCGCCGACACCATTCTGCGGTGTGAATAGATCAATGAATGACCCATTCACACCAATGGGTGTGCAACAGAATCTCTGAGCGGACTTTTGCAGTGTGAACATACCCGAATACCTACCTGCACCTACATTTACAGTGGTGACAGGTGTTATTTAACACACAGCACCATAAATGTATGGCGTAATGGCGCAGGCTCCTTAGCTGACTCCACTATATCCACAATAGTGTCAACTATGAATGTCAGATTGGAGCTAACTTCAGACCTACTTGTTTAATCCCTTAGATCCCTTAGACAATGCTGGCCATGACTATCAAATTATTTATACTGCAAAGTAAACACTGTTAAAATAAAATCCTAGAAAATAGGATGGAAGTGCTGTTTTTTTTTTTATACCTTTTTTGAAAATTAAAAAGAATAAAAGCATTATTGGACTCTGTAGTTGTGAATTATTGTATAGATGGGCAAGCAACTGGTGTTGCCCACTGCTCTGATTTGCTGCTCAATCAATGAGGGGAGGAGAGAGCATTGCTCTCTCTCTCTCTCTCTCTTCTTTAGAAGGTTGCTGGAAATTTAAAGGGGTTATCCAGGAAAAAAACTTATATATATATCAACTGGCTCCAGAAAGTTAAACAGACTTGTAAATTACTTCTATTAAAAAATATTAATCCTTTCAGTACTTATGAGCTTCTGAAGTTAAGGTTGTTCTTTTCTGTCTAAGTGCTCTCTGATGACACGTGTCTTGGGAACCGCTCAGTTTAGAAACAAATCCCCATAGCAAACCTCTTCTAAACTGGGCGGATCCCGAGACATGTGTCATCAGAGAGCACTTAGACAGAAAAGAACAACCTTAACTTCAGAAGCTCATAAGTAATGAAAGGTACTGAAGTAATTTACAAATCTGTTTAACTTTCTAAAGCCAGTTGATATATATAAAGAAAAGTTTTTTTCCCTGGATAACCCCTTTAAATGCCACCCTTGTTACTATTGCATTAGATATGCCCCAAAATGCTTAAGGGAAAATGGTCATCCTGTTCACCCACACTAAACCCAATACACCGGGTTATAGTGCGGCTGAGCAGAAGACCCGCACTATACCTTAGTTCCAGCACCCAGTCCCTCTGAAGATCGGCTTCTATCTGTGCTGAATTTGAATATTCATGGTCGCTGGTCATGTGAGCTAGGCGCAAGCATTCACGTGACCAACAACCATGAATGTTCAAATCCATCTGGCAGGCCCATCTCCATCACACAATTCAGCGCAGATAGAAGCCGATCTTAAGAGGGACCTGGCGCCGGACTGCAGTTATGTATATTAGTCAGAGACTAATGTTGGTCTCATGTTCACCCGCACTATAACACAGTGTATTGGGTTTAGTGTGGGTGAACTAGATGACCGGTTTCCTTAAACCCCTTAATGACGCAAGACATAAACGTACGTCCTGGTGCGGTGGTACTTATTGCACCAGGACATATATTTATGTCCTGTACATGACTGAGAGCATCGGAGAGATTTTCGGGTCATGCACGTCAGTTCCTGGCTGTAGTTCCGCAATCGTGCAGATGTCTGCTATTAACCCCTCAGATGCTGTGATCAATAAAGATCACGGCATCTGCGGGAGTGCCGTCAGAAAAATGCATGATCGGATCGCCCGCAGTACTGCCGCGGAGATCCGATCATCTGTAATGGCGGACAGAGGTCCCCTCACCTGCCTCCGTCCGTCTCCTGGCGTCTTCTGCTCTGGTCTAAGATTGAGCAGACCAAAGCAAAAGATAGCCGATAACACTGATCAGTGCTATGCCCTATGCATAGCACTTAACAGTATTAGCAATCAAATGATTGCTATAAATAGTCCCCTATGGGGACTATTAAAGTGTAAAAATAAATGTTAAAAAAGTTTTTAAAAAAAGGGAAAAATACCATCCCCCAATAAAAATGTAAATTGTCCCTTTTTCCCCATTTTATCCCCAAAAAGTGTATACTTGGTTTAGTGTGGGTGAACTAGTTGTCAGTTTCCTTTTAACTATTACATTATTACAAGCAATCTTTAAATTACAAACCTTGCTCAATACTATGCCATATAAGTATTGTTCTAGTTTTGCATCTCAGGCTGGAGAAGGAGACTGAAGATCAGATGGCACGAAGGTAGATAGGAAATCACTTGGCTGTCTTGCATGCTTTTTAACACTTTTAGATGCCATGATTATCTTTGATTGTGCTATTTAAGAATCTGACAGAAACTGAGGAGAAAATACAGAGTAATGTCAAGGTAGAGAACTGAAAAATTATAAAAAATAAAGGCAGAGAGTGCTTTATCATGATAAGGGCAGTGAACAAGATCATGGCAGGTACTCTTTAAGGGCAGTGTCTAATTTATGGTTTGCCCCACAGGGGGTTACCCTAAAGGGCTGAGAATTATTTTGGGAATATTGTGTTTTTTTACTTAGTAATTTCAGCCCTGACATAAGAAAAGAACTGCTTATAATGATAATGACTATATGTGATGGGGGAATGGGATTACATTCAGCATGCATCATCATAATAAATGTACCTGTGATCTTTACCACGATTATTCTACTTTATTTGTTGGCTGCATGGAATACACTTTCACCTCTTGTTCGCTTTCTTCCAGTGGCCTAGTGCCCATATAGGCATACTATGCTTCTGCTATGTGGACTGTTGAACGGGTGGGGGCCCGACTGATGTTTTGTAGTCTGCCTCTAGGATGCCAGAGTAAGGCTGGGTTTACACCACGTTTTTGCCTGCGGTCGGGAAACCTCATACGGCCGAAAACGAAGCCGATCGGAGGCTGCGGTTCACTCCGGTCGGCTCATAGACTTGCAATAAATACGGTTCCCGAATACGGCTGAGTGCGGGCGCCGCGATTAAGCCCCGCCCCCTCCTCCAAACCGTATACGGGAACCGTATTTAAGAAAACGTGGTGTGAACCCAGCCTAAGAGAGCAACAGGTCAGGAATGCTGCTGTATATAGACTAATTTGACAGCGTTACAAATTCTGCACCATGTGACTACCAGAGCCCCCTAACCTGTCGCAGCGCTCAGCAACCAACTCAGCTCTTCTGCTCACTAAGTACTGATTAGTTGATTAGTCTACCAAGTGACCTTTCCATTGATCAAGTCATGGCTTAGTTTTTTGTGTGTGTGTGTGTGTGTTTTTTTAACCTCAGTGGTGAATAATTAAAGGTCTGGGGGTCGAGTGATGTGTTATTAAAGTGGATTAAAGGGCCACAAATGGCTCGGGTCACCTGTCCTGAACAATAAAGAGTTGTATCATCACCCAGCTTAACCCCTTAAGGACTGAGCCCTCTTTTGCAATTCTGACCACTGTCACTTTAAGCATTAATAACTCTGGGATGCTTTTACCGATTGTTTTGATTCCAAGATTGTTTTTTCGTGACATATTCTACTTTAACACAGTGATAAACTTTTGTTGTTACTTACTAGGGATCGACCGATATTGATTTTTTAGGGCCGATACCGATAATCTGTTGAGGTTAATGCCGATAGCTGATAATTTATACCGATATTCCGGTATAAATTATCGGCTATTTCTCCCCCCCCCCCCCCCTGAAGCCGCTACAGATCATTGATTTAAAGCGGGCGCTTTAAATCAATGAACTGTAGCGGCTCTTGCGGTGCCAGAGACCGCCGCCGCCACCACTTGCTTCTCTCCCCCTGCCTGTATAAAGCCCCCCTGACTTATAATACCCCCTGTCCTGTGCCCCTCATATAATGCCCCATGTCCTGTGCACCTTACATATAATGCCCCCTGAGGGTGCAGAACAGGGGGCATTATATGTGAGGGGCACAGGACATGGGGCAATATATATGAGGGGCACATGATGGGGGCATTGTATGTGAGGAACACAGGACATGGGGCATTATATGTGGGGGTCACAGGACAGGGGGTATTATGTATGAGGGGCACATGACGGGGGGGATTATATGTAGGGGCACATGACAGCCCACCACTGTCATGTGCCCATATATATATATAATGCCCCCCTGACTTATAATACCCCCTGTCCTGTGCCCCTCACATATATTGCCCCCTGTCCAGTGCCCCTCACATATAATGCCCCATGACCTGCCCCCTCAGGGGGCATTATATGTGAGGGTACAAGACAGGTATAAGTCAGGGGGGCATTATATGGGCACATGACAGGGGGGGCTGTCATGTGCCCCCACATATAATCCCCCCTGTCCTGTGTTCCTCACATATAATACCCCCCTGAAATGTGCCCCTCACTTAAATTTGCCCCCCTCACTTATAATTTGCCCGTCCATCCATACAGCGCACGAGCAGTGCTCACCTTTCTCACGCTGCTACGTTCTTGTACTGTGAGTGAGAGCTGCAGGGACGTGATCTCCGGGCGCCGGCGCCATGATGTGATGTCATCACGCCGGCCTGCCGTGGATCAGGGGCGTCGCTAGGTCTACAAAAGATCCGGGGCACTGGCCATGGCTGAGGGCAGAGCCACAAAAGGAGGGATCATAGTGGCGGAGTCACTCGGCAGGGTCACTCAGTTTACAATATACACTATATACACAGTGTACAGTATATGTCTGTGTACTTCCTTGCTTCTGTGCTCCAACCACTGCTCCTCTGGTCCGCAGCCTATGGGCCATAGCAGTAGGTACACGGACCAGAGGAGCAGTGGTTGGAGCTCCAAAGGTAGCATGCAGCTGCTGCATAATCACCGTCTTGTCCAGGGCCAGAGTGGGACCTAAATAGGCCTGTGCATATTAGACTATGCAGCCCTTTTTTTGTGGAGGACCCAGCAGTTGGACTCCCACCAAAATAAAATGGGCTGTATGGTGAAATCTCCTTGGTTCAAGTGGCTTTTCAGCTGTTGCAAAGGAACAACTCCCATCATCCATGGAAAGCTTCAGGCATGATGGGAGTTGTAGTTTTGTCACAGCTTGAGAACCACTTATAGTTTCACTGCAGGACTTTCAAGTGACTACAGCTTAGATGAGAAACAGGCAGACTATACAATGGTTTGACTCACAGGAGACGTCTTCTCTGCTGTCTTTTCTTTTTTTCTTCATCTGGTCAAGACGCTAGAACTTCTTCCATCTTCTCTGCAGAATTAACGCTTGGACATCATTGGTTCCTCATTTTGTCAGCAGATCCTTATTGTCTGTATGAAGACAATAATCATTGTAATCCTGCCAGATACTATGGGGGAGATTCATCAAAACCTGTCCAGAGGAAAAGTTGCTGAGTTGCCCATAGCAACCAATCAGATCGCTTCTTTCATTTTTAACAAGGCCTCTGCAAAATGAAAGAAACTATCTGATTGGTTGCTATGGGCAACTCAGCAACTTTTCCTCTTGACAGGTTTTGATAAATCTCCCCCTATGCCCTTAAATATAACCCTGCCAGACATCATGCCATACACTGTTTCATCTGTTTGGCAGAATCCCACCCTTGTAGTGACCTCCCCCGGACCCCTAAGTCCCCCCCCCCCCCCCAGACTCATCTTTGTCTTCATCTTTCAGACCTCTAAGGGCTTGCCCACACTGCGGACATTCAGTCGTCAGAATTCTGCCTGCAGCAGGCGCCACCTAAGTCCTCAGTGATAGGACCACGCTGACAGCAATGCAGTGTGGCAGAATACTACCCAAAGAATAAACATGTTCATTCTTTGGGAAGACGTCCATTGCGCCAGCATAATTCCACTGTGGCAATTCCACAGTATACACAGAGCAACAGAATCCCATTTTAAACAATAGGACTCTGCTGCTAGTGGATTTCCACAGTGAAATTATGCCAGCCGAATGTCCGCAGTGTGGATGAGCGCTTAGTCCCCCCAGACCTTAGTTCTCCTCCAGATCCCCTTTTCCCCTTGATCGGAACCCTTAGTCCAATGTTGTCCAAACTGTGGCCCTCCAGATGTTGCAAAACTACAATTCCCAGCATGCCTGTTCCATTGGCTGTCCGGGCATGCTGGGAGGTGTAATTTTGCAACATCTGGAGGGCCACAGTTTGTACACCACTGCCTTAGTCACTCTCAGACCCTCTGTTATCCTCCTCCAGCCACTAAGTCCCCCCTGGATCCCCTTGTCTCCTTCTCCACCACACTTTTCTGCCCTCCTCCCTGACTCCTCTATAATTATTAAAAATTATTAAATTATCTACCACACACACACACACACACACACACACACACACACGCCTCTTTGATGCTTTATTATCTACTAAACCCCACACCCAGACCCCTCTGTGATTTTCTACACTCCAATTACAGCCCCCTCCCTCATTCCATACTGCTCTTTCTCTCCCCCATCCTCCTTTTCACCCACCT
This sequence comes from Hyla sarda, assembly GCF_029499605.1. Classification (NCBI taxonomy): domain Eukaryota; kingdom Metazoa; phylum Chordata; class Amphibia; order Anura; family Hylidae; genus Hyla; species Hyla sarda. The sequence goes on along the minus strand of NC_079193.1, from coordinate 110,233,860 downwards.
TCTCACCTTGTGGGGAGGACAGCTGAAGCAGCTCTGGGGCGGCGGGATGTCCTCCTCCTCCAGCCAGGGTACGGACCGTGACGTTAGGTGCGTGCCTGCGTCGTGTGCTGCGTCCCTGCCTGTTAACTCATCGCTGGTGTAATAAAGAAAACTGTATCCCTGTAGCAGAATGTGACTCTCCTCCACAGGGACACAGTTTCCTTTATAACACCGGCCCGGAGCGAGGTCCCCTTCAGTACCGAAGGGGAGGAGAGTGGCAAGGTCCGCATATGCTTTATTAAAAGAAAAAGTGCAAGGGCAGATGAACGGCCCCTGTAAATATGCCACTAACGGCTCCTTTGCTGATATATGGGGCTCAGGCCCCGGATAATTTGACCTAGGGATGCCCCTGCCTTGGATGGCAGCATGAGAAAGGTGAGGGAGTAGAGGAGCGGGACAGCTGACAGCTCCTGCTCCACCGTGCTGTCAGCTGTCAGGCAATTGCTCCGCATGGCAAAACAAGGTGTGCGCACGAATCTCGGGACTTCAGTCCCGGCCTCAAGTTCAGGGCCGCGATTCGTGCGCACGCCTTGTTTTGCGCATTATCTGCATTATCGGCAGGTTAGAAGCCGATACCGATAACGGGAAAAAATTTGAATATCGACCGATAATATCGGCCGTGCCGATAATCGGTCGATCCCTATTACTTACATCCTTTCTTGGTGAAAAATCACCAAATTTCATGAAAATTTAGCATTTTTCTAAATTTGAAACTCTCTGCTTGTAAAGAAAATGAATATTCCAAATAAATTATATGTTGATTCACAAATACAATATGTCTACTTTATGTTGGCATCATAAAGTTGACATGTTTTTACTTTTGGAAGACATCAGAGGGCTTCAAAGTTCAGCAGCAATTTTCCAATTTTTCACAAAATTTTCAAAATCGGCATTTTTCAGGGACCAGTTAAGTTTTGAAGTGGATTTGAGGGGTCTTCATATTAGAAAGGACCCCATTATGAAAACTGCACCCCTCCAAGTATTCAAAATGGCATTCAGAAAGTGTGTTAACCCTTTAGGTGTTTCACAGGAATAGCAGCAAGGTAAAGGAGAAAATTCAAAATCTTCATTTTTTACACATTTTTACACATTTTTGTAGACCCAGTTTTTCAAATTTTACAAGTGGTAAAAGGAGAAAATGCCCCCCAAAATTTGTAACCCAATTTCTCTCGAGTAAGGAAATACCTCATATGTGTATGTCAAGTGTTCGGCAGGCGCAGTAGAGGGCTCAGAAGAGAAGGAGCAACAATGGGATTTTGGAGAGTGAATTTTGCTGAAATGGTTTTTGGGGGGCATGTCACATTTAGGAAGCCCCTATGGTGCCAGAACAGCAGAAAACCCAACGTGGTATACCATTTTGGAAACTACACCCCTCAAGGCACGTAACAAGTGGTCCAGTGAGCCTCAACACCCCACAGATGCTTGACAAATTTCCGCTAAAGTTGGACGTGAAAATGAAAAATTTTATTTTTTTCACTGAAATGCTGGTTTTAACAAAATTTTTTCATTTTTACAAGGGGTGATTGGAGAAAAAGCCTCCCAAAATTTTTAACCCCATTTCTTGAGTATGGAAATACCCCATTTATGGATGTAAAGTGTTCTGCGGGCGAACTACAATGCTCAGAAGAGAAGGAGCTCCATTGAGCTTATGGCGAGAGAATTTGTAATGGAAGTCAGGGGCTATGTGCGTTTACAAAGCCCCCCGTGGTGTCAGATCAGTGGACCCCCCCACATGTGACCCTATTTTGGAAACTACACCACACAGAATTTAATAAGGGGTGCAGTGAACATTTACACCCCACTGGCGTTTGACAGATCTTTGGAACAGTGGGCTGTACAAATGAAAAATAAAATGTTTCATTTTTACGAACCACTATTCCAAAAATCTGTCAGACACCTGTGAGGTGTAAATGCTCACTGCACCCCTTATTACAATACGTGAGGGGTGTAGTTTCCAAAATGGGGTCACATGGGCTTTGTAAACACACATGGCCTTCAGTTTCGGACAAATTCTCTCTCCAGAAGCCCAATGGCGCTCCTTCTCTTCTGAGCATTGTAGTTCGCCCGCAGAGCACTTTACATCCACATATGGGGTATGTTCTTACTCAGAAGAAATGGGGCTACACATTTTGGGGCGCTTTTTTCCTATTCTCCCTTGTGAAAATGAAAAATGTAGGGTAACGGCAGCATTTTAGTGAAATTTTTTTTTTTTCATTTTCACATCCAACTTTAATTTATCAAACACCTGTGGGGTGTTAGGGCTCACTATACAACTTGATATATTCTGTGAGGGGGTGTAGTTTCCAAAATGGGGTCACATCTGTGTATTTATTGTTTTGCGTTTATGTCAGAACCGCTGTAAAATCAGCCGCCTCTGTGCAAATCACCAATTTAGACCTCAAATGTACATGGCACGCTCTCACTTCTGAGCCATGTTGTGCGCTCGCAGAGCACTTAACGCCCACATATGGGGTAGTTCTGTACTCAGGAGAAATTGTGTTACAAATTTTGGGGGTCTTTTTTTTCCTTTTACCGCTTGTGAAAATTAAAAGTATAGGGCAACACCAGCATGTTAGTGTAAAAAAAAATTTTTTTTACACTAACATGCTGGTCTAGACCCCAACTTTTCCTTTTCATAAGGGGTAAAAGGAGAAAAAGCCCCCCAAAATTTGTAACGCAATTCCTCCCGAATACAGAGATACCCCATATGTGGCCCTAAACTCTTTCCTTGAAATACGACAGGCTCTGAAGTGAGAGAGCGCCATGCGCATGTGAGGACTAAATAGGGTATTTGAATCCGCCACAAAAATACCCTACGGCAGTGTTTCCCAAACAGGGTGTCTCCAGCTGTTGCAAAACTCCCAGCATGCCTTGACAGTCAGTGGCTGTCCAGAAATGCTGGGAGTTGTTGTTTTTCAACTGCTGGAGGCTCCATTTTGGAAACACTGCCGTAAAATATGTTTTTTGTTTTTTTTATTGGAGTGTGGGGGGGGGGGGGGGACTAGGGGTATGTGTATATGTAGTGTTTAACCCTTTATTATGTGTTAGTGTAGTGTTTATAGGATACATTCACACGGGCGCAAGTTTACAATGAGTTTCTCGCTGGGAGTTTGAGCTGCGGTGGAAAATTTGCTGCATCTCAAACTTGCAGCAGCATTTTCTGTAAACCCGCCCATGTGAATGTACCCTGTACATTCACATGGGGGGGGCAAACCTCCAGCTGTTGTTGCAAAACTACAACTCCCAGCATGCACTGGCTGGCAGACCATACATGCTGGGAGTTGTAGTTATGCAACAGATGGAGGCACATTGGTTGCAAAACACAGAGTTTGTTACTTAACTCAGTGTTTCGCAACCAGTGTGCCTCCAGCTGTGGCAAAACTAGAACTCCCAGCATGTACAGTCTCTCAGTGCATACTTGGAGTTGTATTTTTGCAACAGCTGGAGCCACACTGGTTGCAAAACACTGAGTTAGCTAACAAACTCAGTTTCACAACCAATGTTTGTCCAGCTGTTGCAAAACTGCAACAATCAGCATGCATTGACAGCCGAAGGGCATGCTGGGAGTTGTAGTTTTGCAAGAGCTGGCTGCACACTTTTTCATAGAAAAAAAGTGCCTCCAGCTGTTGCAAAGCTACAACCCCAAGCATGCACAGACTACCAAAGGGCATGCTGGGAGTTGTATTTGGAACTCCAGCTGTTGCAAAACTACAACTCCCAGCATGCCCTTTGCCTGTGCATGCTGCGATTTGTTGCTAAGCAACAGCAGGAAGTGATCAGGCCTCACCTCCTGCTGGATCCTTCCGCTGGGGACGCCACCGCTGCTGCCGCCGATCCTGCTGCTTCTGTCGCCACCACCGGTCCCGAGGGGACCCCCGCCGGACCAGGGCAAGGTAGGAGACCCCCTCCGGCGCCGATCTCCGCCATCTTCGCCGTCCCGATCGCCGCCCAGCAGGGTTGTAATTGATTGGTCGTTCCGACCAAAATTAGATTTTTTACACTAAAATGCTGGGGTTACCCCTAAATTCTTCATTTTCACAAGTGGTAACAGGAGAAAATGTCACCATAAATTTGTAAGTACATTTCTTTGGAGTAAGGACATACCTCATATGTGGGCGTAAACAGCTTTGCCGGTGCACACCGGTCAAGGAAGAGCAGGAGCGCAGTCAGGGGCCTTGAGCTTCAACATAGCTGCCTATGGAGCCAGAACAGCGGGACCCCCCCTCAAGGACCGTTACATGGGGTAAATTACTAAAATGGGGTACAGTAAGACATAATATCATAAAACAGGTTATGTTCCCAGAATGATGACCCAGAGTATATCCAAAACTAAAAAATATGCCCACCCCAAACTAGGGATCGACCGATTATCGGTATGGCCAATATTATCGGCCGATAATCACGATTTTGGGCATTATCGGTATCGGCAATTACCTTGCCGATAAGCCGGTAATGCTCCGCCCCCAGCGCACCGCGACCAAACCAGATGAACCAGATACCGGTTTTTTTTTCCTCCCACGGTATGGATTTTTGCATATAACGCTATACCGGTCGGGCCCCTCCCCCGCCCTCCGAGTCAATAAAAAAAAATGAACTTACCCGTAATGGGGGTGGTCCGGGCCATCCATCCTTCCTGTAGTGTCCGGCGGCATTCCGGGTGGAGGGTGAACCGGTCCGGGCTGTCCTTCTCCGGGGGTCATCTTCTCCACTCCAGGCAGGCTCCGGCCTAGTACGCTCCATAGACGCCGCTACGCCGTGACGTCAGGTGCATCGCTGCGCACGGGCGTCACTGCGCAGCGGCGTCTATGCTGCGTTACTAGGCCGGAGCCTGCCCGGAGTGGAGAAGATGACCCCCGGACAGCCCGGACCGGTTCACCCTCCACCCAGAATGCCGCCGGACACTACAGGAAGGATGGGCCATGACAGGTAGGGGGAGAGAAGCGGGTGGTGGCGGCGGCGGCCTATGGCACCGCAAAAGCCACTGCAGTGCATTGATTTAAAGCGCCCGCTTTAAATCAATGATCTGCAGCGGTGTCGCGGGGGGATAAATAGCCGATAACTTATACCGGAATATCGGTATAAGTTATCGGCTATCGGCCCTAACCTCCACCGATTATCGGTATCGGCCCTAAAAAAACGATATCGGTCGATCCCTACCCCAAACCCTATTGTCTGAATCATCATTCTGGGAATCTGATTTGTGTGTCCGTCACTAACCTGTTGCTTCAAATTCGCACCCCGTTCAGGTGGAGAGAGAGTGCTGTGTATTTGAGGAAACATTAAAAGTCCCCGATGATAGTGACTCGGTGACCCATGACCCATTTTACGAAAAAATACCCCCAGAGGTCTTATCAATTTTTTTTTATGAAAATTTTTTTGGGCAATGTAGTGATTTATGGGGTTAAAACTTGAAATGTACTCTGGACTTAGTACATTGGGGCCAAATTATAGAAAATTAAAATGAAAAGGGAAAATTTAGTACTGCATGGAAGTGTGATACTCACTTAAGCAGTTTTTAATGCAGAGGCCCAGATGATTGGGGCAAGTGTCACATTGAGTGGTGGTTTCCTTCCGTATCCCCCTCCTGTGACACACTCTGCATTTTTTCTGGGATCGTCCCTTCTTTCCAGTGTGCTGGCACCTATAACTTAAGTTCCTTGGGAACTCCTCACTGCTCTTTCCCGGTCGCCAAAGATCAGGGCCTTTAAGACTTCTTCTTAAAAACTGAAGGTATCCCTGTGTTGCCAGCATGCTGGGACAGTACAAAAGAGTTGTACATATCAACCTGTACCAAGTAGACCGCAACTTTTTTGTACCATACCTGTGTTTTGCGCATGGCATTGTATAGCTTGAGGATTTGATCAGAGAGATCAACTCCCCCCCATATACTGATTGTAGTCCAGAATACAATCGGGCTTGAGGACCTTAGTTGTGGTACCTCATACAGGGACAGGTGAGCTGCCGTTACCATGAATTGTGGTCAGCATAAGGACATCCCTCTTATCCTTATTCCTGACCAGCAACAGGTTTTCATGGGTAAGGGCACGGACTCACCCTTGAGCATAGGTGTCTTGATCAAATTTAGAGGGAGGCCTCTGGTTCTTACGCATGGTCCCACAAGCGGACATGGATCTGGCGGCAAGGGATGTGAACAGAGGGATGCTGGTATAAAAGTTGTCCATGTAAAGGTGGTAACCCTTAACCAGCAATGGGTGCAAAAGGTCCAAAACTCTTTTCTTGCTAACACTCAGAACATTCTGGGGGTTCAATACGGGAATCTTGTCCCTCATATACTCTAAACTTGTAAATGTACCGGTAGGTATCCTCACAAAGTTTGTAGAGCTTCACGCCATACCGCACCTGCTTCGAGGGAATATACTGGTGGAAGATGAGTCTCCCCTTAAAACTGATGAGAGACTCATCTACCGAGAGCTCCCTGAGGGGTACGTAGGCCTCCAAAAATTTGGCCCCAAAGTGATTTATGACCGGCCTCACTTTGTAAAGCCGGTCATAGGCAGGATCATTTCAGGGGGGACATGCTGCATTATCAGTTTAATGGAGGCATTTCCAAATGACATCAAACCGCTTCCGTGTCATGACCATACTGTAAAGCTGGGTCTGGAAGAGGACGTCCCCACTCCAGTACTGCCTGACACTGGCTTTTTTGACCAGGCCCATATGAAGCACGAGGCCCCAAAATGTCCTCATTTCGGCTGCATCAATGGCCTACCATTCAATGGACCTAGCCAAAAACGAATCGGGGTGGTGGGCAATGAGCTACTGGGCGTAAAAGTTCGTTTGCTCCACCATATGATTGACAAAGCGGTCACTAAAAAAAATAACCAAAATTGTTTATTTCAGTGCATCCGGCTGTGTCAATCCGGATTCCTGAGTCGCTAACAAACTCAGGAATCCGTGGCTGATAACCCTCTGGATGTCTCCAGACAGGTTCACCGGAAGGGGGCTCCAGTACGCTTGTCTGGGGGGTCTAACTCCTATTACAAGCGGAGTGTGTGTGTCTGTGTGGGGGGGGGGGCTCCTGTACGCTTTTCTGGGGGTCTGACTCCTACTACGAGTGGAGTGTGTGTGTGTGTGTGGGGGGGGGAAGTATGTAGTGTGTGTGTGTTTGGTGTATACTTTATATATGTGCGATTATAAGTCACCAACAGGCAACCCAAAAAAATAAATTTTTCCCATATACCCAATTTTTATATAAAAATGCAATCTTTATTGTTAATTCTGCACATTAAACTTGTTTAAAATCAACACACGCCATATCGTCCTAAGTTGTGAAAAATAACTTGACCATCAGGTCTAATAAAGCACACCAATTCAAGGTGCCTGCTGGAACACCTTTGTTCTTTGGAATAATGGGACAATGGCATCTGGGTTAAAAACAATTTAACCGGCCCCCCTCAACATGTTTCACTACCAAAGTAGCTTTGTCATGAGGCAAACTGGCACTGAATAAAAAAAAACACTGTGTTGGGGGTTTTATAACCTCCCCTCATGAGGGCACAGGAAATTGGCAAAGAGGAACTGTCCAATAGATTTAAGCGAAACGTGAGTGACAATTCAATTGACCAATAAAGATATGCCTACGGTCTAAACCTATCAAATATGTTATACCTCCTTCCACCAATCCAGAGGGAGTATCTGTGACTGAGAAGCAAATCAGTCAGTGATCGTACATAAGCTCCTTGACTGACAGGTTAGATGCCTAATGAGCCTGCATGGAGTCTGGTCATGACGTTCTGCGCAGAATTTCCCTGCACTAAGTAGAAAAAAACTTACCCGATCAGTACCACCGGGATGGATACGTATGCGCAAGCGCCGTCATCTGAAAGCCACTCGCTAAATTCCAGCTGCGCACAAGACTTAGATAGAATAACAGTTACGCAGCAAAGAACTTCGTCTGAACAGGTAAGCACTCCATTGAGATGTCAAAATGAATGAACAAACTTTGCTTTTTAATACACTTGGCTGCGGTCTCGTTCATTTCTTTTCAATTCAGTTTTATTGGAAAATTAAACATGTGATAACACGTAATGATACTTTTTAAGAGCACACAAACACAAAGAGAAATATCAAGGATACAAGCAATTTGACAGACTTGATACATCAATATTGCGAAAAGGTTGTTTGTTTATTTGGGATATAATAAAATATTTCAGAAAGTCGAATATAGTTAAAGCTGAGTTAGGTAAATTCTTCTTCAGTAATCCTGTGTATGCATCGGTAAAAGTAGAACAACTATAAACAAACCTAATTAACCGAGAACATTGCGTTATCATGTTTATGAGCCGTGCGATTTGCGACGTATGACAGGAGCAGAACAATTTGAATCAGTAGATCAACAAATGCTCCTTTTTAAAGAAGTGAGATCTCAGGACCCCGTCCGCCCCCCATATTTCATGTGGTCTTAACATCGGTCGGTAAAATAGTCGATTGGATAATGAAACTATGTGTTGTTGTATTGGCGGAACCAATTTTCTCATTGTTTAAGAAACTTGTTTAGGGGTATAGTACCACCTATAATGTATTTTTTTCTAATTGTTCCCCATGATTAGAACATTGGAAAAAAGATGGCCTATGTGGAGGGCTTTTTGCCATGTTAAAAAAGAGTGAATTTTTTACCTAGTTCCTCCTCCCAATTCAACATATATTTGTTTTTTTTGAAGTGGGTATCAAAATTATAGAAGGAATAGAGCGTACCCAAGCCCCTCTTTTTTCCCGATGATATTGAAAAAATCGTGTCAGAAAGACATTGGGATAACTTGCAGATACACTCTCTATATTTTGTAAGATGTTGGGATATTTTATTATAGTTATCTAGTTCGGTATCTGGGAGATGGAACATTTTCTGGAGGTGGGTGAAAGGTTTGTCAAATAATAAGTAAGTTTCTGAGATGTAAGGTTTATGTTGAGAATGTTTGATTTGATTTAGACTTGTTAATTTTATAGTATGATAGCGAGCCAAATTCTTGTATATGATTTCTAACTGCTGTCAGAGATTTTAGAGGGTTGGACAGGAGGAGTAGGACGTCGTCTGCATAAAGATTTATTTTGTTATGGGACTTACCAACAAGGATGCTCTCTATATTAGGGTCGGATCTGATCCTGGATGCCAGAGTCTCCATGACCATAATAAAGATTAGCGGTGATAGAGGACATCCCTGCCTGGTACCATTGGTGATATTAAAGGGAGAGGACAATACTCCATTGGCAAAAATGTTTGCAGATGGATTATTATATAAAGCCCAAATAGCGTGAGTGAACGTCTCAGGGAGCCCAAATCTATGGAGAGTCTCCCGAGCAAAGCTCCAGTGAACGCGGTCGAACGCCTTCTCCGCGTCCAAGGAGAGGAGCAGAGAAGGCATCCGACTCAAGCCGGCCCAAGAGACCAGATCTACAACCCTGCGGATTCATTCCGTCCTCTATCAAACGGCCACCCACGAACCCCACCTGATCCCTATGTATGAGTGACGGAAGGTGTTGGGAAAGTCTGGTAGCCAAAATTTTCGCGTAAAGCTTGACGTCCACGTTCAACAGAGATATAGGCCTTAGATTGGTGGGCCAATCAGGGGTCTTGCCCGTTTTAGGTATGGTAATAATTGTAGCTTTTACCATTTCAGGTGGAAATATCCCTCCCTGTAATATGCCATTGAACATGGACATCAAGCTTGGTATAAGGATTGGTGAAAGAAATTTGTAGTATTCTGCATTAAAACCATCAGGGCCTAGGGGATTTTTTTTTTTTTCTTAAAGATTGTATAGCTTTACTAATTTCTTCTAGCGTGAAAGGTTTAGAAAGTTGTTTTTTGGCATCATCAGGGATTCTAGGCAAGTCACAAGAGTTCAAATAGTTTAAAATGTGAGTTTTATCTGTTTGTATTATATCTTTATTATCTTTAAGGTTGCATAAGTTGCTATAATATTCAATAATTTTATCTGCAATTTTTTGGGGATGAGAAACTTTTTGGGAACCTTCTGGGGAATTAAGAAAAGGAATTCTGATTCTTGACTTTTTGTTTTTCCCATTAAATTAGCCATTAAACTTGTGGGTTTGTTCATATTTTGGTAATAATTTGTTTTCATTTTCCTAGTATGTTTGTCGAATTTTTCTTGTAAGAGTTTGGCCAGTTTTAGTCGTTCCTGTCTGAGAGAGAGAAGGGAGATCAGATTAGCAGTGTTTTTTAATGCTCAGATTCCAATATTTTTTATCTTTCTAAGGTTTGGTTGAGTTCAATGTTAAATGCTTTTTTTGCTTTAATGAAAATACCTCTAGTAAAGGCTTTATGGGAACACCATAAAATGGCAGGGTCTGAGACTGAATCTTTGTTAATCTGAAAAAATTCAGTTAATTCCTTATTTAAAGACTCTATGGTTTTGTGGTCGTTTAAAATAAAGGAATTTATTTTCCATTGGTATATATTGGAAGGGAAGTTTGGCAAACCAATGGACATTATGGAGGGTGCATGGTCTGACCATGTGATCAAGCCTATTTCACACTTAATTACATCCTTAATCGACCATACATTTGTTATGAAATAGTCGATCCTAGTGTAAATGTTATGAGGGATAGAAAAGTATGTGTAGTCCCTTTCATTGTCATGTATGCACCTCCATATGTCCAGCAGATCATTATCATGTAACCAAGAGTTAAGTTGTACAGGAGGGGAGCGAGAGGATGATGTGGAATCTATAGAGATGTCACTAACAGTGTTATGGTCTCCACATAAGATCAATTTCCCCTTGCTGTACTTTTTAATTTTCTTTATCAATGTGTTAAGGAAATGTAATTGTCTCTAGTTAGGAGAATATATATTAGCAATAGTGAATAAGGTGTTATTGATGCTACAAACCAGAATCAGATATCTCCCTCCGCTATCTACAATTTTGTCATGTTCTATAAACGTGACAGAGTCTCTGATCGCTATTAGGACACCTGCTTTCTTAGATGATGCATTAGACATATAAATGTGTGGAAAATTTTTATGGGAGATGGAAGGATGATTATATTTTTTCAAGTGCGTTTCTTGAATGCATGCCACATCTACCATAGATTTTTTTTAAGTCAGACCACATGTGCGATCTTTTATGAGGGCTATTCAAGCCCTGCACATTGTGCGTATAAAATGTAATACTCATATTATGTGTATGTAAGAGAATAGAAGGTAATAGTAATGTTTACCCTTCGGAAGAGGTGTAGAAACAGGGGGAAGGACGTGGCCCGAGACCCACTTACTAGTATGCAATAATCGTGACACGGCATCAGTAAGACATGTATCTTGAACAAACATAAAGAAAAACAAAGTAATAAACAGAAGCATAACATTAGGTGAAAAAGGAAAAAAATGAAATGTGCAGAAATATCTATTCTGCGCAGACTGGGGGGAGTCCACTTCAGTAAAAAGTAGGGAGAGGAAAAAAATAAAAAAGATGAACAAAGGGAACCGATAAAGGTCTATTGAGACATGTTCATGAGGGAATTTCGAAAAATTTCAGAAAGTGACCCTGAAGTGGACATTTATAGGATCAGTCCGGATTATCATTCGTTGCATGAGAAGGACTGGATGATATTAGTCCCCATTATTTCAGCAACTCTGTACCATTTTCAACCGAATCTACGATGAATGACTTGTTTTCATGAGAGATGATAATTTTAGTCGGGAAGCCACATCTATATGCAATGGAGTTGTTTCTTACAGCTGTCGTGATTTCTTGCAGTTGCTTCCTCACTTGAAGGGTGTGTTGGGATAAGTCGGCGTAGACTTGGATGTCTTTGTATAAGATTGGAATGTATTTTTGTTTCTTTCTTACGTTCTTCATGAGTTTATCTTTAGTGTGGTAAAAATGAATTCTCATGATAACGTCCCTTGGGACGGCATCGGGAAGTCCCCTGGGTTTGGGTAGTCTGTGGACGCGATCTATTATCAAGTCGTTCGGAGAGCTGTCCGGAACTTCTTAGTTTCACATTATTTCTTCTGTTTCGGTCTTCCAGATCCGCGACTTTCATGCGTAATTTCTCCAATTCTAGTTTTGTAGAAGAATGGTCATGCGCTAAGTTATTGTTTGCGGCGGCGAACTCTTCCATTTTAGATTCTACGTGTTGTATTTTTCCTTCCACCGCTTCTACTCTTTTATTTGTTTCGGTAGAGGCAGCAGCAAATTCTCTTTTGAAAGCTTTATGGAGCATTAACATGGTCTCTTTGATAAAATTTTCAGAAGCAGCGTCTTCTGTAGCATTCAAAGAATTTAATGCCGATTCAAAGTCTACATCTTGAGACAAGGTTCCTCCAGTTTTGTCAGTTGTTTCCCCTCATTTTGCTTTTTGTTTTACGGGGCTATTTGAGGGAGACTGTGAGATAGATTGAATTTCTGCTGTTGATGGCATCTCTCCCTGATCATGGATTTCTCCTAAGATAGCGAACTTGTTTCGAGTAATGAATTGATTTTTGTCTTTGTCTTTTTTTTTCTTGTCTTGAGACATTGTATTAATGACCTTGATTGTATTCAATGTTGTAGAGGTACGTCTGGGAGAATAATAATTGCAAGTAGGAGTATGCGTAGAATTAGCCAATTTTTGAGAACTATTTCTGTGTTTTGTCATAGCCTAACATCACATGCGAGAACTGGTAGTATGTTTCAGAGGTCTCCAGATTTGTTATAAATTGTGAGGAAAATGAACAAGGATGTAGTTGCTTAAAATATTAATATTTATCAATGTAGGCTCAGTTGCATCGCATCCCTTCCGGGGTGAACAATCAATGGTATTTTGTCAGGGATCTGTTAAGAAGCATTCATAAGATACACAGGAACTGTGATGATAAGGCTTTCTTGAACTGTTTGAGTTCACAGTTGGTATATATCTGAGCTTACTTCAAAGTCAATAATAAATTGTAAGTTTATACGTAGGCTTTGCAGAGTACCTATGAGGCAGGAGATACGGGACTCAAGGAAGCTAGAGTATAGAATATATGGTGTGAACTTCAATGTGGACCTGTAATATAGAGATATCAAAAGCGGTGTAGTCAGGAGCCAGAACAGCAGAATATTTTAGATATGACTGTTCAGGCAGTCTTCTGTATGATATATTGATGTAGCAGTAGTAGATGAATCAATATGGCACCCTTTGCAGGTTTCTGTATGTATAGGTGCAGGGTATGTACTCTCTGTATATTCTGGCAGATATGAGTTAATATAGCTGCAGTGTTTCCCAGTTTGGAGGGTTATAGAGGTAGCTGGGGGAGTTTCGCCGACGAGCAGTGACAGTGAGGGAGATGTTCAGAATCTGCTCCTTTAATTGAAGCTGAGGCCGGGGTTTGCAGCACGTCACAGCTTAATATAGGGGGCGAGGACCAGAGGCAGTGCACCGCATCTCCGTGGCTTCAGGGTTTTGTTGAGGGGCCCCGACACTTCCTACCTCCGGACTGTGGAGTCTCTGCTGCTTCTAGTGTCGTTAAGGCAAGATCTCACAGCGGCCACTGTGTCTGGGATTAGCGCTTATCGTGCGCTCAGCTTGAAAGTCCCGGCCCGTTGAGGGAAAGGAAGATGTTGTCGTCCTCGTAGTGCTGTGGGCTGCAGCAAAATGATATTGCTGTATCAGGGTATGGGTCTCCGATCTGCCGCTCAGCCCTGCTCCCCTCCACTGCAAGGATATGGCCGCCGCAGGTCACTTCCGGCTTCTTCAGGAAGTCGGCTGGCGTGTTTACAGCAATGGCGCCGGGCACCGGAGCTACAGGTCAGTGAATTTGAACATGCTCTAACCTCTCCAAAGCTCCGGGGACACTGCTTCAGATGTCTAGTGTTTGGCGGGCAGTAGGAGTTTAGTGGGCTGCAAACGCGGTATTAAGAGGCCGTTTTAGGATTCAGTTCTTAGCCCACACACGCAGCAATATGCAGAACCTGGAAGCGGGGCAGCATCTTAGAGCTGTGAACTTTCCCGGCTTCTGAATGGGTCCACTGCGGTCACGGCATGATCCTTTAGGTATATTCAAGGTTTTTAGGGTCAACTTTCAGGATTAGTCGGGATTTAGTAGCTATATTCCCTCTTTTCAGTGAGGAACTCTCACTCCATGCTGCCGCTCGCTGGGCTCCCAGGCTCCGCCCCCGGTCTCGTTCATTTCAAACACCACTAATTGAAGCACAGAAGAATACATTACATTTACTAAATATATTTCCCCTGTTTGCCCTGCCGGGCAAGAAACTTTTGGCTAATAAACCATGTGGTCCCGTTAACCTTATATTGATATTATACATGGGATCAGATGACATTAATTCACTTGGATGTGAAACGCCCATTAGCTATACTTATATAATAGATCAGACCAATTGTTTTATTATTACTCATTATTTTAATATTAGGCAAACTTGGAATTTAGGAAAACCGATCTATGACTATTGATCCCTAATTAATTTATATGTTGAATTATTTCATGGCCGACATACATATGTATATAACAAGATCAATTGAATAATGTCAACATGTTGAAAACTTCTAAATTGTTGTATGGTTTCCCCGACATAAATCCTGGGACATCTACATTGAGTGATATAAACAATTCCAGCAGTTTGGCGATGAATTCCCTTATCACATACTTGCATCCATCAATCGGATTGGTGAATTCTTTTGTTTTTGGGACTAGTTGACATAAAGAACAATTCCCACATGTGTAAGATCCAGTGATGTTAGACCTGAGCCATGTGCCGCTGATGGTATCTGAAAAATGTCTCTTAACTAGGTGTTCCCTGATGTTCTTTCCACGCCTGTCTGTAATGGATATATAAGGGGTAAGTACCTCTCTTAAATCACTGTCAGCTAAAAGGATAGGCCAATATTTATTTACGCAGAAGACCCATCACTTGACGATTGTTCTTATCAAAAGTACCTATGCATCTCACGATTTTATTCCCAAGTACTATCTTTGATCTTCTGTTGGTCACCAAAAGGGCACTTCTGGGTGTATCCCTTGCTCTATGCAGAACCTTCTTCAGATACCCTCTTTAGGGCAGCTGGATGATAACTTCTCCACTGCAAGAAGCTATTTGTTGATGTTGGTATCCTGAAGATTCTAGTTTGGATGCTGCAACTCTGCTCCAGCGAAATTTGAAAATCCCAAAAATTAAGAGTATTTGTGTTAAACACGTCTGTTAATTGCATACCTATATCGTTGTGATTAAGTGCCGTGACAAATTCCTGGAATAAATTGATGGTGCCATCCCAAAATAAAAGAACGTCATCTATAAATCTACCCCAAAATAAAATGTGACTAGTATACCTTTGAAATGTGTCTGAAAAAACAATAGTGTCCTCCCACCACCCTAAAAAGAGGCTGTCAAAATAACCTATAAGCAAGTGGCTTAATTATCCACACTCCATATACCTGTCTCATTTATGGTTGCGTGATTATAAGTCACACACCGTTATAAAAAAAAATTTTAAACGCTGCGGCCAAAAAAAAAAGGGAGGCCAAATGCAGCGCCCTGAACCCCTAATAGGGCCCAGGTCATGCTGAAAAAACTGTGACGGACCCTTGAGGACCTATTAGGGGATCAGGGGGGGGATTTTTTTTTTACTTCTATTTTTAATCTCCTACCTGTCCCTGCTCACAAAATCACCCTGACTAAAGGACACTTCTTCAGCCCTGAGGGGCTCAGATCTTCACAGAGTAGGGGTCCCTTGCTCCTTCTCACAGCTCTGCCCATTGACTGAACTCAGTGGGCGAGCAGAGCTGCGAGAAGGGGACATAAACCCCTCCCCTGCCGGCTGCTATTGGTCGGACGATCGTTCTGCCAATAGCAGTGCTCCTGGGGGTGACTAAATTGCTACCTCCCCATAGATACAGGAGGTGATTGGGAGTGTATTCTACACCCCCGATCACCATGTATCTCCGGGTCATCAGGTCACTCGTGACCCGTATGACCGGAATCGCCACAAATCGCCGGTATGAATTCACCGGTGATCTGTGGCGATCGCAGGCATGGGGGGTTCTCAGGACCCCCCTGGGAATTTGCACGGGGTGCCTACTGATAGATATCAGCAGTCACCCTGGTCCGGTCCTTGCCCGACGGGGACCGAAATTCCCACGGGCATACAGGTACGCCCTGGGTCCTTAAGTACCAGGGCATAAGGGCGCACCTGTACGCCCTGGGTCCCTAAGTGGTTAAATATCCATCTTCAGTTGTAAGCGTTGTGCCTCCCATTGCACAATATTCTTTGGTGAGTGCATTTGAACACTACAAATTGTTCTACAGTTTCCATACAAGGCAGCGCTCTGTGTCTTTGTGCTTCCAGAACAGCAGCACCCTTTTTTTGCACAGTAAGTAGCACTAGAAACAGTGTCACCCGTACGATCTACCTTTATATGCAGGTTAGTGTGAAAGAACCTGCTATCATATTCCCTTTAAACTGTAGTAAAATTGTTCTATATTGCTCTTTGCTTTTTGCTTCTTTAAACATTAAACTCGGTTTGATCAAAATTTATCTCTAATAAATAAAGGGAAAATAGAATCTAAAATAAAAAAAGGAATCTTGCAGCAGCACACAAGTAAGGTGAAAAAAATGGTGATTTATTCCATAAGAAAGTGTTTTCACAGCAACCAATGTTTCGACCAGAATCTCCTAGTCTTTTTCAAGCAGTGCCAAGAGAAAAAGACTAGGAGAGCCTGGTCGAAACGTCGCTTGCTGTGAAAACATTTTTTTATGGTATAAATTACCATTTTTTTCACTTTACTTGTGTGCTGCTGCAAGATTCCTTTTTGTACACAAATGGTGGGCTCTTGACCACAGCCCCAGAAGCTGTGAGCACCATACCTCTACCTGGCATTGTTAGAGGTGTGCTGTTCTACTCCCTATTAAAAATGTAATCTAGTTATTTTCTGTGTAATGCTTTTATTATTTAGTGGTCTTATAATGATGGTTTACAAGTTACTTAACATAGCAACCAATCAGATTGCTTTTTTAATGTTTAAAGAGGCCTCTGAAAAATAAGACACAATCTGGTTACTATGGCCAGCTGCTCTGCTTTTCTTCTACATAGGTTTTGATTAACCTCCCTCTTAATGCTTTATGCATCCTTAGTAAAAAATTAATAAAAAGTCACAATTCTGTCTCTAATAAATAGTAATTGCTGAGCATTGACTGTAATGCCTATATCTGAACACTTAAAGGAAAAATATTCTGAAAAGATGATGACTTAATTTGATAAGGTTTTTGTATAAGAATAAAAATAAAATATTTAATTACTGAAAGATAGCTTATGTCAAAGTTATTACAGAACCATTTTTTTTTTCCAAATGTCATAATTTGTATGAAGAGAACAAATATCCAGAAGATACAACTTCTTTTTTATTAAAAGAATAGCTGTCAGAGCCTTGATTGCATTCAAATGCCTCCGGGTTACAGGACAACTCTGTAATAGGTCCTTGATGCAAACTTTAAGACTTCTAGACTTATAACCCATTGGGGTTCAAAATAGAGGTTTTTGTTTGTTTGTTTGTTTGTTTTACAGCACTGTTCATGTTTTTTTTTTAATTTAACTGAATTGCCAATGGAGCATCCAAAAGCTACATCCAAGAGCAGTGCGATCAAAGCCTATAGTCACAAAAATATACCAAATGTCAAACCACATATCGATGCATACCTATCTTCTGGTCCTAGTAGTGAAAGCAAAATAAAATTGGATTTTGGCAACGCTGGACCAGTAGTGGTAATTAGGCGAACTCTGAGATGAATCTTTAAAATAACGGTATTTATTAATAGCACACTCAACCCTGCACTGTCCTGACGAAGGGTCTTAATGCTTTGAGTGTGCTATTAACCCCTTCCCTCTTGGGCCATTTTTCATTTTTGCACTTTTGTTTTTTCTTCCTCACCTTAAATCATAACACTTACAATTTTCCACCTTAAGACTCATATGAGGGCTTGTTTTTTGCACCACCAATTTTGCTTTCTAATACCATCAATAATTTCACCACAAAATCTAAGGCGAAACCAGAAAAAATATATTTGTGGGGCAAAATTGAAAAATAAAAAAACTCGCCCTTTTTGCCACTTTTCAGTACAAATGACACCTTATCTTTATTCTGTTGGACCATACAGTTACAAGGATACCTAATTTATATAGGTTTTATTTAATTTTGCTACTTTAAAAAAATGATTACTACATGCACCAAAATTATTAGGTTTACAATTGTCATATTCTGACCCCTATGACTTTTTTATTTTTCAGTATAAGGGGTGGTATGAGGGCTCATTTTTTGCACCATGATCTAAAGCTTTTATTGGTACCATTTTTGTTTTGATGAGACTTTTCGATCGCTTTTTATACATTTTTTAGGGTATACAAAGTGACCAAAAATATGCAATTTTGGACTAATTAACATTATATTTTCATAGTTCAGACATTTACTCACATGTTTATTTTTATTTTGTTGTATTTAACTTTTTTTTAAATGATAAAAGGGGAGTGATTCAAACTTTTATTAAGGAAGGGGTTAAATCACATTTATAAACTTTTTTTTTCAAACTTTTTTTTACAATTATTTTTAGTCCCTTTAGGGGACTATTACATGCAATACTTTGATTGCATAAACTGAACAATGTTATGCCATAGCATTGCATTGATCAGTGTTATCTGTGCTCGATTGCTTGAGCCTGGATCTCAGGCTTGGAGCAATCAAGCTTCGATCGGACAACGGGAAGGATGGTAAGTACCCTCCCACTGTCCTCTCAGCTGTTCGAGACACTGCAAATTCACCGTGGAGGTCCCGGACGGCCCTCTGAGCTAGCCGCAACAACAATCTCCCATTTTAGATGCCGCAATGAACTTTGATCGCAGCGTCTAAAGGGTTAATACTGGACATCAGCCCCATATTAGCTTCGGGTCCCGGTTGCTGGTAGCAACTGGGACCCACCGGGTACAATGCGTGCTCACCTGCTAAGCACGTGTCATCCCGCGGGAGCCCGCAGTGGATGTAAATATACATCCATTCGTGGGAAGGGGTTAATAAATATTGTTATTTTAAGATTAATCGCAGAGTTTGCCTAATTACCGCTACTGGTCCAGCACTGCCAAAATCCAATTTTATATTGCTTTCACTACTGTTTCTTGCCGACCTGCACCTGTTTGGATTGGATGGATTGTATGCCGCAGGACCACTTGTGTCCACCCCATAAGCGAATTCAGGCGTTGTACACTTGGTAAGGGGATTTCTCTGTTAATTATATTGAATTGTACTACAGACCTCACTAGGGGTGCGTACCCCTTTTTCTTTTCTTTTTCCATATAATCTGGTCCAGTCCAAGTATTGAAGTACAGTTAGAAAAAAAAATCCAAGATCTTTTATAATTGTAATTTTTTTTTTGCCAGTTTCACAAAACATTCCATAAAATTGTAATTAAAAAGAAAATAACAAATTGTTTCCTCGTTTTTAGTAAATCTAGAACATCTTAACTCTTTTGAAATACACCACAACACAGCTGAATAATCATCATTGGTACCCCAGGGTCTGAAAAATGTATGGTTCCGTATACAGAATGATAAATAGCATTTTTTTCTCACTGTTTACTTGTTTTCTCTGAGATCTCCTCTACACACGATTTCACAAAGATGATTTAGGTGGTAGTATTCCCAAAACTGAATGATCTATTATTTGAAAAAGAACATGGTGATATTTATCATCTTGGATAACACAATAGGGCCCTATTCCACCAAGTGATTATCAACCAACAAATGAACAAAATGTATGTTTAAATAGGCTAAACAATCATTGTCCATCAACCACACATGTCCCTGTGTATCAAGAAGCTGGTGGCTTTTTACAGCAAAGGGCCGCACAAACTAGCCAATGATCTTTCATGCAGCCCTCCTTTCACAATTGCCAAGTCTTGTAATAGGCTCTGTAAACGATCACTTACAACACATAACAGACTGTCTAATTCTGCTCTAAATGTCCTTGATATCTGCTGTTAGGGTAAACAAGTAGATGCTTAACTCCTCTAAAAGTATAACCAGTAGAAAGCGAGATTCTGATCCCCCAGTATCCCACTGTAGCCCCTTAAAGGGGTTCTCCACCCCTAAACATCTTATTCCCTATCCAAAGGATAGGGAATAAGATGTCTGATTGCGATTGTCTAGCCACTGCGACCCCGGCGATCTCCATGTAGTTTCCCCGGCACTCTGAACATTATGTTCAGTGATTTTAATTTTTCACGTACAGACCCACATGAGACCTTGTTTTTTGTGCTACTAATTGCAATTTGTTATGGCATTAATCATTTCACCACAAAATCTACAAAGAAACCCCAGAAAAAAAATTTTGTGGAGTAAAATTTAAAATTAAATCCTGCCATTTTTTTTTTTTGGGGGGGGGGGGGGGTAAAAATGTCACTTTATATTTATTTTACAGGTCCATATGAATGCAACTATACCCAATTTATATTGTTTTTCTGTTTTATTATAACTTATTGTACGAGAATTAGTATGCTTACTCTTCTGACCCTTAAAACTTAATTTTTCTGTATACGGGGCTATATCAGAGCTATTTTTTGTGCCGTGATCTGTAGTTTTTATTGATACCATTTTTGTTTTGATGGGACTTTTCATCGCTTTTCATAAATTTATTAGGCTATTTGAAGTCACCAAAAATACGCAACTTAAATATTTAAAATACTTTGGTATTTTTTTACATTCACGCCATTGACCGTGCGGTTTAATTAGCATTATAGTTTAAAAGTGCAGACATTTACCCATGGTGCGATATCACATACATTTATATAAATTTTTGTTTACAACATTTTATTTAACCTGTTGGGGACGAAGGGCGTATGCATACGCCCTTGCGTCCTGGTACTTAAGGACGAAGGGCGTATCCATACGCCCGTGGGAATTTCGGCCCCCGCCGCGCGCCGGGCGGGGACCGGGCCGGGGTGACTGCTGATATCTATCAGCAGGCACCCAGTGCAAATGCCCAGGGGGGTCATTAGACCCCCCCATGTCGGCGATCGGCGCAAATCGCAAGTGAATTCGCACTTGCGATTTGCGCCGATTCCGGGTCATTACGGGTCTATGGTGATCCGGAATAGAAGGGGGATCGCGGGTGTCTAAGACACCCATGATCCCCCTAAAGCGATAGGAGTGAGGTGGCAGAGTTGCCACCCCTCCTATCTCTGCTATTGGTGGTCTAGACGCGACCACCAATAGCAGATCTGGGGCGGAGGGGTGTACTTTCGTTTTCCCCGTCCTGCCCACCCACAATAGGCGGGGCAGAACGGGGAAACCGAAGAGGAGCGGCGCCGGAGTCCACTTACCCTTCCAGAGGCAGCGGAGCGACGGGGATCGGTGGCGGCGACGGAGATCTGCGGCGGCGTGCGGCAGAAGAGGACGACTCCCGGATGCGACGGAAGCCGGTGAGTAGTTGCCTAGCAACATCTAGAGGGCTACAGTCTGAGACCACTATAGTAGTCTCTAGACTGTAGCCCTCCAGATGTTGCAAAACTACAACTCCCAGCATGCCCAGACAGCTGTTTGCTGTGTGGGCATGCTGGAATTTGTAGTTTTGCAACAGCTGGAGGTCTGCAGTTTAGAGACCACTGCACAGTGATCTCTATACTGCCCTCTAGATCTTGCAAAACTACAACTCCTAGCATGCCCACACAGGCTGTTTGCTGTCTGGGCATGCTGGGAGTTGTAGTTTTGCAACATCTGGAGGTCCACAGTTTGGAGATCACTGTTCAGTGGTCTCTAAATTGTAGCACTCCAGATGTTGCAAAACTACAAATTCCAGCATGCCCACACAGAAAACAGCTGTCTCGGCATGCTGGGAGTTGTAGTTGCGTACCTCCAGCTGTTGCATAACTACATCTCCCAGCATGCCCTTCTGTGATCAGACATGCTGGGAATTGTAGTTTTGCAACAGCTGGAGGCACACTGGTTGGAAAATACTGAGTTAGGTAACAGAACCCAACTCAGTATTTGCCTCCAGCTGTTTCAAAACTACAACTCCCAGCATGTACTGACAGACCGTGCATGCTGGGAGTTGTAGTTTTGCAACAGCTAGAGGCTCACTGGTTGGAAAATAGTGTGTTAGGTAACAGAACCTAACTGAAGGTTTTCCAACCAGTGTGCCTCCAGCTGTTGCAAAACTACAACTCCCAGCAGGTACTGACAGACCGTGCATGCTGGGAGTTGTAGTTTTGTAACAGCTGGAGGCTCACTGGTTGGAAAATACTGAGTTAGGTAACAGAACCTAACTGAAGGTTTTCCAACCAGTGTGCCTCCAGCTGTTGCAAAACTACAACTCCCAGCATGTACTGACAGACCGTGCATGCTGGGAGTTGTAGTTTTGAAACAGCTGGAGGTTTGCCCTCCCCCCCCCCCCCCCCATGTGAACGTACAGGGTACAGCAAGTTTCCTGCTTCAAGGATGAGCTGCAGCAAATTTTTCGCCGCAGCGCAAATTCCTAGCGGGAAACTCACCGTAACCCGCCACTACACTACACTAACACCTAATAAAGAGTAAAACACTACATAAACACCCCCTTACACTGTCCCCCCCAATAAAAATTAAAAACGTATTGTACAGCAGTGTTTCCAAAACGGAGCCTTCCGCTGTTGCAAAACAACAACTCCCAGCATTTCCGGACAGCCACTGACTGTCCAGGCATGCTGGGAGTTTAGCAACAGCTGGAGGCACCCTGTTTGGGAATCACTGGCATAGAATACCCCTACGTCCACCCCTATGCAATCCCTAATTTAGTCCTCAAATGCGCATGGTGCTCTCTCACTTTGGAGCCCTGTCGTATTTCAAGGAAACAGTTTAGGGCCACATATGGGGTATCTCCGTACTCGGGAGAAATTGCACTACAAATTTTGGGGGGCTTTTTCTCCTTTTACCCCTTATGAAAAGGAAAAGTTGGGGTCTACACCAGCCTGTTAGTGTAAAAAAAAAAAATGTTTACACTAACATGCTGGTGTTGCCCTTTACTTTTTATTTTCACAAGAGGTAAAAGGAAAAAAAGACCCCCAAAATTTGTAACATACCCCATATATGGGCGTAAAATGCTCTGTGGGCGCACAACAAGGCTCAGGAGTGAGAGCGCACTATGTACATTTGAAGCCTAAATTGGTGATTTGCACAGGGGTGGCTGATTTTACAGCGGTTCTGACATAAATGCAAAAAAATAAATACCCACATGTGACCCCATTTTGGAAACTACACCCCTCACGGAATGTAACAAGGGGTACGCTCCATTTACGCTCCACAGGGGTCTGACAGATTTTTGGAACAGTGGTACGTGAAAATGAAAAATTTAATTTTTTTGTTTGCACAGCCCACTGTTCCAAAGATCTGTCAAACTGTACCCCTCATTACATTCCGTGAGGGGTGTAGTTTCCAAAATGGGGTCACATGTGGGGGGGTCCACTGTTCTGGCACCACGGGGGGCTTTGGAAATGCACATGGCCCCCGACTTTCATTCCAAACAAATTATCTCTCTAAAAGCTCAATGGCGCTCCTTCTCTTCTGAGCATTGAAGTTCGCTCGCAGTGCACTTGACGTCCAAACATGGGGTATTTCCATACTCAGAAGAAATGGGGTTACAAATTTTGGGGGGCATTTTCTCCTATTACCCTTTGTAGAAAAGTAATATTTGGGGAAAAACCAGCATTTTAGTGGAAAAATATATTTTTTTCATTTACACATCCGACTTTAACAAAAAGTTGTCAAACACCTGTGGGGTGTTAAGGCTCACCGTACCCCTTGTTACATTCCTTGAGGGGTGTCGTTTCCATAATAGTGTGCAATGTGGGGGTTTTTGCTGTCCTGGCACCATAGGGGCTTCCTAAATGGGACATGCCCCCCAAAAACCATTTCAGAAAAACTCACTCTCCTAAATCCCATTGTTGCTCCTTCGCTTCTGAGCCCTCTAGTGCACCAACCGAACACTTGACATACACATATGAGGTATTTTCTTACTCGAGAGAAATTGGGTTACAAATTTTAAGAGGATTTTTTTCCTTTTACCCCTTGTAAAAATTCAAAAACTGGGTCTACAAGAACATGCCAGTGTAAAAAATGAAGATTTTGAATTTTCTCCTTCACTTTGCTGCTATTCCTGTGAAACACCTAAAGGGTTAAAACACTGACTGAATGTCATTTTGAATACTTTGAGGGGTGCAGTTTTTATAATGGGGTCATTTATGGGGTATTTCTAACCAGAAGACCCTTCAAATCCATTTCAAACCTGAACTGGTCCCTGAAAAATTCCGATTTTGAAAATTTTGCGAAAAATTGGAAAATTGTTACTGAACTTTGAAGCCCTCTGGTGTCTTCCAAAAGTAAAAACTCATCAATTTTATGATTCAATCATAAAGTAGACATATTGTATATGTGAATCAATATATAATTTATTTGGAATATCCATATTCCTTATAAGCAGAGAGCTTCAAAGTTAGAAAAATGCTAAATTTTCACATTTTTCATGAAATTTTTGCATTTTTCACCAAGAAAGGATGCAAGTATCGCCGAAAATTTACCACTAACATAAAGTAGAATATGTCACGAAAAAACAATCTCGGAATCAAATTTATAAGTAAAAGCATTCCAGAGTTATTAATGCTTAAAGTGACAGTGGTCAGATTTGCAAAAAATGCTCCCGTCCTTAGGGTCATAATGGGCTCCGTCCCCAAGGGGTTAAAAAAGAGGAAAAGGGGGATGATTTAAACTTTCATTAGTGGAGGGGCTTATTTACATTTATAAACTTTTTTTTTTTTTTACACTCTTTTCACAACAGTCCTAAATTTATTAAATGGTGGAGGGAATGTGAAAAATATGGTGCTGGTACACAATTATTTTGAACTGACACTTCAGCACACCACTTTGTATGATTTCAGCTACTTTTATTTTGCAAATTTTTATCCCGTTTGTGACTTTTTACAAATACTGTCTGCATCCAGTTTTTGAAGACTGTTCTTGGCTTGTCTAGATTTGTAAGCTTTGCAACAAATTCTGTGACAAATCTGTATCTGTATCACAATAAACCTAGATTTTTTTGTGTAAACCTTTACAGATTTTACAATGCGATCAGTCAACCCATAAAAAACAGGTAAATCCTTTGATAAATTTCCAGTTTTGTTCTGGAGACCTCATCTAGAAAAAGACAAAAAAAATAAAAAATTGTCCATTTTATTAATGTTTTGCTCACAGATGGCATTTTTTCCCACTAATCTTTGGCACCAAAGAAACTCCTCAGGGCCTTTGCCTTCATGAGTATTCCTAGCTGTAACATTTTTATACTTTCAGGAAGCTCCACAGTTATTTCACTGCTTTTAAACACTGCGTAACCTTTCTCCCTCCCTATCATGCCATCTCAGTGCTCCACAAGAGGTTAACCCCTTAAGGACTCAGGGTTTTTCCGTTTTTGCACTTTTGTTTTTTCCTCCTTACCTTTTAAAAATCATAACCCTTTCAATTTTCCACCTAAAAATCCATATTATGGCTTATTTTTTGCATCACCAATTCTACTTTCCAGTGACATTAGTCATTTTACCCAAAAATGCACGGCAAAACGGGAAAAAAAATCATTGTGCGACAAAATTGAAAAAAAAAACGCCATTTTGTAACTTTTGCGGGCTTCCGTTTCTACGCAGTGCATATTTCGGTAAAAATTACACCTTATCATTATTCTGTAGGTCCATACGGTTAAAATGATACCCTACTTATATAGGTTTGAATTTGTCGCACTTCTGGAAAAAATCATAACTACATGCAGGAAAATGTATACGTTTAAAAATGTCATCTTCTGACCCCTATAACTTTTTAATTTTTCCACGTACGGGGCGGTATGAGGGCTCATTTTTTGTGCCGTGATCTGAAGTTTTTATCGGTAAGATTTTTGTTTTGATCGGACTTTTTGATCACTTTTTATTCATTTTTTAATGGTATAAAAAGTGACCAAAATACGCTTTTTTGGACTTTGGAATTTTTTTGCATGTACGCCATTTACCGTGCGGTTTAATTAATGATATATTTTTATAGTTCGGACATTTACGCATGCGGCGATACCACATATGTTTATTTTTTATTTTTTTTACACTGTTTTATTTTTTTATTGGAAAAGGGGGGTGATTCAAACTTTTATTAGGGAAGGGGTTAAATGACCTTTATTAACACTTTTTTTTTTACATTTTTTTTGCAGTGTTATAGGTCCCATAGGGACCTATAACACTGCACACACTGATCTCTTACACAGATCACAGGCGTGTAGTAACACGCCTGTGATCAGTGTTATCGGTGCTTGACTGCTCCTGCCTGGATCTCCGGCACGGAGCAGTCATTCGCCGATCGGACACCGGGGAGGCAGGTAAGGCCCCTCCCGGTGTCCGGTCAGCTGTTCGGGACGCCGCGATTTCACCGCGGCGGTCCCGAACAGCCCGACTGAGCAGCCGGATCACTTTCAGTTTCACTTTAGAAGCGGCGGTCAGCTTTGACCGCCGCTTCTAAAGGGTTAATACCGCACATTGCCGCGATCGACGATGTGTGGTTTTAGCCGCGGGTCCCGGCCGTTGATTAGCGCCGAGACCGACGTGATATGATGCGGGATCGCGGCGCGATCCCGCTTCATATCGCGGGAGCCGGCGCAGGACGTAAATATACGTCCTGCGTTGTTAAGGGGTTAAAGGGGTTACCCACCATAAAGTGATTTTAGTACTTACCTGCCAGGCAGTAATAAACATGTTCCCTCCCTTCAACTACATGTTGTAAGTGTGAGGTCACTTTTCTCCCTCCCATAAATTAGCCACCCCACCCATTGAACCAGAGGTGTGCTGACTTCCATGCTGTGCTGTAATCAATAGACCAGTGTTTTTTTTTTAAAATTAAAAAAAATGTGCCTCCAGCTGTTACAAAACTACAATTCACAACAGAATGATCTCCTTCCCACCCAGCAGTCGCTCCACCCATTGAACCGGACAGGTTCCTTTGAACACCTGACTAGTGATGTAG
This sequence comes from Hyla sarda, assembly GCF_029499605.1. Classification (NCBI taxonomy): domain Eukaryota; kingdom Metazoa; phylum Chordata; class Amphibia; order Anura; family Hylidae; genus Hyla; species Hyla sarda. The sequence continues at coordinate 110,206,816 of NC_079193.1, read as the reverse complement.
TGTCTTGGGCCGCACAAGACGACAGTCATTTTGTATGCTGTTAAAAATAAACATCTGGGCAAAGATCACATAAGATATGCGAGACCACCATGAAACACAGGTACAGACACTATATTATCAACTACTCTAACTTTACAGCCCCAATAGCATAGTCAAATAAAAAAAATCCTGGAATACACATTTAATCTCTAATTCTTCATCCCTCCTACCTTCCTTCTTTTCAACTCATAAAGAGGAGCTTTTCGCAGCCTCTTAGACATCCCTTCAGTAGGTGGACCCTTAATAGAAAATGAAAGTAAAAGAAAATTTAAAAAAATGCTAAAAGAAAATTGCTCCAATGATTTAGCTAGATGAAAATAGCTGGAAGAAAATTCCAGGATAGGAAGGGCTCATGAAGATGGGTCAGCCAAAGGGCCCAACAGTGGGCTAGTTAAACAGCATAATCCTACCCCAGTGGCAGAAACATCACAGAAAACCAAACAATGCAAATTCTGAGTCCACTCCTTTGGGGGTGAGGTATTCAAACTCAGATATCTTCCTTAATTCTGCCCTTGACATATCTGCACTGTGGTTTTCACCATGCTAATCTGGTTTAACAGACATGTGGTGAAGATTTATTGACTTGGATCACCTTGACGGTGTTAAAACATTGTTGGGTAACGTTAACGTTAGGGATAAAACATATCCAAAAGACATCCTTAAGAAATACCTAGACAAAGTAAGTTCATTAGTCTTTTTTCATACAAACCCTAATATAATTATGATAGGTAATGAGGACAACACCTGCAAATTAGTACTACCATTTAGTACTCAACATGAACAAATCCAACATATTATCAAGAAAACTTTGCATCTACTGTGTAGGGACAAGACATTAGGTACTAGTCTTCCTACTTCCCCACCCATTGTGTATACATAAGCCCCTAACTTAGGTTTGAAGATTGTACCCACAGTCTGCCAACTGGTGAGGAAAAATAAAAGATTGACAATAATGGGTTTAAAGGGAATGTGTGGCTTAGATTTTTTTTCCTAATAAGAGAGAGAAACAGATTTTCTAATCTTACTATTTTCTGATTAAGGTTATTTTTATTTCATTTTTTAGTAAATCTTTAACGTGGCTGCCATCTTGCCCGAGCTGTTTATAACCGCATTTAGTGATATGCTTTACAGCAGGACCATATTCATATGAATTAGAGACCTTTACAGAGGTCATTTTATAAACCCCGCCGGAAGCCTTGAATAGCTCCTCAGTACTGGCCATTCAGGGCTCCCGGTGGGGAATTTAAAAATGAAAGTAAATACATGATACATTGCAGGGGAATGGAGCATGCCGCCCGCTCCCCTGTTCAATAACTTCTAATTGCATCGGGTCTCAGAAGTGAGACCCGGTGCGATCAATCCCTCAGCCCCTGTACTACAACCCCCATCATGGAACTGACTCTGTTCCATGATGGGGGTTCTAGTACAAACACTAATGTAGCCTCCCCAGCCACCGGCAGACCCCTGCAGCTGGGGAACTACTAGTCCCATCATGGAAACAAGTCTGTTCCATGATGGGAGTAGTAGTAGTCCCGGCTGTGGGAGTCTGTTGGCAGAGGTGTTAAAACGGCCATGCATGAGGGATGTTATAATGGGTCTTAATGGATGAATATGCCCGGACATTATTCAGCTGTTAGCACCCGTTTACACAGAAAATGGATGTTTCATAATGGATGAATGCTCATAGTGTGAAAGCAGCTTAATACTGAGATAGTAATAAGAGGAGACTCGGGGTCTAAATGTTTGTACCATGGGTCAGAGGCGTAGCTTGTAGCTTATGGGCCCTGAGGAAAAATCTGCAACAGGGCCCCATATACCAATTATAATACTGGTCTCTTATGGGGAAGATGTGCTTTGGGGCTGCTTCAAGTGTAGACTGAAAGAAGAGAAGACATGGTTTAACTAGCATCGCTTTTTATAATTAGCAGTAAATTTATTTTATTTGTAGATTTTGTCCAGTAAATAACTGTGAGTATTTCACCAAATGCATTATAATGCATTGCAATTATTTCTATATAATCAGAACACATAATTGTGTTACCATTGCTTTTTAAAACTTGGTTTCACACTTGAGGCAAAGCTAAAATCCTTAAATAAACCATGTATTGTTAATTAAAGTCTAGAAAAAAAATGTCTTTCTATATTTAATTTAACAAAGTATTGCTTTGTTTTATTATTCATTCCATAGTTAAGATGTAATTATCTTTCTTATGTAGGGAAAAATGTTATATGTATTAGGGAGGGATTTAATCTTCTGAACATTGCAAATTTATACTGTTCTTTAAAGAGTTTTAAAGAGGATTTTAAAAGAAAAGACTGCTCAGCATATTGTTTTTAACATTATACAACTATTAGTCATTTTGCACATGACACAGTTATGAAAATCCTATGACCACAGAGCAGTGTTTAGACAAGGTAAGGAGACACAGACATCAGCACAACTAGATAAACTACGGTATGTATCTTTCAGCAACTTCAGATGGCCAAGGTACAGATTAGCAGCATATAGCAGCATATGTATGCAAGCACTACAGGGTGCTCAGTATTCAGAAAAGTTCAGTAGTGCAGTCTTATAATCTAAAAAAGTAGAAAAAGGAGAGACACTCACCGATCTTTGTGCAGAAAAACACTTTTTTCAACGTGCAGGTAAAAATATCTAAATGTTGATGGGTTCACACGCTACTCCCATAAGTGTAGTAGTGACAGCTGCTTCACACAGTTGTAGTTTTGCAACAGCTGGAGGCACACTGGTTAGGAAACGCTGCTATAGAGCCTTTATGTGCCAATGTACATCTCTTTATTAAACCCTTAAGGCACCTGCGAAGGGGTGGTCCCGTGGCTAATGCCAGACATCACCGATCGGGGATTCATTCTTTAGATGCCATGAACAAAGTTGATTGCGACATCTAAAATGTAAATAAACTCATCCCGGCTGCTCAGTTGGGCTGATTTTGACCATGGCGGGGAAATTGCGGAGTGCCGATCAGCAGAGAGGATGGCGGGAGGGCTCTTATCTGTTTCCTCACCATCCGATTGGTGCTCCAATGCTACAGTCAGCCATGGTGCAATGGAGTGCCAATAACACTGCTCAATGTTATTCTATGGAGCAACATTGAACAGTATATGCAATCAGAAGACTGCATGTAATAGTCCCCTGTAGGGACCAAACAATAGTAGGGAAAAAAGTTGATAAATATGAATTAACTCCTTCCCTTATAAAAGTTTGAATATGTAAACAAACATAAACATATGTGGTATTGCCGCAAGCAAACATGTCCGAACTCTCACCTTGTGGAATTTCAATGATCATGAGAATGCTGAGACATTAGCCTAGAACTACAAAGGAGGATCTTGTCAATGATCTTAAAGCAGCTAGGACCATAGAAAACAATTGGTAACACATTAAGTTGTGAAGGACTGAAATCCTGCAACATGCTCATGAAACAACACTGGGGTGTGGAAATTTAATAAAAAACTACTTGTCAACGGGACTAAAAGGGAGCAAAATCTACTTGTCCCTCATGGCGATCGACTTGTCTGGACCAATTTTTGCTTGTACACTCATTTTTTCCTCCATGCCCTATAATAGCTATAACTACCTACTATAATGACACCTTTTAATTTTTCAATAACATATTCTCTGAACCAAAAAATATATATATCATTGTTGAAGTGAAATTGAAATAGTAAAAGATAATTTTGCTAATTTGGTGGTTTTCTTTTCTACACCATTTACCTTGTGGTTGAGCTAACATGTTGTTTTGATACTTTAGGTCGCCTGATTACAGCAATACCAGATTTGTTTAGTTTCTGTCATGTTTTACAAATTTTAAAACAATTCTGAACTTTTTTGAATTGCCATTTTTTGACCCCTATATCTTTTTTTTCGCATACCAGGCTGTATGAGGGATATTTTTTTGCGCCATAATCTGTTTTTTTAATTCCGGTACCATTTTGGTATTGATCTGACCTTTTAATCGCTTTTTTTTTCTGGGGATATTATAAGAATTGCAATTCTGTGTTTTTTTTTTTTTTACATTTACGTTATTTACTGTATGGGATACATAATGTGATACATAATAGTTCGTACAATTATGCACGCATCGATACTAAATATGTTTATTTTTATTATGCTTACATGTTTTATATAGGAAATGGGGTGATTTGAACTTTGAACATGGAATGTGTGTCTTTTAAACATTTATAAAAACTTTTTTTTTTTAGACTTTTAGGAGGAATCATTAGATTCCTCATACAGATCAATAGAGTTCTAATGAACTCAATTGATCTGTGTGCTCTGCGCTCCATTGATAGGGCCTGGCTGGACTAGGCTCTATGAATGACAGAGCCACGGGACAGCAGGGAACAGAGGTAAGCCCTCCGGCCACCTCTATAGTGGATTGCCCCCTCGCGATCCACCCCACTAGCCCACCAGGGTGCACTCACAAGTCCCTTTAGATGCCGCTGTCAGCTTTGACATCGGCGATCTAAAGGGTTAATAGCCAGCCGTGGCGATCCCCACAAGCTGGGTATTAGCGGCGGCCCCCGGCTACTGAAATCAGCCGGGGGCTGCAGAGTACGGAGCGGGCAAGAGTCGGGAGCCCGCTCCATACAGACTGCTGAGTGCCTCCACGCTTGTCGGCCTCCCGTTCCTTTGGTGATGCTCTGCTTCCTTCTTCTTAGGCTCGGAAAGGCACAATGCAGTCAGTGTATCACCGGCTGCATCGATGTCCCACCTTGGCCAGTGATAGGCTGAGCGCATGTCATGTAAGTAGCCGGGCAGGAGGGACAAGGCGGGCCCGAGCTCCTTACATGACAGTGCACTCAGCCTATCACCGGCCGAGGCGGGACATCGCTGTTGCCGGCAATACGGTGGGATCGGTGAGTTAAAGGACATCTGCAGGGCACTCATTTAATAGGTCTTTGAAAGACCTTTCCAACAATGTCTCCCCCGTCAAAATTGGCCCAGCCGTTCTCCCGTTATCAGCACACGAATTACTGAGGAGAAGTGAAAGTAAAACTACATCTCCCATCATGCCTTGTGCTTACTTCCTGTAAGCTGCTGCCCTCCCCCTGTTCTATCCCCCGAGCAAATTATTATATTGTAACGCCCCCATCTCCCTCCCCTGTGCATATACCCTCCCCTTCTGCTCATCTCCCCCTCCCCATGCTGGCTCCTGTCCAGTAATGAAGCAGCTGCCTCCGTGCTCACGTTAGATCCTAACTATGTAGACAGACAGCCTGCATAGCTAGAATCAGCAGTGTCGGCACTGGAAAGTGGATAGTGAAAGTAAAAATGGTAAAAAAAACATAATTGTTTGTCTATAAAACTGTCCTGATAGGGGTCCCTCCATCTTTTTCACAACTACAACTCCAAGCATGCCCAGTTATTTTTTATGCTGTTCGGGCATACTGGGAATTCCAGTGGTGCCTCCAGCTGTTGCAAGACTACAAATCCCAGCATGCCCTGTCAGCTTTCTGCTGTATGTGCATGCTTGGAGTTGCAGAGGTGACTCCAGCTGTTGCAAGACTACAAATCCCAGCATGCCCTGTCAGCTTTCTGATGTTCGTGCATGCTTGGATTTGCAGAGGTGCCTCCAGCTGTTGCAAGACTACAAATCTCAGCATGTGTGATCCAGTGTATACAGCAGAGCTGGGTGTGTGATCGAGTGTTTACAGCAGAGTCGAGTGTGTGATCATATGTATACAGCAGAGCCGAGTGTGTGATCATGTGTATACAGCAGAGCTGAGTGTGTGATCGAGTGTATACAGCAGAGCAGAGGCTCTGCTGTATACACTGGATCACACACTGGGCTCTGCTGTATACACACGATCACACACTCGGCTCTGCTGTATGCACCCGATCACACACTCTGCTCTGCTGTATACACACAATCACACACTCGGCTCTGCTGTATACACACAATCACACACTCGGCTCTGCTGTATACACACAATCACACTCGGCTCTCCTGTATTCACTCAATCACACAAGTAGTCTCCTGGGAGTTGTAGTTCACCAACACCTCTATTGTATCTCAGTAGTCTCCTGGGATTTGTAGTTCACCAACACCTCTATTGTATCTCTGTAGCTTCCTGGGGGTTGTAGTTCACCAACTCCTCTCTTTGTATCAGTAGTCTCCTGGGGGTTGTAGTTCACCAACACCTCTATTGTATCTCAGTAGTCTCCTGGGGGTTGTAGTTCACCAACACCTATATTGTATCTCAGTAGTCTCCTGGGATTTGTAGTTCACCAACATCTCTATTGTATCAGTAGTCTCCTGGGGGTTGTAGTTCACTAACTCCTCTATTGTATCAGTAGTCTCCTGGGAGTTGTAGTTCACCAACACCTCTATTGCATCTCAGTAGTCTCCTGGGGGTTGTAGTTCACTAACTCCTCTATTGTATCAGTAGTCTCCTGGGAGTTGTAGTTCACCAACACCTCTATTGTATCTCTGTAGTCTCCTCCTGGGAGTTGTAATTCATCAACACCTCTATTGTATCTCTGTAGTCTCCTGGGAGTTGTAGTTCACCAACACCTATATTGTATCTCTGTAGTCTCCTGGGAGTTGTAGTTCACCAACACCTATATTGTATCTCTGTAGTCTCCTGGGAGTTGTAGTTCACCAACACCTATATTGTATCTCTTTAGTCTCCTGGGAGTTGTAGTTCATCAACTCCTCTATTGTATCAATCTCCTGGGAGTTGTAGTTCACCAACACCTCTATTGTATCTCTTTAGTCTTCTGGGAGTTGTAGTTCACCAACACCTGTATTGTATCAGTAGTCTCCTGGGGGTTGTAGTTCACCAACACCTCTATTGTATCTCAGTAGTCTCCTGGGAGTTGTAGTTCACCAACACCTCTATTGTATCTCTGTAGTTTCCTGGGGGTTGTAGTTCACCAACACCTATATTGTATCGCTGTAGTCTCCTGGGAGTTGTAGTTCCTACACCAGTGTTTCCCAACCAGGGTGCCTCCAGATGTTGCAAAACTACTACTCCCAGCATTCCCTGGTTTGGAAACACTGGCATACACACACACATAACAGGGACTACAACTCCCAGAATGTGTCATTCAGTAGCCCCCCCCCCCCCTCACACACAGAATCATCCCCAGTATGATATTTATTCCCTGTAGTCTATACACCACCAGCCCCTGCAGTGTAATATGTCTCCTTCACACACACGTCCTCCCCTCCCCTCCCTGCTCTGTGGTTTGCTCTGTGTTTCCCCCGTGAAAACTTGAAACCTCCCTGTGATAAGTGAGGTCCTGTGTAGACAGAGCAGGGGAGGGGGGAGAAGCTGTGGACGTCCTCATTCTCCTTACAGATAGGAGACAAAAAGAGATTACAGATAGGGGCGTTTATGAGGCCGAGCCTATGGTTGCCTCAGAAAGCACCCGCTTATGCTTATGCATAAGCAGGGAGGACCCGACGGAGGCTAGGGGGAGCACAAACACTGCTGGGAGGAAGAGATCTCCGTCCCCAAGATGGCGGCTGCAATGTAATGAATAGGGGACGGACGCAGTACTACTGGGCTATGCTGGCAACTATAATATCTCAGAAACGGCTGCATATAGGTAAATAGAACTAATTTACTGAATGTATAACTTTTGTTTGGGGAACATTTGGGCAGGAATTTTTGACCACTACAGTTGTCCTTTAAAGCTTGTTTTTTTTTTTAGTTTTTGCAGCCCGGGCACAGGGGAAGTTAAGTGTTGTGCCTCAGTTCTCCTTTAATGGAGAACTGGATAAAAGTATTATGGTCGGATGAGACCAGCATCAAGCACTTTGACATCAATTCAACTTGTTTTGACCCAAGAACACTACCCCCACCATCAAACATAGAGGTTATGCTTTGAGAACGTACAGGACAATTTAACCACATTAAAGGGACCATGGATGAGGCTATGTTCCACCAAACATGGCCCCAAACATGGGTGAGAACCTCCTTCCCTCAGCCAATGCATTCAAAATGGGTTGTGGATGGATACTCCAGCATGATGAACCAAGACACACAGCCAATGCAACAAATGAGCAGCTCAAGAATAAGCACTGGCCAGTCTCCAGACCGTAATCCCATACAAAATACATAAAGTGAGCTGAATGTTCGAATTGGTAAATGTCAGACTCAAAAATTAAATGACTAACAGAAGATCTGCAAAGAGGAGTGGGACAAAATCTCAACCCTGGTAGCTAACTTCAACAAATGTCTGATGTCTGTCAATGCCAACAAAGGTTTTGCCATCAAGAACTTATTTATCTTTTGCAAAGGGGTCAAATACTGAGTAAAATGCTAATTAATTTATAAATTCTTTAAAATGGGACTTGTAGTAGGACTGGACAATTGAATGCAGACCACGCTGACTTGACAGATGACAGGGACTGACTTGACTCATAAAGCTGTGACTTTAGCTTACCTGACTTGATGGTGGCTGCAGGACTTGACTTTGAGGTCTCCAACACTCTGGACATACACACTAGGCATGACTGCACTGGAGCTCAGCTTAGCAGAAGAGCAGAGCTCAAAGAGAGAGAAGCTAGCTCCACCCAGGGCTTATATGGGGGAGAATAGCAGGGAGCCCATAGGTCACTCTTGGGATCACCTGGTCACTGGTACCTCCTGGGTAATAATCACATGACATATCACATGGTATAACTCTTAAAACAACATTACATTTTATAACACTTTACATGATAAAACATATTTACAATGAGGAAACAAGTGCAGGGTGCCTTGGGAACACTGAAGAAGGCTGCCTGACAGGACAGAAGGAGCACGGGGTAACACATCCTGTACTGGGCTACCACAATATTTTATGTGTTTTACCATACTTAATATTTAAAGTGTACCTGTCATTAACAAAATATTTTTATAGAATTTAGATAATACCATTATATGTATATTTGTAATATACATTGGTTAAAAAAATATATATATTTTTGGGTGAAAAAATGCTGTCCCTGCAGCTATTGCCTGTGTGTCTTTGTGAGGAGACCAAATACAGGAAGTGGAGGTGGGACAAGCAGGGCTCTGTACTGGCTTCTGGCTTGTCAGTCGCCCTACTGTGTAAGAGCCTCACTGCACAGAGCCCTGCTTGTCCTCACTGCACAGAGCCCTGCTTGTCCACCCACACATCCTGTATTTGGTCCCGTCACAGAGACACACAGGCAATACTGCAGGGACAAAAATGTATACATTTTTAACTAATGTGTATTAAAAATATACATATAGAAGGAGATTTATCATTCTTTTCAAACGTATGGCTTTTATATGACAATTTTTTTTTTTACTTTTGCTTACGTGCGACCTATTTATCACATAGCCGCACGACCTTGATAAATAAATTGCATGTAAGCAAACAATGGGAAACACGCTTACGAAAGCATTTTTAAAGCAGAAAATGTTTCCCTTATGTTAATAGCCGAAGTTCTTTATCAACCCTGTGTGAATATGTGTGTCTGAATGCATGACTACTACTACTCCCATCATGGAACAGACTTCTTTCCATGATGAGAGTAGTAGTTCCCTGGCTGCGGGAGTCTGCAGGTGGCTGGGGAGGCTTCATTAGTGTTTGTACTACTACCCCTATCATGGAACAGAGTCTGTTCCATGTTGGGTGTAGTAATACAGGGGATAAGGGATTGATCGAACCGGGTCTCACTTCTGATACCCAATGCGATCAGCAGTTATAAAGTAGTTGAGCGGGCGGCATGTTCCGCTCCCCTTCGATGTATATACTACTGTGTAAACTTTTTGAAATCCCCCACTGGGAGCCTTGAATGTCCCCTGTAGTTCCCTCAAACCGGCGTTTTTTGTCAAAATCGTGGCATTTTGCTCCAATAGAGAAAACGCCAAAAAAAATGCTATGTGGATTTTAACTTTGGCGTTTTTGCAGGCGGTTTTTAATCTTTTTTGGACTTTAGCAATCCAAAAAAGTGATGTAGATAGCTGTTTTTAATAAAATTTTGTAGGGTACCATTAAAAACATTTTTTCAAAAATATACAGTAGTGAAGGAAAAAATTGTATCTAATGAAATGTATATTATTGAAAAAAAAAACTATTACTTTTTAAACGGGGATCAATTTATGTGTGCGGGGAAATAAAAATGTAGCCGACAATTATAAAAATGGATTGTGTGTGTTTTTCACTTCTTTGCTTTTTTTTTAGTTAGTACTACTACTCCCAGCATGGAACACACTGTTCCATGATGGGAGTAGTACTACCTGTACTAATAGACAGATCGCCCGCTGCGATCTTTCTGTCTAATATATATATATATATATATATATATATATAGATGCAGCGGCCTCTCTTCTATGGTCCCCTGCCCTGACATATATTTACACTTATTCCTATTTCCCACAGAGCTGTGATTGGCCAGATGGTTCCAGCCAATCACAGCTCTCTATGAGAAATAGGAACATGTGTATATATACGGCCGTGCAGGGGACCATAGGAGAGCGGCCGCTGCATCTATACATTATACAGGAGGATCACAGCGGCTGTCAGAAGTGATACCCGCTGTGATCTTTCCATAACTGCAGCTACTACTACTCCCAACATTGAGCACATTCTGCCTCATGCTGGGAGCTATAGTACCTGCATTAATAGACAGCTCGCAGCGGGTGTCAGAAGTTACACTTGCTGCTATCTGTCTATAAATACAGAGTGTGCTCCATGTTGGAAGTAGTAGTGCCTGCTTAAGGACACATCACAGTGGATGTCACTACTGACACCCTCTGTGATAGTCCTGTCTATAGCAGAGATGCAGAGCGACTGTATACATCGCTCACATCCCTGCTCTGCACTATACTCCGGGCCGGCCACTCATTCATTCATCTTTTCCTCAGAGCTGTGATTGTCTGCAACCATCCGGCCAATCACAGCTTTGGGTGGGAAATATTAATTTCTGTTGATATCAGTGGCCAGAGTATAGTGCAGAGAGGCGAGCGATGTATAGACCCGCTCGCTTTTCTGCTATATTATGGACGATTGCATCGGGTGTCAGGACTGACACCTGGGGCGATATGTCTATATTACAGGTACTATCACTCCCAGCATGGAACAGTCTGTTCCATGCTGGGAGTAGTAATACTACATAAAAAATGTAAAAAAAAATATTTAAAAAAGTGAAACACACACTTTATTAAAAAATAATAAAAATTGGGTTATAAAATATATACATTGCGTTTAATAAAAAAATGTCCATCACTGCTGCATCCTTTTTTTTTTTTTTGTAACCCAAGAAATTTTGGGTACCAAAAAAAAACCCGCCAAGGTGCAATTTCCACACAAATGAAAAAAACGCCAGAAAAAACACAAGAAAAACGCATGATGACGTCACTTGCACTGGCGATTTTTCAGGCGTTTTTATAGTCCCTAAAAACGCAGTGCAAAAAACCAAGTGGAGACTTAGCCTTAATGTAGTAGCTTTGTTGCATAATGCAGAACAAGAACAGTTGTTAAAGTGGGTGTTTATTTCCTTTTCTGCGGACATATGCACTTTCTGTAAGCCAGGTTGGACCTGGATTACATATGTGACTTTTAATTGGAGATGTGACTTTTTTTTTATTCATAAATAGTAACTATTGCATTTGATAAATACATGACCACTGCAAAGTAAAAAAAAAAAAATTATTACGTTAGCAGATATCAGAAATGTGCGTTGGAATAAGCAAAAATCAAAAGGTCACAGCATGTATAGAAAAGTTGCACATACGCAACTACTTGCGACTTTTTTACGCAAAAAAAAATCTACGGAGCTTGATAAATATCCTTCATAATGTTACGATATTTTCTACATTATATAATAAGTTTTTGCTAATGACAGTTACATAAAAAAATTGTTACTGTGTGTCTCTTTAGTATCTGCAAATTGACAGTAAATAGATGCAAAATAAGCATTTGACATTTTTCAATATGTATATTCACATGGCATATTGATGTATCATGTCACTAGATTCTTGTCTAAAATGCTGCACAACAAAGTCCTTAAAGGCCAAATTTTATATTAGCATGAAATTTACAAAATGTTAGTTTGCAGTGAGAAACCATTTAAACACCCATATTTGCATATATGCTACAGATAGGTAGGACAACTAGGACAAGACTATTAGTAAAGTTGCTTAATTTTTTTACAGTTAAAGGGGTACTCCAGTGTAAAATAAAACATTTTTTTAAATCAACTGGTGCCAGAAAGTTAAACAGATTTATAAATTATAATAAAATAAATGTATCACTCGTGCTGGTGGAGACTGTGGGCTAATAAACCCTGCTGCGTTTACTTCAGTACGTTTTCCTGTACGGCGTACAAAAATAAGTAATAAAATATAAATATAATCGGAGCACGTGCTGGGAAATAGCTGGGTAGAATGACAATAGATAAAAAACAGAGGTGATGTCCTACCTTTACATTAGTAGTGCTTCATCATACTGGAACAATGTACATAGGTTTCTGAAATATGGATGAGGTTTGTGAAAATGAATAGAGGACAATGGTAGTGAAATGGTACAGTAGTGAATGATATAGTATATACTAGTTAGGTACCTGGAAATGTTAAATAAATGATATGGCAGCGAAGAAATGAATAGAGCCTTCCGTAGTGAACCCGTTAGTAGGTTGCTCCAGCGCTGCAAAATGTAATGCAATGGTATCTACACTTCCTTAACAAGATGCGATATAGCTTCCTGGTATGATTGAGTACCTGGAGTCTGTAGATGGTCTGAACAGTCACCTTTCAGGGTAGAGATCTTTAAAACCGGTATAGCGGGAGAACGCTCCGGCCGGTAGCGTCTCAACTGGCTTCCGTCCTCGTGACAAATAGCTCGGTGATGTGAGCGGCTAGTAGTGACGTCATTAGGGGGCACAGAGAGTCCACAAATATATCGACGCGTTTCGAAAACACTCGGGTTTCCTTCGTCGGGATACACGATGTGGGTAAGTGGCCGATATTTATAGGAGGAAGCAGACCTGAAGTTTAACCCTATGTGTGCTATCCTGGGTGAGTGACTGACATAATTTTTTTGTCCAGCGCTGGGGTGTAGATGTGTACCACCTCCACTTACCACAAACCAACAGACAGCAACAGCTTTATTAGAATGGACAGCTGCCATCTCCCAAGCTGGCTAACTAACATACCCAAAAGCCAGTTCCTCATACTGCGCAGAAATTGCACAGACACAACCCAATATGATAAGGAAGCTATCATCTTAAGGGACAAATTCATAGTAAAAGGATATGAGAAAGCCCCTTTGATAACAATACAAGAACAAATACGGGAAACAGACAGAACATCATTAATATTTAAAGAAAAGGAGGAAAAAAACATCAATATGGAAAAACAGAAAATAATAAAAATTCCCATTATAACACAATTCAATAATCAAAGCTTCGCTTTTAGGAAAATAATAAAACGTTATTGGAATGTCCTCTGCAGTGATAAAATACTGGGGGACATCCTTCCACAGGCTCCCTCTTTTGTATATAAAAAAGCACCTACCATCGGGATAAAAATAGCCCCCACTATTAAATCAATAAAAAAAATCACCAGCTCTTAATAGCAGCAATTTTTTACCCACTAAAATAGGCTTCTTTCCATGCAAAGCTTGCAGCGCCAGCAAAACAATTAAAAATACCAACCCGACAATTGAGGTAGAAAATAAGTGTGATAAAATCAAATTCAAAATTAATAATCATATACATTGCAAGTCTATAGGGGTGATCTATGCTATCACCTGCCCATGTGAAAAAAAATATACATAGGTAGAACGAAGAGGCAACTAGGAATAAGAATAAAAGAACACTTTTATAATATTCAGCGGGGCTTTGAAGGACACCCCCTATCAGTACATTATAAAAGATTCTACCAACAATCAGCCACAGGATCCCATTTTTTTGGCTTGAAGAAGATTGCCCCACATTGGCGAGGAGGGAACTTTATTGCGCAACTATCACGACCGGAAAGCAAATGGATATTTAAATTCAATGGCTCCATTTGGACTGAATGAAGAAATGGAAATCTTTGGGTTTCTATCCTAAAAAGATATATATATAGATATGGCAACATCTACACCCCAGCGCTGGACAACAAATTATGTCAGTCACTCACCCAGGATAGCACACACAGGGTTAACCTTCAGGTCTGCTTCCTCCTATAAATATCGGCCACTTACCCACATCGTGTATCCCGATGAAGGAAACCCGAGTGTTTTCGAAACGCGTCGATATCTTTGTGGACTCTCTGTGCCCCCTTAGTGACGTCACTACTAGCCGCTCACATCACCGAGCTATTTGCCACGAGGACGGAAGCCGGTTGAGACGCTACCGGCCGGAGCGTTCTCCCGCTATACCTGTTTTAAAGATCTCTACCCTGGAAGGTGACTGTTCTGACCATCTACAGACTCCAGGTACTCAATCATACCAGGAAGCTATATCGCATCTTGTTAAGGAAGTGTAGATACCATTGCATTACATTTTGAAGCGCTGGAGCAACCTACTAACGGGCCCACTACGGAAGGATCTATTCATTTCTTCGCTGCCATATCATTTAACATTTCCAGGTACCTAACTAGTATATACTATATCATTCACTACTGTACCATTTCACTACCATTGTCCTCTATTCATTTTCATAAACCTCATCCAGTATGATGAAGCACTACTAATGTAAAGGTAGGACATCACCTCTGTTTTTTATCTATTGTCATTCTACCCAGCTATTTCCCAGCACGTGCTCCGATTATATTTAGATTTGTAAATTACTTCTATTTAAAACATCTCAATCGTTCCAATACTTATAAGATGCTGTATGCCCCAGAGTAATTTCTTTTCTTTTTGAATTTCTTTTCTGTTTGACCCCATTGCTCTCTGCTGACACCTCTGTCCATGTCAGGAACCGTCCAGAGCAGGAGAAAATCCCCTTAGCAAACCTTTCCTGCTCTGGACAGTTCCTGAAATGAACAGAGGTATCAGCAGAGAGCACTGTGGTCAGACAGAAAGGAAATTAAAAAAAACTTCCTGTGGAGCATACAGCAGCTAATAAGTACTGGAAAGATTAATATATTTTTAAATAGTAATTTACATTTCACTTTCTGGCACCAGTTGATTTATAAAAAATATTTTCCACTGGAGTACCCCTTTAACAGATTAGCTAGAGCAATTGGAAAATGATTATAGCCTTATTAATGACCAATAAAGTATATTTTAAAGAATGCACATTCACCCTCAATAGTTCTTCTTACAGACTGCGGAAGAGAGTGGTCGCTTTTTTTTTTTTCCGGCGCCCTGCAGACATATTTTTCCAATCTCTTCGAGCAACAATTGACCAGCTCTGCATACTACACAATTAACCCTTAAATTTTTATGTATTAGATTGCACATTAATACAATAAAATACTATTTTTTATACAATTTCTATTGAATTTAATAACATTCATTCGCAACCAGTTATTCTATTCATTTTCCTTGCAATCAGTCACCACAGTTAGTGCCAGCACTTTATATTTATTTTACTCCATATCAGTGTTATACCACTATTGTTATAGTACAGACAGAAAGGACACTGTACAGTGCTGGGCAGCTTTCAATAGTCTCATTCAGATCCACAATTTGCGCTAGTATTATACCACTTACAGTTCTACAGTGCTATACATTTCAAACCAGCACAGCTACATCCATATGTTTCATTACTGGATCTGCATCATGTAATCACCACTGTATTGACCGCCAAAAAATTACATGATTTTATTTGTCTCAAGAAGTAGTCTGTCCTGGATCAGCAGGCTTCCTGTGAATTACAGGATGACATAATCACCTATCAGATCCCTCCTGGCAGATCACCCCTACATCCAGATTCATCTGTGTACTGCTGCAGATATCTTTGTGGGATCAGGATATATAATAGTTATACTCCCCTGAGGTTGTGTTCAAACATTGCATTGTTGCTGTGTTTTTTTTTTCTTCGACTTTGTAGTGATGTTGCAAAAATGGGGCCAAATGGAGCTATTTTACCACGACTGTGCAAATTGCAGTAAGAATGCATAATTTTTAACATGATTTTTAAAAATTTCTGCAAAAAACACAGCTATAACATATAACATGTGAACACAGCCTGAATATTTTCATGAAACCCATTTTCATAAAATACCTTAATTATGACTATACATCAAATCCCTTTCTCCTTATGGCAATATTTCTTTAAAGAACACAATTTGAATAATAAAATACATCAAAACTGCACACAATGTAAACTGACCCCAATCCACATTTGAGTCTAATCAGTTCACCTGGGTGACCTCCAGCACCAGCTGCATAGATGAACTGCAGTGATGAGACTCCACCCCCTCTTTCTGCAAAGCCAGTTAAAGTTGTGGTGCCTTAAAGGAGTTATCCAGACGAGTTTGCACTAAAAATCAAACAAAGCCTAGCGCTGTGCAAACTAAAAATTCCTAGTGCTCCTAATGTTGTGGTGCCATAAAGGGGTTATCCTGTCAAATTTGCTCTTAAATCAAACCTAAAATTAAACATATATATTTGCTTATACTTGCCTGACAATCCATCTGGTCCAAAAACTAGCTCAATGCACCCCCCCCCCCTTACATCCTGCAGCATCTGATATAAAATCTGGGCGTGTCCTTTTTCATTGATGCCAGGGCTGTGAGTCTGAAAATACCTTTCCTATGATTCAAAGATATAACATCCTGCCTGCTATCACCCACCCTGTTTTTTTTTACTACCCGAAATTAGCATAATACCCCTGACATGCTCACACACAGTACTCCTAGTAAACATGCCTAGCTAATTTTCCTCAGTTTCCTACCCCTGTACAAAGCCTACTGCACGCTGGTGTTTTCCAACAAGTGTGCCTCCAGCTGTTGCAAAACTACAACTCCCAGCATTCCCAGATAGCCTTTGACTGTCTGGGCATGCTGGGAGTTGTAGTTTTGCAACAGCTGGAGGCACCCTTGTTTGGAAACACTGTGTTAGACTACAACTTCCAGCATGCCCTGACATTGCCTTAGATATAATGCTTTGGGCAGTATCACTCTAAATAGGCTAATTACACATAAGGGGCTTAGATACACTGCGTTACAGGCAGTATCACACATAATATACTTGGATACACTGTTGTAAAGCCAGTAACACACAAACTAGGCTGCAGACAGTATCACACATATTATGATTAGATACTCAGCCGGGAACTGTGACTTTATGCTCAATTAGCTGCTGCCCTGAGCAGCCGAAACTGCTGAGCAGGTTACAGGTTACATGATTAAAGGGGTTACCAGGAAAAACCTTTATATATATATATATATATATATATATATATATATATATATCAACTGGCTCCAGAAAGTTAAACAGATTTGTAAATTACTTCTATTAAAAAATCTTTATCCTTTCAGTACTTATGAGCTTCTGAAGTTGAGTTGTTCTTTTCTGTCTAAGTGCTGTCTGATGACACGTGTCTCGGGAACCGCCCAGTTTAGATGCAAATCCCCATAGCAAACCTCTTCTATGCTGTGCAGTTCCTGAGACAAGCAGAGATGTCAGCAGAGAGCACTGTTGCCAGACAGAAAACAACAACTCTACTTCAGCAGCTGATAATTATTGAAAGGATTAAGATTTTTTAATAGAAGTATTTTACAAATCTGTTTAACTTTCTGGAGCCAGTTGTTATAAAATAAAAAAAAGTTTTTTCCTGGAATACCCCTTTAACCTGTTAAGGACATAGGACGTTCTCTAACGTCCCCACTACCTGGGCTTTAATGCCCAAGGACGTTAGAGAACGTCCTGTTGTATTTCCGATCTCTGCCGCTCGCCGGACAGAGATCGGAAGTGGATGCCTGCTGAAATCCTTCAGCAGGGATCCAGGGCAAACGCCGAGGGGGGCCATGTAGGCCCCCCATGTCGGCGATCGCCGCAAATCGCAAGGGAAATCGCCCTTGCGATCTGCGGCAATACCGGGCTGATCGGGTCTCTGGGACCCGACCGCCCGGTAATTTCGCATGATCCCGGCTGTCACAGACAGCCAGGACCATGCTGAAGTCTAGGAGCGAGGTGGCAAGCCTGCCACCTCCTCCGATCCCCTGCGATCTGTCGGTTACCTATCCAACCAATCGCAAGGGGGGGGGGGGCGGTTACTTCCTCCCGTCCTGCCCGGCCCCTTGAAGTCCGGAGGGGACGGTAGGAAGACCGGAGGATGCGGCGGGGGACGGGGGAGTGCTGGGGACCAGTCCCGGTACTTACCTCGTCCCTGAAGACCCGGATCCCGGCGATGAAGACGGCAGCGGCGGCGACAGGTGAGTAGATCTTCAGCCGCGGTCGGGCCCTTTACAGCAATGCACGTCGCCGTAAAGCGACATGCATTGCTGTAATGGGACCCTGTAAACTACAACTCCCAGCATGCCCAGACAGCCCTTGGCGTCTGGGCATGCTGGGAGTTGCAGTTTTGCAACATCTGGAGGTCCACAGTTTGGAGACCACTGTGCCCTTCCAGATGTTGCAAAACTACACATCCTCAGCATGCCCTTACTGTCCAGGCATGCTGGGAGTTGTAGTTCTGTAAACATCTGGCCCTTCAGATGTTGCAGAACTACAACTCCAAGCATGCCTGGACAGTTTTGGCATACTGGGAGTTGTAGTTTTGCAACATCTGGAAGGGCACAGATTGGGAACCACTGTATTAGTGGTCTGCAAACTGTAGTCCTCCAGATGTTGCAAAACTACAACTCCGAGCATGCTGGGAGTTGTAGTTCGGTAACATCTGGCTCTAAAGATGTTGCCGAACTACTACTCCCAGCATGCCTGAGAATGCTGGGAGTTGTGGTTTTGCAACAACTGGAGGCACACTGGTTGGGAAACATTGTCTGTTTCCTAACTCAGTGTTTCCCAACCGTGTGCCTCCAGCTGTTGCAAAACTATAACTACCAGCATGCACTGATAAACTGTGCATGCTGGGAGTTGTAGTTTTGTAACAGCTGGAGGTCCCCTCCCCTGTGAATGTACAGGGTACATTCACATGGGCAGGGGGCTTACAGTGAGTATCAGGCTGCAAGTTTGCGATGCAGCAAATTTTGCGCGGCAGCTCAAACTCGCAGCGGGAAACTCGCTGTAATCCCCCGCCCGTGTGACTGTACCCTAAAAACACTACACTACACTAACACAAAATAAAATAAAAAGTAAAAAACACTACATATACACATACCCCTACACAGCCCCCCTCCCCTCCCAATAAAAATGAAAAACGTCCGGTACGCCACTGTTTCCAAAATGGAGCCTCCAGCTGTTGCAAAACAACAACTCCCAGTATTGCCGGACAGCCATTGACCGTCCAAGCATGCTGGGAGTTTTGCAACAGCTGGAGTCACTCTGTTTGGGAATCACTGGCGTAGAATACCCCTATGTCCACCCCTATGCAAATCCCTAATTCAGGCCTCAAATGCGCATGGCGCTCTTACTTTGGAGCCTTGTCGTATTTCAAGGCTCAGTTTAGGGTCACATATGGGGTATCGCCGTACTCGGGAAAAATTGTGTTACAAATTTTGGGGGGCTTTTTCTCCTTTAACCCCTTATGAAAAGGTGAAGTTGGGGTCTACAACAGCATGTTAGTGTAAAAAAATAAAATTTTTACACTAACACGCTGGTGTTGCCCTATACTGTTCATTTTGACAAGAGGTAAAAGGGAAAAACGCCCCCCAAAATTTGTAATGCAATTTCTCCCGACTACGGAGATACCCCATAAGTGGGCGCAAAGTGCTCTGGGGGCGCACAACAAGGCCCAGAAGGGAGAGTGCACCAAGTACATTTGAGGTGTGACACCTCCACATGTGACCCCATTTCGGAAACTACACCCCTCACGGAATGTAATGAGGGGTGCAGTGAGAATTTACACCCCACTGGTGTCTGACAGATCTTTGGAACAGTGGGCTGTGCAAATTAAAAATTTTGTACAGCCCACTGTTCCAAAGTTCTGACAGACACCAGTGGGGGGGGGGGGGGGGGGGTAAATGCTCACTGTACCCCTTGTTACGTTCCTCAAGGGGTCTAGTTTCCAAAATGGTATGCCATGTTGGGGTTATTTTGCTGTCCTGGCACCATAGGGGCTTCCTAAATGCAACATGCCCCCCGAGCAAAATTTGCTCTACAAAAACCAAATATGACTCCTTCTCTTCTGAGCATTGTAGTTCGCCCGTAGTGCACTTCAGGTCCACTTATGGCGTACCTTCATACTCAGAAGAGATGGGGTTACAAAATTTGGGGGGTATTTTCTGCTATTAACCCTTGCAAAAATTTGAAATTTGGGGGGAAACACACATTTTAGTGAAAAAATATATATATTTTTTTACATATGCAAAAGTCGTGAAACCCCTGTGGGGTATTAAGGCTCACTTTATTCCTTGTTACATTCCTCAAGGGGTCTAGTTTCCAAAATGGTATGCCATGTGAGGGTTTTTTGCTTTTGTGGCACCATAGGGGCTTCCCAAATGCGACATGCCCCCCGACCAAAATTTGCTCTCCAAAAGCCAAATATGACACCTTCTCTTCTGAGCATTGTAGTTCGCCCGTAGTGCACTTCAGGTTCACTTATGGGGTACCTTCATACTCAGAAGAGATGGGGTTACAAATTTTGGGGGTATTTTCTGCTATTAACCCTTGCAAAAATGTGAAATTTAGGGGGAAACACACATTTTTGTGAAAAACATTTTTTTTTTTTTACATATGCAAAAGTCGTGAAACACCTGTGGGGTATTAAGGTTCACTTTACCCCTTGTTACATTCCCCAAGGGGTCTAGTTTCCAAAATGGTATGCCATGTGGGGATTTTTTGCGGTTCTGGTACCATAGGGGCTTCCTAAATGCAACATGCCCCCCAAAAACCATTTCAGAAAAACGTACTCTCCAAAATCCCCTTGTCGCTCCTTCGCTTCTGAGCCCTCTACTGCGCCCGCCGAACACTTTTCATGGACATATGAGGTATGTCCTTACTCGAGAGAAATTGGGCTACAAATATAAGTATAAATTTTCTCCTTTTACCCCTTGTAAAAATTCAAAAATTGGGTCTACAAGAACATGCAAGTGTAAAAAATGAAGATGGTGAATTTTCTCCTTCACTTTGCTGCTATTCCTGTGAAACACCTAAAGGGTTAAAACGCTGACTGAATGTCATTTTGAATACTTTGGGGGGGGGGGTGCAGTTTTTATAATGGGGTCATTTGTGGGGTATTTCTAATATGAAGACCCTTCAAATCCACTTCAAACCTGAACTGGTCCCTGAAAAATAGTGAGTTTGAAAATTTTGTGAAAAATTGGAAAATTGCTGCTGAACTTTGAAGCCCTCTGGTGTCTTCCAAAAGTAAAAACACGTCAATTTTATGATGCAAACAGAAAGTAGACATATTGTATTTGTGAATAATTTCTTTTTTTTATTTGGTATATCCATTTTGCTTACAAGCAGAGAGCTTCAAAGTTAGAAAAATGCAAAATTTTCAATTTTTTCAGCAAACGATGCAAGTATCGACAAAATTTTACCAATAACATAAAGTAGAATATGTCACGAAAAAACTATCTCGGAATCAGAATGATAGGTAAAAGCATTCCAGAGTTATTAATGTTTAAAGTGACAGTGGTCAAATGTTCAAAAAACGCTCCGGTCCTAAGGTGTAAAATGGCCTGGTCCTTAAGGGGTTAATGAGCAGTAAATATAGATGAGGGAGGTGTGTGTGACCTCAGCCAATCAGGGAAAATCAAACTCTGCACAGCTCTCTGCTCCCTTTCAGCTAAAGTGATGCAATCCTGTGACTTCCCGAGCCTAAAATACCTTCCACAACTGAGACATAGCAACAAACCCCCATCTATTTTCGACCCTTTTTGTTCTATGGTCCAGCTTGCGAGTCATGCCCACTCACACAAAGCTACAACCCCTTCTGTTTTCAGCCTACAATGCCTTCACAAATCGTCCTCACCTGAAGAAGACATATGAGGATGGGATAGGAGGTCGGGATATGAGGACAGGCTATAGGGATGGGGAATGAGGTTGGATTTTAAGGAGGGAATATGGGGTTGGGATATGAAGATGGGATATAAGGACTAAAGCTTCCTCCTATGTTGCTTTTTTTCCAACAACAACAAGGATTAGGTAGGAAAAAAACAGGCAATGCTGGATACTCTTCTAGTATTATATATATTTAGATTTTGTAGCCATAGAAATAAAAAATATTTTACTGGAGAACTCTTAAAATCATTGCTTCCCTGTATATTGCTTCTGAGCTTTTGCAAAGCTGATTTCCAACATTTAGCATTAATATATGCCACATATGATTTGGGGGATGGACTATTTTATGAACTATGTAAAGGAATTACTGTATGCTAAAGAGTAGCTGTGAGAAAGTCCTGTAACAAGGACTGGTATGTTATAGAAGTTCTAGGTTGAAATGCTGATTAGTGAAATCATTCTAAGAGTTAATGAATGAAACCATTTAAATGCAGACATTTATTTTCCTGAGGCCCTTCACATCTGGAACTTTATTGACAACATAGTGAAATAAACTTTATGCATTTAAAAAGCCACATTTTATTTTATATATTGCATTGCAGAATTACTTGAATATGTTGCAATTAATTCTAAATAATCAGAACATATCACAGCAAAAATAAACTCTTGTCTTGAAAATTTAAATAACTAAATGCATAGCTGTCCATCACTGAGCCAAAAAAATAAATAAAAATACTTCAGCCTTGCATAGTAATGATCATGTCCAGCCTTTTTTTTTTTTTTGTTTTGTCTTTTTTGGTGAGGAGAGAACCCCAGCTGCAGTCTGCTGCTCTTGTAAAATGAACCCTGTCTGTGTAGAATCTAACTAGTGTCAGTCAATCCATATCCACTGTATCCAGTCATAGAAAAGTCCTGAGTTAAGTCAATTCAGATTGTCTCTGTAAGTACTGCAAGTCCCAGCATTCCCAGTAAACCATGACTTAGGCTTCTCACTCCATTCAGTGTATCAGTGTAATCCTGCCTTCAGAGCATTGACTGTATATTTGTATTATTTTACTACTTTTTTCAGTAAAATTTACAAGTGGTTATCTTGCTTCCCTGCATTTGAGGAGTTATTTTCCAGTGCTTTAATACAGATGACAACTTGCTTTGGATCTGTATTATCCTCTTAAGGACCCAGGGTTTTTCCATTTTTGCATTTTCGTTTTTTCCTCCTTACCTTTAAAAAATAATAACTCTTTCAATTTTTCACCTAAAAATCCATATGATGGCTTATTTTTTGCGCCACCAATTCTACTTTGTAATGACGTCATTCATTGTACCCAAAAATCTACGGGAAAAAAAATCATTGTGAGACAAAATTGAAAAAAAAAAAAATACGCCATTTTGTAACTTTTGGGGGCTTCCGTTTCTGCACAGTAAAATTTTCGGTAAAAATGACACCTCTTGATTCTGTAGGTCCATACGGTTAAAATGATACCCTACTTATATAGGTTTGATTTTGTAGTACTTCTGGAAAAAATCAAAACTACATGCAGGAAAATGTATACATTTAAAATTGTCATTTTCTGACCCCTATAACTTTTTTATCTTACCGCATATGGGGCGGTATGAGGGCTCATTTTTTGCACCGTGATCTGAAGTTTTTAGCGGTACTATTTTTCAATTGATAGGACTTATTGATCGCTTTTTATTCATTTTTTCATTATATAAAAAGTGACCAAAAATGTACTATTTCAGGACTTTGGAATTTTTTTGCGCGCACGCCATTGACCGTGCGGTTTAATTAACAATATATTTTTATAATTCAGACATTTCCGCATGCAGCGATACCACATATGTTTATTTTTATATTTATTTACAATTTTTTTTAAATGGGAAAATGGGGGTGATTCAAACTTTTATTAGGGAAGGGGTTAAATGATCTTTATTCACTTTTTTTTCACTTTTTTTTTGCAGTGCTATAGCTCCCATAGAGACCTATAACACTGCACACACTGATCTTTTACATTGATCAGTGGTTTCTTATAAGAAATTGATGATTCTGCCGCTTGACTGCTCCTGCCTAGATCTCAGGCACTGAGCAGTCATTCGGCGATTGGACAGTGAGGAGGCAGGTAGGGATCCTCCAGCGGTCTTGTAAGCTGTTCGGGATGCCGCGATTTTGCCATGGCGATCCCGAACAGCTCCCTGAGCTAACCGGCATGGTTTCACTTTCATTTTAGACGCGGCTTTCAACTTTGAATGCCGCGTCTAAAGGGTTAATAGCAAGCGGCACCGCGATCAATGCTGCACGCTATTAGCCACGGGTCCCGGCCGTTGTTAGAGGCCAGGCCCGACCTGCTATGACGCGGGGCCACGCCGTGGCCCCCCGTTATAGAAAGGGTGCAGACTCAGGACGTACAGGTACACCCTGGGTCCTTAACAGGTTAAGTGAACTTAAAGGGGTATTCCAGGCAAAACCTTTTTCTATATATATATATATATATATATATATATATATATCAACTGGCTCTGGAAAGTTAAACAGATTTGTAAATTACTTCTATCAAAAAAATCTTAATCCTTCCAATAGTTATTAGCTTCTGAAGTTTTCTGTCTAACTGCTCAATGAAGATGTCACGTTCCGGTAGCTGTGCATGATGGGAGAATATACCCATAGGAACCGCACAGCTCCTGGGAAGTGAGTCATCAGAGAGCAGTTAGACAGAAAACAACAACTCAACTTCAGAAGCTAATAACTATTGGAAGGATTAAGATTTTTTAATAGAAGTAATTTACAAATCTGTTTAACTTTCCGGAGCCAGTTGATGTATAAAAAAAAGTTTTGACCTGGAATAACCCTTTAACCTGCAGGACTACACCCACCAACATCTTCACACATACCACACTCCTGGCATCAGGAAATGTCCAATAGTCAGTCAAGTATCCACCACCCAGCGCTAAGCTCTCCTCAAAAGTGATGCACCACAATTGGCATGGTTGCCACACATTATTTGTAGACATATGTCACTGTTTAAGTTGAAGTAGTTGTGTTTGGTAATGATTTGGGGGATGTATTTCCTGTTGTGGATTTGGAATAAGAGAGACAGGGAGCAGGTGTAAATTCAGTCGCTGTGTGGGATGTAACCGTACTGTTATATTCTACGTCCCCAAAAAAAGAAGGTTGGTTCGGTACAGTGCTGGGATTTGTAGTCACTTGTAGTCCAATAACAGATCCGAAGAGGGGTGCTCAGCTCCAGGACTAGACTAGACAATGCTTTGCATTACAGTGTCAAGTTTAGAAAAGGTAAAAAAGAAAACAAACAACCCCTGAGGAAGTCACATGGAGTGATGAAACGTGCTCTGCTAGACACATGCTTGCCTTTGTACCTCCCTATGTCTAACTGCTTTGATCATTTGTACTCATATATTCTTTGTTTGCCATTGTATTCACGTCCTACATCATATTACATCATCTCTGTAGTCTTGTAATAGGATTATTCTGTGTCCTTTATTCTACTGTGCTGCCTGATGAACTATTTACATAACTGATTATAGTGTTATCAGTGCTGTTTTTGTGGTACTGTGTTTTATACCTATTGCTGCACTTTTTTGTGTATCTTTGCACATTAATTCTTGTATATTACTGTATATTAATTCACTGTATATTACGAAATATTATACCGATTATTCTTTTATACTTCTGGTAAGCTCTTGGGAGTACTTGTTGATTGTTTCATGCATGTGTCCAGAGGGTGACCTTTGTAGTTTTTTCAATCTTTTTTGTGTCTTTCACTTTTGGTGTTGTTTTTCAAGAAAAAATTGTATTTGCATATCTATAATTGCAAAGATTTGTAAGGGAAAAAAAAAAAAAAAAAAGGTACACTTCAGTGTCATATACCAAGATGAAATGTAACTGCCTGATTCTTTTGTTCTTGGGGTAATAAGCCATTGCCCGAGGGGTTTGGCAGCAGCTTACCCTCTCTCTCCCAATTGTCACAAATTTCGGAAAGCTTACTAGATTATGAAACATCCCATTGGCAAGTAATTCACTGTCAAATATTCAACTCAAAAGTAAACTAAGCTGTGTTTCGCTCTTAGTCAAAAAGTCTAGTCCAGTATCTGGTCCAGTATATTGTTGTAGACCAAATAAACTATGTAAGTAAATGCCCATTAAAACAGTTTGTGCAGTTTTGAATGGCAAATATGTTGTAAATAACTTATGTAAGCACAATTGATGGATCTAGGTCAAGTATTCTCTAGCAAATACCCGTCTGGTTCTAAAATTTCTAAGGCTAATTTCTGACTACGTAAAATTTTCTAACATTTTATTTTGCATTCATATTTTGTTCCGTAATCAGCCAAAAGGCGGCAGCATTTTTTTTTTTTTTTTGCGGCCGTTTTTTATTGCCAATTACTGTCTAATAATGTGCATGTAAATTAAAATGTCTGGAAATGTTCCCAGTGTGATTGTAATGTTAATATGCAAAACACTTATGTACATAGAGTGAGGTATGTGCCATAAAAGACTGCCTGATGCCTATTACAATATTATGTGGGATGTGACTAGACAGACTGTCCTAAGGTTCATTAACTTCTTATTTAGAGAAGTTTATAAAGGTGTCCTAGATGCAGAGGTATTTTATTAGTTCCATTTATAAACTGATAAAACTAGAAATTTAATGGACTACTATCTCTTTCTGACAGTTAGTCACCCAGAAAGTAACACCACGTTTACATCCTTTCTTCTTGCCAGCTCTTATTTCCTTACTTTTATGCATTCAAAGATAAATTTGAAATTATTGTAACTTTTATATGTACTTATGTCAGAGTCTGAGAATTATTCACTGTTCTATAATACTTCCCCACATAACACATACAGAATAGTTTCATGGTAATTATTATTGGGTAAAATTTTAAGGCACATTAGACGTGTCAGCCAAACCTGCAGACAATCTAATATGCATGAGGACCTTCTGATTCTTCCCCAACAATGTTGAGAAAGATGGATAGAGTAAATTACATTTCAAGTTCCTTTTGTTCTTGGGGTGATAAGGCGCTGCAGCGGCCTGCCCTCTCTCTCCTTATTCTGACATCTGTCTTATTGATATGGCTTCCTTAACAATAAAAAATCATATTGGCCAATTGACAACAAAAAATCATCACCTATAATGAAGTATACCTTGCTAGAATTGTTTGACTTGTCTTATTGTTGTTATCAGCAGTACATGATCATTTGTAAAAGAATAACCCTCTGGTGATTAAAGTAGGCATGTTCAGCCTATGTATGTTTAAAGGGGTCCTCCCCAGCGTTTGGAACATTTAGTTCCAAACGCTGGGTGAAGGCTTTGGGGGTCGTCACGCCTTGCCCCTCGTGATGTCACACCCTGTCCCTCGTGACGTCACACCCCACCCCCTCAATGCAAGTCTGTGGGAGGGGGTGTGACGGCCATCGAAGCCCGCAACCGGCATTGGGAACTAAATGTTCCAACACTGGGGAGTGGAGTACTCCTTTAATAAATGATCATTCATCCTTCCAGGCTATGTTCCCACTTAAGATTTATGTGGACACAATGGGGGACATTTATCAAAACCTGTGTAGAAGAAGAGTGGTGCAGTTACCTATAGCAACCAATCAGAATCTTTCTTTAATTTTTCAGAGACGCTTGTACAAATGAAATAAGTGATCTGATTTGTTGCTCTGGGAATATGCACCACTCTTTTTCTCTACACAGGTTTTGATCAATCTCCCCCAATAAGTTTACGTGTATACATATGCAAGTGACTAACAAGTTTACATTGTGCACAAACAAAAAAAGTTTGTGTAGAGAACTATAGAAATTGTAATTCTAAAAATATCATCTATTATGCCCTGTACAGTAGGTAGGTCAGACCAGCCACCTCCAGAGAACTTGCCTTATGAGACATATTTCAGATAGTAGAAATTCTGCTGTAAACATTTTGGCCTTAAGTGGACATTTTAAGAATGTACTTAACCCCTTAAGGACTGAGCCCTTTTTCACCTTAAGGACCAGTTCAGGTTTGAAGTGGATTTGAATGGTCTTCATATTAGAAATACCCCATAAATGACCCCATTATAAAAACTGCACCCCCGAAAGTATTCAAAATGACATTCAGTAAGCGTTTTAACCCTTTACGGGTTTCACAGGAATAGCAGCAAAGTGAAGGAGAAAATTCACAATCTTCATTTTTTACACTCGCATGTTCTTGTAGACCCAATTTTTGAATTTTTGCAAGGGGTAAAAAGGAGAAAATTTTTACTTGTATTTGAAACCCAATTTCTCTCGAGTAAGCACATACCTCATATGTCTATGTTAATTGTTCAGCGGGCGCAGTAGAGGGCTCAGAAGGGAAGGAGCGTCAAATGATTTTTGGGGGGCATGTCACTTTTATGAAGCCCCTATGGTGCCAGAACAGCAAAAAAAAAACACATGGCATACCATTTTGGAAACTAGACCCCTCAGGGAATGTAACAAGGGGTAAAGTGAACCTTAATACCCCACAGGTGATTCACGACTTTTGCATATGTAAAAAAAAAATAATTTTTTTTTACCTAAAATGCTTGGTTTCCCTAAAGTTTTACATTTTTAAAAAGGGTAATAGCAGAAAATACCCCCCAAAATTTGAAGCCCAATTTCTCCCGATTCAGAAAACACCCCATATGGGGGTGAAAAGTGCTCTGCTGGCGCACTACAGGTCTCAGAAGAGAAGGAGTCACATTTGGCTTTTTTGAAGGAAATTTTGCTCTGGGGGCAAGCAAGTGCTCTGCTGGCGCACTACAGGTCTCAGAAGAGAAGGAGTCACATTTGGCTTTTTTGAAGGAAATTTTGCTCTGGGGGCAAGCCGCATTTAGGAAGCCCCTATGGTGCCAGGACCGCAAAATAACCCCACATGGCATACCATTTTGGAAACTAGAGCCCTCGGGGAATGTAACAAGGGGTTAAGTGAACCTTAATACCCCACAGGCGTTTCACGACTATTGCATATGTAAAAAAAATAAAAAAAAATTTACCTAAAATGCTTCTTTTCCCAAAAACTTTACATTTTTAAAAAGGGTAAAAGCAGAAAATACCCCCCAAAATTTGAAGCCCAATTTTTCCCGAGTACGGCGATACCCCATATGTGACCCTTAACTGTTGCCTTGAAATACGACAGGGCTCCAAAGTGAGAGCGCCATGCGCATTTGAGGCCTAAATTAGGGATTGCATAGGGGTGGACATAGGGGTATTCTACGCCAGTGATTCCCAAACAGGGTGCCTCCAGCTGTTGCAAAACTCCCAGCATGCCTGGACAGTCAACGGCTGTCCAGCAATACTGGGAGTTGTTGTTTTGCAACAGCTGGAGGCTCCGTTTGGAAACCGTGGTGTACCAGACGTTTTTCATTTTTATTGGGGAGGGGAGGGGGGCTGTGTAGGGGTATGTGTATACGTAGTGTTTTTTACTTTTTATTTTATTTTTTGTGGTAGTGTAGTGTAGTGTTTTTAGGGTACAGTCGCACGGGCGGGGTTCACAGTAGTTTCTCGCTGGCAGTTTGAGCTGTTGCAGAAAATTAGCTGCAGCTCAAACTTGCAGCCCGATACTTACTGTAAGCCTCCGCCCATGTGAGTGTACCCTGTACATTCACATTGGGGGGGACATCCAGCTGTTGCAAAACTACAACTCCCAGCATGCGCTGACAGACTGTACATGCTGAGAGTTTTAGTTTTGCAACAGCTGAAGGCACACTGGTTATGTATCACGGAGTTTGTGACCTTACTCAGTGTTTCAAAACCAGTGTGCCTCCAGCTGTTGCAAAACTACAACTCCCAGCATGTACAGTGCATGGTGTAAGGTGACTGCTGGGAGTTGTAGTTTGCAACAGCTGGAGGCACACCGGTCGTGAAACACTGAGTTAGGTAAAAAAAAATACTCTGTTTCACAACCAGTGTGCCTTCAGCTGTTGCAAAACTACAACTCTCAGCAGTCACCGACAGCCAACGGGCATGCTGGGAGTTGTAGTTATGCAACCAGCAGATGCACCACTACAACTCCCAGCATGCACTTTAGCTATTTGTGCAAGCTGGGAGTTGTAGTTATACAACAGCTGAAGTTACACTTTTACATAGAAAAAATGTGCCTCCAGCTGTTGCAAAACCATAAGTTCCAGCATGCCCATAAGGGAATGCTGGGAGTTGTGGTGGTCTGCCTCCTGCTGTTGCATAACTACAGCTCCCAGCATGCCCTTTTTGCATGCTGGGAGCTGTTGCTAAGCAACAGCAGGAGGCTGTCACTCACCTCCTGCTGCTGCTCCATCGCAGACTGTCCCTCGCCGCCGCCGTCGCTCCTGGGGCCCCTGATCCCAACATGGACGCCGGGGATCGGGGTCCCCAGCACCCGGGGTCGTCTTCCCGCACCCGCTCACGCCCTCCGGAAGAGGGGCGGAGCGGGTGCGGGAGTGACACCCGCAGCAGGCGCCCTGATTGGTCGGCCGGTAATCCGGCCGACGAATCAGGGCGATCGTGAGGTGGCACCAGTGCCACCTCACCCCTGCAGGCTCTGGCTGTTCGGGGCCGTCAGAGATGGCCCCGAACAGCCAGTAATTCCGGGTCACCGGGTCACTGGAGACCCGATTGACCCGGAATCGCCGCAGATCGCTGGACTGAATTGTCCAGCGATCTGCGGCGATTGCCGACATGGGGGGGCATCCGGCTCCGGTCCCCAACCGGCTAGCGGTGGGGTCCGGAATTCCCACGGCCGTATGGATACGCCCTGCGTCCTTAAGGACTCGGGATGCAGGGCGTATCCATACGCCCTGCGTCCTTAAGAGGTTAAATGGACTCTATCAGATACAAAAACTTTTGATAAGTTGTAAAGCATGCTAAAGCAATAGGTTTTGCAATTGCTTTCATTAGAAAATTTTCAGTATTTCATACTGAAAAAGCCAGTCAAACAACTGCCCACCCCCCTTTCTGCTTGGACCCATACTAGTCCTGCTGTGTCCATGCATCACCACCTGTGTCATGGACATGTTTCCTTGATTGACAGCTGTGAGCACAGGGCTCACAGCTGGAGGAAAAATCCTCCCACTGTCAGCTTGTGTCCCACTACAGCCAGTGAGGACAAGCTGGGAGTTGTAGTTTTGCTAATGCTAGGAAAGATGTGAGCAGACAGCATACTGAGGGAGGGGGCCGAGACCTGTACAGTGAGGCCACGCCCCCTCCCTTTGAGAGGAATTCAGACTAGTGAGCTAAATTAAAAGTGTAATAAAAAAATAAAAATAGGTGCTAGACACATAAAAAATGTACATGATCAGGATTAGGTACTAAGTGATATATTAAAAAAAATAAAATTTTGGTTGGATCTGACTGGTACACTTTAAGGGGAAAACCTCTAACCTGTCAGTTGCAGACATAATAAGAGTATAGGTGCCAATAAGGGGAGGTAGTATGAGGCAAAAACGTACCAATAGCATATTTAGGCTAGCTTTCACATGTTGAAAATGTCCTCAACATAGATTATATTGTTCGTGGAGGAGGCATTCTACACATGAACCTATGCCATCATTTAAATTTGGGGAAAAAAAAAGAGATGTGGAGGCACTTTTGGCCTCAGCAATGTCCAGATTATTCAGTCCAGTCACAGCTACAAAACAAGGCCGACGCGCTGTTTCACGCACATCTGCACTTAATCATGAACTATGAAACGGCCCGTCAGCCCTGTTTTGTATCTGTGACATGACCGTATAATCTGGACATTGCTGAAGCCATGAGTGCCTCCAAATCTCTTCTTTTGCCAAGTTTATCCAAGTGTTCGTGATCACAGCCAGAGTCAGAACCATGGGTAATAGCTGCTGTTCATATTACCTCCTCAACTAGTACACGATAGTGCCGACCACTTTTTCGTTTTCTTTTCTATAGACTGTATATATGCCATCTTTTAGTCCATGTCTCCTTTTTTAGATTTCATTTGTTAGTTTAAATATACCTTTTGCATGCATCTTTGTATTGTTATTTATGGAACACATTTGGTCAAATGAAACAATGAAAACTGTTTCACATTTTCAGTATAGGTACCATAGTTATTCTGATTCCAAATTTTTTTTTGTATTTTATCCATATGAAATAAAGAAAAAAAGGTTTATTAGGACCATCTGTTACCAGACGTTTAGTTTTTCTGCATTTGGTTTATGATTCTGTGTCATCGGATTCTGCGCTCTTGTGATGTCTTTGTATAATGTTATATTCACTTCTGGGAATGAATCGGTTATTCACCTGGTTTAATCACGTGTCAGTCGATAGTGTCCCCTCATTTCATCCATTTTTCATCCCACGATCTCCTGCTGAACGGGGCCGTTCTGACCCCTGCAGGAAGCTGCGGCTGACATGTCCCCTCCATGTATCTCTATGGCATACATGGTGGGGGTGTGTTGGCCACCACTCTGTTGAGGGTCAGCATGCCCCTTCCAGCAGACTGCCGGGGCCCCGTACAGGAGATCACAGGGGGGTCCCAGTGGTTGGACCCCCTGTGATCTATAACTATATGTAAGGGATAAGTTATGTTTTACTACAGAGTGTATGCTCCAAAGGAAACTAACCCTAAAAACTTAGTGAACCCCTCCCAAAAATTTTTTTTTATAACCAATTAAAATTCTAAGTGCACACATTAATATGGTGTATTAAAAATACAATGGCCCAGATTTATGAATGTGAGAGAAAAACTGGAGTGATTGTTTAAACCGTGAGAGCTCCTTAAGATATAAAGAATGAGCTGTGATTGGGTGTTATGGAAATGTCAGTCCAGTTTTTCTTTCATACATATTAAATCTGGGCAAATGTGTACTACTTAGCTATAGAGACTATTAAGAGATCCACTCTATAATTATTTATTTAATTTAATGGTTTCAGTAATTAGCCTATTCTTAAGGAATTAGATTAATTAGGAATTCAGCGCTGCAACACTTACTGTTATATCCCAAGTTCAGTATAATTCTCTCCCGAAATCAGAATGGCTGATTCCCTACACTGAACCCTTAACCCCTTAAGGACTTAGGGCGTACCAGTACGCCCCCGTTCCCGATGAGTGTGGGTGTACCTGTATGCCCTGATCCCGCTAACAGGGTTTAAACGGTTTTCATGAGCGGAGAACGGGTTAAACCCCGTAGGTCCCGGTTGCTACGGGCAACCAGGACCCACGGTTAATGCAGGGCACCGCCGATCGGGCCTATGCCCGGCATTAACCCTTTAGACACCGCAATCAAAGTTGATCAAGGTGTCTAAACTGAAAGTGAAACCATCCCTGCGGATCAGTGGAGCTGATCGGGACTATCGCAACAGAATCGCGATGTCCTGATAAGCTTACTGGACTACGGGAGAGACCTCAACTGCCTCCTCTTCGTCCGATTGCCGATCCACTGCTCAATGCCTGTGCAGCAGGCTAGAGTAGCAGAGCGCCGGTAACACTGATCAATGCTTTGCTATGAAATAGCATTGAACAGTGTATGCAATCAAAAGATTGCATGGTATAGCTATAAAAAAAATCATATGTGGTACCGCTGTGTGTGTGAATGTCCGAACTATTAAAATGTAAGGTTAGCTAAACCGCACGGTCGATGGCATACATGTAAAAAAATACCAGAGTCCAAACTTGTGAATTTTTGGTCACTTCATATGCCATAAAATATTAATAAAAAGCTTTCAAAAGTCCCATCAAAACAAATATGGTACCGATAAAAACTACAGACCACGGCACAATAAATAAGCCCTCATATGTTGAAAAATAAAAAAGTTATAGGGGTCAGAAGATGACAATTTTAAACATACAAATTTTGGTGCATGTAGTTATAATTTTTTTTAAAGTCGTAAAATAAATAAAACCTACATCAATTGGGTATCCTTGTAACAGTATGGACCTACAAAATAAAGATAATGGCCCTCATTTACTAAGAGTGTTGTGTAGGTTTCTTTGTGGGTTTTAATTCCCTACAATTTATTTTCCACGGTATTTACTAAGGTTTTCCTACATTTTCCACTTTCCCTACACTTTGCTTTTTTTACACATGCTCTGATCTGTTTGGTTTTCCTCAGCTCAAATGCAATAAATTTTCTGTGGAAACCTTAGTAAATCTGTTGGGTTTTTGTGAAAATGTCGGGAACACGCCCATTTTCTGAGACCACGCCCCCTTTCCCATCAGCCATGCCCCTTTTTCGGGTTTTCTTAGCAAAATGGAGAGTTAGTCAGGAGTTCTTTCATTTCTGGCGCAAAATCTGGCACAGACAGAATTTCTGGCGCAATGCGACTGAATCTGGTGCGCAGCCCATCAAAACATGCAATAGTAAATGAGGGCCAATGTGTCATTTTTACCGAAAAGGGCACTTCGTAGAAACCGAAGCCCTAAAAATTTGGGTGTTTTAGGTTATAAAACCGCAGATTAGGTTATAAAAAATGTCATTACAAAGTACAATTGGTGACGCAAAAGCAAGCCCTTATATGGCTCTGTAGGTGCAAAATTGAACGCGTTATAATTTTTAGAAGATCACGGCCCCGTGATCGACAGTAATCAGACCCGCAGCGAACATGCTCCGGAGACTGATTACAAACGGGGTGCCGCATGCAAGATCACGGGGGTCCCCAGCGGCGGGACTCCCGCGATCAGGCATCTTATCCCCTATACTTTGGATAGGGGATAAGATGTCTAAGCACCGGAGAACCCTTTTAATTGTAGTCCTTCAGCTGTTAGATACTTAGATTTTTTTTAAATTCACACTATAGACCTTCCCAGTGTTTGGCCAAACTAACCAGCTTTGTCAGGGTAGTGAGTAGTACCTCTACCTTTGACAAATCTGGTTAGTCCAGCGAAACATCATGGAGGTCTATAGTATCTTTTAAAAGCAAAGTATCTAACGCCTGAAGGACTACAATAAAGGGTTAAGTGTAGGGAATCAGCCATTTTGATTTTGGGAGAGAATTATACTAAACTTGGGATATAACAATAAGTGCTGCTCTCATTTACTATAGAGCAGAGATTTAAACCGGCCATCACACACCAATACACATTTCAATAATAGCATTAGACCGTATATGCCGGCGTATAAGACGACTGGGTGTATAAGACGACCCCCAAATTTTACAGTTAAAATGTAGAGTTTGGGATATACTCGCCATATAAGACTACCCCGCTACCGCAATGTACAGTACCTTGTAGTTCCCCCCACATTAGGTAGGCAGCATGTTCCCTCACATTATGTTGGCAGTATAGTTTCCCCCACATTAGGTAGGCAGTATAGTTCCTCCCACATTAGGTAGGCAGTATAGTTCCCCCCACGTTAGGTAGGCAGCATGTTCCCCCACATTAGGTAGGCAGTATAGTCCCCCCCCCCCACATTAGTTAGGCAGTATAGTTCCCCCCCCCCCACATTAGGTAGGCAGCATGTTCCCCCACATTAGGTTGACAGTTCCCCCACATTAGATTGCCAGCTCCCCAACATTAGGCCGGGAGTTCCCCAACATTAGTAGGCAGCTCCCCCACATTTGTAGGCAGCTCCCCCCATAATAGTAGGCAGTTTCCCCACAATAGTAGGCAGTTTCCCCACAATAGTAGGCAGCTCCCCCCACATTTGTAGGCAGCTCCCCCATAATAGTAGGCAGCTCCCCCCATAATAGTAGGCAGCTCCCCCCATAATAGTAGGCAGCTCCCCCATAATAGTAGGCAGCTCCCCCATAATAGTAGGCAGCTCCCCCCATAATAGTAGGCAGCTCCCCCTATAATAGTAGGCAGCTCCCCCCATATTAGTAGGCAGCTCCCCCCATATTAGTAGGCAGCTCCCCCCATAATAGTAGGCAGCTCCCCCCATAATAGTAGGCAGCTCCCCCCATAATAGTAGGCAGCTCCCCCCATAATAGTAGACAGCTCCCCCCATAATAGTAGGCAGCTCCCCCCTTAATAGTAGGCAGCTCCCCCTATAATAGTAGGCAGCTCCCCCCCATATTTTTGGGCAGCTCCCCCCCATAATAGTAGGCAGCTCCCCCCATAATAGTAGGCAGCTCCCCCCATAATAGTAGGCAGCTCCCCCCCCCCATAATAGTAGGCAGCTCCCCCCATAATAGTAGGCAGCTCCCCCTATAATAGTAGGCAGCTCCCCCCTATAATAGTAGGCAGCTTGCCCCCATAATAGTAGGCAGCTCCCCCTATAATAGTAGGCAGCTCCCCCTTAATAGTAGGCAGCTCCACCCATAATAGTAGGCAGCTCCCCCCACATTAGGTTGTCAGCTCAACCCCCCTTCCCCACCGACATACAGCGTCAGCCTCCAGCCATATAAAGTGTATGGCTGGAGGCTGTATGTCTGTACTGCCCCCACTGTGATCCAGTCACCGCTCCTCCGGCTCGGGGTCACATCTACTGCTATGGCCTATGGACCATAGCAGGAGATGCCAGTACCGGGTGACCGGAACACTGAAGAAGATAACGCGCCGCCGGTCACTTACCATTCCCTGGCCAACGTGCGTCCTCCTGCGATGATCCTGCGGTCCTCCTGGTCCTCCTGCATCTCTATGGTAGTACGTCAGTGACGTCCTGTGCGTACAACCATAGAGGCGGAGGACCAGGAGGACCGGAGGATCATCACAAGTGACCGGCGGACATCCTTATGTCCCGTAAAGATTTTTCGGCACACAGGGATGTCCGGGATAGGAATACTTCTTTTTGTGTGTCCGGCCCGGCTCCCGTGTGCGGCTGCAGGCGGGGGCCGGCCATAGCAGGTAAAAACTAATACTGTCTACTAAAAACCAGGGGGCCTCCAGCTGTTGTGAAACTACAACTCCCAGCATGCCCGGACAGCCTTTGCCGGTCCGGGCATGCTGGGAGTTGTAGTTTCTCAACAGCTGGAAGCCCCCTGGTTTTTTTGTATCAGTAATTAGTTTTTACATGCTATGGCCGGCCCCCGCCTGCAGCCGCACACGGAAGCTGGGCCGGGCATATAATCATAGGTATTCCCATGCCAGACAGCAGTACCCGGCGTATAAGATGACCCCCGACTTTTCAGAAGAAAATTTGGGGTTAAAAAGTCATCTTATACGCCGGGATATACGGTACATTTGTAGCCATACACAAACATAAATAGTAAAAAGTACTAGGTAGAAAGAGTAAAATACTCCTATTTTGACATCTGCTTGGCAGCGTATCATTCCACAAATGTCAGGGTAAAATCAAACAAAAAAAATTCCAGCATTAATGAAAAATAATGACTAATTAATATAAAAGATAAGTAGTGGTTTATTTTTTAGATTGTGTCATAACTCACGGTAAGATAACTATGAAAGCTAGCCACTCTTAATCATGGAAAATCTTGTCAAAACCTAAATCTTTAAAGCGTGCTTAAAATTTTAAGTACATCATGCTATAAATGTCTTAGGAGCTATAAATGCGTGTAATGATTGCAGTAAAGATTTTAAAATAAACATTTTGGCTGCATTTCCTTTTATATAATTTAGATGTAAATAGTTCTGCAGATCCTTTACAAACTCTTAAAGACGTTTTGCAGCTTGCGCTGCTATAAGGACTGACAACTTTATAAGGATTTTTGTGATATGTACTGCAGTCATTATTTGTTGTGGTTTTGTCATTTTTAACCTTCTCTGGTTCATGAGAGAAAAACTGATGTTTGCATTATGAAATCTGACAGTGTAAACATACACATTCATATATATCTAGCATCACACTTCATAAAGGAACATTTTTGTTTAGAGACCTCTTTCTATTGCCAACATAATTGCATAATGCTAGGTTTCCACAGTTTTTTTTTTTTTGCAGTTTTTTCATTTATTTTGTTTTTACAAAAAACGCCAGAAAAACTGCCAGTGAATTTCCCTGCGCTTTGGTGTTTTTCCTGGTGTTTTTTCTGGCATTTATCCCCTTTATGTGGAAATTGAATTTTATTAGGTACCAAAAAATAAAGATTATAATGGGAGAAATTGTAGGGAACTAATTTTATGTATTTTTTAGAACAATTTTTTTTTTTTTTTTTTTTTTTTTTTAGCAAGGAACCCATTATGTGAGCAGGCAGGGACTGAAAAATGCACCCGACAATATAAAAAATGGCTAAGGGGTCCATGTGATTTTTTTTAAATTACATTTTTTTCCATTTTTTTGTTAACTTTTTTTTTTTATATATATAATTAATGTATTTAATAATGTATTTAAAGGGGTACTCCAGTGGAATTTTTTTTTTAATCAACTGGTGCCAGAAAGTTAAACAGATTTGTAAATTACTTCTATAAAAAAAAAAAAAATCTTTACCCTTTTTTGTCTTGTCCACAGTGCTCTCTGCTGACACCTCTGTCCATGTCAGGAACTGTCCAGAGCAGCATAGGTTTTCAATGGGGATTTTCTCCTGATACGGCATAATGTGTCCTCAGAGAGAACTGTAGACAAGACAA
Source organism: Hyla sarda (assembly GCF_029499605.1). Lineage (NCBI taxonomy): Eukaryota > Metazoa > Chordata > Amphibia > Anura > Hylidae > Hyla > Hyla sarda. Next base: position 110,168,368 of record NC_079193.1, on the reverse strand, counting down.
TTTTTTTTTATTTTTTTAAAGAAAATAATTTCCTCTGTAGCATACAGCTGCTAGAAAGTACTGGAAGGGTAAAGATTTTTTAATAGAAGTCATTTACACATCTGTTTAACTTTCTGGCACCAGTTGATTTAAAAAAAAGTTTTGCACCGGAGTACCCCTTTAACCTCTTAACCCCTTAAGGACCAATGGCATACAGGTACGCCTTTGCTCCCTGGTACTTAAGGACCAAGGGCGTACCTGTATGCCCGTGGGAATTTCTGTCCCCGCTGCGCATCGGGCGGGGACCGGACCAGGGTGACTGCTGATATCTATCAGCAGGCACCCCGTGCAAATGCCCAGGGGGTCATCAGACCCCCCATGCCCCCATGTCGCAAATTCACACTTGCGATTTGCGCGATTCCGGGTCATTACGGGTCTATGGTGACCCGGAATATAAAGGGGATCGCAGGTGTCTAAGACACCCACAATCCCCCTGAAGAGATAGGAGTGAGGTGGCAAGGGTGCCACTCCTCCTATCCCTGCTATTGGTGGTCTAGACGCGACCACCAATAGCAGATCGGGGGCGGGGGTTAACTTTAGTTTTCCCCGTTCTGCCCACCCACAATAGGCGGGGCAGAACGGGGAAATGACAGAGGACCGGCGCTGGAGTCCACTTACCGATCTGCGGAGGCTGCGGGCGACGATCAGCGTCGGAGATCGTCGGGCGGCGATGTCGTGCAGCAAGCTCCCTGGATCCGACGGAAGCCAGTAAGTTGCCTTTCAACATCTGGAGGGCTGCAGTCCGAGACCACTATATAGTGGTCTCTATACTGTAGCACTCCAGATGTTGCAAAACTACAACTCCCAGCATGCCCAGACAGCTGTTTGGGCATGCTGGGAGTTGTAGTTTTGCAACAGCTGGAGGGCTACAGTTTGAGACCACTATATGGTAGTCTCTGAACTATAGCCCTTCAGATCTTGCAAAACTGCAACTCCTAGCATGCCCACACAACTGTTTGCTGTCTGGGCATGCTGAGATTTGTAGTTTTGCAGCATCTGGAGGGCCACAGTTTGCAGTGGTCTCTATACTGTAGCTCTCCAGATGTTGCAAAACTGCAAATCCCAGCATGCTGGGAGTTGTAGTTGCGATCCCTCCAGCTGTTGCATAACTACATCTCCCAGCATGCCCTTCGGTGATCAGTACATGCCGGGAGTTGTAGTTTTTCAACAGCTGGAGGCACACTGGTTGGAAAATATTGAGTTAGATAACAGAACCCAACTGAAGGTTTTCCAACCAGTGTGCCAGTGTGCAAAAGTACAACTCCCAGCATGCACGGTCTGTCAGTAGATGCTGGGAGTTGTAGTTTTGAAACAGCTGGAGGTTTGCCCCCCCCCCCCATGTGAACGTACAGGGTACATTCACATGGCAGGCTTACAGTAAGTTTTCTGCTTCAAGTATGAGCTGCGGCAAATTTTTCGCCGCAGCGCAAACTCCTAGCAGGTAACTCACTGTAAACCTCCGCCAGTGTGAATGTCCCCTAAAAACACTACACTACACTCCACTAACACATAATAAAGGGTAAAACACAACATATATACCACCTTACACTCCCCCCCCCCCTCAATAAAAATAAAAAATGTATTTTACAGCAGTGTTTCCAAAACGGAGCCTCCAGCTGTTGCAAAATAACAACTCCCAGCATTTCTGGACAGCCACTGACTGTCCAGGCATGCTGGGAGTTTAGCAACAGCTGAAGGCACCCTGTTTGGGAATCACTGGCATAGAATACCCTATGTCCACCCCTATGCAATCCCTAATTTAGTCCTCAAATGCGCATGGCGCTCTCTCACTTCGGAGCCCTGTCGTATTTCAAGGAAACAGTTTAGGGCCACATATGGGGTATCTCCGTACTCGAGAAATTACACTACAAATTTTGGGGGGCTTTTTCTCCTTTTACCCCTTATGAAAAGGAAAAGTTTGGGTCTACACCAGCCTGTTAGTGTAAAAAAAAAATTTACTTTTTATTTTCACAAAAGGTAAAAGGAAAAAAGACCCCCAAAATTTGTAACGCAATTTCTCCTGAGTACGGAAATACCCCATATGTGTGCTTAAAATGCTCTGCGGACGCACAACAAGGCTCAGGAGTGAGAGCGCACTATGTACATTTGAAGCCTAAATTGGTGATTTGCACAGGGGTGGCAAATTTTACAGCGGTTCTGACATAAACGCAAAAAAATAAATACCGACATGTGACCCCATTTTGGAAACTACACCCCTCACAGAATGTAACAAGGGGTATAGTGAGCCTGAACACCCCACAGGTGTTTGACAAATTTTCATTAAAGTTGAATGGGAAATTGAAAAAAAAAAAATGTTTTCACTAAAATGCTGGTGTTACCCTAAATTTATCATTTTCACAAGGGAAAAAAGAAAAAAAAGCCCCCCAAAATTTGTAACCCCATTTCTTCTGAGTAAGAAAATACCCCAAATGTGGATGTAAAGTGCTCGGCGGGCGAACTACAATGCTCAGAAGAGAAGGAGCGCCATTGGGATTTTGAAGAGAAAATTTGTCTGGAATTGAAGGCCACGTGTGTTTACAAAGTTCCCATAGTGCCAGAACAATGGACACCCCCCCCACATGTGACCCCATTTTGGAAACTACACCCCTCACGTAATGTAATAAGGGGTACAGTGAGCATTTACGCCCCACAGGTGTCTGACAGATTTTTGGAACAGTGGTGCGTGAAAATGAAAAATTAAATTTTTCATTTGCTCAGCCCACTGTTCCAAAGATCTGTCAAATGCCAGTGGGGTGTAAATACTCACTGCACCCCTTATTAAATTCTGTGAGGGGTGTAGTTTCCAAAATGGGGTCACATGTGGGGGGGTCCACTGTTCTGGCACCATGGGGGGCTTTGTAAACGCACATGGCCCCTGACTACTATTCCAAAAAAATTCACTCTTCAAAAGCTCAATGGCGCTCCTCCTCTTCTGAGCATTGTAGTTCGACCGCAGGGCACTTGACGTCCACACATGGGGTATTTCCATACTCAGAAGTAATGGGGTTACAAATTTCGGGGGATATTTTCTGCTATTAACCCTTGCAAAAATGTGAAATTTGGGGGGAAACACACATTTGAATGTTTTTTTTTTTTTACATATGCAAAAGTTGTGAAACACCTGTTGGGTATTAAGGCTCACTTAATTCCTTGTTACGTTCCTCAAGGGGTCTAGTTTCCAAAATTAAGCGGATCCCTCCAGGGAACAAACCAGGATAGAGGCAGCGCACAGGACTTCAAAGGTAAAATGGTTTATTTACCCGGCATGCAACGCGTTTCGCTGGATAACCAGCTTCATCAGGCATGCCTGATGAAGCTGGTTATCCAGCGAAACGCGTTGCATGCCGGGTAAATAAACCATTTTACCTTTGAAGTCCTGTGCGCTGCCTCTATCCTGGTTTGTTCCCTGGAGGGATCCGCTTAATTTCTTCGCCTGTGTGTCCAGGAGCAGCTGCCGCTCTTCGCCCGTTGCAGGGTCACTTCACGCCTTCACCATAGTTGTACTTGGTCGCAGTACAACTAGACTTGGTGAGCAAGTTCTCTTGTCTATTATCTTTGCTTTTACATTACGCTATCACACTAGGAGCGCTCTCCTTGTTTGTCTATTGTAGTTTCCAAAATGGTATGCCATGTGTGTTTTTTTTTTTTTTGCTGTTCTGGGACCATAGGGGCTTCCTAAATGCAACATGCCCAACAAAAACCATTTCAGAAAAACGTACTCTCCAAAATCCCCTTGTTGCTCCTTTGCTTCTGAGCCCTCTACTGCACCCGCCGAACACTTTACATAGACATATGAGGTATGTTCTTACTCGAGACAAATTGGGCTACAAATACAAGTATAAATTTTCTCCTTTTACCCCTTGTAAAAATAAAAAAATTGGGTCTACAAGAAAATGCAAGTGTAAAAAATGAAGATTGTGAATTTTCTCCTTCACTTTGCTGCTATTCCTGTGAAACACTTAAAGGGTTAAAACGCTGACTGAATGTCATTTTGAATACTTTGGGGGGTGCAGTTTTTATAATGGGGTCTTTTGTGGGGTATTTCTAATATGAAGACCCTTCAAATCCACTTCAAACCTGAACTGGTCCCTGAAAAATAGTGAGTTTGAAAATTTTGTGAAAAATTTGAAAATTGCTGCTGAACTTTGAAGCCCTCTGATGTCTTCCAAAAGTAAAAACTTGTCAATTTTATGATGCAAACATAAAGAAGACATATTGTATATGTGAATAAAAAAAATGTATTTGGAATATCCATTTTCCTTACAAGCAGAGAGCTTCAAAGTTAGAAAAATGCAAAATTTTCAATTTTTTCATAAAATTTTGGGATTTTTCACCAAGAAAGGATGCAAGTTACCACAAACATTTACCACTATGTTAAAGTAGAATATGTCATGAAAAAACTGTCTCGGAATCAGAATGATAACTAAAAGCATTCCAGAGTTATTAATGTTTAAAGTGACAGTGGTCAGATGTTCAAAAAACGCTCTGGTCCTAAGGTGTAAAATGGCCTGGTCCTTAAGGGGTTAAGGACCCGTGACGCATGCGTACGTCATGAGTCCGCTCCTGATCTATAACGCAGGGCCACGGCATGGCCCTGCGTCATAGCAGGTCGGGCCCGGCCTCTAACAACGGCCGGGACCCATGGCTAATAGCGCGCGGCATTGATCGCGGTGCCGCGCAGTATTAACCCTTTAGATGCGGCGTCTAAAGTGAAAGTGAAACCATGCCGGTTAGCTCAGGGAGCTGCTCGGGATTGCCGCAGCGAAATCACAGCATCCTGAACAGTTTACATGACAGGCGTAGATTTTGGGGTAAAATGACTGACGTCATTACATAGTAGAATTGGTGGCGCAAAAAATAAGCCATCATATGGATTTTTAGGTACAAAATTTGAAGAGTTATGATTTTTTAAAGGTAAGGAGGAAAAAACAAAAATGCAAAAACGGAAAAACCCCGGGTCCTTAAGGGATTAAAGCCTTTTATTAATTTAATGTAAAATCAGTACAGTGTAATGTTTTCTTTAAACTATATTCCTGCACACTACTTTGTTCCTATTACTACTCCCAGTATGGAACAGAGTGTGCTCTATGTTGGGAGCAGCAGTACCTGCACTATGGACAGATTGCCCGGGGTCTCACTCCTGAGACCCTTTGCGATCGTCACTTATATTCCTGAGATGAGGATGGCACTCTGCAGAGCTCCGCATCTCTGCTCTTTACTTCGGCCGGCCAGTGATGTGAATAGAACTTCACAGCACTGATTCATATTTACCGCTTAGAGCGGTGATTGGCCAGAGGAATTCCGCCATGTGCACATACCCTTAGGATGTGTTCATATCATGATTCTACATCCTGTTGAAGTGTTAGAAAAAGGCTACCAATTAGGCCCCAGTTACACTGCCACGATTTGTGGTGCAACAGGTTCATATTAACTATTGAGTGACAGCTATAGCCCACAAGATTGCATACAGCTCAAAGTGTAGACTTAGACGGCAGCTGTAGCTTGTTAAAATCGATTTTTTTTTTAATTCAATGTAATTTATTTCCCGTGATGCAATGCGTTTTGCTGCGGGAAAGCAGCTTCATCAGGCATGAATGAAGCAGCTTCATCAGGCATGTTGCCTGATGAAGCTGCTTTCCCGCAGCGAAACCCCTTGCAACTTGGGAAATAAATTACTTTTGGTTTTATCTGATCTTCATTCCGTTTGTATCCTGCGCCACGTGGAGCCGGCGTTCTCCTTGATGCCAGACTGATTGAATACCTTGCCTAGCTGGAGGGCTGCGGATACACTACCTCTTGATGCGCTTACCATTGTTGTGTATGACGTTACACAACCACATCTGGTGAGCTGCTGTCTTATTTCTCTTTTATACTGATTATCTCTTTTATCACACCAAGAAGCGTTCTCCCTTTTCTCCCCTTAGACCGTTAAGTGGTTAAGGAAGGTTGATTACCTTGTCTTACTACATGAACGTGTTCCTGAATTATCACTGAAAATCCAAATATGAAAAAGAGGAGCTTTGGTACTTAGGTGTTCTGTCTGTTCAGCTCGGCCTTGTGCAATGCCCTCTTCATAGACCTGAGCTCCATTCTATACAGGAAACATGTGACCTCCTCTCAATTTCTTTATGTTTTAACACTAGATTCAGCAGAATTCCAGACAGATATTCAGCCGTGTGAACATAGTCTAAAAATACCACTAGAAGGTAACAAAACTACCAAAAAAAAACATGCGGGTAGGGTGTTTCATGTTGACTTCCAGGTAACATCTGGCTGTAGTGGTAGTGTTTTGGCCCAAAAAACATCATCAGCAACAATCAGCAAGTATGGCTTTTCTGAGTTGTGTTTTTTCTTTTTTTTGCGAAAAAACATTGGTCATTTATAACCTGATTTATAACACTAATAATCTATCACTGCAGCAGTAGATTTCAATTACACTATAAGCACACATTTGGGACATAAACTGATATGAATGACTTTATTTTTGTAATAGGCACTGTTAGATTCTAAGGACTCGTTTACACGCGTGGATTTCTTTTCAAACTTGCAGCTGATCTCCACTGTTGAAAATCCGCCTCAGACCCTATTGACATTAATTTGGTCTGCGGTGGATTTTCAACAGCAGAGAGTCCGCTGGCGAAAATCTGCTGCGGATAGCACATGGAGACCCTGTCCCTTTTCAAACTCGCAGCAGGAGATCCGCTCGTGTAAACGGGCCCTAAAACTTCTTAGTGTTTTACATCTTGGCTGTTGTACATCTTGTTGTATAGATGTTGTACATCTTGGCAAAACATTCATAGCACGGGGATTGCTAAATTAGCTGCAAGCAAAAAAAAACAATGAATCCCTTTCGAACACTACTTTGTATGATCCCTCACTACTTTGTATGATGTGACTTCTCTGCAAATTTTACCCCGCTGCTCAAAAAAAAAAAGGGGGTTACCTTTATTTAACCCCTTAACGACCACGGACGTATATTTACATCCGTGGCTGGCTCCCGCGATATAACGCGCGGTCATGTGGTGACCACGTGTCATATCAGGTCGGTCCCGGCATGTAACTGAAGCTGGGACCCGGGGATAATAGCACGTGGCAGCGATCGTGGTTCCGCGTGCTAATAGCGTTAGACACAGCGTTCAAAGTTGAACGCCGCATCTAAAACGAAAGTAAAACCTTCCCGGCTGCTCCCGGCAGTGAAAATGCGGTGTCCAGATCAGCTAGGACGTGAGCGGAGGGTCACTCGCCTTGATCCGGCACGTCCGATCGGTGATTGATTGCTCCAAGCCTGAGATTCAATGACAATTTTAAACCTATACATTTTCCTGTATGTAGTTATGATTTTTTCCAGAAATACAACAAAATCAAACCTATATAAGTAGGGTATCATTTTAATTGTGTGGACCTACAGAATAAAGATTAGGTGTCATTTTTACCCAAAAAAGTACTGCGTAGAAACGGAAGCCCCCACAATTTCGTTGCACAATGTTTTTTTTTCCCGTTTCGCCATAGTTTTTTGGGTAAAATGACTGATGTCACTGCAAAGTAGAATTGGTGGTGCAACAAAAAAGCCATCATATGGATTTTTAGGTGAAAAATTGAAAGGGTTATGATTTTTAAAACGTGAGGAGGAAAAAACGAAAGTGCAAAAACGGAAAAACCCGTGGTCCTTAAGGCATTGAAATGCTCTCCTCAGCCATTTTTTAAAGAAATGTCTGGGCTGTTATAGATATGCACCAAACATAAAAAAAAAAAAAAAAAAAATCACACATCATATTAGGACAACCACTGCAAAGTGAAAAAAACAAGTGTGCACCAAAGTTTTGCCAAAATCACTTTAGCAAAAAACAGACATTTCTGCAACTTTTCTACACCAAAAATGGCTCTAAACCTGTTAATAAATTTCCTCCAATGTGTATTAAATATTGGTGTTTTTTGTTTCCCCCTCATTACTTAAATTGAAATCCTTAAGTCACATGATGGAAGAATCAGATGACTTTCAATGAAAAAAAAAATGGGGATAAAATGCAAAAGTAAAAAGGTCAATACTAAAAGCACTTTTTTGGGGGGAAAAAGCCACAAAAACTGTATCTTGGAAGAAAAAAATGAGGGGGCAATTTTATGTTGTGTTTTTTTTTTCTTGCCCCAAAAAATCGCTAAACAAAATTGTGTGTTATCCCAGCGTTATGGTAAGTTATACCAATATGTGTAAAAAGCTAACATATATTAACTTTGTATGCTGTGAGATCCCATGTAGTCTATTAAGGACGTAGTACTAAGCATAGTACTCCTACTGGTTACAGTAGGAATATTGTGATTGAGATAGATAGATAATTAGCTTGTAATAAATTTATAGAAATATATTTTTTTATTTATATTCCACAATGTTGTGCGGAGTTTGTCATCGTGAATTTATATATAACTTCTTGTAAGGGGAAGTTCTTTCTGTAGTTTTGCTGCAGTCATTGAATTACATGAAAAGTAATAGAATAAAGATGCATTTATAATCGGGGAAATAAAACAGACCGTTTCTCTTAGATGCTGGGTAAAGAACAATCTCTCATTTTAATATCTATTCACATGAATCCATAATGAACATTAGACTCATCATTTGTACAAAATCATTGTTATATGTGGGAAATTACATTCCTTTACTCAGCCGCTAGATTAACGTGTGGTGTATTTAGATGATCTTCAGGCCTTTGGAGAGAAGGGAAAAAAATAATTACTGAAGTACAAAATGGTTTAATCTTGTTTCTTTGTAAAAGAGCTGACAGCATTGTTCACATTTACACTGGAAAAAGAAAAATCGGACTCATTCAGCAGCTTAGGCCAATTTAAAAGTGACCCATGTGAATCTCTGAGATGATAAATTAGGTCAAAGGAACTAGAAATGTTTGTCATATTGTAAACCTTGTTCCACTGAAACTAAGGTGAGGAAAATTAATTGTAAGCTTTCCAAACAGGGATTTTGTTTGCAACTAGACAAATACCCTAAGCCTAGAATTCCTAACATGGTAAATATTTGGTACTCTTGATGTAAAAACAACAAATGGTGTATTAAAAAAAAAAAAAAATTCAGTAAAATAGCTGTCAAATAATGGTAAAAATTATGATTACATATAATAAACATGCACAATACCAGTTACAATAAATTAATCCAATTATCAATGTATGGGTTATTATTGTTGTGTATAAATGAGCATAAATTAATCTGGGTTAACCTCTTGGGGACTCAGGGCGTACCTGTACGTCCTGAGTCCCGCGATATAAGGCGGGTGACCCCGCGTTATATTGGGTCGGTCCCAGCGTCTAACGGTTGCTGGGGCTAATAGCGCGCATCACTGATTGTGGTGATACACGCTATTAACCCTTTAGACGCTCCGTTCAAAGTTGATGATCGCCGTGTTTAAACTGTAAAAAAAAAAAATAAATAAAAAAGCATTCCCGGCAGCTCAGTTGGATTGATCGGAGCCCCCGCAGTGAAACTGCGGTGTTCCAATCAGCTTGGAGCAGAGGGTCCGTTACCTGCCTCCGGCGCATCCGATTGGCGATTGATTGCTCCAAGCCTGATTTCCAGGCTTGAGCAATCAACCGCCGATGACACTAATCAATGCAATGCTATGGCTTTGCATTGAACAGTTTTTGCAATCAATGTACTGCATGCTATAGTCCCATCCCCCCTTTTCCCATAAAAAAATGTAAATAAATATAAACATATGTGGTATTGCCACGTGTGCGTAAATGTCCAAACTATAAAAATATATTGTTAATTAAACCGCAGGATAAATGCCGTATATGCAAAAACTTCCAAAATAGCGTATTTTTGGTCACTTTTTATACCATAAAAAAAAGCAAACAAATAGTCTGATCCAAACAAAAATGGTACCGATAAAAACTTCAGATCACAGTGCAAAATTGGGCCTTGATACCGCCCATATGCAAAAAAAATACGGGTCAGAAGATGACAATTTTAAACTTATTAAGTTTCCTGCATGTAGTTATGATTTTTTTTTTTAGAAGTAATACAAAATCAAACCAATATAAGTAGGGTATAATTTTAATCATATGGACCTATAGAATAAAGAGTAGGTGTAATTTTTACCAGAAAATGTACTGCGTAGAAACAGAAGCCCCCAAAAGTTACAAAATGGCATTTTTTTCTTCAATTTCATTGCACGATGATTTTTTTTTTTTGTTTCGCTGTAGATTTTTGGGTAAAATGACTAATGCAGTTACAAAGTAAAATTGGTGGCGCAAAAAAAAGCCATAATTTGGGTCTGTAGGTGCAAAATTGAAAGTGCTATGATTTTTAAGAGGTGATGAGTGCAAAAAAACGGAAAAACCCTGAGTCCCCAAGGGGTTAAATTAATATTTATACATTCGCTACACTTTTGGTTTCCTCCATCATACTATAATTTTGTGTATATAGTACCTATGCAGGCCCACGTGTGTGTATATTTACAGATTACAATCAATTCCTTTGTGTGGTCTGATCTTGAGGTCATGTGGTCTTTTTAACAAATTTAAAGGGGTATTTTTATTTGAATATGCTACAGGGGCTGTAAAGTTAGTGTAGTTCGTAATATAGTGTCTGTACCTGTGTTTCATGGTGGTCTCCAAATTCTTCTGTGATTTTTGCCCCAATGTTTATTTTTAACAGCAACAGGTTTCCCCATGTTGCAGTGCAGCCTGAGACATTACATCACTAGTCAGGTGATCAGAGGGAGCTTGTCTTTGCTTCAATGGGTGGAGCGACCACTGGGTGGGAGGGAGATCATTTTGCATGAATTGTAGTTTTGCAACAGCTGGAGGAACCCTGGTTAGAAAACAATGGTCTATTGCATGGAAAGGATCACATGTGTGTTTCAATGGGTGGGGTAGCTGGTGTGTGGGAGGGAGAAAAGTGACCTCGCACTTACAAAAAAAGGAATTATGGCCTTGTAGTTTGAGAGGCGTAGAGAGTCGAGAGGCTGCCATACATCTTAGATGATCAGCCAGTCAATTTCCAGTATATTTTTCCCCACCATTATAAATGCCTATCTTTAGAACTGTGCTAATTATTACCTTGAAAATAAATTGTTCAGTAAATGAGGTTTATCAAGGTTAATTTACCAAATTCCTAAAATTAACACTACATAGTACAGTTAAAAAAAAGAAAATGTCCATCAAGTTCATCTGAGGAGGGGAGAAGATGGATGAAGGCAAGGGGTGTGGGTGGATGAATGGAAGGGGATGCGGTTAACCATAGACAGAAAATCAATACTTCTGCATATGCATTCATTTTATTTTGTTCTAAGAATTTGTCTAAGCCTGTTTTGCAGCCCATCAGCTGTTTTTGCTGTGACCAGCTCCTGAGTAAAATTTTATGTCTCAAACTGAAATAAACATATCAGGTTGCTAATTCAAATAAAATTTGCAGTAACTAAAAAATGACAGAGTCACACTTATCTGATCACTAACAGATTGAGTTTGCATAGTCATGGAGCAAAAAGCACTATACAGTGCGACATAGCAGGCTATGTAATTGTAAGAGAATAATTGCTCTGTTTTATCAAGCTGTTAGGCATAAGATGCTTTCCCTCAATGCCTTTAAATGTACAATAGGAAAATGCAATTATTCCTCTGTAATTATACATCTCGAAATTGTCTAGCAGCACTTGGAACAGGAAGAGCCCAGTACAGGCTCTGATTGCAAAAAAAAAAAAAAAAAAAAGAAACACGCACTGCGGTTTCTTAAAGATATCTGTTGAATTAACGTGGAATATAGAAAGTAGCCACCATGGAGCTTTAAAGTTGAGTTCAAGATTGTTTTTTGCTTGCGCAGTAAAAGTTTTCAATGCTTTTCCAAGAAGTTTAGACCTTTCATTGATAGGATAATATCTTGCTGCAAGAAATATTTTCCAGAGGCATACAATGAACATATGGATTGTTAGAGAGAAAAACACAGGAGGACATTTATATTAGAAGTGCCAATAATGTGTTAGGAATCCTTTTTAATATTCTTAGGTCCTGTCATTGTGGGTTTTATAACTAGTGTCTCTCCAAAATGCTGGGGTATTTACACTTTTTATTATCCTATCTATCAATGTTGGACTGGGACTAAACAGTAGTCCTGACATTAAAATCCCAACAGCCCACATGTAGTATAGTCCTGGCCATTTTATGGGAAAGTAGTGTTGCATAGTTACTGCGGCAGAGAATTTTACCTAGGTTGGTCCCGCATGTCACTCTTCTCAGTGTCAATACTAGTGGTGGGCACTTACAACAGATCCAGTGCAGTTCAACTAAAAAATGCCCGACACTGCTGCTTCCTTGTAATGCTTTTTTAATGTACAGTATGTACTTCTTTTACAAGCTTTTGCATTGAAACAAGCATTACAAAAAAAGGAACAGAGGAACTAGGAACAGAGATTCCTTAATCACACGGTCAGGTGTACACTACCATTGTACAAGCACTAATATAACCAATAATACCACCATAAAGTGACCATGCAGTGGGGGCACATTCTACAGACAAGAGGAAGGGTGACATCCAGTTGTCAACCAGATCCTGGCCAAAAAGAGATTTTCTGTAACTACTGAGTGTTTACATTGGTGTATGAATAAAGAACCACCATATATACTATCTGTATTTGGAATACTTCTTGTTCGTTTATCTATATTGGATTTATTGGGGCCCAAGAATTTGGGTCCTTTGAACCTCTACACCCAGTTATTTTTAAAAGCCATTGCTTGCATGCTGCCATTCTGCTACCTCATTTTCAAAGTCATAAATAAAAATGCTCCATCATTATTTACAATAATGTGCATCAGGAGATATGACAGATCCTCTATAATTCAGCGTCTTACTGGTGAAATTTTCAGTTATCAGAATTGTTCTTTTTCTATTCTTCTTCTTCTGATCCAGACCTCCATGACAACTTCTGGTGACTTCAGAGTTCCCTTTTTCTTTGGCTTCTAACTTGTGCTGATATTTCCAGCCTATAGCAAAACAAATAAATTTAGATACCAACCAGACCCCAGACCTAACCCCTAAGAAAATACAGAACATATACCTTACCCCTATACTAATACAGACCATACCACTTTAAATACAGACCTGTACCTGACCCCATTAAAAATTGCATGCCTAAATTGATCTGACAAAGGCCTCTGTTTGTGGTGTAGGAGAAGATTTGAAAGACTAGCCCATGGAAAGACCGGCTGTAGTGTGTGGCCCTGGTATCTATACTAGTATCAAGTGTATATTGCAAACGGAGCCTAAGAGCTAAAATATTGTACCAAGAGTCACACAGCAGTCATTGTGCAGAGAGTAGAGATTTCTAGAGCTTCCAGAAGCATTGCTACAGTCCTAGAGAATACGAAGCACAAGTCAATGCATATGTCTCCCCAACACACAATAGAATGATTTATGTACATATACTGTATAATTAAACTACAACATAAACAACGTAATTTTCCACAAGGGGCACAGAAACCATCCTTGTGTAATGGATGTTGTGGTTTACCTTTAAATTTACCTGGGGCAACCATATTCTGTAGGTTACTCGCCCGTCTGAAAGTAACTCTAGGAATAGGAGAGATTAACTCTTTAAGGACAGGGTCCTGAAGTATAATTGGCCAGTGTCTATGTAATATTTGTTTAATTTTTGAGGCTTCCTTTTTATAATTGGTCACAAAATTAGTTTTGAATTCAAATGTTTGTATGGATAAAGAACTATCAGAATTATTAGTAGTTTGTTTTTTTGGAGTTACTAAATTATTATTTTTTTTGTTGTAAGAATTAGTAAGGAGTTTTTTCGGGTAACCTTTTTCTAAGAAACGTCCCCTAAGGACAGCAGCCTGCGCATCAAAGTCCTCATCCGAGGTACAATTTTTTGGGATGCTCAGGTACTGCCCATAGGGGACGCCCCTCCGTCATGCTGGATAATGTGCATAATGTGCTGGATAAAATTAAGAAAGCTATTAAAGGGGTACTCCGCCCCTAGACATCTTATCCCCTATCCAAAGGATAGGGGATAAGATGTCAGATCGCCGGGGTCCCGTTGCTGAGGACCCCGGGGATCGCTGCTGCAGCACCCCGCTATCATTACTGCGCAGAGCGAGATCGCTCTGCACGTAATGACGGGCAATACAGGGGCCGGAGCATCGTTACATCACGGCTCCACCCCTCGTGACCTCACGGCCCGCCCCGTCAATACAAGTCTATGGGAGGGGGCGGGGCGGTCGTCACCCCCCCTGCCATAGACTTGCATTAAGGGGACGGGCCGTGATGTCATGAGGGGCGGAGCATTGACGTCACGCTGCTCCGGCTCCTGTATCGCCCTTCATTACGCACAGAGCGAACTCGCTCTGTGCAGTAATGATGGCGGGGTGCCGCAGTGGCGATCCCCGGGGTCCCACACAGCGGGACCACGGCGATCTAACATCTTATCCCCTATCCTCTGGATAGGGGATAAGATGCCAGGGGCGGAGTACCCCTTTAATGTCCACCTTCTTACAGTACGTTTTGGTAGTGATTTGACCTTTTTCAGATCTGGATGATTCCAGATCCAAAAATTGGTCTTCAGGAAGGCTGCAGACCTACATCATCACATTAAACGCATATCCTTGTTTTGTGGGAACGTGCACAACCTGGCAGGGTGAGCCTTTACTTTAACCTCCCTTCCCACACACCTGTGATCCCGTTGATACTCCACAAGGGAGCGTCAGTTTTTTTTCTCTTTTGTTTTACTACTTAGAGCTGGAATTACCACGGCTGCTGGCACCAGACTTGCCCTCCTCCTCATAAAAGGATTTAAAGTTTGCTCATTCCAATTACCAGGCTCGGTCATTGTGCCGCCATGTGACCTCCTTGTTATAATTATTTGGTTGTTATACAGTATTTGTTCACAGTAAACGGTTCGGGCACCTGGGCCACACAGTCATGAGCATCAGGGGAGCTGAGAGGCAGGGGCTGGGACAGGCGATAGCTCGCTGCGTGAGGGACTGCCAGCTCGATTTTAGGATGCAATTACAGTCTTTTTCCCTGCAGAAACTTATACACTGCAGCTATTATATACTATTGCAGCTGAAATTACCACAGCTGCTGGCACCAGACTTGCCCTCCAATGGGTCCTCAAAAAAGGATTTAAAGTTTGCTCATTTCAATTACCAGTCTCTGTCATTGTTCTGCCATGTGATCTCCTCATGCTGCTGGCACATTAAACTTGTTAATCTATTCAAAATCTTCAATTTAAATTTAAAAAATGTACTTTCAATTGTGAGGCCCTATGGTCTCGTCAGGCTGCTGCCACATCCAGGCTCCAAGGAAACGGGTTGGAGTAATTAAAATAAACAATAACATGGCACATGTGTTCAATCTGGTTGTCAAGTGGTTCCTTAAGTCTTCCACCCATCTGCAAGACATCCTAAAAATGGCCAGGAAACCTTGCATGCACTTCAGCTACTGGCACACCACAATGCACACTTAACCCCTTAAGGACCGGGGTTTTTTCCGTTTTTGCATTTTCTTTTTTGCTCCTTGCCTTTAAAAAATCATAACTCTTTCAATTTTGCACCTAAAAATCCATATGATGGCTTATTTTTTGCGCCACCAATTCTACTTTGTAATGACATCAGTCATTCTGCCCAAAAATCTACGGTGAAACGGGAAAAAAAATCATTGTGCCACAAAATTGAAACCCCCCCCCCCCGTTTTGTAACTTTTGGGGGCTTCTGTTTCTACGTAGTACATTTTTCGGTAAAAATGACACCTTATCTTTATTCTGTAGGTCCATACGATTAAAATGATACCCTACTTATATAGGTTTGATTTTGTCAGACTTCTGGAAAAAATCATAACTACATGCAGGAAAATTAATACGTTTAAAATTGTCATCTTCTGACCTCTATAACTTTTTCATTTTTCTGTGTATGGGACGGTATTATGGCTCATTTTTTGCGCAGTGATCTGAAGTTTTTTTTGCATTGATAGGACTTATTGATCGCTTTTTATTCATTTTTATATGAAATAAAAAGTGACCAAAAATGCACTATTTTGGACTTTGGAATTTTTTTGCGCGCACGCCATTGATCGAGCGGTTTAAATAATGATATATTTTTATAATTCGGACATTTCCGCATGCGGTGATACCATATATGTTTATTTTTATTATTATTTACACTGTGGTTTTTTTTATTGGAAAAGGGGGGTGATTCAAACTTTTAATAGGGGAGGAGTTAAATGATCTTTATTCACTTTTTTTTCCACTTTTTTTTTGCAGTGTTATAGGTCCCATAGGGACCTATAACACTGCACACACTGATCTTCATCATTGATCACTGGTTTCTCATAGGAAACCAGTGATCGACGATTCTGCCGCATGACTGCTCATGCCTGGATCTCAGGCACTGAGCAGTCATTCGGCGATCGGACAGCGAGGAGGCAGGTAGGGGCCCTCCCGCTGTCCTGTCAGCTGTTCGGGATGCCACGATTAGCCGCGGCTATCCCGAACAGCCCGACTGAGCTAGCCGGCAACTTTCGCTTTTAGCCGCTCAGCTCTGAGCACGCGGCTAAAGGGTTAATAGCGCGCGGCGCCGCGATCTGCGCTGCACGCTATTAGAGGCGGGTCCCGGCTTCACTATGACGCCGGGCCCACCGTGATATGACGTGGGGTTACTGTGTAACCCCGCGTTATATCAGGAGAGCAGGACCAACGACGTATCGGTACGTCCTTGGTCCTTAAGGGGGTTAAGCTGCTTGTCGTCATATATTAGCTCTGAAATTACCACAAGACTCCAAGGAAACAGTTTTGAGTGAGAAAAATAAACCATAACTGATTAAATAACACATTCACAGCTTCATGTGCAGTTCCACAGTACCAGCCGTGTTTACTTACACTCGAATGGCTTAATATTTTAGACAAGCATAGGATACTGACAGGATCTACCCAGTAGCCCTCCCGGGTCAGGCCTGTACCACTGAGAGGGAGGACAAACTGACACACTACTCTGTCGTTCTGCCACTCTTAGGCCTACATAGGCTGCTGCCACCTCCAGACTGTGTGATTGTGCCGCCATATGGTCTCTTCATACTGCTGCCACACCCAGGCTCTATCATAGTGCAGCCCGCAGCCTCGTCATGTCGTCATGCTGTTGCCTCCTCCAGGCTCTGTCATTGTGCTGCCATGTGATCTCCTTGTTATATTTCTTTGGTTCTCATACAGTATTTTTTCAAAGTAACTGCTTCAGGCACCCGGGACACTCAATCATGTGCATGGGGGGGGGGGCGCTGAGAAGCAGGGGCTGGAACAGGTGGTAGCTGGCCTCGCGGCAGGCCGCCAGCTCGATTTTAAGATACAAGTATGAGCTTTTCCATAGTTTACACTGCAGCAATTATACACTATTGGAGGTGGAATTACCGCGGCTGGTGACACTAGACATGCCCTCCAATGAGTCCTCAAAAAAGCATTTAAAGCTTGCTCATCCCAATTACCAGGCTCTGCCATCGTGCCACCATGTGATCATATTGTTATATTGGTTTTGTAGTAAGACAGTATTTGTTCAAAGTAAACGCTTTGGGGGGGCGCTGAGAGACAGGGTCTGGAACAGGTGGTAGCTCGCCTCGCGGCAGACCGCCAGGTTGATGCTCACAAGACTTGCCCTCCAATGGGTCCTCAAAAAAAGGATTTAAAAAAAGTAAATAAATTAAAATTTTATTTAAGTTAAATAAAAATGTAATGAAAAAATCTCTTTAATCTATTTAGCCATATGGTCTCCCGACCCTGCTGCCACATCCAGATGCTCTGCAGCAGTGATTCTAATAGTGACACCTGTAATCTGCATGTCATACTGAATAACATTATTATTTCACTAACCCAGCACACTTCCTATGTTTGTTACGGCAAGGCAAAATGTTCTACACCCCTATTGAAGCTCTCTGTAGCCCGGAAATAGTCGTTTTTAATAGCGATTCGCCGCAAATAAATTCGGATCAAACCAAATTTTGGGGGGAAATTCGGGGAATCAGCCAAATCGAATGCCACCTGTGTATGGACAATGACATCCAACATGTGATCCCGTTATCAAAAGCAGCCTAAAAGAAAGAGAATGGCAAGTCCCTAGGCTTCCACATTATGAAAGTGTTGTTCCACCATTCACCTGGGGCACCGTGCCAATGCATTGGATCTCTGTTTTAGCCCTTTGGGTATGGGGGCTCTGGCAGTTATCCAGAATGCCTCTCACCCGAACACCAGTCCTGGAGTTGTGACCTGTTTGCTTGACCCTTTCCATAATTCACACAGACGTTAATGGAGAGATCAATGTTCAAGGTCAGTCAACTCTTCCTTAAAGTGTTACTGTCATTAAAAAACAACCTGACATGTCTTGCAAACATACATACCACCAACCAAAGCTTGTATGAAGTACAATACAAAACGTATGCTGTTCTCCACAGCAATTGACAACACCAAAAGATGAGCACAACCTACAATGTAATACAAAAATATAAAATCTTTAAATTTATTAATGCAAATTATAAAATTTCATAAAAAGTTCACAAGGTAATATAATGGCACTAGCACTACACCCATTAGAGAAAATGTAAACACTGGGGTCATTACATAATGGCATACATTGTAATCTAACAATACTGTAAATGCAGTGTAAGCCATTCAAATTGTACAAAAATATAAGGTACAATAACACAGTACATGAATAGCAAGGCATGCTAGTATTAATTTTCCTGAAAGAAACAAAATGCAATCCATATTCAGTACCCACCACATGAACCAATAAGAGTAAAATATGTTGAATACCTGCTAGTCACACACAAAATGGAGAAGGAGTGACTGTGGCATTATCACATAGGCGGTGGACACTGATTGATAATGCATGTTGTGCTCTGTCCAAATGCAACTAAGTGGTTGAGAAACCCTTGTGACATGGCAAGACAAACCCACTCATGATTAGTAATGATAGATGGGGAACTGGGGAGTACATCACGTAATGGCAGCAGCCTAGAGACTTTGGGACTAAGCATGAGCATTAACCAAAGACAAGACACATAGGAGAATGCAGTATAGATTTGATAATAATAAATAAGGAAAGAGTGATTAAGGATAGAGTGAACATGCAGTAAACATGAAAACAATGGTCATCAGTTAGGACTGAATCAGCTGATATTAATTTGCATTGACAAGGGGCTAGACTACTGATAGCTGTTGTCTTGGCTTTCTATGCCTTTTTGTGCCTCCCTTTGTTCATTTGTTCAATATTTTTTCCCTGCGTCATTTCACATTTTTACATAATTTCTGGGCTTGTTTGTTTTGGTTCATTTGTATGTATGGATTACTTGGGTTGTTACCAATATCTGGTGAAAATTTAATGTTAATATCACCATTGGAAATATATTTAGTAAAAAAAATAGTTACGTATTCAATTCTTTTTTTTACCAGCTGTATATAACATAAATATTGAGAATTAAAAATTATTAATAAAAAGTAGAAATGGATAGAATGCAAAATATCAAGCTTTTAAATGAAATGGGGAATCAATAAGCCTCCTTGCCATGTTCCTTTTCCATCTTTTGTGGTCCCATGGTTTAATGCACGGCCCCATACTAAGTTCCAATGTTGTATCTTTTTTCATAAGAATGGCTTGTAGCACAGAGCTTTCCTTAATTTTATTAGTAAAACAAGTGCGGTTATCAATAAAATGTCATGTCTGTATTTTAACTTGATTTGTTAAACACCAAATTATAGAAATGTGTCACACAATCTAGTTTTTTCAGCTATACCTGTACACTCCTCCACCTTTCCTCATTTTTCAGGATACCAATTACAGATACATAATATATTGAGCTGTGTGTCAGACTGACTGTGTAAGAGGCATGAAATGCCCAGACTGTAGTCATTTTACAAAGACACAAATCAAGAACAAGTCACAGTAATCCAAACAAATCTGTGTATGGTACTCCATTTACAACTCTTTCAGCAACCTATGTGTTGTGTCTTCAGATTTACTGGAACTGCAGATGTAGTGTTGATGTTGGTGAATAGAAAGGCACAGCTCTTCATAGAAGATTTATAACCCATTCCAACATCTCTATACCAAATTGTTTTTTCAAAGTGTGATAGATCACCTTACATCTCATGCAGCTTTGGCTTTATTTCAAGCACTACATTGGTGTACTTCTTTATGTACTGTACAATGGAACATATAATTGTGATTGCAAAATGCAAAGCTTTATGGATGTAAGGGATTTTGTTATTTCTGGAGGATGGCAGAGAAGGGTCAGTTATACGATTTAAAGGGGTACTCCGGGGGAAAACAATGTTTTTAAAATCAACTGGTGCCAGAAAGTTAAACAGATTTGTAAATTACTTCTATTAAAAAAAAAAAAATCTTAATCCTTCCAGTACTTCTCAGCAGCTGTATGCTCCACAGGAAGTTCTTTTCTTTTTTAATTTATTTTAGTTTGACCACAGTGCTCTATGCTGACACCTCTGTCCATGTCAAGAACTGTCCAGAGCAGGAGAGGTTTGCTATGGGGATTTGTTCCTGCTCCGGACAGTTCCTGACACGGACAAAGGTGTCAGCAGAGAGCACTGTGGTCAGACAGAAAGGAAATTCAATTGCATACAGCAACTGATAAGTACTGGAAGGATTAAGATGTTTTAATAGAAGTAATTTACAAATCTGTTTAACTTTCTGCCACCAGTTGATTTAAAAAAAAAAAAAAATTTACACCGGAGTACCTCTTTAAGTTGTATTATGCATCTATAACTCAAGCGAGTGCATCAATATCATTATTTTATTAAAACGGTAGTATTTGCTAAGCAAAATATCCCTTCATCAACTCCAAAAAAATGAAATGCCCAGCATGCATCAAGATTCTTAGCTGAACTCTGCAGCAGTACCACTGCAGAAAGTGTTCAATTACTTCTGCCACCACAAGGGAACTGAAACAAATCCAGAGCAAAGCATGTGAAACTGATTTTTTAAATCTATTTATTTGTTAGAAATTTGGGAAAATATATGACTTATTTACTTAAATAAAAAATGAGCCTCAGGTGCCCTGATTCCATCACTGTTTTTGTATTGTTTCTACGCCCCCATCCTTCTTCCTGAGAGATGGGTGTCAGGATCCGGACTGGTATGCAGCGAGGACACTGGAGGTGGATCCTCTGTGTCAATCAGGTGATGGCGTGGGCCGTACCAGGGGAACGGAATCTAAGGGGTTACTGGTTTTCACCAGAACCCGCCGCAAATCGGGATGGACTTGCAGCGGCAGATAACCCCCAGGTCGTTCCACCCGATAGCGACTCAACCCCACTGACAGCTGAGACAGGCGCGGTACACAGGGACAAGGCAAGAGCAAGGTCGGACGTAGCAGAAGGTCAGGGCAGGCAGTAAAGGGTCGTAGTCAGGGGCAACGACAAGGGTCTGGATACACAGGCTTGGGATACACAAAACGCTTTCTCAGGGCACTAAGGCAACAAGATCCGGTGAAGACAGGAAGGGGAAGTGGGTTTATATATGAATGGGAAGTGATAAACAACTGATTGGGCCAGGCACCAATTAGTGGTGCACTGGCCCTTTAAATTTCAGAGAGCCGGCGCACGCGCCCTAGAGAGCGGGGCCGCGCGCGCCGGGACGTGACAGCCGGGGAACGGGACAGGTGAGTGGATTGGGATGCGACCCGCGGGCGGGCGCGTCCCGCTACGCGGATCGCATCCCCGCCGGCAGAGACAATGCAGCGCTCCCGGTCAGCGGGTCTGACCGGGGCGCTGCAGGCAGGAGAATGCCGCGAGCGCTCCGGGGAGGAGCAGGGACCCGGAGCGCTCGGCGTAACAATGGGATTTTAGTACCTAGTTGACTATTTGCACTTTTTCCTGAAAAGTCGTTGGAAACATTATTGTAAAAAGGTGTAAATGCTAGGCTTAGGAGGGAATAGGAAGAAGGCGTGCTGAAATGGACATTGGATTGTGGGTGTCCCCAGCTGTTTACTTGTGTAGGTAACATGTGCAATAACTCTGTCCTACATACGGTATACTAATGCACTATATGGACATATATTCTATAACACTGTGTCACTTTGTATGCCATATGCTGGTTTAATACTTATGAGTCAGGTATTTGCCTGATATTGTCTCTATACCTCTCATGACTATATATTGACTACTTATGTTATTGTTCATGCTGCCACTAGTAATCAATGTATAAAATATACTATTAATTGGAGATTTTCCTAGTAATTATGATGGAAAATATGTTTTTTATTAAAGACAGGAGGCGAGTAATATATGCAACTCTTTCACGTTTGATAGAGATTAAACATAGGAGAACCGCTATCATTATCCTCTCAAGAGGAAAAAAGGTTAAGAATAAGAGACACATCCCAAGTGGATCTATACTTGGGAAGCGGAGGTTTTTAGAATCGAATACCTCGTAGAAGTCTACAAATTAAAGGATGTCTTCCCACGGGAACAGAATCTATGACTTTGTGTTCGGAAGATATGGCAGATCTATAAAGATTAATGGTCCTGTAGGCTTTACCTGCTTCAAATGCTTTGGATAAATAATTTATTATGTGTGGGATAGGAGCTTGAATGGGATCCAGATGTCTCTGAGAGCACCAATGAACCCATAATCGCCAGGCCGATCAGTAAGCTTGCCTGGTACCCAGAGCCCAGGCTTCTACCATGATGTCTCTAGCAGATTGTGAAATTTCGATATCAGAGGGGAATGACCTGAAATGACACATGCTATCAATTGTAGGCCTCCCGATAGAATGAGAGGGTGAGGATTCCCTGAAGGGTCTTGAAGGGTTAGATTGGAAATAGGAAGGAGAAGTGGGAAATCTATTAGCAGGGATAGTAGTTGAGGGAACCATACTTGAGCTGGCCACCATGGGACAATGAGAATCAGAGTTGCTCGTCGGCTGATGGTTTGTGAAAGAGCTCTCGGGATCATTGCAAAGGGAGGAAAAGCATAAAGAGTCTTCTGTGGCCAAATTGGGAGGAAAGCATCTACTCCCAAGGCTTCTGGATCTGAACGGCAGCTGAAAAAGAGGGGTAATTGTTTGTTCAGGCGTGAAGCAAAAAGATCCATGTAAATTGGACCCCAAAAAGAGGCAAGAGAAGAAAATATTGATGGATCTAACATCCAATCGCTGTGGTCTGCTAGGAATCGGGAGTTCCAGTCCGCCACATCATTGGATAGGCCAGGTAAGTATTCTGCTTTCACGACTATGTTCTTGGATAAACAAAAGTTCAAAATTTCTGAAATGATGTCTGATAAAATTTTTGAGGTAGTGCCACCAAATTTGTTTATATATTGGACAGCTGAGATATTGTCCATGCGAAGTAAGATACAACAATGTGATCTGAACTTTGCAAAGCTCTTGATGGCGAAGAAACCTGCTAATAGTTCCAGAGCATTGATGTGAAAAGATGTTTCTTTCTCTGACCATTTGTCCATTGTAGATGACGTTGGATCAGAATTAACGATTGAGCCATGATGAGGATGTCGTCTAGATATATAATCAGACGAACTCCTCTGCTTCTCAGAAGGGCAACAACGGGTTTCAGGATCTTGGTGAAACACCAAGGAGCTGAAGACAGTCCAAAGGGAAGTCAAGTGAATTGCCATTTCTGTTTTTTCCAGAGAAATTTCAGTGGTTGGTGCAAAGGATGAATGGGGACCTTAAGATATGCATCTTTTAAATCCACCTTCACTAATCAATTGTTTTGGACTAACAAGTCTCTTAGAAGGTGAATGCCCTCCATTTTGAAGTGATGGTAAACAATAAAATTGTTGAGATCGCGGAGATTGATCACAGGTCTGTGACCTCTGTCTTTTTTCTTTACCAAGAAGATATTGCTGATAAAGCCTGGATTTTGAATAGGAACTTGGATAATAGCCTTTTTGGAGTAAAGATCCTTTATTTCCTGATCTATTAAATTCTCGTCTTGATGAGAGAAGAGAATTGGACGAATGAAAGAAGTTATAATGGGAGGGGACATAAATGCCTTCATGTATCCTGAAATCGTATTCAGTATCCATGAATCTGAGGTTATTGATTCCCATACTAGAGAAAAATGTCGGAGTTTTCCGCCAAAGGAAGGAGGGAAGAAAACAGAGGGATGGGACTTACCTGAAGATGGTCTGGATCTCTGGTAACCTCTGGATCCTCTGTACCTAAATGGGTGAGCTCTTGATGGGAAGAATAGTGTGGTGTGATAAGAGTGGGTATTATATTGGGATCTATCCTGGTTAAATGAGCCTCTAGAAATTCCTCTTGAGGAGGATGCACGGCCGGAAAATCGGCTCCGTCCTTTTCCGGCACAGCCAAAAACCCTACCAGGGAATACTTTGCGCAGGTTGGTCTGAGCCTTATCAAGGGAAGTAAAAATTCCCACAAACTCTCTTTTAGGAAGTTTTCACCAAAAAGAAGACCTTCGGTAGTAGGTCCAAATTCTGATGTAGCAAGATTAGCCAGTTGGGGGTCAAGATTAATCAAAATGGTTCTTCGCCTTTCGGCGGTCAAAGCTGCGTTGGCATTGCCTAACATGCAAACAGTTCTTTGTAGCCATCCTCTCATGACTTCAGTGTCTAAAGAAATAGCCTCTTCAGTGATGTCTAACATTTTTGTGAGTGGACCTAAAGTATCCAATATTTTATCCTGGACACTCCTGAGAGATCTATCTAATAATTTTTTAGCAACAGAAGAATGCAGCAGCACACTGCCAGCACAAAGATATAGATGAAACATGAATATGCAGTTAAAACATGGAGAGCTATACAGCTATGGTGTAATAGATGCAAATGTGAAACTATGAACTAGTGAGGCACTTAGCTCGCAAATTTGTCTCCGCCGGCGGTCAAATAGCTTGGACCGTCCCACCGCGATAAGGTGGCCTCATGGGACGGACCCTACACTGTGAATATGCCTCTGTGTGAACAGTTCAGTAAGCATGGCAGGGTCTGGAACATCCAAGACACCTTATATACACACCTGATAGAGGTGGGTGGGGTGCAAGGCCAACCTGGAGGTAGCCACTCCCCCGTATGTGCAATACAGACAAAGAATAAGTCAGCCAGCACTTTAGTTGATACCAAACTATTATATGGACCTGGCCTACAGGTGCACGCTACTAGGCTAGATATACAGCAACAGAAGAATGCAGCAGCACACTGCCAGCACAAAGATATAGATGAAACATGAATATGCAGTTAAAACATGGAGAGCTATACAGCTATGGTGTAATAGATGCAAATGTGAAACTATGAACTAGTGAGGCACTTAGCTCGCAAATTTGTCTCCGCCGGCGGTCAAATAGCTTGGACCATCCCACCGCGATAAGGTGGCCTCATGGGACGGACCCTACACTGTGAATATGCCTCTGTGTGAACAGTTCAGTAAGCATGGCAGGGTCTGGAACATCCAAGACACCTTATATACACACCTGATAGAGGTGGGTGGGGTGCAAGGCCAACATGGAGGTAGCCACTCCCCCGTATGTGCAATACAGACAAAGAATAAGTCAGCCAGCACTTTAGTTGATACCAAACTATTATATGGACCTGGCCTACAGGTGCACGCTACTAGGCTAGATATACAGCAACAGAAGAATGCAGCAGCACACTGCCAGCACAAAGATATAGATGAAACATGAATATGCAGTTAAAACATGGAGAGCTATACAGCTATGGTGTAATAGATGCAAATGTGAAACTATGAAATAGTGAGGCACTTGGCTCGCAAATTTGTCTCTGCCGGCGGTCAAATAGCTTGGACCGTCCCACCGCGATAAGGTGGCCTCATGGAACGGACCCTACACTGTGAATATGCCTCTGTGTGAACAGTTCAGTAAGCATGGCAGGGTCTGGAACATCCAAGACACCTTATATACACACCTGATAGAGGTGGGTGGGGTGCAAGGCCAACTTGGTTAAATGAGCCTCTAGAAATTCCTCTTGAGGAGGATGCACGGCCGGAAAATCGGCTCCGTCCTTTTCCGGCACAGCCAAAAACCCTACCAGGGAATACTTTGCGCAGGTTGGTCTGAGCCTTATCAAGGGAAGTAAAAATTCCCACAAAATCTCTTTTAGGAAGTTTTCGCCAAAAAGAAGACCTTCGGTAGTAGGTCCAAATTCTGATGTAGCAAGATTAGCCAGTTGGGGGTCAAGATTAATCAAAATGGTTCTTCGCCTTTCGGCGGTCAAAACTGCGTTGGCATTGCCTAACATGCAAACAGTTCTTTGTAGCCATCCTCTCATGACTTCAGTGTCTAAAGAAATAGCCTCTTCAGTGATGTCTAACATTTTTGTGAGTGGACCTAAAGTATCCAATATTTTATCCTGGACACTCCTGAGAGATCTATCTAATAATTTTTTAGGATTTTTCCCGTTTTGAGTATATATTTCACAAGGACAGGGTCCAATTCAGGAGTGACTGCCGCTTTGTTGGGTAGACTGGGTCTATGGCACTCTGCTCGCATTTTACTGCGGGAGGCATTGTCCATAGATTTTTTGGCTTTGGCTGAAATATATTTACAAACTTGAGGAAAGGGAGTCCACTCTGAGGATCTGGGGTGAGAAATAGAATCCGGCTGAAAATAGGGATTACCTTGGCTATCCAGTATGGCCGGTGTGGTAGATGAGTCAGTAGACTGATCCAAAGGTACATCAAATACCTCTCCTTCCTCAAATTCATTGTCAATAGAAATATAATCATCAGATTTATTGAACTCTGAATCGGATGACTCTGATACATTGTATGAATCTGGTTTTGCCTTTTTAAGGGTATGTTTAGTCCGACTAATATTTTGCTCCTCTCGGACAGAGGGTCTGGGCTGCATGGTTAATGCAGGCCATTCTGAACCACTGGGTTTAAGTGTTAATTCATAAATGTCTTGACCAACCCTGACTTTAGATGACTTATGTTTTTGGGATTTACGGTCGTCTACGCAAAAGCGTTGCTTTTTTTGTTCTTTTACCAGATATTTTGTGCCCCTTGGCAAGTTGAGCAGTAGACTCCTCTGCTGACCAAAAATGGTAAGAGGGAGTAGAAAAACCTGGAGGTTTATTTTGGGACATGGCTATGGCTATGGTGTTATAAATAGAGTCATTAAGATTAAGAATGGCTTTATTCACAGATATGTCTATCATGGCTCATTTTGACTGGGGGCATCTTTAGAGGTGGAAAGGTTAATGTCCAGAGAGGAATTTTTTATTTTCCATATTATGGCCAAAGAATTTCCTAATAATATCAGGTAAGTACAAGTGTATATATATATATATATATATATATATATATATATATATATATATATATATATATGGGTAGAGAATAATATATCCTGGAGGTTCACTAAGGGTTAATAGTTGGTGGTACAAGTAGTGAACAGTAGCTTAATTAATAAAAATAATTAGCACACTAATTAGGTGGTGGTACAAGTGGTGAACACTAGCTAATTAAGCACAGTAATATTACACTAATTAGATGGTGGTACAAGCGGTGAGCAAGCTCAGGTAATGAAAGCAGTGAAGCAGCGAGCCGAAGACTTGTCTGACAAGATTCTCCTGACAAACGCTGTGAGGAGAAATCGCTAGAGCGCGAAACCTGAGGTGAAGCAAAGTCTCGCGAGACGCGAGATTACAGTCTAATGGAGTATAAGGAAGTGCGGGTGGCTGAATAACACCACCGGAGAGCAGTAAAAACGGCCAGAGGTAAGGAAATATAATGGATGAAGAGGGGGGGAAAGGGAAAAGGGGACAAGGGAGGGAAAAGAGGGGTAAGAAGGGGGGCTATAACAAACAGAATGTGATAACACAAACCCGGTGAAGCAGGAGGAGCGCTGTAATCGGGAGAAGAAATAATAGGATGCAAGAGAGTAATGAAATAAAATATTGTAATGAATTAGCTAATTAACAGAGCAATATGAATATATAATTCACACAGTAATAATGAATAATACGTTTCTGTCCTGCGGAGCAGCGAGAAAGAAGGAAGATTCCTGTTGGCCACACAATATATGGACTAGACTCTAATATGATTGGCTAATGGTCCCTCATGTTTGGTTGTCCTAAAGTTTTTTCTCTTTCAAATCTTTAACTATCTCGCTGCTGGAGCAAATAAACGAGAAAGAGTTGCATATATTAGGAGCCTCCTGTCTTAATAAAATTGTGATTTGCTCTATTACATATTCCATTTTGGGGTTCACCCTTCTTGTCTTTCTTGCTGCTAGATTCCTCTACACAATTTTTAGTCTTGTATTGACATGTGATTATCTTAATAATGTTTGTCATTTTCTATATCAAATGACTCCAGTGTTTCTTTTGAATTTATTATATATTGAGAGTTCATTTTAGTACTTATTATACTAATTGGGTGTATGATTCTTCATACCACTTTGGAAGTCCAATATATTGAACGTAATATACCCCTCTAAAATTGCTTGTGGCTTTGGTTAGGAGGGAATAGGCCTGATTCATGCCCTCTTGGCCTCATAGTCACACCCCCTCAGAAATAAAGTTCCCATCCAATTGATTATTCAAGTAAATGTCCAGACAATCAAACAAATAGTAAAATTCCTATATCTTGGGAATGAGGAGGATGACAGCAAAATGAAATCAGTATTGGAATAAGGGCACTCAAGATAGCAAAATTATATTAAAAAAATATTTTTTGTTTACACTGATCACATGTCCTCTTACAAACCACATCTAGATTGCAGAACTAATTGTTGGCCATATCCTATAAGCCAACATGTGGCAGGCGCAAGGCTGTCATTTGATCTCTACCCTGGCATTCGCATTTCATACTATCCAAAGCCTCTAAATAAAAGTATTTTCATTTACTGATAGCAAACATAAATCTGGAAAATGGTGAGTATTTGATACACAGATTATATATACAGTATAAAACATGGCATAACTTTTTAATGCACAATACTAAAGCTTTATTTACATAAATTCCCTACAAAAATAACATTTTCTTTTGCATGCTTAGCTTTAGAATGCAAACCGTACTTACCGTACTGCATTTGCTAGAAGCCTCACTGTTAATGCTCCCTGCTTCTCTGCTTATGTCTGATTACATTTTCTTCAGTTCATAGTGTCTTAAAAGCCTCAAGGTTACTGTAATGTCTGCAACTGCATTAATCTTAATGGCAAAAACACTCTGCTTAACTCTGTACTTTTACTCAGTTCTGAGTATAAAATGAACCATATTCCAGTATTTTAGTAGGAAATCCCTCTGATTTAAATGATGTTTAAAGTACAAGCAATGGATTTTTGTCAGATTTTAAATATTGCCATTTTAACATTATTCATATATTAGGAAATGCTTGTTTGAGGTAAGAAATATTTGTCAAACCTTTTCATATATAATACTGTAAGATATTTAGAGAGATTTGTAAAGGATGATGCAGTTGTATGAGCAGCAATGGCACATTTGCAGGTTTGATTTTAAGAGTAGTGTTTTTATCTGTGCCTTGATCCTGTGGCTTCTAAGGATTCACATGCCGCAGTAGCGCTGTACGTTTGCGCAGGTAAAATCCACGGCAGATTACAGTAAGTAGCAAGTGATATCCATGGATTTCACCACAGTCAGTGTCGCAGGGTAAAATCTGCTGTGAATATTCTGCAAAATCAACATAAAGTATGCATTTTACATCAAATTTAGCTCTTAATGTGTTTTAAGTCTGGTGACTGCAGCCACAGCCTAGGACCTTTAGTCCTATTTTACTTAAACATAAAACTTGCGCCAGAAATTCTGTCTGAGCCAGATTTTGTACCAGAATTTGCGCCAGAATTGAAACCCCCCCCCCCCCCGACTAACTCTCCATTTTGCTAAGAAAACCTGAAAAGGGGCGTGGTCTCCGAAAAGGGGCATTATCCCAACATTTTCACAATAACCCAACATATTTACTAAGGTTTCCACATAAAATGTGGTGGATTTGAGCTGAGGAAAACCCTACAGATCATTTCATGTGTAAAAAAAGCAAAATGTAGGGTAACCTTAGTAAATACTGTGGAAAAAAAATCGTAGGCAATTAAAACCCACAAAGAAACCTACACAACACTCTTAGTAAATGAGGGCCATTGTTTCTATCCTCAGACCTCTATGGCTACTAAATGGCTATCTTATTAGAGACACCCTTTAGATAGCAAGTTGGACTTCCTTTCACCTTCTGAACTACAGCAAATCGTGGCATAGATTTTACCAGATGTTAAAGCGTACATGTCGTATCATATATAAAAAAAAAATGCTTCTATATGTTACTCACAAAGTCAGGCAGGTGCTTTACATGTCTTTTTATGTGTATAGCTTCTGTATTTGGCCACAAATCCCTCCGTTCTGCTGCTCACTCATTCTGACATCCACTGCTCAGTAAGGGGCATGTCTGAGGCAAGCACTGAGTCCGGCCTCACTCACCAAGCATTCAATTCCTCCTGAGTCTGCTGTGCTGTGTTGAGTCTCTTCATCCAATCACTGCAGGCTGTTTCTGCAATAGTGGGTTCTGTGTAGGTAGGGGGTGGTGTGGGGTTGCATGGTGGCCATTGTTGCTATGGAACTGAGTCTGTGGGACTGTATGGTCAGGAGCCAGGGGGCTTGGTCTGGCATTAGTGACGATGCTAGAACACTGGTTAAAAAAAATTGAAAAATCCCTTCCCTTAATAAAAAATGTAAATCGTCCCCTTTTCCCATTTTCTCCCCAAAAAGCATAAATAAAATAATAAATAAACATAATTGTTATCACTGCATACATAAATGTCCGAACTATCGAAATATAGGGATAATGATTCCGTACGGTGAACGGCGTAAACGTAAAAACGTAAAAAAAAAAATTCCACAACTGTCATAGTACAAAAAATATTAATAAACGATTATATCACATACATGCAAACGTGGTACCGATAAAATCTGCAAATCACAGCGCAAAAGATGAGCCCTGAGTACATCCCCATATAAAAAAAATTAGAAAGTTATAGGTGGTCAAAATAAGGCAATTTTAACCCCTTAAGAACGCAGCCCATTTTGACCTTAACCCCTTAAGGACTCAGCGTTTTTCCGTTTTTGCATTTTCATTTTTTCCTCATCACCTTCTGAAAATCATGTAAATTTTACATCACACTGAGTGTATTGTCTTTTTAATACCCTACAATACCAACCACACATAATTTAATGTGTCTTGGACATTTAATCGTCACTCATTATATATATGTACTATATACTGTATTTTCCCATATTACACCATACCCTCCCCATACTATTATTGTCTTTAAGCTGTTATACGTTTGGACCTGAGGAAGGCACTCTGTATGTGCCGAAAAGCGTTGTCCCTTTACAAATAAAAAAAACATTTGTCCTGTGCTGGCTTGAGTCTCTCTGTCTTTATGATCTCCTAAGCAGCGCCTCACAAGACCGTTTTTTGCCTCTCTCTGAGATTTTTGTGTAGTAAACACTGGCTCTGCTTGCTAAGAGTCCAGTCCTGATCTGAGTGCAGCAGATACCTAAATACCTC
This sequence comes from Hyla sarda, assembly GCF_029499605.1. Taxonomy (NCBI): domain Eukaryota; kingdom Metazoa; phylum Chordata; class Amphibia; order Anura; family Hylidae; genus Hyla; species Hyla sarda. Next base: position 110,136,812 of record NC_079193.1, on the reverse strand, counting down.
TACCCACCATCCTTCCACAGAGAATCGCACCAATGGGTGAGTAATATCACCTAGGTGTGGTGGAAGGTTTTCAACAGATCTTTTACCTGGAACAAAGGGAGCACCACCTGTTTCTCGTTTTTTGTCTTTTATTTCAGTTCTAAAAATCATAAAGCTTTCAATTTTGCACATAAAATTCCATACGATGGCTTATTTTTGCGCCACCAATTCTACTTTGCAGTGACATTAGTCATTTTACAAATAAATCCACGGCGAAACAGAAAAAAAATTCATTGTGCGACAAAAATGAAGAAAACATTTCATTTTGTAAATTTTGGGGGCTTCCGTTTCTACGCAGTGCATTTTTCGGTAAAAATGACACCTTATCTTTATTCTGTAGGTCCATGCGGTTAAAATGATACCCCACTTATATAGGTTTGATTTTGTCATACTTCTGAAAAAAATCATAACTACAGGCAGGAAAATTTATTTGTTTAAAATTGTCATCTTCTGAGCCCTATAATTTTTTTAGTTTTCCGCGTAAGGGCCAGTATGAGAGCTCACTTTTGCAGCGTTTTCTGAAGTTTTTATCAGTACCATTTTTGCATTGGTCGGACTTTTTGATCGCTTTTTATTCATTTTTTTCATATATTTTTATTTAGGACTTTGGAATTTCCTTGCGCATACGCTATTGACTGTGCGGTTTAATTAATATTATATTTTTATAGTTCGGACATTTCTGCACGCGGCGATACCACATATGTTTATTTTTCTTTTTATTTACACAGATTTTTTTATAGGAAAAGGAGGGGGTGATTCAAACTTTTATTATCGAAGGGGTTAAATGGCCTTTATTAACTTTTTTATTCACTTTTTTTTGCAGTGTTATAGCATCCATAGAGGGCTATAACACTGCACACACCGATCTTTTACCCTGATCCCTGCAAAGCCATAGCTTTGCATGGATCAGCGTTCTAGGGGCTCAATTGCTCAAGCCTGTAGCTCAGGCTTGGAGCAGTCAAACGCCGATCGGACACGACAGAAACAGGTGAGGGGACCTCCGCTTGCGTCCTAGCTGATCGGGACATCACGATTTTATCGTGATAGTCCCGATCTGCCCAATTGAGCTGCCGGGAAGCTTTTACTTTCGTTTTGGACGCGGCGATAAACTTTGATCACCGCGTCTGAAAGGTTAATAGCGCGGCACAACGATCTGTGCTGCGCGCTATTAGCCCAGGGTCTCGGATATCATTAGCAGCCGGGACCGACCCGGTGTTACGGCGTGACCCCGTTTTTAAACACCGGGACCTGGCGCAGGGCGTACAGGTATGCCCTTCGTCTTTAAGAGGTTAAAGGGGTACTCCCGTGGAAAACTTTTTATTTTTTAAGCAACTGGTGCCAGAAAGTTAAAAAGATTTGTAAATTACTTCTATTAAAAAATCGTAATCCTTCCAGTACTTATTAGGGGCTGTATACTACAGAGGAAATGTTTTGAATTTCTCTTATGTCTTGACCACAGTGCTCTCTGCTGACCTCTGCTGTCCATCTTAGGAACTGTCCACAGCAGCATATGTTTGCTATGGGGATTTTTGTCCTGGACAATTCCTAAAATGGACAGCAGAGGTCAGCAGAGAGCACTGTGGTCGTGACATAAGAGAAATCCAAAAAGAAAAACATTTCCTCTGTAGTATATAGCCCCTAAAAAGTAGTGGAAGGATTAAGAATTTTTAATAGAAGTAATTTAAAAATCAGTTTAACTTTCTGGCACCAGTTGATCTGAAAAAAAAAAAAAAGTTTTCCACGGGAGTACCCCTTTAACCCCTTAAGGACCCGGCCATTTTTTGAACATCTGACCACTGTCACTTCAAGCATTAATAACTCTGGGATGCTTTTACCTTTCATTCTGATTCCGAGATTGTTTTTCGTGACATATTCTACTTCATGTTAGTGGTAAAATTTTGTCGATACTTGTTTCGTTTCATTAACTTTGAAGCTCTCTGCTAATAATACATTGATCCACATACACAATATGTCTACTTTATGTTTGCATCATAAAGTTGACATGTTTTTACTTTTGGAAGACATCAGAGGGCTTCAAACTTCAGCAGCAATTTTCCAATTTTTCACAAAATTTTCAAAATCTGAATTTTTCAGGGGCCAGTTCAGTTTTGAAGTGGATTTGAAGGGCCTTCATATTAGAAATACCCCACAAAAGACCCAATTATAAAAACTGCACCCCTCAAAGTATCCAAAATGACATTGTCAGTGTGTTAACCCTTTAGGTGTTTTACAGGAATAGCAGCAAAGTGAAGGAGAAAATTCAAAATCTTCATTTTTTACACTCGCATGTTCTTGTAGACCCAGATTTTGAATTTTTACAAGTTGTTATAGGAGAAAAAGCCCCCTAAAATTTGTAACCCAATTTCTCTTGAGTAAAGAAATACCTCATATGTGTATGTCAAGTGTTCGGCGGGCGCAGTAGAGGGCTCAGAAGGGAAGGAGCGACAATGGGATTTTGGAGAGTGAATTTTGCTGAAATTATTTTTGGGGGGCATGTCACATTTAGGAAGCCCCTATGGTGCCAGAACAGCAGAAAATCCCACATGGCATTCCATTTTGGAAACTACACCCCTCAAGGCACGTAACAAGGGGTCCAGTTAGCCTTAACACCCCACAGGTGTTTGACAACCTTTCATTACAATCGGATGTGTAAATGGAAAAAAAAAATTTTTCACTAAAGTGCATTTTTTTCCCCAAATTTACAAAGGGTAATGCGAGAAAATCCCCCCAAAATTTGTAACCCCATCTCTTCTGAGTATGGAAATACCCCATATTAGGACGTTAAATGCTCTGCAGGCAAACTACAATGCTCAGAAGAGGAGGAGTCACATTTGCCCTTTTGAAAGCAAATTTTGCTGAAATGGTTTTGGGGGGGCATGTCGCATTTAGGAAGCCCCTGTGGTGCCAGAACAGCAAAAAATACCCACATGGCATACCATTTTGGAAACTTTAAATAGGGGTGGACATAGGGGTATTCTACGCCAATGATTGCAAAACAGGGTGCTGCCAGTTGTTGCTAAATTCCCAGCATGCCTGGACAGTCAGTGGCTGTCCAGAAATGCTGGGAGTTGTTGTTTTGCAACAGCTGGAGGGTCCGTTTTGGAAACACTGCCATACAATACGTTTTTCATTTTTATTGGGGGGTACAGTGTAAGGGGGTTTATATGTTGTGTTTTACCCTTTATTATCTGTTAGTGTAGTGTTTTTAGGGTACATTCGCACTGGCGTGTTATGGTGAGTTTCCCGCTAGGAATTTGCGCTGTGGCAAAAAATTTGCCGCAGCCCAAACTTGAAGTAGGACATTTTCTGTAAACCTGCCTTTGTGAATGAACCCTGTACATTCACATGGGGGGGCAAGCCTCCAGCTGTTTCAAAACTACAACTCCCAGCATGCACTGACAGACCGTGCATGCTGGGAGTTGTACTTTTGCCACAGCTGGAGGCACACTGGTTGGAAAACCTTCAGTTAGGTTCTGTTACCTAACTCACTATTTTCCAACCAGTGTGCCTCCAGCTGTTGCAAAACTACAACTCCCAGCATGTACTGATCACCGAAGGGCATGCTGGGAGATGTATTTATGGAATAGCTGGAGGTACGCAACTACAACTCCCAGCATGCCGAGACAGCTGTTTGCTGTCAGGGCATGCTGGGATTTGCAGTTTTGCAGCATCTGGAGGGCTACAGTTTCTAGACCAGTGCACAGTGATGTAAAAACTTTGGACCTCCAGATGTTGCAAAACTACAAATCCCAGCATGCCCAGACAGCAAACAGCTATGTGGGCAGGCTAGGAGTTGTAGTTTTGCAAGATCTGGAGGGATATAGTTTAGAGACCATTGTATAGTGGTCTCAATCTGTAGCCCTCCAGCTGTTGCAAAACTACATATTCCAGCATGCCCAAACAGCTGTCTGGGCATGCTGGGAGTTGTAGTTTTGCAACATCTGGAGGGCTACAGGTTAGAGACCACTGTATAATGGTCTCAGACTCTAGTCCTCCAGATCAACTTACCGGCTTCCGTAGTATCCAGGGAGCCGTCCTCTTTTGACGCACGACATCGCCGCCCGCCGATCTCCGTTGCTCGCAGCCTCCGGATAGGTAAGTGGATCTTCGGCGTTCGGTCCGCTTCGTTTCCCTGTCCTGCCCCGCCTATTGTGGGTGGGCAGGACGGGGAAAACTAAAGTAAACCCCCCCGCCCCTGATCAGCTATTGGTGGTCGCGTCTAGACCACCAATAGCAGGGATAGGAGGGGTGGCACCCCTGCCACCTCACTCCCATCCCTTCAGGGGGATTGTGGGTGTCTAAGACAACCACGATCCCCCTTATATTCCGGGTCACCATAGACCCGTATGACCCGGAATCGGCACAATTCGCAAGTGTGAATTCACTTGCGATTTGCGCCGATCGCCGACATGGGGGGGTCTGATGACCCCCCTGGGCATTTGCGCGGGGTACCTGCTGATAAATATCTGCAGTCACCCCGGTCCAGTCCCTGCCCGGCGGGGACAGAAATTCCCACGGGCGTATGGATACGTCCTGGGTCCTTAAGTACCAGAAAGCCAGGGCGTATCCATACACCCTAGGTCCTTAAGGGGTTAAGGGATTAATACAAATTGAGGAAACTGAGATGACATTGTTTGTTCCTCTGATTTTACATTTTAATGGGTGGAATACTCTAAATAAATGAATACACTGCTAACATTTAAGTTATTCACATTATCAAGTGCATTTAGGCCAAGTTGTATAGAATACACCTCTATAGTAGGGGCACATTCTGTACTATGCCTACCACTTTCATTTTTCACAGACATTCGGGATTTCTATCTATTTCCAGAATCTTCATCTTTAACTTTGAAGTATTCTGAATATTTAGAGGACTATGCTTATTGTATATTATATTGAAATGGAAAATCTCCTGTGATGTCGTGAAAGACACTGTTAATTGCTTTCTTGCAAGGTTCATGGTAGAATGTTATATACCAAGCAGTTATAGTTGCAGAATCCATGCTTCGATACGGGCACAAGGATCAGGCAATCTAGGCTCACAGCGTTTTTTTGCAAAATTAAAATAGGATACAATTATGAGAAAAACCATGTCTTATGATATTTTTCGATTTTATTTATGTACTTGAGGAAAATATAAGCTTCTATTCAGTGTTTAGTGCTAGCATAAATGGCTGGATTTTGACTAGGGGTGAGGAAATTGGCACCTTCCAAGATATTAGAAGGTAATGGATTTCTATTAATTCTACAGGTTACCATTGAAAAAGTCATACAATTTTTGGCAAGTTTTTACACTTCAAGTTTTTAATTAGAAATAAGGCATTGTTCATGTATGAAGCATGGTTTATATTTTAAACAGAAGACATAACACAATTCCGTATATGGTGCATGGAGAACTCCAACTGCACCTGATCGTCTTATTATGGGGTCTGTCAAGTACTGTTGAAGTATCTGTCAATTTTAACTGACTCACTGGTTTTATTGTAAACAAAACCTCAAACAAATAAAATAAATTATTTTACTTAAAGAAAATTGTCAACAACAAAAATCCCAATTAGTACTTCTACATCAAAATATTATGGATGTCAGGTCCGAGCATTCCTAGGTGAACAGTTTCCTGGAAAGTGGATTGGTCATCGTGGGCCAGTTGAATGGCCCCCAAGGTCTCCCGATCTGACCCCCTTAGACTTTTATCTTTGGGGTCATCTGAAGGCAATTGTCTATGCTGTGAAGATGCGAGATGTGCAGCACCTGAAACTATGGATACTGGAAGCCTGTAGGAGCATTTCTCCTGTGGTGTTGCTATCAGTGTGTGAAGAGTGGGAGAAGAGGGTTGCATTGACAATCCAACACAATGGGCAGCACATTGAACACATTTTGTAAGTGGTCAGAAACTTGTAAATAACTCATGAAAGAATAAGGTTACGTTAAAACCAAGCACATCATTGTTTTTCTTGTGAAATTCCCAATAAGTTTTACGTGTCACATGAACCTCGTCCTATTGAAAAAACAAAAGTTGGATTCAAAATGGCCGCCATGGTCACCACCCATCTTGAAAAGCTTTCCCCCTCACATATACTAATGTGCCACAAACAGGAAGTTAATATCACCAACCATTCCCATTTTATTAAGGTGTATCCATATAAATGGCCCACCCTGTAGTTTTAGTTGACAGATCAGCTGTGCAGGATGCATGTCAAGTAACATTTTGAAAGTGGGATTGTGATCCAAACTTTTTCTGACTATTTCATTAATGGAAATCTGCAGCAAAAACATTGGTATATGCTGTGTCCTTTGTCCCCGCCACCACGCTGCTTCAGGTCTCTATGGCTTCCCTCAGACTACAATACCCAGGATCCTTTGTTTCAAGGTTATATGTGACTTTTTTGCCTCCCACACGTCGTTCACCCCACCCATTGTAGCACAGCCATGCACATCTTGATCACATGACTTGCACGACATCACCTGACACACAAGCTGTGGGTCTGTGTGAAGATGAATGCATGCACATGTGTGCAAGTAACTGGCTTTACACACAACAGACAAAGCATCCAAGCCCCCTTTCCGCACCTTAATTGTGATGTATTGTCTCGGGCCACACAGCAAGCTGGGAAAGGTCCAAGACAACCCTTATTTAGCAGGCTGCAGAAAATTAACTTCTGGAAAAAAGACAAAGAAACATTAACTTTGCTACCACTATTTCACATTGAAAGGACCAAAAGTCCCGGAATACCCCTTTAAAACTTTGTACAAAAGCCTTTGTTGGTAATGACAGCTTCAAGATGTCTCCTAAAGGTAGAAACTATTTGCATTGCACGCTGGTGTGATTTTGGCGCATTCTTTCACTCAGTCTTTAATTCTTAACCGGTTGGGGACAGAGGGCGTATGGATACACCCTCGCGTCCCGGTACTTAAGGACGGAGGGCTTACCTGTACGCCCTCAGCATTTCCGCTCACTGCCGATTGCCGGGCGGTGATCGGACTAGGATGACTGCTGAAATCATTCATCAAGCATCCCGTGCCAATGCCCAGGGGGGTCCTGAGACCCCCCCCCCATGTCGGCCATTGCCGCAAATAGCCGGTGTGAATTCACACCGGCGATTTGCGGCTATTCCGGATCATACGGGTCTACGGTGACCCGAGAAATAAGGGGGATCGGGGTTGTTCAAGACACCCAGGATCCCCCTGAAGGGATAGGAGTTTGGTGGCAGGGGTGCAACCACTCCTATCCCTGCTATTGGTCCTCTAGAAGTGACGACCAATAGCAGATTGCAGTCAGGGGGGTTACATAGTTACATAGTTAGTACGGTCGGTTTCCCCGTTCTGCCCCCCCACAATAGCCGGGGCAGAATGGGGAATCCGAAGGGGACCAGCGCCGAAGATCCACTTACCCATCGGCTGTGGGGGACGGGGATCGGCAGCAGAAGAGGACGGTGATGCGGCTCCCTGGATCCTACGGAAGTCGGTGAGTTGCCTAGCAACATCTTGGCGGGCTATCGTTTGAGACCACTATAGTGGTCTCTAAACTGTAGCCTTCCAGATGTTGCAAAACTACAACTCCCAGCATGCCCAGTTTTACAACAGTAGTTTTGCAACAGCTGGAGGGCTACAGTTTGGAGATCACTGTGCAGTGGTCTCTAAACTGTGGTCCTCTAGATCTTGGAAAACTACAACTCCCAGCATGCCCTTACAGCAGTTTACTGTCTGGGCATGCTGGGATTTGTAGTTTTGCAACATTTGGAGGGCCACAGTTTGGAGATCACTGTGCAGTGGTCTCTAAACTGTAGCCCTCCAGATGTTACAAAACTGCAAATCCCAGCATGCCTAAACAGTAAACAGTCTCGGCATGCTGGGAGTTGTAGTTGCGTACCTCCAGCTGTTGCATAACTACATCTCCCAGCATGCCCTTCGATCAGTACATGCTGGGAGTTGTAGTTTTGCAACAGCTGGAGGCACACTGGTTGGAAAATACTGAGTTAGGTAACAGAACCTAACTGAAGGTTTTCCAACCAGTGTGCCTCCAGCTGTTGCAAGACTACAACTCCCAGCATGCACGTTCTGTCAGTGCATGATAGGAGTTGTAGTTTTGCAACATCTGGAGGGACACAGTTTATAGATCACTGTGCAGTGGTTTCTAAACCGTGGCCTTTCAGATCTTGCAAAACTACAACTCGCAGCATGCCCAAACAGATGTCTCTGCATGCTGGGAGATGTAGTTGCGTACCTCCTTCTGTTGCGCAACTACATCTCCCAGCATGCCCTTCAGCAATCATTACATGCTGGGAGTTGTAGTTTTGGCACACTGGTTGGAAAATACTGAGTTAGGTAACAGAACCTAACTGAAGGTTTTCCAACCAGTATGCCTCCTGCTGTTGCAAAAGTACAACTCCCAGTGCATGCTGGGAGTTGTAGTTTTGAAACAGCAAGAGGTTCCTCCCCCCCCCCCCATGTGAATGTACAGGGTACATTCACACGGGCGGGTTTGCAGAGGGTTTCCTGCTTCAAGTTTGAACTGCTGCACATTTTCCACCGCAGCACAAACTCCTAGAGGGAAGCTCACCGTAAACTGTCGCTACTGCGAATGTACCATAAAAACACTACACTACCCTACACTACACTAACACATAATAAAGGGTAAAACACTACATATACACCCCCTTACGCTATCCCCCCCCCCCCCCCGATAAAAATGAAAACGTATCGTACGGCAGTGTTTCCAAAATGGAGCCTCCGGCTGTTGCAAAACAACAACTCCCAGCATTTCCGGACAGCCACTGACTGTCCAGGCATGCTGGGAGTTTAGCAACAGCTGGACGCACCCTGTTAGGGGTATTCTACGCCAGTGATTCCTCGTATTTCAAGGAAACAGTTTAGGGCCATATATGGGGTATTTCCGTACTCAGGAGAAATTGCACTACAAATTTTGGTGGGCTTTTTCTCCTTTTACCCCTCATGAAAAGGAAAAGTTGGGGTCTACACCAGCCTGTTAGTGTAAAAAAATAATACATTTTACATTAACATGCTGGTGTTGCCCCATACTTTTTATTTTCACAAGAGGTAAAAGGAAAAAAAAGGCCCCCAAAATTTGTAACCCAATTTCTCCTGAGTACGGAAAATGCTCTGCGGGTGCACAACAGGGCTCAGGAGTGAGAGAGCGCACTATGTACAGTTAAGGCCTAAATTGGTGATTTGCACCGGGGTGGCTGATTTTACAGCGGTTCTGACATAAACACAAAAAAATAAATACCCACATGTGACCCCATTTTGGAAACTACACCCCTCACGGAACATAACAAGGGGTATACACCCCACAGGTGTTTGACAAATTTTCGTTAAAGTTGGACCAGAAAATGAAGAAAAACATTATTTTTCACAAAAATGCTGGTGTTACCCTAAATTTTTCATTTGCACAGCCCACTGTTCCAAAGATCTGTCAAACGCTAGTGGGGTGTAAATGCTCACTGCACCCCTTATTACATTCTGTGAGGTGTGTAGTTTCCAAAATGGGGTCACATGTCGGAGGGGGGGGGGGGGGTGGGTTCACTGTTATGGCACCACGGGGGGGCTTTGTAAATGCACATGGCCCCTGACTTCCTTTCCAAACAAATTCTGTCTCCAAATGCCCAATGGAGGTCCTTCTCTTCTGAGCATTGTAGTGCACCAGCAGAGCACTTGCCATCCACACATGGGGTATTTTCATACTCAGAAGATATGGGGTTACAAATTTTGGGGGGCATTTTCTCCTATTACCCCTTGCAAAAATGTAAAATTTTGGGGGGGAAAAACAGCATTTTAGTGAATAATTTATTTACACATCCGACTTTAACAAAAAGTCGTCAAACACCTGTGGGGTGTTAACGCTCACTGGAACCCTTGTTACGTTCCTTGAGGGGTGTAGTTTCCAAAATAATATGCCATGTGGTTTTTATTTTTTTTTTGCTGTTCTGGCACCATAGGGGTTTCCTAAATGCGACATGCCCCCCAAAAACCATTTCAGCAAAATTTGCTTTCCAAAAGCCAAATGAGCATTGTAGTTCACCAGCAGAGCATTTTACGTCCTAACATGGGGTAATTCCATTTTGGGGGGCATTTTCTCCCATTACCCTTTGAAAAAATGGTAAATATTGGCGAAAAAAACTGCACTTTAGTGAATTTTTTTTTTCATTTACACATCCGACTTTAACGAAAAATGTTCAAACACCTGTGAGGTGTTAAGGCTCACTGGACCCCTTGTTATGTGCCTTGAGGGGTGTAGTTTCCAAAATAGTATGCCATATGGGTTTTTCTTTTTCTTTTTTTGCTGTCCTGGCACCATAGGGGCTTCCTTAATGTGACATGCCCCTCAAAAACCATTTCAGAAAAACTCACACTCCAAAATCCCATTGTTTCTCCTTCCCTTTTGAGCCCTCTACTGCGCACGCAAAGCACTTCACATACACATATGAGGTATTTCCTTACTCGAGAGAAATTGAGTTACAAATTTTGGGGGGCTTTTTCTCCTATTACCCCTTGTAAAAATTCAAAACTGGGTCTACAAGAACATGTGAGTGTAAAAAATGAAGATTTAGAATTTTCTCCTTCACTTTGCTTCAATTCCTGTGAAACACCTAAAGAGTTAACAAACTTTCTGAATGTCATTTTGAATACTTTGAGGGGTGCAGTTTTTATAATGGGGTCATTTATGGGGTATTTCTAATATGAAGGCCCTTCAAATCCACTTCAAAACTGAACTGGTCCCTGAAAAATTCTAATTTTGAAAATTTTGTGAAAAATTTGAAAATTGCTGCTGAACTTTGAAGCCCTCTAATGTCTTCCAAAAGTAAAAACATGTTAACTTTATGATGCAGACATAAAGTAGACATATTTTATATGTGAATCAATATATAATTTATTTGGTTTGCTTATTTCCCTTACAAGCAGAGAGCTTCAAAGTTAGAAAAATGCTAAATTATTTTTTCTACAAATTTTCAATTTTTTAACCAAGAAATTATGCAAGTATCGACAAAAATTTACCAGTAACAATAAGTAGAATATGTCACGAAAAACCATTCTCTGAATCAGAATGAAAAGTAAAAGCATCCCAGAGTTATTAATGCTTAAAGTGACAGTGGTCAGAATTGCAAAAAATTCTCCCGTCCTTAGGGTTATAATGGACTCCGTGCCCAAGGGGTTAAAGGTTCGGTTGGCCTCTTCTATAATTTATGATCTTCAGTTCTTTCCATAGATTTTCAATGGGATTTGCTTTGGTCAAGTTATTTACTGGGCCATTTTATCTTCAATTATGTGAAGTGTGCCAGCATCATATGCTGAAAAGCAGTTTTACACCATGATGTGCCCACCTCCAAACTGTACTGTTGGTATGGTGTTTTTAGGGTGATATGCATGTCCATTTTTTCTCCCAACATGGTGTGTATTATGGAATCCAAACAGTTCAATTTTGCTCTCATCTGACCACGCTATATTCTTCCTTTATTTCATTGGCTTTTCCTAATGTTGTGTGACAAGCTTTAAACTAGCATTAACATGTTTTATTCAGGTGCATACATGCCATGGCAACTGAGGGCATTACTGTTTTCTTTGAGACAAGAGTGGCAAGTGGTCCCTGGCTGTTAGACAACTCTAATCATTATACTTTTCACTTCTCTGTCTTGTGAGGAGCAATTAGTCAAGGCAAATTTATGGTGAAACGATTGTCTTTCCACTTCTGTATTATGGCCCTAACAGTGCTCACAGGGACATTCAGAAGCTTGGAAATGTGTCTGTAAACTACACAATAATTATTATTACCAAGTAAAGCCGCTAATAAAGCAGTGCTTGGTAGGAAGTGAAGAGCATGCGCAAAGTGGCAATAAAAAAGTTAAGGAAAATCCCTTTATCTTTTAATTTAACTGTTTTTTTTTTTTTTTCTTAAGTGAGTAAAATAATGAGATAGCAAACATGACATCCTGCAAAAGCACAAGACAAAACAAAAAAAACCTACATTGCTGAAATATAAATAAAAACTGCTTTTTCTAACTCATTTTTGTAGGCTGGTCCTCCAGAGGCTGAAGATGAACTGACGGACACAGAAGATAATGAGGAAAAAGATTTAGGCGTCATGGATGATCAGCGCAGTGTAATCCTCCACCTTATCTCACAGCTCAAGCTTGGAATGGATCTTACCAAGGTACGCTAAGAGGATTCTGCTTTATTGCTTCCATTCTACCATTAGATTTCCCTCTTCAATTGAAATGGAGTAATTAAATAATATTATTTCCCCAGTTACCTTATTAACAAGCTCTTTTATGAAATCTAGTCAATCATGGCAACTGCAAATAGAAAGTAGATGTAACTAACCTGATTTGTTATTGACTGTTGTGGACAATGACAGCTGATAACTCTTATCTCTGTAGCTCAGGGAATGTCATGTTCATGTGTTTATTACAACACATTAAAGGAAAACTGTCAGCTTGCTCCACCCGCACTAACCAGCGGTACTGGGGGACGCTGATCAGTTTGATGCCTACCTACCTGGATCCGCCCCGCCGTTCAGCCGAAATCTTCAATTTTGTGTATATGCTAAGTAGGTGCTAACTGGCACAGATGGGGTTACTGGCACTCTGACGTCAGCGCCACTCGTCTGCAGCGCCGTTCAGCTCATCAATATTCCTCCCCTCCCTTCGCCTCTCCCTCTTCTCCCCACTCTGTATTGAAGAGGAGGAATATTGATGAGCTGGGCGGCGTTGCGGACGAGTGGCACTGACGTCCAAATGCCAGTCACACCGCATCTACACCTAATTAGCATATTTAGAAAATCAAAGATTGCGACCAAACAGCGTGGTGGATCCGGGCATGGTAGGCATCAAACTGATCGCGTCCCCCGCACTACCAGCCAGTACCGCTGGTTAGTGCAGGGAGAGCAAGTTGACAGTTTTCCTTTAAAGAAGAACATTAGGTAATAGAGTATAACTTTCTATGCTATTAGAATATAGCAGTTTTATAGTGCAGAATAATCATTAGAAAGCCTTCCAAAAAAGTATATATGGGTTTAAGCCTTTTAAAATGTTCTGTTTCAGTACTTGAATCTGTGCTGTATAGCATTAATTTATACTGCATAGAATAGCTGCATTGTTTTAGCATAGAATTTATGGAAGGTTGGTTATCCAAACAACATATTAGAAGGTTTTCTAAAAATACATAATTGAAACCTACCCTGTCATATTAAAAAAACTTTTTATGTTGTATATTATGGCAAAACATTAGCCTTTCTAATATACTTCATAAGAAAATAGATTTCCATAGAAATCATGGCTTATAGAACACACGATTAGGGATCCCCATACCATCTAGAACATAATGCTGTCCATGCGTTCTTCCGGCCCCTGCCGCTCGCCGGGCAGGGACCGTACTGGGATGCCTGCTGACATCGTTCAGCAGGCATCCCGGCAAATTGCCCAGGAGGTCCTGAGGTCCCCCCATATCGGCGATCGCCGCAAATCGCGCGTCAATTCAGACGTGCAATTTGCGGTTATTCCGGGTCAATCGGGTCTCTGGTGACCCGGAAAAAAAGGGTGCTTGGGGCTGTCCAAGACAGCCCCATTTACCCTTACTCAGCAGGAGTGAGGTGGCATGGGTGCCGCCTCACGATCATGTGATTGATCGGTCGGAACGACCGACCAATCACGGACCTGCTGGGGATGGAGATCGGAGCAGATATCGGTGCTGGCAGGGGTCTCCTACCTGTCCTTGGTCCGGCGGGGGTCCTCTCAGGATCGGTGGCGGCGATAGGAGCAGCAGGATTGGTCCCAGGTGGCATGATACAGCGGAGGCAGTCCCTGCGGCAGGATACAGCAGGAGGTGAGGCCTGTTCACCTCCTGCTGTTGCTTAGCAACAACTCTAGGCATGCACAGCCAAAGGACATGCTGGGAGTTGTAGTTTTGCAACAGCTGGAGTTCCAATTACAACTCCCAGCATGCCCTTTGGTAGTCTGTGCATGCTGGGGGTTGTAGTTCTGCAACAGCTGGAGGCACATTTTTTCTATGAAAAAGTGTGCATCCAGTTGTTCATAACTACAACTCCCAATATGCACAGACTACCAAAGGGTATGCTGGGAGTTGTAGCAGTGTGCCTCCAGCTGTTGCAAAACTACAACTCTCAGCATGCCCTTCGGCTGTCAATGCATGCTGATTGTTGCAGTTTTGCAACAGCTGGAGACACATTGGTTGTGAAACGGAGTTTGTTACCTAACTCACTGTCTTGCAACCAGTGTGCCTCCAGCGTTTGCAAAAATACAACTCCCAGCATGCACTGAGAGACTGTACATGCTGGGAGTTCTAGTTTTGCAACAGCTGGAGGCACACTGGTTGCGAAACACTTAGTTAAATAACAAACTCTCAGTGTTTCACAACCAATGTGCCTCCAGCTGTTGCATAACTACAACTCCACGAATGGATGGTCTGTCAGTGCATGCTGGGAGTTGTAGTTTTGCAACAGCTGGAGTGTTGCCCCATCCCCCCCCATGTGAATGTACAAGGTACATTCCCACGGGCAGGTTTACAACGAGTTCTGCTGCAAGTTTCAGATACAGCAAATTTTCCGCCCCAGCTCAAACTCCCAGCGAGAAACTTACTGTCAACCCCTGGCCGTGTGAATGTACCCTAAACACTACACTACACAAAATAAAAAGTAAAACATTACATTCCCCTACACAGCGCCCCCCCCCCCCCCCCCCAAATAGAAAAAAAGTCTTGTACAGCACTGTTTCCAAAACGGAACCTCCAGCTGTTGAAAAGCAACTACTCACAGTATTGCCGGATAGCCACTGACTGCCAAGGCATACTAGGAGTTTTGCTGCAACAGCTGGAGACACCCTGTTTGGGAAACACTGCCGTAGGGTATTTTTGTGGTGGATTCAAATCCCCAATTTAGGCATCAAATGCGCATGGTGCTCTCTCGCTTCAGAGCCCTGTCGTATTTCAAGGAAATAGTTCAGGGCCACATATGGGGTATCTCCGTACTCGGGAGAAATTGCATTACAAATTTTGGGGGGCTTTTTCTCTTTTTACCACTTATGAAAAGGTAAAGTTGGGGTCTACACAAGCATGTTAATGTAAAAAAAAATTTTTTTACGCTAACATGCTGGTGTTGCCCCATACTTTTAAAATTTGTAAATTACGGAAATACCTCATGTGGGCGTAAAGTGCTCTGCGGACGCACAACATGGCTCAGAAGTGAGAGCGCACTATGTACATTTGAGGTCTAAATTGGTGATTTGCACTGGGGTGGCTGATTTTACAGCGGTTCTGACATAAACGCAAAACAATAAATACCCACATGTGACTCCATTTTGGAAACTACACCCCTCAAGGAATGTAATAAGGGGTATAGTGAGCCTTAACAGCCCACAGGTGTTTGACAAATTTTTGTTAAAGTTGGATGTGAAAAAAAAATGTTTTCACTAAAATGCTGATGTTACCCTACATTTTTCATTTTCACAAGGGAGAATAGGAAAACAGCCCCCAAAATGTGTAACCCCATTTCTTCTGAGTAAGAACATACCCCATATGTGGATATAAAGTGCTCTGCGGGTGAACTACAATGCTCAGAAGAGAAGGAGCGACATTGGGCTTTTGGCAAGAGAAGGTGTCTGAAATTGAAGGCCATGTGTGTTTACAAAGCCCCCATAGTGCCAGAACAGTGTATCCCCCCACATGTGACCCCATTTTGGAAACTACACCCCTCACATAATGTATTAAGGGGTACAGTGAGCATTTACGCCCCACAGGTGTCTGACAGATTTTTGGAACAGTGGTCCGTGAAAATGAAAAATGTTATTTTTCATTTGCACAGCCCACTGTTCCAAAGATCTGTCAAATGCCAGTGGGGTGTAAATGTTCACTGCACCCCTTATTAAATTCTGTGAGGGGTGTAGTTTCCAAAATGGGGTCACATGTGGGGGGTCCACTGTTCTGGCACCACAGGGGGGCTTTGTAAACACACATTGCCTCCCACTTCTATTCTAACCAAATTCTCTCACCAAAAGCCCAATGGCGCACCTCCTTTTCTGAGCATTGTAGTTTGCCCGCAGAGCACTTTACATCCACTTATGGGGTATTTCCATATTCCAAATGGGGTTACAAATTTTGGGAGGCTTTTTCTCCAATTATCCCTTGTGAAAATGAAAAATTTGGGGTAACACCAGCATTTTAGTGAAAAAAAATCAAATTTTTCATTTTCACGTCCAACTTTAGCAGAAATTTGTCAAGCACCTGTGGGGTGTTAAGGTTCACTGTACACCTTGTTACATTCCATGAGGGGTTTAGTTTCCAAAATAGTATGCCATGTGTTTTGTTTTGCTGTTCTGGCAAATGCGACATGCCCCCCAAAAACAATTTCAGCAAAATTTGCTTTCCAAAAGCCAAATGTGACTTCTTCTCCTCTGAGCATTGTAGTGCGCCAGTGTTACGCCAAGCGCTCCGGGTCCCCGCTCCTCCCCGGAGCGCTCGCTACACTCTCCTCACTGCAGCGCTCCGGTCAGATCCACTGACCCGGGGCGCTGCGATACCGCCTCCAGCCGGGATGCGATTCGCGATGCGGGTAGCGCCCGCTCGCGATGCGCACCCCGGCTCCCGTACCTGACTCGCTCTCCGTCAGTCCTGTCCTAGGGCGCGCGCGCGCCGGGTCTTTGCGATTTAAAGGGCCACTGCGCCGCTGATTGGCGCAGTGGTTCCAATTAGTGTTATCACCTGTGCACTTCCCTATATCACCTCACTTCCCCTGCACTTCCTTGCCGGATCTTGTTGCCATCGTGCCAGTGAAAGCGTTTCCTTGTATGTTCCTAGCCTGTGTTCCAGACCTCCTGCCGTTGCCCCTGACTACGATCCTTGCTGCCTGCCCCGACCTTCTGCTACGTCCGACCTTGCTTCTGTCTACTCCCTTGTACCGCGCCTATCTTCAGCAGCCAGAGAGGTTGAGCCGTTGCTAGTGGATACGACCTGGTCACTACCGCCGCAGCAAGACCATCCCGCTTTGCGGCGGGCTCTGGTGAAAACCAGTAGTGACTTAGAACCGATCCACTAGCACGGTCCACGCCAATCCCTCTCTGGCACAGAGGATCCACTACCTGCCAGCCGGCATCGTGACAGTAGATCCGGCCATGGATCCCGCTGAAGTTCCTCTGCCAGTTGTCGCTGACCTCACCACGGTGGTCGCCCAGCAGTCGCAACAGATAGCGCAACAAGGCCAACAGCTGTCTCAACTGACCGTTATGCTTCAGCAGTTACTACCACAGCTTCAGCAATCATCTCCTCCGCCAGCTCCTGCATCTCCTCCGCAGCGAGTGGCCGCTTCTGGTCTACGACTATCCTTGCCGGATAAATTTGATGGGGACTCTAAGTTTTGCCGTGGCTTTCTTTCCCAATGTTCCCTGCACCTGGAGATGATGTCGGACCAGTTTCCCACTGAAAGGTCTAAGGTGGCTTTCGTAGTCAGCCTTCTGTCTGGAAAAGCCCTGTCTTGGGCCACACCGCTCTGGGACCGCAATGACCCCGTCACTGCCTCTGTACACTCCTTCTTCTCGGAAATTCGAAGTGTCTTTGAGGAACCTGCCCGAGCCTCTTCTGCTGAGACTGCCCTGTTGAACCTGGTCCAGGGTAATTCTTCCGTTGGCGAGTATGCCGTACAATTCCGTACTCTTGCTTCAGAATTATCCTGGAATAATGAGGCCCTCTGCGCGACCTTTAAAAAAGGCCTATCCAGCAACATTAAAGATGTTCTGGCCGCACGAGAAATCCCTGCTAATCTACATGAACTCATTCACCTAGCCACTCGCATTGACATGCGTTTTTCCGAAAGGCGTCAGGAGCTCCGCCAGGATATGGACTCTGTTCGCACGAGGCGTTTCTTCTCCCCGGCTCCTCTCTCCTCTGGTCCTCTGCAATCTGTTCCTGTGCCTCCCGCCGTGGAGGCTATGCAGGTCGACCGGTCTCGCCTGACACCTCAAGAGAGGACACGACGCCGCATGGAGAATCTCTGCCTGTACTGTGCTAGTACCGAACACTTCCTGAAGGATTGTCCTATCCGTCCTCCCCGCCTGGAAAGACGTACGCTGACTCCGCACAAAGGTGAGACAGTCCTTGATGTCTACTCCGCTTCTCCACGTCTTACTGTGCCTGTGCGGATGTCTGCATCTGCCTTCTCCTTCTCTGCTGTGGCCTTCTTGGACTCCGGATCTGCAGGAAATTTTATTTTGGCCTCTCTCGTCAACAGGTTCAACATCCCGGTGACCAGTCTCGCCAGACCCCTCTACATCAATTGTGTAAACAATGAAAGATTGGACTGTACCATACGTTTCCGCACGGAGCCCCTTCTAATGCACATCGGACCTCATCACGAGAGGATTGAACTTTTGGTCCTTCCCAATTGCACTTCTGAAATTCTCCTTGGACTTCCCTGGCTTCAACTTCACTCCCCAACCCTGGATTGGTCCACTGGGGAGATCAAGAGTTGGGGGCCCTCTTGTTCCAAGGACTGCCTAAAACCGGTTCCCAGTAACCCTTGCCGTGACTCTGTGGTTCCTCCCGTAACCGGTCTCCCTAAGGCCTATATGGACTTTGCGGATGTTTTTTGCAAAAAACAAGCTGAGACTCTACCTCCTCACAGGCCTTATGATTGTCCTATCGACCTCCTCCCGGGCACTACTCCACCCCGGGGCAGAATTTATCCTCTGTCCGCCCCAGAGACTCTTGCCATGTCTGAATACGTCCAGGAAAATTTAAAAAAGGGCTTTATCCGTAAATCCTCCTCTCCTGCCGGAGCCGGATTTTTCTTTGTGTCCAAAAAAGATGGCTCTCTACGCCCTTGCATTGACTACCGCGGTCTTAATAAAATCACGGTTAAGAACCGCTACCCCCTACCTCTCATCTCTGAACTCTTTGATCGCCTCCAAGGTGCCCACATCTTTACCAAACTGGACTTAAGAGGTGCTTATAATCTCATCCGCATCAGAGAGGGGGATGAATGGAAAACGGCATTTAACACCAGAGATGGACACTTTGAGTATCTGGTCATGCCCTTTGGCCTGTGCAACGCCCCTGCCGTCTTCCAAGACTTTGTTAATGAAATTTTTCGTGATCTTTTATACTCCTGTGTTGTTGTATATCTGGACGATATCCTGATTTTTTCTGCCAATCTAGAAGAACACCGCCAGCATGTCCGTATGGTTCTTCAGAGACTTCGTGACAATCAACTCTATGCCAAAATAGAGAAATGTCTGTTTGAATGCCAATCTCTTCCTTTCCTAGGATACTTGGTCTCTGGCCAGGGACTACAAATGGATCCAGACAAACTCTCTGCCGTCTTAGATTGGCCACGCCCCTCCGGACTCCGTGCTATCCAACGTTTTTTGGGGTTCGCCAATTATTACAGACAATTTATTCCACATTTTTCTACCGTTGTGGCTCCTATCGTGGCTTTAACCAAAAAAAATGCCGATCCCAAGTCTTGGCCTCCTCAAGCGGAAGACGCCTTTAAACGGCTCAAGTCTGCCTTTTCTTCGGCTCCCATGCTCTCCAGACCTGACCCATCTAAACCCTTCCTATTGGAGGTTGATGCCTCCTCTGTGGGAGCTGGAGCTGTCCTTCTACAAAAAAATTCTTCCGGGCATGCTGTTACTTGTGGTTTTTTTTCTAGGACCTTCTCTCCGGCGGAGAGAAACTACTCCATCGGGGATCGAGAGCTTCTAGCCATTAAATTAGCACTTGAGGAATGGAGGCATCTGCTGGAGGGATCAAGATTTCCAGTTATTATTTACACCGATCACAAGAACCTCTCCTACCTCCAGTCTGCCCAACGGCTGAATCCTCGCCAGGCCAGGTGGTCTCTGTTCTTTGCCCGATTTAATTTTGAAAAGAAGAGCTCCTCCCATTTTTTCCCCTGGAGACAAGGTATGGCTCTCCGCTAAATATGTCCGCTTCCGTGTCCCTAGCTATAAGTTGGGACCACGCTATCTTGGTCCTTTCAAAATTTTGTGCCAGATTAATCCTGTCTCTTACAAACTTCTTCTTCCTCCTTCTCTTCGTATTCCTAATGCCTTTCACGTTTCTCTTCTTAAACCACTTATCATTAACCGTTTCTCTCCCAAATCTGTTCCTCCCACTCCTGTTTCCGGCTCCTCGGACATCTTCTCCGTCAAAGAGATTCTGGCATCTAAAAAGGTCAGAGGGAAAACCTTTTTTTTAGTGGATTGGGAGGATCATTGCGGTCCCAGAGCGGTGTGGCCCAAGACAAGGCCTTTCCTGAAAGAAGGCTTACTACGAACGCCACCTTAGACCGTTCAGAAGGAAACAAGTCCGACAACATCTCCATATGCAGGGAACACTGAGACAAAAATCCACGGCAGAGTTTAGAGTCCCCATCAAATTTGTCCGGCAGGGACAAGCGGAGGTTAGGAGCGGCCACTCGCTGCGGAGGAGGTGCAGGAGCTGGCGGAGGAGATGGTTGCTGCTGTAGCAGAGGCAGAAGTTGCTGTAACATGGCGGTCAACTGCGACAGCTGCTGTCCTTGTTGGGCAATCTGCTGCGATTGCTGAGCGACCACCGTGGGAAGATCAGCGAGACTTGGCAGCGGCACCTCAGCGGGATCCATGGCCGGATCTACTGTCACGATTCGGCTTCCAGGTAGTGGATCCTCTGTGTCAGCGAGGGATTGGCGTGGACCGTGCTAGTGGACCGGTTCTAAGAGGCTACTGGTTTTCACCAGAGCCCGCCGCAAAGCGGGATGGTCTTGCTGCGGCAGTAGCAACCAGGTCGTATCCACTAGCAACGGCTCTACCTCGCTGACTGCTGAGAAGGCGTGGGACAGAAGGACTAGGCAGAGGCAAGGTCAGACGTAGCAGAAGGTCGGGGGCAGGCGGCAAGGTTCGTAGTCAGGATGGGTAGCAGAAGTTCAGGTACACAGGCTTTGGACACACTAAACGCTTTCACTGGCACAAGGCAACAAGATCCGGCAAGGGAGTGCATGGGAGGAGATCAGATATAGTCTGGGAGCAGGTGGAAGCCAATTAAGCTAATTGGGCCAGGCACCAATCATTGGTGCACTGGCCCTTTAAGTCTCAGAGAGCTGGCGCGCGCGCGCCCTAGAGAGCGGAGCCGCGCGCGCCAGCACATGACAGCAGGGGACCGGGACGGGTAAGTGACCTGGGATGCGATTCGCGAGCGGGCGCGTCCCGCTGTGCGAATCGCATCCCCAACGGCCATGACAGTGCAGCGCTCCCGGTCAGCGGGACTGACCGGGGAGCTGCAGGGAGAAAGGCGCCGTGAGCGCTCCGGGGAGGAGCGGGGACCCGGAGCGCTAGGCGTAACAGTATTTTTTCTTGTTTGTACTTTATCTTATTTTTTAAAATTTTTTTGAAAAGGGGTGAATTGAATTTTTATTAGTGGAAGTTTTACTTTTTTTTTTTACTCACTTTTTGGCTCCTTTAGAGGCCTATCATAAGCGATCTCCCTGCAGCAGCCCGCATTCTATGAGTAGCTTTGTCTCAGGTTTCGGAAACCTCCAGGCTTCCGAGACGGGGACGTGATGTCACGCTATGCACCCTCCATTCATGTCTATGGGAGGGGGTGTTGCGGCCGTTACGCCCCCTCCCATAGAAATGAATGGAGGGGGTGTGGCGTGACGTCACGTCCTCGTCTCAGAAGCCCGGAGGTTTCCGAAACTTCAGACGCAGCTACGCATAGAATGTGGGCTGCTGCAGGGAGATCGCTTATGATAGGCCTCTAGAGGAGCCAAAAAGTGAGTAAAAAAAAGTTCAAACTTGTTTATTTTTTTCATTTAAAAAAATTCCCTCCACTAATAAAAATTCAAATCACCCCTCTTTTCAAATTTTTTTTTAAATAAAACACTGTACAAACAAGAAAAAATACACATATTTGGTATCATGTGCGTAATTGTCTGAACTAATATATTATTATCAGACATCTTATCTCCTATCCTTTTGATAGGGGATAAGATGTTTTTGCCTTTAAATAATCTTTATTAACTTTTTTTTTTTTGCAGTGTTATAGCCTCCATAGGGGACTATAACATGCATTACACTGATTGCCCACACTGATCAATGCTATGCCATATCATAGCATTGATCAGTGTTTTCAGCGCTCAACGGCTCCTGCCTGGATCTAACGGAGCAGTCATTCGGCGATTGAACAACGAGGAGGCAGGTAGGGACCCCTCTCATGTCTGGACAGCTGATCCGGGACACTGCGGTTTCACCGCGGTGGTCCTGATCAGCCCAAATGAGCTGCCTGGAATGCTTTTTTTTAAACTTTAGACGTGGCAATCTACTTTGATCACTGAGTCTAAATGGTTAATACTCGACATTACCACGATTGGTGATGTCTGGTATTAGGCGCGGCTCCCAGCTACTGTTAGCCGCTGGGACTGACCCCATATGACTGGTTATATCACGGGAGCAGGCGCAGTGCGTACAAGTACGCCCTGCATCCTAAAGAGGTTATAAAACAGTGTGTGGATCCCCATATTTTTATTCTCAGCAAGATATCAACCAAACAGCAACAGCCTGACGTTACCAGGGTGGGCGAGGACCATTGTTACTGGTCCTCCCCAGTCTAAATATTGTCAGCCTGTTACTACCTAGGCCAAGGAGCGCCATTTTAGATGCCCTGTGCCTGTTGGTACCACCCCTGTGGCCAGGGTAATAATTATGGGTTAGCACTAGTTGTTTTGGGGGCTAAAACTAAGCCTTGGCTTAGTAATGGATTCCGTCTATGAGACTGCTTCCACCACTAAGCCTGTAAAATAAAAATTAAAAAACACACATTTTAAAAAATGATATTACAAAAAACATTCCCCCTACAAGCCCTCGTTAACCAATTTGTTTAAATAATTAAAAAAAAGAGCAGGTCATCGCCGTAGTCCACAAAACCTGAACTAGTCCTCTGCATACACGGATCTGAAACAAGAAGAAAAGAAAAACAGGAAAAATTGGTTAGTACATTTAGGGTGCTCTCCCTGGAAAAAGCACCCATAAAGCAGTGTGTTCTCAAGCAGGGAGCCTCCAGCCATTATTCCCAGACAGCCAAAGCCTCTAGTTTAGCTGAAGGCTCCCTGTTGCTAAACTACTACTCCCATCATTCTCAGACAGCCTTTGGCTGTCTGGGAATAATGGCGGTTGTAGTTTGAAAACAGCTGGAGGCTCCCTGTTCGGGAACACAAGGGTCTGTTTACATTATACATTTTTAACATTCCTTTTAAAAAATAAAAAGGCATGCTAAAATTGCACAATGTGATCAGACCCATACTTACTAGCCTTGTTCTTGGTCCGTCGATCTTCTCCTTTAGCCCCACCTTGATCTCCTCCTTTAGCACAACCTCTTATGATGACGATAGTTTTAAATTAGAGGGACAAAGATTTAAAAGTAATATCAGGAAGTATTACTCTACTGATAGATTAGTGGATGCATGGAATAGCCTTCCTGCAGAAGGGGCCGCTGCAAATACAGTGAAGGAGTTTAAACATGCATGGGATAAGTATAAGGCTATTCTTCATATAAGATAGGGCCAGGGACTATTGATATGATTCAATATGGCAACGAGAGTAAAGCTGGCACCGTTTAGCCACAATTCTGACCCCTCAGACAGTGTACAGCCACCAGGTTCCTATCTGTACAGCGCAGCTAATGAAGCTCCCAGCGTACCTTGTGTGTGGTGCTCAGTCCACTTGCATGTATAAGTAATAGTCCATTGAGGTAGGAATGAATAGACGGCACTCACGTTCTGCAATTCAACACGGACGCTTTATTCTTTGAGGAGCAGCAGGATTTCAGCATTTAAAAGTAAGACAAGCAACAAATGTTTCACGCTACATGCGCTTCTTCATAGCTTCAAGCTATAAAGAAGCGCATGTAGCGTGAAACATTTGTTGCTTGTCTAACTTGTAACTGCTGAAATTCTGCTGCTCCTCAAAGAATAAAGCGTCCGTGTTGAATTGCAGAACGTGAGTGCCGTCTATTCATTCCTACCTCAATGGATTGATAGGATTCAGATTGGGCAGACTATATGGGCCAAATGGTCCTTATCTGCCGACACATTTTATGTTTCTACTACAGGCGGGGCTACAGAAGAAGACCTACGGACCAAGAACAAGTGGATCTTCTGTTGTATACAGCAAAGGTTGTATACAAAACCCCTAAAATGTTAATTAGCGCTCAGTAGCACTAATTAACCCATTCCTTGCTGAACTGTCGCAAAGCTCTACGCCCAGCAAGAAACAACCTTTGACATGTCAAAAGTAGTTGATCACAACAGGTGTCACTCCTGAGATACGATGTGATCCTGAATGACAGGCTGGGGAAGCGGACTTGCTGCTTGCTTCCCCGACCCAGGATTGCAGCGGGTCTCAGGAGTGACACCCGCTGTGATCAACAACTTTTGAGGTGTCAAAAGTTATTTTTATTTCAGTAGCGCTAACTCCTTGCTGGGCTAAGAGCATAGCGCTCAGCCCAGCAAGGGTTTAAAGCATGAGCTTTCCAGCGCAGCTCATATCCAGCCGAATCTGGCAATGGAAAGTTCTGCGAGCCCCAAACCCCTCCGGGGCTCGGCACGCTCAACTCTATAGATATATTTTTTTTATTTTGCATTCTATTCTGTTAAAAAGGTCAGAAACCCCTTTTAAAGTTTAGATTTTAAATTGCACTTTGGACAGATCTGGTTTTCTAATTTTGACCCCTTATTTTAACCATTTTTATTTTTCCTACTCACCTTCTTAGATCACTCTCGAAATTGTTGGCTTAAAAAAGGGGCATTTAGGTGTGGTGGTCCAAATTAGTTTTTCAGCTTCACATTAAAAGGGATTTCGGCTAAATCAGGAGTCATTAGGGCAGTCCCTGGTCGCCTCCCCTCCTAACCAGTCTTGATTGATAGGCTAAGTTTCCACTTGTTTTTTTGTCCTGTGATTTTAGGGATTAATAAAAAAAACGCCTGAAAAAACGGCAGTGCAATGTCCTGCATCTGGCGTTTTTTCTGCCGTTTTTTCATTTCTGTGGAAATTGCACCTTAGCATTTTTTGGGGTACCAAAAAAAAAAAAGATGCATCAGTGATGGAAAAGTTTTTATTAAACGCCATTTATATATTTTATAACCCAATTTTTATTATTTTTTAATAAAGTGTGTATGTTTCACTTTTTTTCTCAATTTGTAAAAATGTTTATGTAGTACTACTACTCCCAGCATGAAATAGACTGTTCCATGATGGGAGTGATAGTACCTGTAACATAGACATATCGCCCCGGGCGTCAGTCCTGACACCTGATGCGATCGTCCATAATATAGCAGAGAAGCGAGATGGTCTATACAGCGCTCTCCTCTCCGCACTATATTCTGGCCATTCATATCACTAATTCATATTTTCCGCATAGAGTGGTGATTGGACGGATGGTTGCAGCCAATCACAGCTTTGAGGAAAAGATGAATGAATGAGTGGCCGAGTATAGTGAAGATACGAGCGCTGTATACAGCCTCTCTGCATCTCTGCTATAGACAGGACGATCACAGCGGATGTCAGTAGTGATACCCGCTGTGATCTGTTCTTATCTGCAAGTACTACTACTCCCAACATGGAGCACCCTCTGCTCCATGCTGGGAGCTGTAGTACCTGCAGTAATAGACAGATCACAGCGAGTGTAACTTCTGACACCCTCTGCGATCTGTCTGTTAATGCAGGTACTACAGCTCCCAGCATGAGCCAGAGTGTGCTCCATGTTGGGAGTTGTAGCTGCAGTTAAGTAAAGATCACAGCGGATGTCACTCCTCCTGACACCCGCTGTGATCCTCCTGTATAATGTATAGATGTGGGCGCTCTCCTATGGTCCCCTGCACGGCCATATATATATACATATAGTCCTATTTCTCTCAGAGAGCTGTGATTGGCTGGAACCATCTGGCCAATCACAGCTCTCTGTGGGAAATATGAATAAGTGTATATATACGTCAGGGCAGGGGACCATAGAAGAGCGGCCGGCCGCATCTATATATTATATAGGAGAATCGCAATGGGCGATCTGTCTATTAGTACAGGTAGTACTACTCCCATCATGGAACAGTGTGTTCCATGCTGGGAGTAGTAGTACTAACTAAAAAAATGTAAAAAATAAAGAAAAAAGTGAAAAACACACACACAATACATCTTTATAATTGTCGGCTACATTTTTATTTCCGTGCCCACATAAATTGATCCCTGTTTAAAAAGTAATAAACATTTTTTTTATAAAAAAATATAAATATCATTAGATACAATTTTTTCCTTCACTACTGTATCGTTTTTTTAAAAATGTTTTAATTGTACCCTACGAAATTTTATTCAAAACAGGTATCTCCATCACTTTTTTGGATCGCTAAAGTCCAAAAAAGATTAAAAACCGCCTGCAAAAACAGCAAAGTTAAAACCCACATATCGTTTTTCTTGGCGTTTTCTCACTCCCATAGACTTCTATTGAAGTAAAATACAACGATTTTGACTAAAAACGTCGGTTTGAGCGACATACAGCATTTTTTTCAAAACGCCAAGGAGCTGAAAAAAATGCAAAAAAAGTGAAAAAACGCCAAAAGGATTAAAAAACGCCAAAGTAAAAAAAAAAAAAAACACCAAGTGGAATTAGAAATTTGTGATTTCTCGTTGATTTATAGTTAACATCTGGCTGCAGCGTTTTTTGACGAAAAAAACGCCATGCGGCAGAATTGGCATTTTTCTTGGCGTTTTGCCAAAAAAAAAAAAGTGGAAACTTAGCCTTACTGTTTCTGGATAGGGAGAGATCTATCAGCCAGGACAGGCAAGCCACTGGGTTCTGTACTGATGACTGGTCATTCAGGCAGTATGAAAGTGTTATGCACAGATTCAGGCAGTATGAAATTAAATTGTACCGATTGGGCAATCTTCAACTGCATTACAGACAATAAAGTAGCAAACTTTAGATTGACACATAACATAGCATATCCTATCGAAACTGTCTCTAAAGTTTGCTGTATCTTGCTCAGTAACGCCGAACATGTCTGTCATTCATCTAACCTTTCATGATAAAATGTCAGTTTTGTTTCAGGTGAACCACTAATTCTGGCTATTCTATAACTATATGGGATTTTTTTCATTAGATTTTAGCTAGTAGGTGGACCTAGCCTATATATGATAGCTTCTATAAACTGCACACACAAATAGAAGAGAACATCCTATTCTACTGGGCTTATAGTTCATCTAAAAAATTAGCAGCCACCTTGAGGATATTATAGAGCAGTACCGAGCAGTCTAAGCTGTGAATCACAGTAATATTCACTGTTAATGTTACGCCGAGCGCTCCGGGTCCCCGCTCCTCCCCGGAGCGCTCGCTTCTCTCTCGCTACCGCAGCGCTCCGGGCAGCTCCACTGACCCGGTGCGCTGCGATACCGTCTCCAGCCGGGATGCGATTCGCGATGCGGGTAGCGCCCGCTCGCGATGCGCATCCCGGCTCCCGTACCTGACTCGCTCTCCGTCTGTCCTGTCCCGGCGCGCGCGGCCCCGCTCCCTAGGGCGCGCGCGCGCCGGGTCTCTGCGATTTAAAGGGCCACTGCGCCGCTGATTGGCGCAGTGGTTCCAATTAGTGTGTTCACCTGTGCACTCCCTATTTATACCTCACTTCCCCTTCACTCCCTCGCCGGATCTTGTTGCCATTGTGCCAGTGAAAGCGTTTCCTTGTGTGTTCCTAGCCTGTGTTCCAGACCTCCTGCCGTTGCCCCCGACTACGATCCTTGCTGCCTGCCCCGACCTTCTGCTACGTCCGACCTTGCTTCTGTCTACTCCCTTGTACCGCGCCTATCTTCAGCAGTCAGAGAGGTTGAGCCGTTGCTAGTGGATACGACCTGGTCACTACCGCCGCAGCAAGACCATCCCGCTTTGCGGCGGGCTCTGGTGAAAACCAGTAGTGACTTAGAACCGATCCACTAGCACGGTCCACGCCAATCCCTCTCTGGCACAGAGGATCCACTACCTGCCAGCCGGCATCGTGACAGTAGATCCGGCCATGGATCCCGCTGAAGTTCCTCTGCCAGTTGTCGCCGACCTCACCACGGTGGTCGCCCAGCAGTCACAACAGATAGCGCAACAAGGCCAACAGCTGTCTCAACTGACCGTGATGCTACAGCAGCTACTACCACAGCTTCAGCAATCATCTCCTCCGCCAGCTCCTGCACCTCCTCCGCAGCGAGTGGCCGCTTCTGGTCTACGACTATCCTTGCCGGATAAATTTGATGGGGACTCTAAATTCTGCCGTGGCTTTCTTTCGCAATGTTCCCTGCACTTGGAGATGATGTCGGACCAGTTTCCTACTGAAAGGTCTAAGGTGGCTTTCGTAGTCAGCCTTCTGTCTGGAAAAGCTCTGTCATGGGCCACACCGCTCTGGGACCGCAATGACCCCGTCACTGCCTCTATACACTCCTTCTTCTCGGAAATTCGAAGTGTCTTTGAGGAACCTGCCCGAGCCTCTTCTGCTGAGACTGCCCTGTTGAACCTGGTCCAGGGTAATTCTTCCGTTGGCGAGTACGCCGTACAATTCCGTACTCTTGCTTCAGAATTATCCTGGAATAATTAGGCCCTCTGCGCGACCTTTAAAAAAGGCCTATCCAGCAACATTAAAGATGTTCTGGCCGCACGAGAAATCCCTGCTAACCTACATGAACTCATCCATCTTGCCACTCGCATTGACATGCGTTTTTCCGAAAGGCGTCAGGAGCTCCGCCAGGATATGGACTTTGTTCGCACAAGGCGTTTTTTCTTCCCGGCTCCTCTCTCCTCTGGTCCCCTGCAATCCGTTCCTGTGCCTCCCGCCGTGGAGGCTATGCAGGTCGACCGGTCTCGCCTGACACCTCAAGAGAGGACACGACGCCGCATGGAGAATCTCTGCCTGTACTGTGCCAGTACCGAACACTTCCTGAAGGATTGTCCTATCCGTCCTCCCCGCCTGGAAAGACGTACGCTGACTCCGCACAAAGGTGAGACAGTCCTTGATGTCTACTCTGCTTCTCCACGTCTTACTGTGCCTGTGCGGATATCTGCCTCTGCCTTCTCCTTCTCTACTATGGCCTTCTTGGATTCCGGATCTGCAGGAAATTTTATTTTGGCCTCTCTCGTCAACAGGTTCAACATCCCAGTGACCAGTCTCGCCAGACCCCTCTACATCAATTGTGTAAACAATGAAAGATTGGACTGTACCATACGTTTCCGCACGGAGCCCCTTCTAATGTGCATCGGACCTCATCACGAGAAGATTGAATTTTTGGTCCTCCCCAATTGCACTTCCGAAATCCTCCTTGGACTACCCTGGCTTCAACTCCATTCCCCAACCCTGGATTGGTCCACTGGGGAGATCAAGAGTTGGGGGCCCTCTTGTTTCAAGGACTGCCTAAAACCGGTTCCCAGTACCCCTTGCCGTGACTCTGTGGTTCCCCCTGTAACCGGTCTCCCTAAGGCCTATATGGACTTTGCGGATGTTTTTTGCAAAAAACAAGCTGAGACTCTACCTCCTCACAGGCCTTATGATTGTCCTATTGACCTCCTCCCGGGCACTACTCCACCCCGGGGCAGAATCTATCCTCTGTCCGCCCCAGAGACTCTTGCTATGTCGGAGTACATCCAGGAAAATTTAAAAAAAGGCTTTATCCATAAATCCTCCTCTCCTGCCGGAGCCGGATTTTTCTTTGTGTCCAAAAAAGATGGCTCTCTACGTCCTTGCATTGACTACCGCGGTCTTAATAAAATCACGGTAAAGAACCGCTACCCCCTACCCCTCATCTCTGAACTCTTTGATCGCCTCCAAGGTGCCCACATCTTTACCAAACTGGACTTAAGAGGTGCTTATAATCTCATCCGCATCAGAGAGGGGGATGAATGGAAAACGTCATTTAACACTAGAGACGGACACTTTGAGTATCTGGTCATGCCCTTTGGCCTGTGCAACGCCCCTGCCGTCTTCCAAGACTTTGTTAATGAAATTTTTCGTGATCTCTTATACTCCTGTGTTGTTGTATATCTGGACGATATCCTGATTTTTTCTGCCAATCTAGAAGAACACCGCCAGCATGTCCGTATGGTTCTTCAGAGACTTCGTGACAATCAACTTTATGCCAAGATAGAGAAATGTCTGTTTGAATGCCAATCTCTTCCTTTCCTAGGATACTTGGTCTCTGGCCAGGGACTACAAATGGATCCAGACAAACTCTCTGCCGTCTTAGATTGGCCACGCCCCTCCAGACTCCGTGCTATCCAACGTTTTTTGGGGTTCGCCAATTATTACAGGCAATTTATTCCACATTTTTCTACCGTTGTGGCCCCTATCGTGGCTTTAACCAAAAAAAATGCCAATCCCAAGTCTTGGCCTCCTCAAGCGGAAGACGCCTTTAAACGGCTCAAGTCTGCCTTTTCTTCGGCTCCCGTGCTCTCCAGACCTGACCCATCTAAACCCTTCCTATTGGAGGTTGATGCTTCCTCTGTAGGAACTGGAGCGGTCCTTCTACAAAAAAATTCTTCCGGGCATGCTGTTACTTGTGGTTTTTTTTCTAGGACCTTCTCTCCGGCGGAGAGGAACTACTCCATCGGGGATCGAGAGCTTCTAGCCATTAAATTAGCACTTGAGGAATGGAGGCATCTGCTGGAGGGATCAAGATTTCCAGTTATTATTTACACCGATCACAAGAACCTCTCCTATCTCCAGTCTGCCCAACGGCTGAATCCTCGCCAGGCCAGGTGGTCTCTGTTCTTTGCCCGATTTAATTTTGAAATTCACTTTCGGCCTGCCGATAAGAACATTAGGGCCGATGCTCTCTCTCGTTCCTCGGATGCCTCGGAAGTTGAACTCTCTCCGCAACACATCATTCCTCCTGACTGCCTGATTTCCACTTCTCCAGCCTCCATCAGGTAAACTCCTCCAGGAAAGACCTTCGTCTCTCCACGCCAACGCCTCGGAATCCTCAAATGGGGTCACTCCTCCCATCTCGCAGGTCATGCAGGCATCAAGAAATCTGTGCAACTCATCTCTCGCTTCTATTGGTGGCCGACTCTGGAGACGGATGTCGTGGACTTTGTGCGAGCCTGCACTGTGTGTGCCCGGGATAAGACTCCTCGCCAGAAGCCCGCTGGTTTTCTTCATCCTCTGCCTGTCCCCGAACAGCCTTGGTCTCTGATTGGTATGGATTTTATTACAGACCTACCCCCATCCCGTGGCAACACTGTTGTTTGGGTGGTCGTTGATCGATTCTCCAAGATGGCACATTTCATCCCTCTTCCTGGTCTTCCTTCAGCGCCTCAGTTGGCTAAACAATTTTTTGTACACATTTTTCGTCTTCACGGGTTGCCCACACAGATAGTCTCGGATAGAGGCGTCCAATTCGTGTCAAAATTCTGGAGGGCTCTCTGTAAACAACTCAAGATTAAATTAAACTTTTCTTCTGCATATCATCCTCAATCCAATGGACAAGTAGAAAGAATTAACCAGGTCTTGGGTGATTATTTACGACATTTTGTTTCCTCCCGCCAGGATGATTGGGCAGATCTTCTACCATGGGCCGAATTCTCGTATATCTTTAGAGTCTCTGAATCTTCCTCCAAATCCCCATTTTTCGTGGTGTACGGCCGTCACCCTCTTCCCCCCCTCCCTACTCCCTTGCCCTCTGGTTTGCCCGCTGTAGATGAAGTGACTCGTGATCTTTCCACCATATGGAAAGAGACCCAAGATTCTCTTTTACAGGCTTCATCTCGCATGAAAAAGTTTGCCGATAAGAAAAGAAGAGCTCCCCCCATTTTTGCTCCAGGAGACAAGGTATGGCTCTCCGCTAAATATGTCCGCTTTCGTGTCCCCAGTTACAAACTGGGTCCACGCTATCTTGGTCCTTTCAAAGTCTTGTGCCAAATTAATCCTGTCTCTTACAAACTTCTTCTTCCTCCTTCTCTCCGTATTCCTAATGCCTTTCATGTCTCTCTTCTTAAACCACTCATCATCAACCGTTTCTCTCCCAAATTAGTTTCTCCCACTCCTGTCTCCGGTTCTTCTGACGTCTTCTCAGTGAAAGAGATACTGGCCTCCAAGACGGTCAGAGGAAAAAGGTTCTTTTTGGTGGATTGGGAGGGCTGTGGACCTGAAGAGAGATCCTGGGAACCTGAGGACAACATCCTAGACAAAAGTCTGCTCCTCAGGTTCTCAGGCTCTAAGAAGAGGGGGAGACCCAAGGGGGGGGGTACTGTTACGCCGAGCGCTCCGGGTCCCCGCTCCTCCCCGGAGCGCTCGCTTCTCTCTCGCTACCGCAGCGCTCCGGGCAGCTCCACTGACCCGGTGCGCTGCGATACCGTCTCCAGCCGGGATGCGATTCGCGATGCGGGTAGCGCCCGCTCGCGATGCGCATCCCGGCTCCCGTACCTGACTCGCTCTCCGTCTGTCCTGTCCCGGCGCGCGCGGCCCCGCTCCCTAGGGCGCGCGCGCGCCGGGTCTCTGCGATTTAAAGGGCCACTGCGCCGCTGATTGGCGCAGTGGTTCCAATTAGTGTGTTCACCTGTGCACTCCCTATTTATACCTCACTTCCCCTTCACTCCCTCGCCGGATCTTGTTGCCATTGTGCCAGTGAAAGCGTTTCCTTGTGTGTTCCTAGCCTGTGTTCCAGACCTCCTGCCGTTGCCCCCGACTACGATCCTTGCTGCCTGCCCCGACCTTCTGCTACGTCCGACCTTGCTTCTGTCTACTCCCTTGTACCACGCCTATCTTCAGCAGTCAGAGAGGTTGAGCCGTTGCTAGTGGATACGACCTGGTCACTACCGCCGCAGCAAGACCATCCCGCTTTGCGGCGGGCTCTGGTGAAAACCAGTAGTGACTTAGAACCGATCCACTAGCACGGTCCACGCCAATCCCTCTCTGGCACAGAGGATCCACTACCTGCCAGCCGGCATCGTGACAGTTAACTTGTATAGTTTCTCTGCAGTCTCTGTTTCCTTCTGGCTGCCTCCAGTCACTTACTTTACTTCTCCCTCTTGACCCCTCCTCTCCCCATAGACTTTTATGGGCAGACTATAACTATATCCTCAATAATTTGTTAATCTTTCTTTTAGAGTGAATAAGAGTTAGGGAGGCAGCAGGAAAGTTTTCTTCTTTCACAAAGTTTTTTTCTTTAACTTGTAGTATTGAGTTATGCCTATTTAACTGTCAAGTTTGCTGTGTCTGTCTTAAGCATCTGTCTTGCTGAAATCTATAGCTTGCTGTTGAAATGTATTGTGCCTCTGATGTAAAATAATGTATTGTACTGCTTATGTAAATTTTTCCCCTGATGAGTAAAATAAATGGTAACATACTTCAAAGCATGCCATATGCTATTAGAATTAGATTGGATGAATTATGAGGCGGCACACAGACGGTCTTTCGGTCCATTACAAAAACTGAAACAGTCACTGTTTTTTCAACACATCTTTCATAAATCAATAGTAGTAAGAAAATGTAGAACTTTGTGCTGTGTCTACCCATAGCAGGGGGAGCACACTGAAGGATCAGATTACATAGTACCCATACAAGTCTATGGAGAGGAGGGAAATAGGAAGGGGAGTGATTGAAGAGAAATTGCAAAGAGATTACACAAGTTTACAGTAAATATTAACCCCTTCCCAACCCATGACATACATGTACGTCATAGGTTGGGTGAGGGAACATGATGCGGGCCTGCCGGTCGGGTCCACATCATACCAGGTAGATGCCCACTGCTATCAGCAGCTGACATCTGCTGGTAATAAAGAACATCAGAGATTACTCTGATGTTGTCATTTAACTAGTTAAATTCCGTGATCTATACAGACCACAGCATTTAAACATTAAATTGCGCTATTCCCTGGTGTCTAGTGATCCCATCGTCAAATAGCATTACACTGATCTATGTAAAACGCTGTAAAAAAAATGTACACATATTTTGTATCGCTATGTGTGCAATTGTCTGAGTTATTAAATTATTACTCTCACAGACAACGGTGCAACGCAAAAGAATTAAAAACTCCAAAATTGCTGATTTTTGATCACATCCCAGAAAAAGTTGAATAAAAAGTGATTAAACTATCAGAACTACACAAAATATGTGATACTGTTAAAAACTACAGCTCATAGCGCAAAACATAAATCCCTACACAGCTCCGTAGGTGGAAACATTTTTTTTTTTTATTTTGTGAAAAAAATTATATAATATTATATATATACCGTATTTATCGGCATATAACATGCACTTTTAAAACTTAAATTTAAGGCAAAAAGTCTGCCTGCGTGTTATACGCCGATAAATCTTCTGGTCACTGATTTAAAGTGGCCACAGCAGCGTCTGCTTGTTAAGTATTAACAGCACGGCCGCGGCCACTTTAAATCAGTGACCAGCGGCGTCTCCTCCCCGCTCTGTCACTTGTTTTCTCCCGCACTATCCACAGGTACTGGTGTGGTGGCAAGTGTGGGAGACGCTGATTAAAATGAGCCCTACCTTGCCCGGATCTGGGCTACCTTTTAATCAGCATCTCCCGCACTATCCACCACACCAGTACCTGTGGATAGTGCGGGAGAAAAAAAGTGAGTTTCACTTTTACTTCATTCCCCCTCCCTCATCATTCCCTCTTTCCTGCTTTTTACAGTGTTATTTTCCTTACCTGTCTGCGCTTTGGCAGGTCAGGTCTGGCGGACAGTGAAGCAGATGAGTTACGTCCTCTCCCGGCATCACTCACGTCACTTTTCATTTCCTGTAGTCTCCGCCGAAAAGTGACATGCCGCACAGAGAAGCCGGGAGAGGACGTAACTCATCTGCTTCACTAACCCCGCAAGACAGCCGAAGCGCAGACAAGTAAGGCAAGGGGAAGAGTGGTCTTCAAACTGCGGACCTCCAGATGTTGCAAAACTACAACTCCCAGCATGCCCGGACAGCAGTTGGCTGTCCGGGCATGCTGGGAGTTGTAGTTTTGCAACATCTGGAGGTCTACAGGGTGAAGACCACTGGATACCATAGGAGGAACATGATGGGGGGATGATGAGACGGGGAAATTATGAGGGGGGGGGATGATGAGACAGGGGGAAATGATGAGGGGGGAGAATAATGGGGGATGAGACAGGGGGAAATGATGAGGGGGAGAATGATGGGGGATGAGACAGGGGGAAATGATGAGGGGGAGAATGATGGGGGGATGAGACAGGGGGGAGAATAATGGGGGGATGAGATGGGGAAATGATGAGGGGGGAGAATGATGGGGGGATGAGACAGGGGGAGAATGAAGGGGGGGATGAGACGGGGAAATGATGAGGGGGGAGAATGATGGGGGGATGAGACAGGGGGAAATGATGAGGGGGGGGTGATGGGGGAAATGATGAGGGGGATGATGAGACAGGGTGGGGGGAATTATGGGGGACATGATGAGACAGGGTGGGGGAATGATGAGGGGGAATGATGGGGGACATGATGAGACAGGGTGGGGGGGATGATGAGGGGGGAATGATGGGGACATGATTAGACTGGGTGGGGGATGATGAGACAGGGGGAAATGATGGTGGGGGAGGCACTAAATGCTTAATGTCTGTATGGCTAGTGGTGGTCTATGACAGGGGGAAATGATGAGACAAGGGCGGGATGATGAGACATGAGTGGTGGTGATGAGAGGGGTAAGTGTGGCACAGAGACTGATAAAAGGGAAGGAATTATGGGGCACTGGAGGGGACGGGATCAAACTGAGGTGCAGAAGAAAAGGAAGTTGGGGGGATGATGTGGCATTTAGTCCAAGTAATTTATTTTACATTTTATCTTTTTTACTTAAATTTCCCTGTTAAAATGGGGGTGCGTGTTATACGCCAGTGCGTGTTATACGCTGATAAATACGGTATATTTATATATATATGTATATATATATATATATATATATTTTTTTTTTTTTTTTTTTTTCCCCTACATATAATTTTTTGTCTGGCTGCATAATACAAATGTAAAATGTAACAATAAATAGTACAACTTGTCCTGCAAAAGATAAGCCCTAATTCAACTGTCAGTGTAAAAATTAAAGAGTTATGGATCTTAGAAGGTGAGGAAGAAAAGAAACATGAGCCAGAAATCAAAATTTGCTGGGTAATGAAGGGGTTAAATATTGCTTCCGTTTTTTTTATTACTTTATTTACTTACACTGCTTAGTACTACACTATAATGCTCCCATGCTGCTGCTTCTTAGTGTGTGTTTAATGACATAGAAGAGCAGGATCGCCTGTTCTTTGTGTGTGCATATGTGCATGTATGTATAAGACACACCATAGACATTACGCTTCCTTTACATGCTCAGGAAATTTTAGAAATTACAGGTGGAGCTTGGTAAGCATAAATTTGATGAAAAATGCCATAGAAATGTTATATTATGGTCAGAACTAGTACTTCTCCTTTTGTACACATACAACAGCTTATCCTAAGAAGTTAGCTAAAATATGAGTTATGCCTTAAAGGAGTACTTTTATCCTTTTATCCCGTCCGGGCTGCAAAATAAAAGAAAACACACTTTCTCTTACCTGCCAACGAGCCCCCGGAGCTCCGGTACACTCCGGTACAGGTGTTCGGTCCCCGGGCTGTATTCTTCTTACTTCCTGTTAGCCCGGCACGTCACACGGAGCTTCAGCCAATCACTGGCCGCAGCGATGTCCCGCCTCGGCCGGTGATAGGCTGAAGCTCCGTGTAACGTGCCGGGCTAACAGGAAGTAAGAAGAATACAGCCCGGGGACCGAACACCTGTACCGGAGCTCCGGGGGCTCGTTGGCAGGTAAGAGAAAGTGTGTTTTCTTTTATTTTGCAGCCCGGACGGGATAAAAGGAAAAAAGTGCGCGCCGGAGTACTCCTTTAATATGTAAAATAAAGTTAAAATGTAGGTGTGTCTGTTTTATGATTACTCTTTGGCATGATGCACTTGTCTGTGTATGTTTTGTACTGGTGTGGTTGATTTCAGTTGTTCACATCCAGCAGCTAAGCAGGTAGGTGGTTACCATGGTAACTGTTCTTCTAGCATAAGAGAAACTTTAATTGCTCCACTAGCAACTTACAAATGGATACATACTGCAGTGTAACCCAACAGGGAAAAGTAATGATTGCACTTTTAATACAAGGAAGTAATAAATGAAGGGATTCGGGAAAGTTGTAAGCAGATATTGAGAAATATTGTGGTAATTAAATATATTGTTTTGGTTTCTCACCACATTATAAGCTGATTAACAATATTTTCTAGCTTATTCCAATTGCGCTGTACTTCCATTTTCATTTTAAAACACTCTTATTTATTTCCGTATATTTCCTTGTAAATTTTAAATAGTCATTATTTTATCCTGCTGCTTATACACATTTGCAACATTTTGAACATTCAACATTCTAGCCCTGCTCTTAAAAAGGTACTCTCCTGGAAAACATATTTTTATTTTTATTTTTTTTAAATCAACTGGTGCCAGAAAGTTAAACAGATTTGTAAATTACTTTTATTTAAAAATCTTAACCCTTCCAATACTTATCAGCTGCTATATGCTCCACAGAAAGTTCTTTTCTTTTTGAATTTTCTTTCTGTCTGACCACAGTGCTCTCTTCTGACACCTCTGTCCATTTTAGGAACCGTCCAGAGCAGGATAGGTTTGCTATGGAGATTTGCTCTTACTCTAGACAGTTCCTAAAATGGACAGAGGTGTCAGAAGAGGGCATTGACGTCAGACAGAAAGGAACATACAACAGCTGATAAGTCCTGGAAGGTTTAAGATTTTTAAATAGATTTTTAAATAGAAGTAATTTACAAATCTGTTTATATTTCTGGCACCAGTTGATTAAAAAAAAATGTTTTTCAGTAGAGCACCCCTTTAATTAGCACTATCCTATTGTGGAGAATTTGTCATTTCACAATGGCTTTTTCTACAATTGATCTTTAGGTTTAACCTCTTAAGGACTTTGGGCGTACCTGTACGCCCTAAGCCCGGTCCCGGTGTGAAAAAGGGGGCACGCCGTGACCCCGCATCACACCGGGTCAGTCCCGGCTGCTAATAGCACGCGGCATCAATCTTGTGCCGCGCGCTGTTAACCCTTCAGACACGGAGATGAAAGTTAACAGCCGCGTCTGAAAACGAAAGTAAACGGTTCCCGGCAGCTCAGTCGGGCTGATCGGGACATCGCGATAAAATCGTGATGTTCTGATCAGCTGGGACGCAGGCGGAGGTCTCCTTACCTCTCTCCGCGGCGTCCGATCGGGGATTGATTGTTCCAAGCCTGAGCTACAGGCTTAAGCAATCAAGCCCCTATCTGACTGATCCCTGCAAAGCTATGGCTTTGCAGGGATCAGCATAGGAGATCAGTGTGTGCAGTGCTATAGCTCCCTATGGGAGCTATAGCACTGAAAAAAAAAAGTGGAAAAAAAAGTTAACAAAGGTTATTTAACCCCTTCCCTATTAAAAGTTTGAATCACCCCCCTTTTCCCATAAAAAAAAAAAAAACAGTGTAAATGAAAATAAAAATTGCACGGTCAATGGCATGTGCGCAAAAAAATGGGCGGTGATCCGGAAGGCGATCGGAGTGGATATCAGCGCTGGCGGGGGTCTCCTACCTTGCCCTGATCCAGCGGGGGTCCTCCCAGGATCAATGATGGCGACAGGAGCAGCAGGATAGGTCCAGGCGGCAGGATACAGCGGTGGCGGTCCCGGCGGCAGGATACAGCAGGAGGTGAGGCCTGTTCAACCTCCTGCTGTTGCTTAGCAACAACTCTTGGCATGCAAAGCCAAAGGGAATGCTGGGAGTTGTAGTTTTGCAACAGCTGGAGTTCCAACTACAACACCCAGCATGCTCTTTGGTAGTCTGTGCATGCTATGAAAAAGTGCATCCAGCTGTTGCATAACTACAACTCCCAACATGCACAGACTACCAAAGGGTATGCTGGGAGTTGTAGCAGTGTGCCTCCAGCTGTTGCAAAACTGCAATTCTCAGCATGCCCTTCAGCTTTCAATGCATGCTGATTGTTGCAGTTTTGCAACAGCTGGAGACACATTGGTTGTGAAACAGTGTTTGTTACCTGACTCAGTGTTTTGCAACCAGTGTGCCTCCAGCTGTTGCAAAAATACAACTCCCAGCATGCACTGAGAGACTGTACATGTTGGAAGTTCTAGTTTTGCAACAGCTGGAGGCATACTGGTTGCGAAACATTGAGTTAAGTAACAAACTCTGTGTTTTGCAACCAATGTGCCTCCAGCTGTTGCATAACTACAACTCCCAGCATGTATGGTCTGTCATTGCCTGCTGGGAGTTGTAGTTTTGCAAAAGCTGGAGGTTTGCCCCCTCCCCCATGTGAATGTACAAGGTACATTCACACAGGCAGGTTTACAACGAGTTCTGCTGCAAGTTTGAGATGCGGCAAATTTTCCGCCGCACCTCAAACTCCCAGCGAGAAACTCACTGTAAACCTCCACCTGTGTGAATGTACCCTAAAAACACTACACTACACAAAATAATAATTAAAACACTACAAACCCCTACACAGTCATCCCCCCCATAAAAAAAAGTCTTGTACAGCACTGTTTCCAAAACGGAGCCTCCAGCTGTTGAAAAACAACAACTCACAGTATTGCCAGACAGCCACTGACTGTCCAGGCATGCTGGGAGTTTTGCAACAGCTGGAGACACCCTGTTTGGGAAACAATGCCATAGGGTATTTTTGTGGTGGATTCAAATCCCCAATTTAGGCCTCAAATGCGCATGGCGCTCTCTCGCTTCTGAGCCCTGTTGTATTTCAAGGAAACAGTTTACGCCCACATATGGGTTATTTCTGTACTCAGGAGAAATTGGGTTAAAAAATTTGGGGGGCTTTTTCTGCTTTTACCCCTTGTGAAAGGGTAAAGTATGGGGCAACACCAGCATGTTAGTGTAAAAAAAAAAAATTACACTAACATGCTGGTGTTGCCCCATACTTTCAATTTTCACAAGCGATAAAAGGAGAAAAAGACCCCCAAAATTTGTAACCCAATTTCTCCTGAGTACAGAAATAACCCACATGTGGGCGTATAGTGCTCGTGGGCACACAACATGGCTCAGAAGTGAGAGCGCCATGTACATTTGAGGTCTAAATTGGTGATTTGCACAGGGGTGGCTGATTTTACAGCGGTTCTGACATAAACGCAAAACAATAAATACCCACATAGGACCCCATTTTGGAAACTACACCCCTCACGGAATGTAACAATGGGTATAGTGAGCCTTAACACCCCACAGGCGTTTGACAAATTTTCGTTAAAGTTGGATGTGAAAATAAAAAAATTAAATAAAAATTTCACTAAAATGCATTTTTCATGTTCACAAGGGAGAATAGGAAAGAAAAGCCCCCCAAAATTTGTAACCCCATTTCTTCTGAGTAAGAACATACCCCATATGTGGATGTAAAGTGCTCTGCGGGTGCACTACAATGCTCAGAAGAGAAGGAGCAACATTGGGCTTTTGCCAAGAGAAGGTGTGTTTACAAAGGCCATATGTGTTTACAAAGCCCCCATAGTGCCAGAACAGTGGACCCCCCCCCCCCCCACATGTGACCCCATTTTGGAAATTACACCCCTCACATAAAGTAATAAGGGGTACAGTGAGTATTTACACTCCACAGGTGTCTGACAGATTTTTGGAACAGTGGTCCGTGAAAATGAAAAAAATAATTTTTCATTTGCATGGCCCACTGTTCCAAAGATCTGTCAAACTCCAAAGAGGCAGGTGAGGGCCCTCCTGTTGTCCGGTAAGCTGATTTTGTGGTGATAGTCCCGATCAGCTCCGCTAAGGTGCCGGGATTCTTTTACTTTCGTTTTAGATGCATCGATTAACTTTGATTGTGGCATCTAAAGGGTTAATGCCGGGCGTTAGCCGTGGGTCCTGGCTGCCCATAGCAACCAGGACCCACCAGGTTTAACCCGTTCTCCGCCGGTGAGAACGGTTTAAACCCGTTATACCGGACCAGCGCGTACAGGTACGCCCTGAGTCCTTATGCATATGCATGCACCCTGCGTCCCCAAGAGGTTAAAGGGGTTATCCAGCAGGGACCTTTGACCATTGCACAGTAAAATAAAAAATTACTTAATTCACTTACAGCATTCAACAGTGCTAACACTGTCCTGCTCTGGTCCTGACCACTATCCTCTTCATGCCAGAAACAGTTTTGCCCTGGCTTGGAGTGACATTTGGGCCAAAGGCCAGTGATTTACTGATGGGCAGTATGACACTCTGAGTCCCGACATCACCCCATCTCCATGATTTCTCGGATATTTCATGTGGGGATACCAGATGTTTATGTTTACTTTTGTTTACATTACTTTATTTAAAAAATGGGAAAAGGGGGTGATTAACTTTTTTTTTCCACAATTTTTTGTTCCCATATGGGACTATTACATGTAATCTTTAGATTGCATACACTGTTCAATGCTGTGCCATGACTTCCTGCAGCACTGAAGCACCAATTGGATGGCAAGGAAGCAGGTAAGGGCTTCCTCTCAGCTGATCGCCGTCCGATTGTCGCTCTGCTGCTCCATGCCTGAAATCCAGGCTGGAGTAGCAGAGCACCGATAACACTAATCAATGCTATGCTATGGCATAGCATTGAACAGTGTATGCAATCCAAGGATTGCATGTAATAGTCCCTTATGGGGACAAAAAAACAGTGTAAAAAATAAAAGTAAAAAAAAAATAAAAAAAAAGTTAATAAATGTGATGTAACCCCCTTAAAATAAAATATGTAAAAAAAATTTTTTTTAAACATATATGGTATCGCCGCATGCGTAAATGTCCGAACTATAAAATTATAATGTTAATTAAACCGCACGGTCAATGACGTACACATAAAAAAATTCCAAAGTCCAAAATTGCGTATTTTAGGTCACTTTGTATACCCCAAAAAATTTTATAAAAAGCGATGTAAAATGTCCCATCAAAAATGGTACCGATAAAAACTACAGACCATGGCACCCTCATATAGCCCTCATACATCCCTGTATATGGAAGAATAAACAATTTTACACATACTAATTTTGGTGCATGTAGTTATAATTTTTTTAAAGTAGTAAAATAAAATAAATTGGGTATCCTTTTAACCGTATGGACCTACAGAACAAAGATATGTTGTCATTTTTACCAAAAAGAAGCCCCCCAAAGTTACAAAATGGCTATTTTCCCCAATTTTGCCCCACAAATATTTTTTTTCTGGTTTTGCCGTACATTTTGTGGTGAAATGATTTATATCATTACAAGGTACAATTGGTGGCGCAAAAAATAAGCCCTCATATGGGTCTATAGGTGCAAAATTGAAAGGGTTATGATTTTTAGAAGGTGATGAGAAAAAAACGAAAGTGCAAAAACGGAAAAACCCTGGGTCCTTAAGGGGTTAAGGCTAGATCCAACTTCAGTCACAAAGTCAGCCACATTTGCTTAATTCAGTTATGGCCATGTCACAATCTTGTTCAACTTTGAAGGGAATATGGTTCAAAACTTCTTGTTTAGCAATGGGGCCTTGTCTGGAGTCTCCCACTCAATGGTCATCAGGGATTCATCCCCACTAAAGGTCCTGAACCCCCCTAGAGGTGGAGACACATTAATTCCCTGGGGCATTAATTAAGTCCACATGCTGGATAGCCTTATGTAGGCACATCATCCATTCTGAAGGCCATTAGCCCCCTTAGAGGTGAAAACATATAATTCCCTGGGGCAGTCTCCAGGTCCTCAGATCAGATAGCCCCATTTAGGTGCACCGATGCACTTTGAAGGCATTGAGCCCCCCTGGAGACACCTTGTGGCGGTTTCCAGGTCCTCAGACTGGATAGCCCCATTTAGGGGTACCAATACACTTTGAATGACCTGGGCCCTTTAAAAGGTGTAGACATATTCATTACATTGATCTATGTTATCAGTTGCTATAGCCTTTCAAGGGCAAGCTGCAGCAATCACCAAGCCTGTGAAGACATTGAGCAACAGGTAAGGTCAAGCCATGAGCACACCGCGATTACATTGTGGGAGGGCGATGGTACCGTTGGTTCCACTAGACACTAGGGATTACCTGCATTTAATGGTTAAATGCTGTGATTGTTATTGATCTCCAATGTCCCGTAAAGCACCACCTTTCCTACCATCAGGAGGACAAAAAAACCTGATGCAGGTGGAACTTTGGATTCTTTCTATAGGTTTAAGTTCACATGGAGGGAAATTTCCCCACATGTGATGCTGCTGAATGCGGATGTAAGGGAAAATAAGAAATCTGAAACTGGTTTGATTAGACAGTTTGTCATTACAACTTAATGCGTAACATTTAAGCAGATATCAGTGTGTGCATTATGTGAATGTAAATGAGCCACAGAATAATATTAAGCATATTTCAGTAATACATTTTACCAGCAATTGCTTCTTATCTGTGATTATAAAAAAAAAAGTTTTTCTTTTTCTAAAGTAAAAAAAAAAATATTTGCAATTATGGCTCATTGCTTTTTAACCATAAAATGTCTCACTGGAAGCATGACAAATAAGATAATCTGACAAAAGGCTCAGTTTAGGTATTATTCTTTTTGTAAAGGGAGGAAATAGGGAGCAGGGAGACCTTTGCAAAAACCTCATGCGGCACTTTATCTTCTCAGCACTTGATAGAGCACCAGTGTCATGGTGTGGAGATGACAAGCCAGCACGGAATACAAAGTGCCGTTTTCTGCATGCTTTTTCATGTATGGTTGGTCTGTAAAGGTTGTCAGTGGCCAACAACACGATATCTTGAAATAATAAGTGACCAGTTGATCCGTGCCTTGATCTTGGGCTATGCTTCTACTGACAGAGTTGCATTCAACAACAGCCAATTAAAAGGTGTCTGTTTTACTATTTTGTGTTTTGAATTTGATCATGTAGTGGCAGGGGCGTAGTGGCAATGGCTCAGCCCAGCAGAAAAAAAAGGCCTGCCCAAGCATTCAGGGTATATGTTTCAGATCGCTGGGTAAGCTCCCCTTTTAACTGTGTCTGCTTCTTTAGGGAGAACAGATAAAAGCTTTAATGGAGCAGAGAGCCCTTGGATCTTTGCCCCGTGGCTTCCACTTGAAGCCCACAGGATTCTTAGACCTGTGACCTTTAAGTGATCTGGATCTCTGCCTGACATAGGTAGCATGATGAGATCACTGCATTTTTGCCACCTGCATCAGGCTGTGTCAAGTAGAATACAGAGCAGCTTGGCATTAAAATTATGGGCTTTGTAAGTTTCTTTTATTGTTTCTTTAAAATATATGAGGGCATAATGGATGATTTAAAAGAATAGAGGGCCACAAAGGGGAGATTAAACAGAGTAGGGGAAGAAAGCATGGGGACGAGGGTGACTAAAAATGGGGATGGAAGAATGAAAGAAAAAGTGG
Organism: Hyla sarda; assembly: GCF_029499605.1. Classification (NCBI taxonomy): domain Eukaryota; kingdom Metazoa; phylum Chordata; class Amphibia; order Anura; family Hylidae; genus Hyla; species Hyla sarda. The sequence goes on along the minus strand of NC_079193.1, from coordinate 110,092,369 downwards.
TTAAAAAAATGTGGGGGCTGTAGTCTGTACTGCTCCTGAATGTTGACAGATTAACTAGCCCTTTACCTTTTATATAAAGTTGGGAGAATTGAGTTGTAGTCTTGGTAAAAAAAATTTATACTCACCCATAAATCAGCTATATTCTAGAGGTGGCAGAAAAAAAACCACTATCCGCTGCTTTCTTGGTGCTATTGGTGCAAAATAAATAATGCACATGTTGTAAATGGACACTGTGTGGACCCCAGAAATCCTTTTTTCTATGCTATTTTGAGATTCTTTCTGCAAACTTCTAGACAAGTGAATTACAATGAAATTTGTAGCTGCAGATAACAATTGTGATGACAAATGTTACATGTTATGGTGTCCATAAACTACATTAGTAAACAATTTTAGGCCTTCCAGACCTGGCTTGTAAATCATTACTTTTACCTCTCTGCATTTATTTTTGCCTGCCCCCTATCCCTCATTTCTATGCCCCTTTTCCCTTTATATATGTTGATGATAAAAGATATTCTAAAGGAGTTTTATATGTTGTGAGAGAAGGTTTCGTATCATATGTAGACACTAGGTATAAGGAAGTGCATACCCCATATGTGCCAGTGTTTGGGGTAACAGTTACCGAGTTGCCGGTAGTAGGCCACTTGTATAGTGTTTTAAGTGTTTAGTTATTGCTGAACAACCGTGTCTTGTTTTGTTTTATGCAAATGGGAATATGGCTGTACTTTGTTTTGGACAATAAACTGCATTTAACCCCTTAGGGACTCAGCCTATTTTCACCTTAACCCCTTAAGGACCGGGGTTTTTTCCGTTTTTGCATTTTCGTTTTTTGCTCCTTGCCTTTAAAAAAATCGTAACTCTTTCAATTTTGCTCCTAAAAATCCATATGATGGCTTATTTTTTGCGCCACCAATTCTACTTTGTAATGACGTCAGTCATTTTGCCCAAAAATCTACGGTGAAACGGAAAAAAAAATCATTGTGCGACAAAATTGAAAAAAAAACGCCGTTTTGTAACTTTTGGGGGCTTCCGTTTCTACGTAGTACATTTTTCGGTAAAAATGACACCTTATCTTTATTCTGTAGGTCCATACGATTAAAATGATACCCTACTTATATAGGTTTGATTTTGTCGGACTTCTGGGAAAAATCATAACTACATGCAGGAAAATTAATACGTTTAAAATTTTCATCTTCTGACCCCTATAACTTTTTTATTTTTCCGTGTATGGGGCGGTATAGGGCTCATTTTTTGCACCGTGATCTGAAGTTTTTAACGGTACCATTTTTGCATTGATAGGACTTATTGATCGCTTTTTATTCATTTTTAAATGATATAAAAAGTGACCAAAATGCACTATTTTGGACTTTGGAATTTTTTTGCGCGCACGCCATTGACCGAGCGGTTTAATTAATGATATATTTTTATAATTCGGACATTTCCGCACGCGTTGATACCATATATGTTTATTTTTATTTACACTGTGTTTTTATTTTATTGGAAAAGGGGGGTGATTCAAACTTTTAATAGGGGAGGAGTTAAATGATCTTTATTCACTTTTTTTTCACTTTTTTTTTGCAGTGTTATAGGTCCCACAGGGACCTATAACACTGCACACACTGATCTTCATCATTGATCACTGGTTTCTCATAAGAAACCAGTGATCAACGATTCTGCCGTATGATTGCTCATGCCTGGATCTCAGGCACTGAGCAGTCATTCGGCGATCGGACAGCGAGGAGGCAGGTAGGGGCCCTCCCGCTGTCCTGTCAGCTGTCGGCTATCCCGAACAGCCCGACTGAGCTAGCCGGCAACTTTCACTTTTAGCCGCGCGGCTCAGCTCTGGGCGCGCGGCTAAAGGGTTAATAGCGTGCGGCGCCGCGCGCTATTAGAGGCGGGTCCCGGCTTCACTATGACGCCGGGCCCGCCGTGATATGACGCGGGGTTACTGTGTAACCTCGCGTTATATCAGGAGAGCAGGACCAAGGACGTACCGGTACGTCCTTGGTCCTTAAGGGTTTAAGGACTCAGCAAATTTTCATTTTTGCATTTTCCTCCTTCTTTCCTAGAAATCATAACGCTTTCAATTTAGCACCTACAGACCCATATAAGGGCTTGTTTTTTGCATCACCAATTGTGCTTTGCATTGACATCTACATATTGATATTTATTTTATAATATAACCTGCGGTGAAACGAACAAAAAAAATTATTTGTGGGATGAAATAAAAATTTAAAAAATCCATTTTGTAAATTTTGGGGGCTCCCGTTTCTACACAGTGCAATATTTGGTAAAAATGACACCTTATCTTTATTCTGTAGGTCCAGGGATACCCAATTTATATAATTTTTATTTTAATACTTAAAAAATGTATAAACTACATGCATCAAAATTAGTTAGTTTAAAATTGGCATAATTTTTTTTATTTTTCCATGTACGGGCAGTATGAGGGCTCATTTTTGGCGCTGTCATCTGTATTTTTTTATCGGTACCATTTTTGTTTTGATGGAACTTTTTGATCACTTTTTATCAATATTTTTATGGTATATGAAGTGACCAAAAATGCAGGATTTTGGACTTTGGTATTTTTTACGTGTGGTTTAGCTAACCTAATATTTTAATAGATTGGACATTTACGCACGCGGTGGTACCACATATGATTATTTTTATTCTTTATTACATTATTTTATTTAAAAAATGGGAAATGGTAGGTGATTTAAACTTTTAATAGGGAAGGGGTTAATGAACTTTTATTTACATTTTTTTAGGGGGCTAAAGCATGCAGTCTTCTGATTGCATGCACTGATCAGTGCTATGCCATTGCAAAGCACTGATCAGTGTAACCGGCGATCTGCTGCTCTAGCCTGCTGCGCAGGCATGGAGCAGTAGATCGCCAATTGAACACCAGAGAGGCAGGTGAGGGCCCTTACATCGTACGGTAAGCTTATTGGGACATTGCGATTTTGACGTGATAGTCCCGATCAGCTCTGCTGAGCTGCCGGGGTTCTTTTACTTTAGTATTAGACACCGCAATCAACTTTGACTGCATCGTCTAAAGGGTTAATGCCGGGCATCGGCTGTGCCCAGCTTTAGCCGTGGGTCCTGGCTGCCCTTAGCGACCGGGACCCACCGGGTTTAACCCGTTCTCCACCTTTGAGGTACATCCTGAGTCCTTAAGGATCAGGGATGCAGGGCGTATGCATATGCCCTGTGTCCCCAAGAGGTTAAGCCATGCATTTAAACTGTCTCAAACTGCTGTTTATACAAAGGCATGGAAAAGCTGAGGATGATGCTGGACAAGCAAGGAGCCTAAGATGTTTGTCCGGCAGATGTTACCTGCAAGTAACTAAGTGTAACTGTACTTTTATCTCTTATATGGTCTACAGAGCCTGTGTACAACTGGTATCTTCTACTATATGGTCACTGAATTAAGGGAAAGGGGAGTAGTGATCTGTGTTTTTATTCAGTAATAGTATAGTGGTATTTTTCCTTCATTATGTGGTGGTAATATGTGGTCATGGCGTGACGGTATTATAAATCCCTTAAACAGTGCTATCATTGGTAATATTGGTCTCTGTATACTGGGATTTGTTCAGCAGCAACATGACAGTAATGTGTATGGTGAAAATATTTGTAATTTGAGTAGTGGTATTTCTATTAATTAGAAGTATATAGAATTATCATACTTAGAAAATTGTCTTATAGCGATGGCGATGCTGTCGCAATTTGGAGGGGGGGGAGCTGTCTGCAAAATTTGCTCTGGATTTGAAAGGACTCTAGTAATGCCACTGTTTAATAGGCTTCTCTTCCAGTCATGTCTACAGGATGAAGTCAGGATGTACTACCAATTGATTGCTATGTCAATTATGATGTTGAGTATGTTGCTTTTAAGTGTAGTTATATGAAAGGGGCATGTCAGCCTTAACAAGTCATGCTAAATTATGCCGTTACTGATTGATCATAGGGTTCAAGTGTTGGGACCATTTGGTAGAATGACTGAGAGGCAGTTCCACACAGTGCTTGGTTGCGGGGGCATTACCATTATGCTGTTACATGCAGCTGCCGGAATACCCCTTTATATGTGCTCACCTATATGTGTGTTGACCTAATGACAAGCATTGTGAGTCTACGTTCACACCTCAGAATTTCCCTGCAGAATTTCACATTGGAGTAGCAGAGTCCCGTTGAATTCAAAAGGATTCTGCTGCTACTGGGCATACAGTGGAATTTCTGGATTTCAGTGTCTGCAAAAAGAATGAACCTGTTCATTCTTTCTGCGTACTCTGCACGGAATGCATAGCCATCTATGAGACGGCACATTCCTGTGCAGTCTTGGTGCTGCCATGTTTTGCAGTCGCTGTAATGTCCAAACAGATTTTTCATGGGGACATTCCGAAATGTGAAGATAGCCTAAGGGTGATGGCTTCTTTGTCTCCAAGGCTATGTGTAGCCTCACATGATACACAAGCAATATGTACACCGGCTTGTTCATGATATACAACAATGTTATCCAATATACTCAGGAACATTTTTAACAGGATTTTAATAGGATTTTTTAGTTGGCAGGAATAAAAAATTTTTTTTTTTAAATCAGCTTGTGCCAAAAATTTTAACAGATTTGTAATTTAGTTCTATTTAAAAATCTTAATCCTTCCAGTACTTACCAGCTGCTACAGATGAAGTTATATGGTTCATTTCTGTCTGACCACAGTGCTCTCTGCTGACACCTTTGTCCAAGTCAGGAACTGTCTAGAGCAGGAGCAAATCCCCATAACAAACCTCTAATGCTCTGGATAGTTCCTGACATGGACAGAGGTGTCAGCAGAGAGCACTGTGGTCAGACTGAAAAGAACTATACAGCTTCTTCTGGAGCATACAGCAGCAGATAAGTACAGGAAGGATTAAGATTTTTAAATAGAAGTAATTTACAAATCTAAAACACAGAACTTAATATTATCTTTAAGTGTGAACAAAATGCTGTCACCGAAAAAACACTTAAAATGTCCACAAGAAGGACCACCAAAACAAAACACTTGTGATTCTCATATAACAATGAGAGTGTGATAAGGAACAGGATCCTTATATATAGTCCACCCAATATAGTGGAAAAATATGAATCCACAAGTATACCCACAATCGGGAAACCACAAGGTTGCTCCTAAAATCAGGAGACTTACAAGAAGAGTCCAGATAATCACATTACTAAAGAGTAGGTGGGGGGATAAAGGATGTATTGGATAGGGAGGGAGGGCCTAGGAAGGTGTAAAGCCTGTGATGTGCAGCCACTACCTATCTCGCCCTGTTATTGGCTCCCTATCCTACCCCTAAACCTAGGCAGAGTGATCTGTCCTTAAAAGGACGGCCCCCGCTCTGGAACCTACCCCTTTAGGTCCTGCGTATCGCCCTATGATATGGACAATAAGGAGAGCTATCTGTCTCACTAAGCAGTACCTGCCTAAATACAGGGGTGGGAGAAGGAAAGACTGAGCCTAATGCCGTTCACATATATACCATTAAACATCCATAAGATGGTAGATGTATAAGAATGTAATAGGGATTTTTTTTCCAGTGGTCTCAAAGTCTGCCAATCAGTAGATGTATAAACATAGAAGATCCATGCACATTAATAAATAGCAGGTGTACGCAATTGTAATGAAGATCACCATCAGCTGTCCCACTAGATATATATTTCACATTAATGTATTCAGACCCGGACACGTGTTTATTTAAAATACCATCTAAAATGGGAATGCAAGACACCATTTGCTCATGTCTGAGAAAATAATTGGTAGATTATAAAGCAACAGAAGCAAGGCACTTATCAGGACCCAGGTATATTAAAATTTGTCTCAAAGCATTTTTCACCCCATTCGTCAGGAGACGATAGGGGGCATGGATACTGTCATGGAGATGGTCATGAGAGTGATGGCCCGTCCAGGATGTGGAGTGATGTTAGATGTGATGTGGCCATACTCGGGGTAGTGGATTGCGCTTCTTTATATGGTAGAGGAGGAGGAGTAAGCCAATCAAATTTTGCCTACCTTAATGACCTGTGTCCTCTAACCAATGATGTCAACCCAGGTGAGTCTGCAAGCCCGCTGATCGATAGATACCAGTCACGGGTCTTGTGAGCATATTATGTCACTTTCGGTACATAGCGCTGGTTTCCAAGGTCACATGTATCACCGGAAGGATTTATTATGGCATTCTGGTATCTAAGATGCTGATCATGTAAATGATCCCCAGAAGCGCGATGTAACTTCCAGACAGGCTCACTTCTACTACAACAAGCACTGCCTGGAAAGTTTGTTTAGGGCATCCTGTATCTAGGATTCCGATCATGTGAATAGTCAAATGATCTAAATGAATGCAACATAACTTCCGGTAAGGTCCGTGGAAGATATACTCCCTAGATTGCTGGCTGAGGTTCGTGGCCGTGTACGTCACCTAACCGGAGGGTCTATGATATGATTGTGTATAGAATAGTGCTGTGCAGCCGCTGTGCAGGCTGCAGACAATTCAAAAGAAGAATTGGGAATATTATATTCAAGTTATTAGAATAGATCCTATTCACAATGTAAGATTAAAGGGAGTCGCAAAGAGTATATAATAAACATAGTTAATGGTTTTATTATATTGTTGGCTGTGACCCTGCTGATGACGAGGGTTTCCATAAGGACCTAACAAGATGTCATAGAGTAGTAACTTTAAATTACATAAAGAGGGCAATACTGTCATCAAGCAGTAAAAAGGCACATAATATTCCCCGGTGGACTTATACCACTGAATGGACAATAGGATGCTTTTACTTTTCATTCTGATTCCAAGATCGTTTTTTCGTGACATATTCTACTTTATGTTAGCATTTTCTAACTTTGAAGCTCTCTGATTGTAAGGGAAATAGACATTCAAAATAAATTATATTTTGATTCACAAATACAATATGTCTACTTTATGTTTGCATCATAAAGTTGACATGTTTTTACTTTTGGAAGACATCAGAGGGCTTAATAGTTCAGCAGCAATTTTCCAATTTTTCAAAAAATTTTAAACATCTGAATTTTTTATGGACCAGTTCAGGGTTGAAGTGGATTTGAAGGGCTTCCTTATTAGAAATACCCCATAAATGACCCATTACAAAAACCCTTTAGGTGTTTCACAGGAATAGCAGCAAAGTGAAGGAGAAAAATCAAAATCTTCATTTTTTAACTTGCATGCTCTTGTAGTCCCAGTTTTTGAATTTTTACAAGGGGTAAAAGGAGAAAAATCATCTCAAAATGTGTAACCCAATTTCTCTCTACTAAGGAAATACCTCATATGTGTATGTCAAGTGTCCGGCAGGCGCAGTAGAGGGCTCAGAAGGGAAGGAGGAGCGACAATGGGATTTTGGAGAGTGGGTTTTAATTAAATGGTTTTTGGGGGGCATGTCACATTTAGGAAGCCCCTAGGGTGCCAGAACAGCAGAACCCCCCCCCCCACATTGCATACCATTTTGGAAACAACACCCCTCAAGGCACGTAACATTGGTCCAGTTAGCCTAAACACCCCATAGGTGTTTGACGACTTTTCGTTAAAGTCGGATGTGTAAATGAAAAAAAGTTTTTTCACTAAAGTGCAGTTTTTTTCCCCAAATGTAACATTTTTACAAAGGGTATTGGGAGAAAATGCCCCCCAAAATTTGTAACTCCATCTCTTCTGAGTATGAAAATACCCCATGTTAGGACGTAATATGCTCTGTGAGTGAACTACAATGCTGAGAAGAGAAGGAGTCACATTTGGCTTTTGGAAAGCAAATTTTGCTGAAATGGTTTTGGGGGGCATGTCTCATTTAGGAAGCTCCTATGGTGCCAGAACAGCAAAAAAAAAATTACATTTTAATGCTAAAATGCTGGTTTTTCCCCAAATTTTACATTTTTACAAGGGGTAATAGGAGAAAGTGACCCCCAAAATTTAGTATGGAAATACCCCATGTGTGGACTTCAAGTACTCTGCTGGCCAACTACAATGCTCAGAAGAGAAGGAGCGCCATTGAGCTTTTGGAAAGAGAATTTGTTTGGAATGGAAGTCGGGGGCCATGTGTGTTTACACAGCCCCCCAGTGGTGCCAGAACAGTGCCCCCCCCCATGCAACCCCATTTTGGAAACTAGACCCCTCACAGAATTTAATAAGGGGTGCAGTGAGTATTTACACCCCACTGGAGTTTGACAGATTTTTAGAACAGTGGGATCTGCAAATGAAAAATAATTTTCCCTTGTGAAAATGAAAAATTGAGGGTAACACCAGCATTTTAGTGATAAAAACTTTTTGTTTTTTTCATTTTCCCATCTGACTTTAACAAAAATTCGTCAAACAACTGTGGGGTGTTAAGGCTCACTATACCCCTTGTTACGTTCCGTGAGGGGTGTTGTTTCCAAAATGGGGTCACATGTGGGTATTTTTTTTTTTTGCGTTTATGTCAGAACTGCTGTAAAATCAGCCACCCCTGTGCAAATCATCAATTTAGGCCTCAAATGTACATAGTGCGCTCTCACTCCTGAGCCTTGTTGTGCGCCCGCAGAGCATTTTACGCCACATATGGGGACTTAACATACTCAGGAGAAATTGCGTTACAAAATTTGGGGGTCTTTTTTTCCTTTTACGGCTTGTGAAAATAAAAAGTATGGGGCAACACCAGCATGTTAGTGTAAAATTTTTTATTTTTTTACACTAACAGGCTGGTGTAGCCCCAACTTTTCATTTTTATAAGGATGATAAGGGGTAAAATTAGAAAAAGACCACAAAAATTTGTAGTGCAATTTCTCCCGAGTACGGAAATACACCATATGTGGCCCTAAACTGTTTGCTTGAAATACGACAGGGCTCCGAAGTGAGAGAGTGCCATGCGCATTTGAGGACTATATTAGGGACTGCATATGGGTGGACATAGGGGTATTCTATGCCAGTAATTCCCAAACAGGGTACCTCCAGCTGTTGCTAAGGGAGTTGTTGTTTTGCAACAGCTGGAGGCTCTGTTAAGGAAACACTGCCGTACAATACGTTTTTCATTTTTATTGGGGGGGGGGGGGGGACATTGTAAGGGGGTGTATATGTAGTGTTTTACCCTTTATTTTGTGTTAGTGTAGTGTTTTTAAAGTACATTCACACAGGCGGAGGTTTACAGTGAGTTTGTAGCAGCTCAAACTTGAGGCAGGAGACACACTGTAAACCTGCCCGTGTGAATGTACCTTGTTCATTCACATGGGGGGGGGGGCAAACCTCCAGCTGTTGCAAAACTACAACTCCCAGCATGTACTGACAGACCATGCATGCTGGGAGTTGTACTTTAGCAACAGCTGGGGGCACACTGGTTGGAAAATCTTCAGTTAGGTTCTATTACCTTACTCAGTATTTTCCAACCTGTGTGCCTCCAGCTGTGGCAAAACTTCAACTCCCAGCATGTACGGTCTATCAGTGCATGCTGGGAGTTGTAGTTTGCCACAGCTGGAGGCACACGGGTTGCGAATTACTGAGTTAGGTAACAAACTTCGCAATCAGTGTGCCTTCAGCCGTTGCAAAAACTACATCTCTCAGCATGCAGTTACAACTGAAGGGCATGCTGGGACTTGTAGTTATGCAACAGCTTGAGGCATACTCCCAGCATGCCCTTTGGCTGTCCGTGCATGCTGGGGGTAGCTGTTATGCAACAGCTGGAGGCACACTGGTTGCAAAACACAGAGAGTTTGTTACCTAACTCAGTGTTTCCCAACCAGTGTGCCTCTAGCTGTTGCAAAACTTCAACTCCCAGCATGCCCAGACAGCCGAAGGACATGTTGGGAGCTGTAGTTTTGCAACATCTGGAGGGCCACAGTTTGGAGACCACTGTGTAGTGTTGTCCAATCTGTAGCCCTCCAGATGTTGCAAAACCTCAACTCCAAGCATGCCCTGACTGTCCAGGCATGCTGGGAGTTGTAGTTATGCAACATCTGAAGGGACAGATGTTACAGAACTACAACTCCCAGCATGTCTGGACTGTCTGGGCATGCTGAGAGTTGTAGTTTTGCAACATCTGGAGGGCTACAACTTGTGCACCACTGTATAGTGGTCTCCAAACTGTGGCCCTACAGATGTTGCAAAACTACAACTCCCAGCATGCCCAGACAGCCTTTGGCTGTCTGGGCATGCTGGGGGTTGTAGTTTGGCAACCCCTAGAAGCCAGCAGTAAAGATCACTTTACGGTGATCTTTACTGCTACCTTAACAGCCGCCGTCGCTTCCTTACCGCTGATCCTGCCGCCGCTGATCCGCGCTGCTTCCGCCGATGGTATCAGGTCCCCACCGATGGTCCCCAGGTACCCGCCGCCATCTTCTCCTCCCGCTCTGCCCAACATCCAGGGGTGGGCAGAGCGAGGATTTCCACCCCCCGCCCCTAACTGCCATTGGTCAGTTGTCAAATCTGACTAATGGCAGGGGATAGGAGCGAGGTCACAGCTCCTATCCCTCAGGATGATCGGGGCTGTCTCTGACATTTCCGATCATCCCTATTTTCCAGGCTATTAGGTCACCAGAGACTCGGTCAGCCCGGAACCCCGCAAGTCCTTGTCATTAGTCAGTCACTAACGGACTGACTAATGACAACGATCAGCAATAGGGGACCATTCTGATTGGTCCCCAGTTGCATACTGTCATCGGTCAGCTGTCCAGAACAGCTGCAATGACGTTTCTATCACCATGCCAACGGACATGGTGATAGAAAATGTATTGGACATATATAAACGTCCATTTGCGTTAAGTCAAGGGAAAAATGCTCGTTCATAAACGTCCATTTGCGGGAAGGGGTTAAATAAAACTCGTGAATGACAAAGTCTCATTCAGACCTAGAGGAGCTACAGATTTGACTCTGTGGATCCAAAGGGTCTCCTTCTGTACCAGTATCTTATCAAAATCACCCCCACGGTTGGATGGAAGGATGATTTCAATAATGGAAAATTTAAAACTTTGGGGATTTCCGTGATGGCATGTCTAGCTATGGGTGTAGGTCGGGCTTGTTCACAAATACATCTGCGTAGCTCGCGTATCATTTTGCCTACATAGTCCATAGGACAGCCGCATTGGCACAGGTAGACCACCCCCTTCGATCTATAGTTGCCAAAGTCGATCTATAGTTGCCAAAGACCAGTTACTGAACAGGTAACTGATTTGGTTTTAACCATAAAAGGACACGCACAACATCTACTACACCTGAAATTACCACATATTCGGCATTGGAGCCAAGATGAATCTGTTGCTGGTCTGCTGTAATGACTATGTACCTGTCTATCCTGAAGGCTCCTGCCTTTGCGGTACGATATAAGTGGACATGACGATATAACCCTATCCAGGTATCGGCCTGCAGAATCGACCAATGCTTCTGTAAAATGTCATAGATTTCCCTGGAGTGATCATCATATGTGGCAATAATGCATGTAAAGCCATCCCCTTGTATATGCACCTGTGGTGATAATAGGTCACTCCGATTTTAATCCTGAGCATGTTTAAATGCTTGTTTAAGCCCCTGTTGTTGGAATCGTGTTTGAAGTTTTTTAGCTTCATTGTGGAACTCCGTCTCAGAGGAACAGTTCCATCACACCCTCAGATATTGCCCTTTCAGAATGCCTCTTCTAAGTGCTAGGGGATGGAAGCTTGACCAGTGTAGACGACAATATGTGGCAGTGGTTTTGCGATATAGGGTCATGGATAGATGACCTGCACTGTCCTTACGTATAAAGACATCTAGAAAAGAAAGAGGGTGTCACGGCCAACTTCAAAGGTAAACTTCAGACCCAAATGGTTGGTGTTCAAAAATCCCATGAAGTCATGGAAATCCGCCTCATTCCCATTCCATAGAACCAGGATGTCATCAATATATCTTTCCCACAATAAGATGTTACATGTCCAGATATTATCATGCAGTGGGAAGACCACGGTGTCTTCCCACCAGCCCAGATGGAGATTTGCGTACATGGGGGCACATGGGTTCCCCATGGCGGTCCCCCTGAGCTGGTGGTAGGTCTTTTCATTAAAGGTGAACACATTGTGGGTCAAGATATACTCAATCAGTTTGATGACAAAATTATTATGCGCGGAAGAAATTTCCCCCGGAAGCAAGATAATCTACAGCCTTCAAACCCTGCTCATGCAGGATCGAGCTATAGAGTGCCTCAACATCGATACTGACATCGATTTTGTTGGCCTCATTCAACAAACTCTTGAGTTCATCCTGATAACCTAGGGTGGGGTCAGTAGGGAGGATAGTATACTTGTCACAGAATGTCCATGCACATTCGTTTGTAATTGGTATTGTTCACGACAACTAGGTTACCCCCTTTATCTGCTATTCTTGGTTTCTCTCAAGTTCAAGCATGGCCTGAATCGCTTGTGGGGTCATGTTGGCAAGATGTGACTTGGCTGTGGTCTTGAGTTGTACTTTTTCATTTATTACAACCTGTAGAAAAATGTCCACGCTAGTGAGATAGGACATAGGTGGAACAAGAGTACTTTTTGGGCGTAGTTCCGTAAAAGGTCCTACTCTCGTATCCCTATTACCACTTTCCAATAGTTCATGTAGTAATCTCACATCTGGAAGGTCTTCCTCCATTATTCCCAATTCAAGACATTATCTTTCATCATGAAGTCTGAAAAATCTATGCCACTTTAGTTTTCTGCAAAATAAATTGAGATCTTTAACCCAGTCAAACTTATAGACCTTATTGGTCAGTACAAAGGAGAGCCCTTTTTTTTAAACTTTAGTTTGGTCATCAGTCAAGGGAAAGCCTGATTGATTAATAACTTTTAGACTGTCGAGCTCTAATGATGAGTCCGTTGTGCTGATGTTGTGCACATTACAGTTCGATCCTTCATCAGCAGGGTTTGAAGTCTGTAGAATATTACCTTTCTTCCAGGGAAAATTTCTTCCGTAACCATAATACTTTTGTCATCAAACTGATTGAGTATATCTTAACCCACAATGTGTTCACTTTCAATGGGAAGACCTGCCACCAGCTCAGGGGGACTGCCATGGGGAGTCCATGTGCCCCCACATACGCGAATCTCCTCCTGGGCTGGTGGGAAGACTCCGTGGTCTTTCCACCGGATGATAATATCTGGACATGTAACATCTTAATGTGGGAAAGATATATTGATGGCATCCTGGTTCTATGGAATGGGAATGAGGCGGATTTCCATGACTTCATGGAATTTTTGAACAACAACCATTTGGGTCTGAAGTTTACCTTTGAAGTTGGCCGTGACACCCTTCCTTTTCTAGATGTCCTTATACATAAGGACAGTGCAGGTCATCTATCCACGACCCTATATCGCAAAACCACTGCCATGAATAGTCTTCTACACTGGTCAAGCTTCCATCCCCTAGCATTTAGAAGAGGCATTCCGAAAGGGTAATATCTGAGGGTGTGACAGATCTGTTCCTCTGAGACGGAGTTCCACAATGAAGCTTAAAAACTTCAAACACGATTCTAACAACGGGGGTACCCAAATCAAGTACTTAAACCAGCATTTAAACATGTTTGAGATCAAATTCAGAGTGACCTATTAACACCACAGGTGCATATACAAGGGGATGGCTTTACACGCATTATTGCCACGTATGATGATCAATCCAGGGAAATCTATGACATCTTACAGAAGCATTGGTCGATTCTGCAGGCCGATCCCTACCTGGATAGGGTTATATCGTCACGTCCACTTATATTGTATTGCAAAGGCAGGAGCCTTCATGATAGACAGTTGTATAGTCATTACAGCAGACCTGCAACAGATTCATCCTGGCTCCAATGCTGAATATGCAGTAATTTCAGGTGTAGTGGTTGTCGTGTATGTCCTTTTATGATTAAAACCAAATCAGTCACCTGTTCAGTAACTCGTAAGACGTATACAATTCGGGACTTTTACAATTGTAGTTCGAAAAGGGTGGTCTACCTGTGCCAATACGACTGTCCTGTGGACTATGTAGGCAAAATGATACGTGAGCTACGCAGAGGTATCTGTGAACATGTAAGCGACATTAAACATGCACAACCTACACCCATAGCTAGACATGTCCATGAGTGTCACCACAGAAATCCCCAAAGTTTAAAATGTTCCATTATTGAAATCATCTGTCCTTCCAACCGTGGGGGTGATTTTGATAGGATACTGGTACAGAAGGAGATCCATTGGATCCACAGATTCAAATCTATGGCTCCTCTAAGTCTAAATGAGACTTTGTCATTCACAAGTTTTATTTAACGTTGGTAAGCACATGACGTGATTAGCTTCCACCAGCAATGACTCTGCATCTACCAGAATCTGTGGCATATAGGTGGTATATTAGTCTTCAGGAATAGGGCCATACAGATATATGTACTGAATGTACTTATTTTCTTTTAACTGATTGGCCTATCTTGGGTCAGGAGATTCTCTAATGCTTAGTGGATATACATCAGTAAACTTAACCCACTCAAGCTCTCCGGCTATTCATCATGTATTTCTTCTATCTCGATTTGTGTCCCATTGTCAATTCAGTGGTGTATGTCCTCCGGGAATATTATGTGCCTTGTTACTGCTTGATGACAGTATTGCCCTCTTTATGTAATTTAAAGTTACTACTCTATGACATCTTGTTAGGTCCATATGGAAACTCTCGTCATCAGCAGGGTCACAGACAACAATATAATAAAAACGTTAACTATGTTTATTATATAATCTTTGCGACTCCCTTTATTCTTACATTTTGAATAGGATCTTTTCGAATAACTTGAATATAATATTCCCAATTCTTCTTTAGAATTTTCTGCAGCGCGCACAGCGGCTGCGCAGCTCTATTCTATACACAACAATATCATAGACCCTCCGGTTAGGTGACGTACACGCAATCTAGGGAGTAGTTTATCTTCCACGGACCTTACCGGAAGTTACGTCGCATCCATTTAGATCATGTGATTATTCACATGATTGGTATCCTAGATACAGGATGCCCTAAACAAACTTTCTGGGCGGGGCTTGTTGTAGTAGAACTGAGCCTGACCAGAATTTACGTTGCGCTTCTGGGGATCATGTGAATATTCACATGATCAGTCTCTTAGATACCAGAATTTTATAATAAATCATTCCAGTAATACATGTGACCTTGGAACCAGCACTTTGTACCGAAAGTGACGTAACACGCTCACAAGACCCGCAACTGGTATCTATCGATCAGTGGGCTTGCAGACTCACCTGGGTTGACATCATTGGATGGCGGACACAGGTCATTAAGGTAGGCAAAATTTGATTGGCTTACTCCTCTTCCTTTACCATATAAAGAAGCGCAGGCCACTTCCTTGAATATAAAAAAAAATAAGAGAGAGCGCTCCATAGCGTAATACCACCTGGGTAAATTTGTTAAGAGAAACGGTTGTACAAGTCTCTTACCCCAGGTTGTTGTGCGAACTCACACACAACAATGGTAAGCGTGAATGAGCGGAATAGTCCGGTCTGCAGCCTCCCAACCAGGTATACAACAGCTGAGGATAGACTTCAAAGAGGTGGCGGGTATCAGCGACGCTGACCAGGATCGGCCACGTCAGGTAGGGGAAGAGTAGCTTTATTTGGATAATGCAACGTGTTTCACCGCGCTTGCGCGGCTTCATCAGGCAGGCAGACAGCATGCCTTATGAAGCCGCGCAAGCACGGTGAAACGCGTTGCATTATCCAAATAAAGCTACTCTACACCTACCTGACGTGTCCGATCCTGGTCAGCGCCGCTGATACCCGCCACCTCTTTGAAGTCTATCCTCAACTTCCTTGAATATGACCGCATCACATATGACATCATTCCACATCCTGGATGGGCCATCACTCACATGGCCATCATTTAGACAATATCCATGGTCCATATCGTCTCCTGACAAATAGGGAGAGAAACGCGTCAAGATGAATTTTAATATAACTGGGTCCAGATAAGTGGCTTGCATCTGTTACTTTATTATCTACCAATTATTTTCTCAGACATGAGCAAATGGTATCTTGCATTACATTTTAGATGGTATTTGATATAAACACATGTGTCCGGGTCTGAATACATTAATGTGAAATATATATCTAGTGATAGTGATCTTCATTACAATTGTTTACACTTGCTATTTATTAATGTGCATGGATCTTCTATGTTTATACATCTACTGATTTGCAGACTTTGAGACCACTGGGAAAAATCCCTATTGCATTCTTATACATCTACCATCTTATGGATGTTTAATGGTATATATGTGAACGGCATTAGGCTCAGTCTTTCCTTCTCCCCCTCCCTGTATTTAGGCAGGTACTGCTTAGTGAGACAGATAGCTCTCCTTATTGTCCATATCATAGGGCGATAAGCAGGACCTTTAGGGGTAGGTTCCAGAGCGGGGGCCGCTCTTTTAAGGACAGATCACTCTGCCTAGGTTTAGGGGTAGGAAAGGGAGCCAATAAAAGGGCGAGATAGGTAGTGGTTGCTCATCACAGGCTCTCCCTATCCAATGCATCCTTTATCCCCCCAACTACCCTTTAGAAATGTGATTACCTGGACTCTTATTGTAAGTCTCCTAATTTTAGGAGCAACCTTGTGGTTTCCCGATTGTGGGTATACTTGTGGATTCATATTTTTCCACTATATTGGGTGGACTATATATAAGGATCCTGTTCCTTATCACACTCTCATTGTTATATGAGAATCACAAGTGTTTTTTTTGGGTGGTCCTTCTTGTGGACTTTTTTAGCAACCAATACAAGTTACATTTTAAGCGTTTTTTCGGTGATAGTAAATTACAAATCTGTTTAACTTTCTGCCACCAGTTGATTAAAAAAAATGTTTTCCACTGGAGAACCCCTTTAAGAATATCCTGCTAATATGTTTTTTGACTGATAACCCTTTATAAATTTAGGATTTATTGGTGACACTAATAGGCAGATTGCCTACAGAAAATGCACACTGTGAAATCTCCGGAAGTGAAATGGGACAACCAGGAGTAGTTCAAGTCTCCTTTGGTCGTTTGTAGTTGTTTCTAGGCTGTGTTTGTCATATAACTACCTGACACATTGGTTGGCAGCACTATTTTACTTAAAGAGTGCTCCTTCTTACAAACATTGTATTAAATAATGTCTGGTGGCTTATGCAATTTTGTGGTATTTTCAGGAAAGCGTTAAAACTGCACAGAAAATACATTACAGAAATAAATAACATAATACCGTAATCTCTGCTACATCTGGATGCCCTCAGCTAAAGCAGCCCCAGAAAGCATATGTTTGACTACAAATTGAAATTCAGAATAATGTTCTTTCATGTAACATAACAAGATTATATTTTCCACGTGCTACAGCTTTGTTGGTCTTTGTAGTTTATTGGCTGAGGCTTTTTTGCCTCTAGAGTACTGTATGTCTTATATTATGAATGGTACAGTCTTTTAGCTATGCATTTGCGTAACATGTATTATAAATTGTTCTATAACTGTTTCCATAAGATTATTCAGAAATCACTTACGTAGCAATTTGTTACAGTGAAACTCTAAAAACAACGTCAGTACACTGTGCTTTAATATAAAAGACTATGTAAGGTTTAAAATGGTGTCTTGGCTTCAAAGTAATACTTCCCAATTATAGGTACCTAAGCAAAGTTCTAACTTTAAAGGGGTGGAAAAATATTTTGTTTTTAAATCAACTGGTGACATAAAGTTATGCAGATTTGTAAAATAATTCTATTTAAAACTCTTAATAATTCCAGTACTTATCAGCTGCTGTATGCTCCACAGGAAGTTGAGTTGTTCTTTTCAGTCTGACCACAGTTCTCTCTGCTGACACCTCTGTCTGTCAGGAACTGTACAGAGCAGGAGAGGTTTGCTATGGGGATTTGCTCCTACTCTGGACAGTTCCTGACAAGGACAGAGGTGGCAGCAGAGAGCACTGTGGTCACACTGAAAAGAACAACTCAACTTCCTGTGGAGCATACAGCACCTGATAAATCCGGGATGGATTAATATTTCTTAATAAAAGTCATTTACTAATCTGTCTAACTTTCTGGCACCAGTTGATTTGAAAAAAAATATGTTTTCCCTTTAACATCTAAAACAAATGTATTAAAATGAATATCTGAATTCTTTAAAGGGGTACTCCGCCCCTAGACATCTTATAACCTATTAAAAGGATAGGGGATAAAATGTCTGATCGCAGGGGTCCTGCCACTCCCACCCCGCAAACTCCCTGCAGTACTCGGCGTTTGTTGAGAACGGCAGCTGTGGCATCGGAGGCTTGTGATGTCATGGCCACGGCCCCTTGTGACGTCACGCCCCCTCAATGCAAGTGTATGCGAGGGGGCATGGCGGCCATCACGAGGAGGTGTGGTCGTGACATCAGCATTGCATTGCTAGTCATCATGCATGGAGCAAAGTTCGTTCAGATAGGGGATAAGATGTTTAGGGGTGGAGTACCCCTTTAAGAGATATGTTTCTATTGTATGTACTGGACATAGCAAGTTAGTTTGGTATTTTTAAATGGGCACTGCCACCATAAAATACTTTTTTATCTTTTTTATAGATCATATAAAATTAGGTAACTTCAATTTGTTTGAATCAAATATTTTGTCTACTAGGAGTCCCCATACCATGTACATTGGTGTTGTCTATCTGTCTCTATGTCCTAACCATCTGTGGCAACAGGGCTGCACAGTCGTAACACAGGAAGTGGGGGTGGGCTTAGCACTGTTCTGTATGTTCCTAGTCTGTCAATCACTGTGCAGAGCACGGGACAGTGCGAGAGCAGCTGCCATGTTGTTACTGACAGAGGGGAGAGCAGACCGAGAGGCAGAGGCTGTCAGTGGTGTCTGCCATCTACACACACAACCTTGCAGTCTCTCTTCATAACTGGTAAATAAATGGTGGAGGTAGGGGAAGGATAGGACCAATATACTAATACTGTTTGTGTAACATATGGCTGAGCTCTGTGTAGCAGTGCTGAGTGAGTATGGCTTTGAAGTTTTCGTGTAGTAACGCTGAGTGTGTATATGGCTGAGATGTTTGTGTAGTAGAACTGAGTGTGCATATGGCAGAGCTGAGTGTCTATGGCTGAGATGTGTGTGTATTGAGCTTCTAAACGTTACTCCTCTCTGTAGCTACTGCCAAGGCGAACAGAGAGGAGACGGCAGCTGATTGGCTGCTGCTGTCAACCTGGCAACTAAGGCACAGGAAGTTTACAGCAGTGAAAGCAAGCATCATCACTGTCTGGGAACACCCTCAGAATGCCCTGCGCCCGCTCCCCTGCTATGACATGAGCTTACGAGATGACATCACTTTGTCTAATGCTGGATATTACCGATCGCGGTGATGCCCGGCATTAACCCCTTTAGATGCCGCAAAGTTGATTGTGGCTCTAAAAAGAAAAAACAATAATTTCTGGCAACTCAGTGAAGCTGATTGGGACCGCAACAATGTGGCTCCGTGAGGCCGCTTCAGGAGGCCTCAGCAGCCTGGAGCAATCAAGAACCGATAACACTGATCAATGCTATGCTACGGCATAGCATTGAACAATGTGTGCAATCCAAGGATTAGATGTATTCGTCCCCTATGGGGACAAAAAATGGTGTGTAAAAAAAAAAAAAGTTAATAAATATGAATTACACATTAAGGGTATGTTCCCACACGGCGTATTTTGCTGCGTATTTGCTGCGTATTTGGTGCTGCCTATTTTCCTACCCATTGACTTCAACAGAGAAAATAAAATACGCAGCAGCAAATACGCAGCAAATACGCCGTGTGGGAATGTACCCTTAAAAAATAAATAAATAAAAATAAACATAAACATATGTGGTATCGCCGTGTGCATAAATGTCGGAACTATAAAATTAAAGTATAATATAAAGTCCAAAATGGTGTATTTGGTAATTTTGTATAAAAATTATAAAAAGCAATCAAAAAGTTCCGTCAAAACAAAAATGGTGCCAATTAAAAACTAAAGATTACGGCGCAAAAATTTTGCCCTCAAACATCCCCATATACGAAAGAAAAAAAGTTAGGGGTCGGAAGAGTACAATTTTAAATGTCCTGATTTTCTTGCACAAGTTATAATTTTTTAATAGAAGTAAAACCAAATCAAAATCCTATATAAGCTGGGTATCAATTTAATTGTATTGAGATACAGAAAAAAGATAAGGTGTCATTTTTACCGATGAGTGCACTGCATGGAAACGGAAGCTGCTTAAAATTACAAAATAGCATTAGTTTTTTTGTTCAATTTTGTCCCACAAATGATTTTTTTTCAATGTAGATTTTGTGGTGAAATGATTGATGTCATTACAAAGTGAAATTGGTAGCGCATAAAACAAGCCCTCATAGAGGTCTGTCTGTGGAAAACTGAAAGCGTTAGGGTTTTTCCATTTTTGCACTTTCGTTTTTTCCTCCTCACCTTCTAAAAATCAAAAGTCCCAAAGGGGTTAAACACTTCTTTCCTTTTCTATGTCACTAGAGCAGAGGATGCTCATTTTTGGCAAGAGTAGTGGCTACAAATAGTATCTATTGCTCTAGTCCTTCCCTACATTATACAGATAACTTATTGATATGAATGGACACTAATTATGTTACCGTATGCATATTTACATTTCAATTTATTTACCAAAAATTACTCCTTACCCCAGAAGAAAAGCCCTAAATACCAGGTTTCTGACTTGCCTTAAAACTACTGTACACTGCCTGTTAGAGGAGTTCCGTTTCTGGAAGCAAAAAGACTTGGACATGACACTAAATGGGGGTGGGGCTTAGTGCAATGCAGAAGAGAGAGTTTGTTTGTCTCCTTGAGAGGGTACACACTGTGCTCCAGATGGTCCACACTGTTCCTGAAAGGTAAATCACGGATTCCTTGTTCTCTCTTACCACCTGTAAAGTTCTGGGCAGCTGTCCTTTGTGTTAATACTTGAACTCTTCCTTTGTACACAGTGCTGCCTCTTCACTGTTATTCTTCTTACATAGCACTTTGGAAATGCAGTTCATCAATAACTAAATAATTTTTCTTTCACATGCTATCTCTAGTACTGTACTTTGTAAATGATAAATTATCCTTCAACAGAGTGCCGGAATGTTCAGTCCAGTGCTGTGCCACGGCTTAGCAGAGAGGAGTAGATGCTTTCCTGTGATTGGCCAAGAAGAGAAATTAAGTACTTGTGTGAATACTACTGGCTAACAAACCATCTCTTGTCCTGCCCTTTGAAATGAAGAGATTGAAAAATATCTGTGCACCATGGAGGGGATTCTCAGGTGCTCATTAACAATAGAAAACAAAGGAATCGGTCGGCACTTGGGTCCCGTAGTGGTGCATGCGAAAGGCAGTACACAAGTAGAAAACAAATCCCGGCACTCACTGTAATCTTCTGCCAAGTGTTTATTGTTTATTTAACGTGTTTATTGACACAGTTCTAATTACAGGAAATTACGCGTTTTGGCCAAAGCTGGAGTTATTTCACTAATACTTGGTAACATGTTACTTATATGTAAAATAAAAATATATATAATAGTTAAATTAATCCCTAACCTACCCCCATATGTGAAGGATGGGGTATTTGTTTTGAGTCCCATGCAAGTATATGGGACTTCTGGTACCTTACTCCACATGCTCCGCTCTGCATCTCCTGGTAAATGCGTCAGTCACTGGCAAGCCACACCCTCCCTGAATTCCATGCAACAACTTGCAAAGACACACCCACCGTTTAAGCCACACTCCTTTTATTTTCAGCTTACAATATCTTCATCACAACTCAGTCCCACCAGAGGATGGGATATGAGGATTAGATACAGGGTCGGGATATGAGCTGGGGGTATGTCAGTCGGAGTAAGGCTTTTGCCGAAATGCGTCATTTCTTGTAACTAGCACTGTGTCAATAAACACGTTACACTTGGCAGAAGATTACTTTTCTACCTCAGTAACAATAGTGTGAGCATGAAAATCTAAAAATCTTTTAAATGCATAGGTATGCTTTAAAGGGGTACTCTGGCTCTAAGACATCTTATCCCCTATCCATCCCCTCAATGCAAGCCTATGGGAGGGGGCATGACAGCTGTCACGCCCCCTCCCATAGGCTTGCATTGTGGGGTCGTAGCGTGAGATCCCATGCGGGCGGAGCCTTGCCGTCACGATACTCTGGCCCCGTGATCGTGATTCATCAGATCCTGGGCGATGTTCGCTCCAGAGGCTGATGATAGCTGGGCTCTGCATGAAAGATTGTGGGGGTCCCCAGTGGCGAGACCCCCGCAATCAGGTATCTTATCCCCTATCCTTTGGATAGGGGATAAGATGTCTTGGGGCCGGAGTACCCCTTTAAGGACACAGCCCATTTTAACCTTAAGGACACAGCCAGTTTCATTTTTACATTTTCATTTTTTACTCCTCGCCTTTTTAGATTCATATGTCTTTTATTTTCCCATCCCATGTTTTTTGTGCACCCAATTGTAATTTTACAATGACACCATTTATTTTAACCAAAAAATGTATGGCGCAACCTAGAAAATATTATTTTGTGGTAAAATTTAAATGAGAACTTTTGAAAGGTTTAGTTTTTATGAAGTGCTTTTTCGTGCTTTAGTATTACTGTACAGGGTGGGCCATTTAAATGGATACACCTTAATAAAATGGGAATGGTTGCTGATATTAACTTCCTGTTTGTGGCACATTAGTATATGTGAGGGGGGAAACTTTTCAAGATGGGTGGTGACCATGGTGGCCATTTTGAAGTCGGACATTTTGAATCCAACTTTAGTTTTTTCAATAGGAAGAGGGTCATGTGACACATCAAACTTATTGAGAATTTCACAAGAAAAACAATCATGTGCTTGGTTTTAACGTAACTTTATTCTTTCATGAGTTATTTACAAGTTTCTGACCACTTATAAAATGTGTTCAATGTGCTGCCCATTGTGTTGGATTGTCAATGCAACCCTCTTCTCCCACTCTTTTTACATACTGATAGCAACACCGCAGGAGAAATGCTAGCACAGGCTTCCAGTTTCCGTAGTTTCAGGTGCTGCATATCTCGTATCTTCACAGCATAGACAATTGCCTTCAGATGACCCAAAAGATAAAAGTCTAAGGGGGTCAGATCGGGTGACCTTGGGGGCCATTCAACTGGCCCACGATGATCAATCCACTTTCCAGGAAACTGTTCATCTAGGAATGCTCGGACCTGACACCCATAATGTGGTGGTGCACCATCTTGCTGGAAAAACTCAGGAAATGTGCCAACTTCAGTGCATAAAGAGGGAAACACATCATCATGTAGCAATTTCGCATATCCAGTGGCCTCTAGGTTTCCATTGTTGAAGAATGGCCCCACTATCTTTATACCACACTGTCATGATCACACCCTATCGGTCCAGCCAAGACATTAGAGATAGTGTGATGTTGCACGGGTTAAGGCCACCAGACCTCTGGGTATCCACTACTAGTCCCAGCAAGTCACCAAATTAACCCTTAGATAAACGTGTTTCCACCAGAGCTCCTTTATTTAGAGATCAAAGACCAGAGCTGATTAATTAAACATTTAATCTGATAAAAGGTATCACAGTGCTATATATATATATATATATATATATATATATATATATATCTATATATATAAAAAATACAGAAACAAATGACATACAGGTATAAAAATATATAAAAGAGTTTGGGAAGGCAAGTTCAGAAAACAAAAGATGAAGTTCTTACAGCATGATGGTATAGCCGTCCTTGTCAGTGAGAGTCCAGCTCTTGTCAGCTTTTGGCACAGCCTTCAACAACAGTTGAGTCCAGCATTTTAAGTCTTATCTGCTTCTTTGGAGGGAAACTCCATTCCCCCCCTCCCCTCTGATTCCACCAGGTGGGGCATCTCTCTTCCTGACCCCTTATCTGTTTGATTATATGATGGGAACAGGTGCATGACTTCAAAGGAGATACCAAACAGTCAGACCCCCAATAAAATGCAATACACAAACCCACAGTCTGAATGACCCTCACCCCCAGGTCTTAGTTTATACACAGATACAATTATAAAACACATGTATGTTTCCATAATCAGGCCTTGGGCCTGACACACACCATACCATCAATTTTTGTGTTCCAACAGTCTTGGAGGGATCTATCCCATGTGGGTTAGTGTCAGACCAATAGCGGTGGTTTTGTTTGTTAACTTCACCATTCACATAAAAGTTTGCCTCATCACTGAACAAAATCTTCTGCTTAAACTGAAGGTCCTGTTCCAATTTTTGTTTTGCCCATTCTGCAAATTCAGTGCGCCGATCTGGGTCATCCACGTTGAGATGCTGCAGTAACTGGAGTTTGTAAGGGTGCCATTTGTGAGTAGCTAATATCCGCTGAAGGGATGTTCGACTAATACCATTCTCCAGTGACATGCGGTGAGTGCTTTGCTGTGGGCTCTTGCTGAATGAAGTTAGGACAGCCACTGATGTTTCTTCATTAGTGACAGATTTCATGCGTCCACATTTTGGCAAATCTAACACTGAACCAGTTTCATGAAACTTAGCAAGCAGTTTGCTAACTGTAGCATGGGAGATGGGTGGTCTCGTAGGGTGTCTTGCATTGAAATCTGCTGCAATGACCCGGTTACTGAATTCACCAGACATCAACACAATTTCTATCCGCTCCTCACATGTTAACCTCGACGACATGTCAATGGCTGTAGAAACTTGTAAATAACTCATGAAAGAATAAAGTTACATTAACACCAAGCACATCATAGTTTTTGTTGTGAAATTCCCAGTAAGTTTGATGTGTCACATGACCCACTTCCTATTGAAAAAACAAAAGTTGGATTCAAAATGGCCGACTTCAAAATGGCCGCCATGGTCACCAACCAACTTGAAAAGATTTCCCCCTCACATATACTAATGTGCCACAAACAGAAAGTTAATATCACCAACCATTCCCATTTCATTAAGGTGTATCCATATAAATGGCCCACCCTGTATTTCCTTAAAAAAAAAAAAAAATTTAAACAAAATTAGAATGTTTAAAATCGCTTATTTCCTTTTTTGGGGATGGGATGTGACCAAAAAGCAGCAATTTTGGACTTTGTTTTAAATTTTTTTATTTTTTTTAAACTTACTTGACTTTATAGATCATTAGAGGCCCAGATTTATCAAACTGTCTGAGAGAAAAAGTGGAGAGATTTTCCCACAACAACCAATCACACCTCAGCCTTCTTGTCTTAATGAGCTCTGGTAAAGTGAAAGCTGAGCTGTGATTGGTTGCTGTGGGAAAATATCTCCACTTTTTCTCTCACACAAGATTCTGGGCCTACATTGTGAATTCTGATTAGTGCTATGCATATAGCAATGATCAGTAATATCGGCAATCTACTACTCTGGCCGCTGGGAGGCAGGTAAAGGAACTTCGAGCGTTTATTCTGACTCATCGGACTTCCCCAATTA
The DNA here is from genome assembly GCF_029499605.1 of Hyla sarda. Lineage (NCBI taxonomy): Eukaryota > Metazoa > Chordata > Amphibia > Anura > Hylidae > Hyla > Hyla sarda. The sequence continues at coordinate 110,066,940 of NC_079193.1, read as the reverse complement.
TGCCCAGGTGGTCGAATGAGTCCTCCCAAGTACCATCGCACCAGGATGTACATATATGCCCATTTTTCTTAAGGGGTTAAAGGCTATAGACACTTTGAAAATGTGTTTTTTTTACTTCTTTTAAATGAATCCATAGGCATTAACATACGCTGTGGTGGTACTGCAGGGAAACTGAACACTTACAGGTTTCTACACAAATGACAGCTGATTGCTGGGAAGGCACACTTGCAGCATGTAGGGATTTTCCAGAATAGAGAACCCCTTTAAGCTCTCACTAATAGTGGCTGAAGGCAACCTGATTTTTATAATCCCAGTCTATGGCCATACAATGCATTTGGAGTCCTGTATAATGATGTTTATTCTATTTAACACACAATTAAGTTGAGATGTACTGAGATTCCATGGTGACTATGGTGTCAATAACTATGAGGCCTACTACTCTGTATGAGTGGAGACCGTGACCCCCATAGTTGTTGTGGCAGGATTTACAAAAAAAAAAAAAAACTACCATGTATCTGAATTGCAAATAAGATTTAAACAGTAATGCAAAGGACTGCAGATGTTACCGTAAATGCACTAATTATAATAATACAAATCATAAATAACTGTGTACTGTAAAATAACACAGTTCAAGGTCACAGCTATATAAATATTGTGCCAGTAATACCCTATCAATATAAAGCAAACTTTCTCTGGCCAGATCCAATTATTGACAATGTGGTTTCAATGTAGAATTATTTTTATTTTATTTCTAATGACAATTAAAGGGGTACTCCTGTGTAAACTTTTTTTTTTTTAATCAACTGGTGCCAGAAAGTTAAACAGATTTGTAAATTACTTCTAATAAAAATTCTTAATCCTTCCAGTATATTCTATCTTTATTAGCGGCTGTATGCTCCAGAGGAAATTCTTTTCTTTTGGGATTTCTTTTATGTCACTACCACAGTGCTCTCTGCTGACACCTCTGTCCATTTTAGAAACTGTCCAGAGCAGCATATGTTTGCTATAGGGATTTTCTCCTGCTCTGGACAGTTCCTGACATGGACAGTGGTGTCAGCAGAGAGCACTGTGGTTGTGAAAGAAAATAAATCCAAAAAGAAAAGAATTTCCTATGTAGTATACAGCTGCTAATAAGTACTGGACAGATTAAGATTTTTTAATAGAAGTAATTTCCACTGGAGTACCCCTTTAACCCCTCAACCTGTTAAGGACCCAGGACGTACATCCTGAGTCTGCTCCCGTTCTATAACGTGGGGCCACGGCAGAGCAGTCAATCGGCAGAGCCATTAATCAATGGTTTCCTATGAGAAAGATCAGTGTGTGCAGTGTTATAGCCCCCTATGGGAGCTGGAACATTGCAAAAAAAAAAAAAAAAAAGGGAAAAGATAAATGAAGTGAATAAAGATCATTTAACCCCTTCCCTAATAAAAGTTTGAATCGCCCCCCTTTTCCCGTTTAAAAAAAAAAAACACAGTGTAAATAAAAATAAACATATGTGGTATCACCGCGTGAGGAATATGTCTGTATTATAAAAATATATAATTAATTATACCGCACGGTCAATGGCGTACGTGCGTACATGGCGTACGTGCAAATGTATTGATCAATATAAAAACGGTACCGCTAAAAACTTCAGATCACGCTGCAAAAAATGAGCCCTCATACCGCCCGTACGCAAAAAAAATAAAAAAGTTATAGGGGTCAGAAGATGACAATTTTAAACGTATACATTTTCCTGCATGTAGTTATGATTTTTTCCAGAAGTACGACAAAATCAAACCTATATAAGTAGGGTATCATTTTAATTGTATGGACCTACAGAATAAATAGAAGGTGTTATTTTTACAGAAAAATGTACTGCGTAGAAACGGAAGCCCCCAAAATTTACAAAATGGCATTTTTTTTTACATTTTGTCGCACAATGTTTTTTTTTTCTGTTTTGCCGTAGATTTTTGGGTAAAATGACTGATGTCATTACAAAGTAGAATTAGTGGCGCAAAAAATAAGCCATCATATGGATTTTAAGGTGCAAAATTGAAAGAGTTATGATTTTATAAAGGTAAGGAGGAAAAAACGAAAATGCAAAAACGGAAAAACCCCGGGTCTTTAAGGGGTTAAGGACACAGCCCATTTTGACCCATTTTTTTAATCAACTGGTGCCAGAAAGTTAAACAGATTTGTAAATTTAAAAAATCTTAATCCTTCCAGTACTTATTAGCTGCTGAATACTACAGGGGAAATTATTTTCTTTTTTGAACACAGTGCTCTCTGCTGACATCTCTGTCCATTTTAGGAACTGTCCAGCGCAGCATATGTTTGCTATGGGGATTTTCTCCTACTCTGGACAGTTCTTAAAATGGACAGAGATGTCAGCAGAGACTGTGCTCGTGATGTCAGCAGAGAGCTCTGTGTTCCAAAAAGAAAATAATTTCCTCTGTAGTATACACAGCTAATGTACTCCTGGAAGGATTAAGATTTTTTTAAATAGAAGTGATTTACAAATCTGTTTAACTTTCTGGCACCAGTTGATTTAAAAAAAAATAAAAAAGTTTTCCACCAGAACATTACTGCCGCTACTCGCGGCATCCCGCAGCGCCCGGTAACCCCCCAGCGATCGCCCCCCCCCCCAGCGATCGCTGCTATCAGCTGGTCAAATCTGACTAGCTGATAGCAGCGTTTCGCTATGAAAATACTTAGCAGCGCGGTGTGTGAGTTCCGATCACGGGGATCGGGACACACACCACTCTGCTAAGTGTCCCTGACCCGTCCCCCGGCGTCACTTACCCGTCCGAGCGGTGTCCCGAGCGGTCCCGGCGTCCTCCATGCGGTCCCGACTGCGCTGCGTCCCGGCGGTGAGTTTGCAGCAGCAGTGCGGCATCTTCATTGGCAGCAGTGAGATCGCCGTAAAGCGATCTCACTGCTGCCTCTGAGAGTTTCGAAACTGCAACTCCCAGCATGCCCAGACAGCCTTTGGCTTTCTGGGCATGCTGGGAGTTGTAGTTTTGCAACATCTGGAGGCCCACAGTTTGGAGACCACTGTATAATGGTCTCCAATCTGTGCTCTTCCAGATGTTGCAAAACTACAACTCCCAGCATGCTCAGTCTGTCCAGGCATGCTGGGAGTTGTAGTTCTCTAACATCTGGAAGAGCACAGATTGGAGACCATTATACAGTGGTCTCCAAACTTTGGACCTCCAGATGTTGCAAAACTACAACTCCCAGCATGCCCAGACTGCCCAAGCATGCTGGAAGTTGTAGTTCGGCAACATCTGATCCTTCAGATATTGCCGAACTACAACTTCCAGCATGCCTGGGCAGTCTGGGCATGCTGGGAGTTGTAGTTTTGCAACAACTGGAGGCACACTAGTTGGGAAACATTGTCCGTTTCCTACCTCAGTGCCTCCAGCTGTTGCAATTGTTGCAAAACTATAACTCCCAGCATGCACTGACAGACCATGCATGCTGGGAGTTGTAGTTTTGCAACAGCTGGAGGCACACTGGTTTGGAAACACTAAGTTTGGTTTCAAAACACTTGAAAGTTTATTACTTAACTTAGTGTTTCCAAACCAGTGTTCCTCCAGCTGTTGCAAAACTACAACTCCCAGCATGCACGGACAGCCAAAGGGCATGCTTGGAGTTTGCAACAGCTGGATGTTTGCCCCCTCCCCCCAATGTGAATGTACAGGGTACACTCACATGGGCGGAGGTTTACAGTGAGTGCTGCAAGTTTGAGATGGCGCAAATTTTGCGCTGCAGCTCAAACTTCCAGCGGCAAACTTGCTGTGAACCTCTGCCCATGTGACTGTACCCTAAAAACACTACACTACACTAACACTAACCTAAAATAAAAAGTAAAAAACACTACATATACACATACCCCTACACAGCCCCCTCCCGCCCCCAAAAAAATGAAAAACGTCCGGTACGCTACTGTTTCCAAAACTGAGCCTCCAGCTGTTGCAAAATAATAACTCCCAGTATTGCCGGACAGCCATTGACTGTCCAGGCATGCTGGGAGTTTTGCAACAGCTGGAGGCACCCTGTTTGGGAATCATTGGCATAGAATACCCCTATGTCCACCCCTATGCAAATCCCTAATTCAGGCCTCAAATGCGCATGGCGCTCTCTCACTTTGGAGCCCTGTCGTATTTCAGGGCAACAGTTTTGGGACACATATGGCGTACTCGGGAGAAATTGCCTTACAAATTTTGGGGGGCTTTTTCTTCTTTAACCCCTTATGAAAAGGTGAACTTGGGGTCTACACCAGCATGTTAGTGTAAACAAATAAATTTTTTACACTGACATGCTGGTGTTGCCCTATACTTTTCATTTTCAAAAGAGGTAAAAGGGAAAAAAGACCCTCTAAATTTGTAACGCAATTTCTCCTGAGTACGGAGATACCCCATATGTGGGCGCAAAGTGCTCTGGGGGCGCACAACAAGGCCCAGAAGGGAGAGTGCGCCATGTACATTTGAGGCGATTTGCACAGGGGTGGCTGATTGTTACAGCAGTTCTGACAAACGCAAAACAATAAATATCCATATGTGACCCCATTTTGGAAACTACACCCCTCACGGAATGTAATAAGGGGTGCAGTGAGCATTTACACCCCACTGGTGTATGACAGATTTTTGGAACAGTGGTCTGTGAAAATGAAAAATAAAATTTTTGATTTGCACAGTCCACTGTTTCAAATATCTGTCAAACGCCAGTGGGGTGTAAATGCTCACTGCACCCCTTATTAAATTCCATGAGGGGTATAGTTTCCAAAATGGGGTCACATGTGGGGGGGAGTCCACTGTTCTGGCACCATAGGGGCTTCCTAAATGGGACATGCCCCCAAAAAACCCTTTCAGAAAAAGTCACTCTCCAAAATCCCATTGTCGCTCCTTCCCTTCTGAGCCCTCTACTGCGCCCGCCGAACACTTTACATACGCATATGAGGTATTTCCTTTCTCGAGAGAAATTGGGTTACAAATTTTAGGGTGATTTCTCTCCTTTTACCCCTTGTAAAAATTCAAAAATTGGGTCTACAAGAAAATGCGAGTGTAAAAAATGAAGATTTTGAATTTTCTTCTTCACTTTGCTGCTATTCCTGTGAAACACCTAAAGGGTTAAAACACTTACTGAATGTCATTTTGAATACTTTGGGGGTGCAGTTTTTATAATGGGGTCATTTATGGGGTATTTCTAATATGAAGACCCTTAAAATCCACTTCCAACCTGAACTGGGCCCTGAAAAATTACGATTTTGAAAATCTTGAGAAAAATTGGAAAATTGCTGCGGAACTTTGAAGCCCTCTGGTGCCCTCCAAAAGTAAAAACATGTCAATTTTTTTATGCAAACACAAAGTAGACATATTGTATATGTGAATCAATATGTAAGTTATTTGGAATATCCATTTTCCTTTCAAGCAGAGACTTTCAAAGTTAGAAAAATGCTAGATTTTCAAAATTTTCATGAAATTTTTAGATTTTTTTACCAAGAAAGTATACAAATATCAGTGAAATTTTACCAATAACATAAAGTAGAATATGTCACGAAAAAACAATTTCGGAATCAGAATGATAAGTAAAAGCATCCCAGAGTTATTAATGTTTAAAGTGACAGTGGTCAGAATTGCAAAAAATGCCCAGGTCATGAAGGTGAAAATGGGCTGGGTCATGAAGGGGTTAACCTCTTAAGCACCCAGGGCGTATGGATACGCCCTCACACCCTGGGCCTTAAGGACCCAGTGCGTATCCATACGCCCTGGAGTTTTCCGGTCCCTGCCGCGCGCCGGGCAGAGATCGGAACCGGATGCCTGCTGAAATGCTTCAGCAGGCATCCAGGGCAAACGCTGAGGGGGGCCATGTAGGCCCAAATCGCAAAGGGAAATCGCCCCTGCGATCTGTGGCGATACCGGGCTGATCGGGTCTCTGGGACCCGACCGCCCGGTAATTTTGCATGATCCCAGCCAGGACCCTGCTAAAGTATAGGAGCGAGGTGGCAAGCCTGCCACCTCCTCCTATCCCCTGCGATTCTTCGGTTAGCTAACCAACTAATCGCAGGGGGGGGGGGCGGTTACTTCCTCCCGCCCTGCCCGGCCCCTTGAAGTCCGGAGAGGACGGGAGGAAGACCGGAGGACGCGGCGGGGGACGGGGGAGTGCTGGGGCCCGGCCCCGGTACTTACCTCGTCCCTGAAGACCCGGATCCCGGCGATGAAGACGGCGGCGACAGGTGAGTGGATCTTCAGCCGCGGTCGGGCCCTTTACAGCAATGCACTTCGCCATGTATACTACAACTCCCAGCATGCCCAAACAGCCCTTGGCGTCTGGGCATGCTGGGAGTTGCAGTTTTGCAACATCTGGAGGTCCACAGTTTGGAGACCACTGTGCCCTTCCAGATGTTGCAAAACTACACATCCTCAGCATGCCCTTACTGTCCAGGCATGCTGGGAGTTGTAGTTCTGTAACATCTGGCCCTTCAGATGTTGCAGAACTACAACTCCCAGCATGCCTGGACAGTTTGGCATACTGGGAGTTGTAGTTTTGCAACATCTGGGAGGGCTCAGATTGGGAACCACTGTATTAGTGGTCTGCAAACTGTAGTCCTCCAGGTGTTGCAAAACTACAACTCCAAGCATGCTGGGAGTTGTAGTTCGGCAACATCTGGCTCTAAAGATGTTGCCGAACTACTACTTCCTGCCTGAGAATGCTTGGGAGTTGTGGTTTTGCAACAACTGGAGGCACACTGGTTGGGAAACATTGTCTGTTTCCTAACTCAGTGTTTCCCAACCCGTGTGCCTCCAGCTGTTGCAAAACTATAACTACCAGCATGCACTGATAGACTGTGCATGCTGGGAGTTGTAGTTTTGAAACAGCTGGAGGTCCCCCCCCCCCCCCCCTATGAATGTACAGGGTGAGTATCAGGCTTCAAGTTTGCGATGTTTCAAATTTTGGGGGGTATTTTTTGCTATTAACCTTTGCAAAAATGTGAAATTTGGGGGGAAACACACATTTTAGTGAAATTTTTTTTTACGTATGCAAAAGTCGTGTATCTCCTGTGGGGTATTAAGGCTCACTTTATTCCTTGTTACATTCCTCAAGGGGTCTAGTTTCCAAACTGGTATGCCATGTGGGGTTTTTTTGCTCTCCTGGCACCATAGGGGCTTCCTAAATGCCCCCGAGCAAAATTTGCTCTCAAAAAGCCAAATATGACTCCTTCTCTTCTGAGCATTGTAGTTCGCCCGTAGTGCACTTATGGTCAACTTATGGGGTACCTCCATACTCAGAAGAGATGGGGTTACAAATTTTCGGGTGTATTTTCTGCTATTAACCCTTGCAAAAATGTGAAATTTGGGGGGAAACACACATTTTAGTGAAATTTTATTTTATTTTTTTACATATGAAAAAGTCGTGAAACACATGTGGGGTATTAAGGCTCACTTAATTCCTTGTTACGTTCCTCAAGGGGTCTTGTTTCCAAAATGGTATGGCATGTGTTTTTTTTTTTTTTTTGCTGTTCTGGCACCATAGGGGCTTCCAAAATGCAACATGCCCCCCAAAAACCATTTCAGAAAAACGTACTCTCCAAAATCCCCTTGTCGCTCCTTCGCTTCTGAGCCCTCTACTGCGCCCGCCGAACAATTTACATAGACATATGAGGTATGTCCTTACCTTATATATAAGTATACATTTTATCCTTTTACCCCTTGTAAAATTCAAAAATTGGGTATACAAGAACATGCGAGTGTAAAAAATGAAGATTGTGAATTTTCTCCTTCACTTTCCTGCTATTCCTGTGAAACACCTAAAGGGTTAAAAGGCTGACCGAATATCATTTTGAATATTTTGGGGGGTGCAGTTTTTATAATGTGGTCATTTGTGGGGTATTTCTAAGATGAAGACCCTTCAAATCCACTTCAAACCTGAACTGGTCCCTGAAAAATAGTGAGTTTGGAAATTTTGTGAAAAATTGGAAAATTGCTGCTGAACTTTGAAGCCCTCTGATGTCTTCCAAAAGTAAAAACTTGTCAATTTTATGATGCAAACATAAAGTAGACATATTGTATATGTGAATAAAAAAAATATATATTTTGAATATCCATTTTCCTTACAAGCAGAGAGCTTCAAAGTTAGAAAAATGCAAAATTTAAAAAATTTTCATACAATTTGGGGATTTTTCACCAAGAAAGGATGCAAGTTACCCAAAAATTTTACCACTTTGTTAAAGTAGAATATGTCACGAAAAAACAATCTCGGAATCCGAATGATAACTAAAAGCATTCCAGAGTTATTAATGTTTAAAGTGACAGTGGTCAGATGTTCAACAAATGGCCGGGTCCTAAGGTGTAAAATGGCTGGGTCCTTAAGAGGTTAAGGACACAGCAATTTTTCCTTTTCGCCTTCTAAAATCCATAACTGTTTTATATTTCCATTCTCAGACCCATGTGAGGGCTTGTTTTTTGCCTGACCAGTTGTACTTTGTAATGTTGTCACTTATTTTCTCCTAAAATGTATGGTAAACAAAAAATGTTTTTGTGCAAGGAAATTTAACCGAAAATCATAATTTTGTTAATTTGGGGGGTGTCATTTTTGCACTGTACACTTTACGGTAAAAATGACATGTTTTCTTTATTCTCTGGGTCAATATGATTAAAATGATACCCATGGTTATATACATTTCTATTATTGTACTGCTTTTAAAAAATCTAAAACTTTTTTTTACAAAAGAAGTACGTTTAAAATTGCCCTATTTTGACCACCTCTAGCTTTCTTATTTTTCCGTATTCAGGGATGTGTAAGAACTAATTTTTTGCACCATGATCTGTAGTTTGTTTTAGTTCCACGTTTGTATATGTGACACTTTCATCGCGTTTTTTTTACATTTATGCCGTTCCCCGTTCGCCGTGGGGATCATTAACATTATATTTTTATAGTTCAGACATTTATGCACGCAATGATACCAAATGTTTATTATTTTTTTTTTTTATGCTTTTTTGTATTAATATGGGGAAAACTTTATTGGGGTAGGGGCAGTGCAGAAGACCCCGGGAGACGGACAGAGGCAGGGGAGGGGACCTCTGTCCACCATCTTGGCTGATCTGATCTCCGCTGCAGTGCCACGGGCGATCAGATCAGCCATTTTAAATGACGCAGATGCCGTGATCTCCGTCATTACTGGTGGGTCCGCGGTGGCTGATAGCCGCCGAGACCTGCCAGGAATGAAGCGAGTGCAGCTCTTGTGCTTGCGTCACAGTTGTGCCGTAAATGTACAGCACTGTGTGCTAAGTGATGCTATGCAATGCCGTACATTTACGGTGCATGTCCTTAAGGAGTTAAAGTGATATGCTTTATTATTATGATCATTATTTTTTCTTTTACAGTGTCTGAATCATTACCTTAAGCTCTATTTAAGAAAGCATGTAATTTACAAACATTTGAGATGTGACGTTTTACTCATCTTACGGTATTCATCATATAATTACTAAAGCTTCATATTTCATTTGCTTCCATAACAGGTAGTTCTACCAACCTTTATTTTGGAGAAAAGGTCCCTGCTAGAAATGTATGCAAACTTCATGGCACATCCCGATATGTTTTTGTCCATTGCTGCAGGGACAACCCCCGAGGAACGCATGATCTGTTTTGTGGAATATTACTTGACAGCCTTCCATGAAGGTCGTAAAGGAGCAGTTGCTAAGAAACCCTATAACCCAATTATAGGTGAAACATTTCACTGCAGTTGGGATGTCCCCAGGAATAAAGTGAAACCTTGTAGAATTCATTGTGCCTCTGTACAAGCCAAAGAAATGAACACCACCCAGGGATCTGAAAATGAATCCTACAAAGTGCGTTTTGTGGCTGAACAAGTCTCTCATCACCCTCCTGTTTCCTGTTTTTATTGTGAATGCAAAGAAAAGATGATGTGCGTAAATGCTCATGTATGGACCAAAAGCAAATTTCTTGGAATGTCTGTTGGTGTCTCGATGATCGGAGAAGGTATGTAGCATTACTATGCAAACTTACTTGTTACATATCCTAAGCATAGATTGAAATCTTCAGCATAGACTTTTTAGTTTTTTGTTTTTTTATTCTACCAAAAAGTCTGAAGGTGGTACGGTTATTCTGCAGAGTTTTGTGTCTGGGGTCTTATGGTAGAGCATAAATCAAACACAGTGGCAAGAGGACAGCAAAGGAAAAGGATCATCAGTACACAAAAAGAAATGTGTGGTATTTTACTTTTCTCGTTTCATGTATCAAATGTTATTTGGTGTTCAGTGTTTTTCCTTTCTTTATGGTTATGTATGATTTTCACGTTAAAGGTATGTGTATGCACACCAATCTTGTCCTTCTTTATGCCGCTGTTTTAGATCACTAGTGCGACATGATGAGGTTATGATGCACAGTCCTTACATATCTGCACAAATGCCCCTCTCCAAATGCTGATTTAGCATTGGCACTTGCATGAATCCCCCTGCCTACATGAAGAAGGCATTGGTTCGTAATGGGAGTACCAGTATTGTGACAGCTGCTATATTCTATCTTTAATATCTTTAATAGTTTATAACTATTTTTACACTCATTAACCTTTTGCTGCTGCAAACAGTTTTTCCTGACTGAGTATAAAGCAAAATTCTTTATTCATTAGTCCTACTGTTTTTGTTAAGATCTTCTGTGAAACAATTAGTTCTATCATATTAATATTACTTGAGGATGTCCTATTCTTCATGCTCTTTATACTTTGGATGCCATTAAATGTAATTACTCTATGTTGAACTTAAGTGGAATCTCTTTCAACTCTAAATCAATGAAATATACAGCAAAAGAAGTGATAGCCATAGGCAACATATAGTATAGCCTGGGGGAGAGGGGTCTATTACATTCTCTGCTACCTTCAGCAGGTGAGATAGACAGACATAATGATTTTTACTGGGAGTGTCCCTATTAATACTTAAAACATACCTGTCATTTCAAAGAAGATTTAAAACCTGCATGATTTTGTTAGAGTTACCCTTCAGAATCATAACAATGTGTTTTAGTTCTCTCCCTGCTGTTATCAAGCCCCTCAGAGTCCTCTTCATAGTGCATAGTTATTTCTCTTTCTATCTATTTTAGAGGAGGGGGAGGGCAGAGCCAGGCTGTTTGCCATCAGTACGCACAGGCACTTCTTACAGCATAGCACGTACTTCTCCATTCTATGCAATGACATAGTGCTAGTAAAAGTACACCAGACTGAACAGGCTGGCACTGTGCTGGAGGATACTTTACACACTACAGTACTATAGATGGCATGTGGAGAAAATAGGTTACTGATTACTGGTTTTGCAAGGTGCTGTGTGGGCAGAAAGAAACTGTAGCAGCACAGCAACATTTAGGTTTCACTAAGCACTGACCTTTTGCTTCTGACAAGCTAAAGGGAAGGGAGATGGGATTACATTCAGGAGGCAGAACTGTGTACATACAGTAGTTATAACACAATGGAAAGTTGCCTAGAACTGTATAGGTGTTTAGAGATGAGAAGAAAGCCTTTAATTTCTTCTCATCTCTAAACACCTACAGCTGAGGTGCCTTAGTTGTCAGGATGGATGTCATGCCGTAGGCACGCACTGTAGGGTTCCTCCTCCTCCTCTCCCTGGGAGCTGCGATACTTCCCCAAGCTGGGGAGGGAGAGCACGGGATGGATCGGTCTATGGTGTGTTAAGGTGCCTGACTAATGGTCGCTGGAGAAGAGGAGACAGATTATGGAGGAATGTGAGAAGGGCCATGGTGAAGAGAAGAGCTGCCGGGGAGATGAAGTGGTGAGACTGTGCAAGTTGGAGTATGGTGAGTGATAGGATTGCTGCATCTCTCCCCCTATCTGAAGTTTGAGATGGTCCGTTTCGGGGCTGCGTGGGTGGAGGAGAGACCCCACATGATGAGGCAGTCACGTGGAAAGCTCCTGGTGTGCTGCCGAGGAGTGCATTCAGCAGTGCTGCAACAAACGCCAGCTCCATGACGGACTTCTGCTTTAAAGAAGAGAAGATGGGGAACATCTTATCTGCCCAGAATTTCATCTACTGAACAGCGCCGTATATTGTTGGTATTAAAGGACAACTGCAGCGGAATTACACTTATCCCCGATCCACAGGATAGGGGATAAGTGTTTGATCACGGGGGGTCCAACCGCTGGGACCCCCCTCGATCTCCCTAACGGGGCACCGCCATTAGCACCCATGGTGATGTAGCGTCGACCTAGAGGTCGACGGTGACGCCCCGTCTCCTCCCCGTCCCCATACAGTTCTATGGGGGATGCGGGGAGGCACGAATGCTGCCTCCCCGCCTCTCCCATAGAGATGTATTGAGGAGGCGTGCCGGCCGCAACGTCATGCTGCGGCTGGCATGCCCCCTGCACGGGAGAGCCGCGGCCCAGTACAGGAAATCGCCGGGTGCCCCAGCATTCGGACCCCCTGCGATCAAACATCTATCCCCTATCTTGAGGATAGGGGATAAGTGTTTGTACCGCTGCAGATGTGGAATGCCTCCCAAACCTACACAAAGAAGATCAGATGGGAGCAATTCCCCCAAGCACTCCGTAAAAACAGCATCAGGGAAAATTGAAAAGTACCTTAAGACCCTCACGGTAGCCTTAAATACCAGTAGCAGCATGCATACATATCGATCTTCAAATCAGTTTAAACAAACAAATGCTATACCAAGATAAAGTTATTCAGTCCTGATGCAAGAAGGAGACATGGGAGGAGAGGAGGAGAAGATCCTGGGGTACACCCCTGTATTATGGGTGGCAGTAGGGGGTTGATAGGGGGTGTGAAACTGATGTCAGGAAGAGATCTGCTGGGATGGCAGAATTGTTGGGGGAGGGGGGGACTCCCTGTGTGGAAGTTTTTTATTTTTTATTTTTTCCCTTCTATTTCCTTCTCTGATTTAAATGGCATTTAGGATTATTCTATGGAACGTCCGTGGCATGGGAGAGAGACATAAAAGACGGGCAGTTTTTGACCGCGTGGAAAATTCCTTCCTGCAGTGATAGCCCTGGTTGAAACTCATGTAACGGCTGAGACAGGGCAATCACTGAATAGGAAGTGGGCAAGAATTGTATTACACTCAAAATTTTCCAAATTCTCCTCAGAGGTGTCACTATATTTTCATAGTAGTCTTCCAATTGATATAATTGAAAAAAGCAATTGACCATCGGGGTAGATATGTTTTTGTACACTTTAAATTTAGAGAGCAAATGCTGATATTGATACAAATAGTATGGGATTCCTTTAAAGCCTACACTCGAGAATTACTGTTTAGGTACCGTAAATATTTCAAGAAGAAGGAATTTGGAGAACTGGAAAAAAAAATTGAAGGAGGAAGTTATGGAAGGGGAGAGGGAGTTTGCTAGGAATCCGGTACAAATACAATATGATTGTTTGAAAAAGTCACAATATAATTTTACAAAATTTTTGCAGGAAAAGGCTCAACATAAAGCTTTTTTTCGGGGACAGGAACAGTTTATTGATGGGGCAAAACAAGGCAGTCTGTTAGCCAAATTATTGAGGGTACAAAGGGGTAGTATGGATATTGGAAGTATTCTGATGGCTGGGGTGAAATAGTAACTCTGCCTAAAGAAATATAGTTCTTGAATTTTTTTCTAGCCTATATAAATCAGATATTAAATTCTCTATGAATAAATGTGAGTTATTTATGGGGGGGATAAAGTTAACAAAACTTACAGAATTATTAAGGAATCATCTTGAAAGACCTATGAATCTGGAGGAAGTGAAAGCAGCGCTTGATTCTTTATCTGAAAAGTCAGCTCCCGGTCCAGATGGTATCCCGGTGGAGATATATAAGGAATGGGGGGAAATATTGTTGCCCTCATTATTTTTTTTTTTTAATGAATCCTTTAAGGGTGGCAAACTCCCCCATCTATGATGGAGGCAAATATTACCTTAATTCCTAAGAAAGAACAGTCTATAATAGAGCTCACAGCTTTGAGACCAATCTCATTATTAAACGTGGTAAATATTGGTTGAGGTAATACCTGGACCAATCCGGTTTTATACCAGGTAGGGAAATCCATGATAATATAGCAAAGATTTTGGCCAGTATGCAGATGGAAGGTGATTCCTCCCGTTCTGCCCTGTCATTGGATGCAATGACAGCCTTTCACAGGGTGGAATGGGAGTTTCTATGGCGAGTTATGGACCAGTTTGGGTTTGGTGAAAGATTTATTAGATGGGTGAAATTGTTATACATCGACCCCGTTGCTAGTATAATAATTAATCGAAGATTGACAGATGCTTTCCCACTTTCTTGGGGAACTAGACAATGCTGCACCCTCTCCCCGGCAGTTAGGAAGTCGGTAGATATAAAGTGTTTTCAGTATATAGGGAGAGAATAACAAGATCCTTTTATATGCTGGCGATATGATATTATTTCTAGCTAAACCTAATGATATGATACCAACAGTAATGGAAATTGTCGATGAATTTGTAGAAATATCTGGAATGAAGGTGAATTGGGAGAAATCTTTTCTATTGCCAGTAGTGGAAGGGACAAAAAAAAAAAAAAAAAAATCAGGACATAACATGTTAAAAAAAAGGTGAATTCTTAAAATATTTAGGGATAGAATTACATCAAATAGTAAAACATTAATGAATGCAAATATTAAAACTTTGAAGGAAAAAATCAAGAAAAAAGTTAATATATGGTGTAAATTATCGTTATCACAGGCAGCACTAAAAATTATGTTCTTACCGCAGATTTTCTATGTTATTAGGTCCGCTCCAGTATGTACCGAACTCTTGGTTTAAAGGTCTAGAAGCAATTCTTAATAGATTAATATGGGGAAAAGGTCGAGTAAGAATAAAATACTTAGCTCTTACTCTTCCAGAAGGGAAAGGAGGATGGGCATTACCAATTTTAGATTTTATCTCCTGGCGGCAAAAGTACAGGTTATAAAGCAAATCTTGGAACCTATGATAAACTTTTACTCAAGGGACTATAGAAATATGTTTCAACCGAGGGAGCACTCACCTAAATTTTTCTCAATATTTGAGATATATTATAAAGTTTGGAATGAAATAAAACACAGTTTTGGATGCACGAAGATTTGGGGGAATTATACATTTTGTGAATTTAATAGAGGTTTGGAAAAGCAATTTTGGATTCAAAGTATTGAATTTGTACATCAACTTTATGATCAGGGGGATTTGAGACCCTTTGATTCACTGAGGGTAGAATATCATATTAGGGATGGGAAGGAATTTTTCTACCTTTAATTGAAGGAAGTGGATAGATACACTAGTGATAGAGATAAATTTATTATAGGAACACACAAACTTTCACATAAATTATGCAATCACAGAGCACAATGAAGTCTATATTCCAAGATCAGATTAAAAATAAATGGGAAAGAGATATAGGACCCCTGGAAGGTCCTACATGGGAGAAAGTTCTGAATAATGTCGTGCTGGGGTCTTCAAATAAAAAATTCCAGTATTTACAGTTAAGGTTTGTTTATAGACTATATTATTCCCCAATGTCTCTTGAGTCGATCAGCTGTAGGCAAGACTCCACTTGTCCAAAATGTTCGGAAGATAAAGCACATTTTATACATTTGATATGGAGTTGTAAAAAGGTGAGAGGTTTTTAGGGGCATATAGAGGACTGTCTGCAGAAAAAGTTTGGGTGTTAGGTTGGCAATATTGTTAGATATGAAGGATTTTGGGAGCTTGAAGGATCTCCTGTTGAAAGTAGTAATGCTTGCTAAATACTTGATACTACGGAAATGGTTTGACCCTAACCCCCCATATATTGAACAGTGGCTATGCCTGGTGGATAGGATTAAAAGCTACGAAAGATTTAGAATAGGTAAATCAAAGAATAAGCAAAGAGAATTTGGGAGGGCGTGGGGTAAATGGTAGTGTGGGCAATTATACAGTCATAAACAGGAACTATGGCCAGGAACTTCCCAACCAGTCATGTTTAAATAGCTAATCTGTGTTTTTGTTTTTTTTGTCTCCACACAGGGAGGGGGGAGGGGGTATATGTAATATGTATTATGTGAACCAATTTATACTGTATGAATATTAAAAAAAAAAAAAAAAAGTATGAATATATATATATATATATAAAAAAGATATACCTTTCACATGGCATGGATCCTCTGGAATAGGCAGACAGGCTCATAGATTGCTGGTAGAGAGCCCTGGCTTTTTGTCCCTCTTACACATAGCACTAGCGAAATCCTGCTCCCATATTTGGTATTTCTGTTACTTGAGATGGACTGAGCCTAACAAATAAAGAGCAGATAGCAGTGAAGTGAGACGCCTAGTAGCCAAGCTTTTTTTTTCTAGGGTAAGGAGTCAATTTAAGTAAATGAAGTGATTTAAAAAATATGTTAGGAATCACTAGGGCTATCTATCACTATGAACATGGAGGGAAGTTCCACCTAACAGTCTAACCTGAGGCATTGTTTCCTCTTCCATATCTGTCCACCAACTTAGTATAGAGTTTATTTCATTTAGTTAGACCAGGACTTTCCAAATTGAGTGCCACAAAACACTAGTGTGTCGTTGGCAATCCCCAGGTCTGTCGTTGGCTTGCTGCCTGTTCAAGATCAGCAGCACAGACCACTTTAAATCAGAGAACATTGATGGCTGCTGGGACTGACGAGTCACGCAGAATGGGAGAATGTCCCTTAACAGTGCCGTGCGAAGGACGTTGCTTGTCAGACCCACCGAGACACTGAGCCTGCACCTGAGCCTCCTGGAGAACACTGGGGGACACAGGACAGGTGAGAAGAGGAGAGAGGGGACTGTGTAGCACACTGGTTGTTAAAGGTGGAGAATTGAAATGGCACAGGGGGGGGGGTAAAGGGAAAAATTTTATGGCACAGAGTGAGTGTAGTGGGGGGGACGGGACCTAGTCACCTAGTCACCATTATTTTGCAAAGAAAGCTGTCCCCGCTTTGCACAATTATGTGGCGGAAAGGTTAGGCCGCTCCATGAACTTGTCTGTGTGCAGAACAGTGCATGCCATGGTTGATACATGGAGCAATAGCTACGGCCAGGGGCAATACATGTCCAAAAAAAAAGTTCTGATCCATTACTGTGGTCTCAGTATAATTTCCCAGCCAGGCCAGGCAAAACTCTGCCATCTCATGCTATACACTAGTAACATCAGTCGGCAACCACCTGCTGTGTGATGGATTCTACTAGTAACACCAATCCACCATCACGCTACTTCCAGCCAGGCCTACACATATATAACCCATCATTCACAACAAATGGATAATTTTTTGCACGCTTGGAAAAATCCACTGTATCTTCCCATGCTTCTGTGTGCATATTAACACCGGCAGGCATCTACCGACAACCAGGGAAACTTTATGCCACTTTATTTTGGTGTGAATAAGCCTAAAAAATGGGCAAGCTGTAATAGTTACCATGGGTTACTGCATGTCGTGATAACTGAGCCTAAAAAACTGTTTAAAACTACTTGAATACATTAGCAACAATGTTATACAGGGGTTTAGAGGTGTAAAACCGTGTTATAAACATGCTTAGGGGCTTATTTCATTGCTGGTTCGAGCCGAACCGAACTTATGATTCCCGAAAAGTTTGGCGAGTCTGATGAACCACACTTTTCAAAAGTTTGCTCAAGTTTAATCACTGATCTACTTCTCTGTTCATGCTGTGGTGGTAGTAGAGGCACACTTTGTGAAATAGAAGGCCCTCCAAATTTCAGGTGGCATAGCAAAGGGTCTAAATAGATAGAAAAGGGTCTAAACACAAAGGTGGTGCTGTTTTTGGAAGTAATTAGCACTGTGTTTCTACCCCTGAATAACCTCTTTAGGTGCATGTAAAATTTAATTTTCCCTTTTTGGGAAGTCTGCAAAAACTTGTAAAATTCCTTTTTCACATTCTTATCATAGGGTATTATGTACAGAATGATGTGGGAAGCTTACCTTTTTTTAACTTTAGCTTGCAACATAACAAAATGTGAAAAAAAATAAAAGGGTCTGATGAATTTCTGAATGCACTGTATAGCAGGAATAAAAACTATTCATGAGTACGTTAGAAATGTCAGAATAAGGTGGATTATTTATTAACTAATGAGCAAATATGGCTATACTATATCTTATTACAATGATTAGTTTATATACTAGGTAGGAGTTTTCTTAGGAATGGTAGAGGTTAATGTCAGGATAATCCCATCTCACCATCTCAGGCTTAGTCAGTTCATATAAAATAATGGATTCATCTTGCTTCCTTGTCTTCTTATCCCATCTGGTCAGTTGTCCTAGCGTCTTCATCCACGTGTCTCGTGAGCTTCCTTCCTCCGTGCACTCCTGTTGGCTTTCTCTGGAGCCACTTTTGCTCAGATGATGGGTGTATTTTTGATGACCGAAGGAGTGTTCTTTATAAATGTGGGCGTGTTTATCCTAATTCAGGATGTTTTCCCTATCTATAAATATACATATATGGTTTACCATGTGGGTTGGTTGAATATGTATTAACTTGTGGGTGTATGTATTATGTACTCGTTCCTGATTGGAAATTACCAACCATCCATATATGGCCTTGTTCTTCCTCACACTACATGTGCACTTGAAGTAGAATGACAATGTGTCATAGATTCCATATCTATATATACCATACTGTGATATTCTTGAAACCGCTGCGGGTGAGCTTGTTATTTCAACACGTGGTTACCATAACTTTAATATATATATATATTCAATGATATTGTATATTGAAAAATAAATACATATCATGATATTTACAGAGTGAAGCACTTTAAAATATTTATTTACCAATATGTAGACTGTTACATAGAATTACAATTTGGGTCTAGATTGTTTTATCACTAAATAGTCTTCTGTGTTTTGTCGTAATTTAGACTTATTGCCTCTTTTTACCTTTTGAAAACAATCCTTTTCCGAAAATGCTCAAAAGTTAATTTCTAAGTAAGTAACTGAACACACTAATCAAGAAGAACAGCTTTTCAAATCAGGCATTGTGGAGATTTTCTACCGTTGGTAAATTAGTACTATAGGTTTTTATGGCTATGTGTATTACATTTATAGAAAGGTTAAAAATAACTTGAAGCTATTTAGACGCTAAACATTTACTGTTAAAAAACAAATAAAAACAAAGCAAAAAGTAAAGATGTTTTTTTTTATCATTCAAAGTAAAGATGGTGGTTTTTGATAGCATTTATTGGTTTTTGTCAGACTCAGACTAATGTCAAAACACATTTGTCAATTTAAAAAAAAAAAAGACATATTTACAGTCAAGAGAAATGCAAAAAGAAAAATGAAAACAAGGGTAAGAAAGAAATAAACTAAAGATATGGATACTCTAAAGGGTTATATTTTATTTTTATCAGAGCAAAAGTCAGTGCTATTTTTTTTAAATGGGTGATAGCTGTTATATGCTATACCAATGCATTTTATCATAATTTTTTTCTTTATACACCTTTGTTCTTTTGTACAGTTAATTATGCTTAGTGTTGGGTTTTTGTTGCAAATAATGTAGGTTATGAATATTACATATTAAGCCTAGGTTTACACAAAGTTTTTCAGAGAAAATCTTTAAAGAGTAGCTATCATAAACTGATCTGTCCCTAAAACCCTCCAGCATATGTCCCTGACTATCCTTGACACTAATCCCGGCATTTATTTTGTCTAAACCCCCCCCCCCCCCCCACCCTTTGTACCTTTTTTCAGGCTTATCAGCCTGCATAGTCATCAGGGGTTCAGTGAGGGAGGAAGTGGGTGTGGCCCGGCAGGCATCATGTGATGCTTCCCAGGGCTGGCTTCTGCCCTTCTTCCTGTATGCTGTGCTCCGTCTCGGGAGCGGGCATACAGGCTGAGTACAGGGCAGGGACGGCAGCTTCTGTGTCTCCTCCTCTATGTTTGGCATTGCACATATCATACATAGTGGAAGAATGTCGGAGTACAGAGCTGCCGTGCCCTGCAGGAAGAAAGTAAAAACATGGTGGGTTCACAATTTGTAATAGTATACAGTACATTTATACTTTGGATGGAATAAATTCTCTATTTTCATCATTATTTATACTGTATTGCTGCGGTTTTACCTAGTAAGCTTATGTAGAAGGTAAAACTGCAGCCTTACAGTATAGATGGTGATAACAGTGAATTTTTTTCATCCAAAAATATGCATAATAATTAGAACCTGATAATGAGCGTGCATACCATGCTGGCTTATTACATGTATTGAGCTAGCATACTATGCACGCTCAATATCATGTAATGAGCCAGCATGCTATGCAAGCTCATTATCAGGTATTGAGCCTCCATGGTATGCACGCTCATTTTCATGTATTGAGCCAACATGCTATGCACGCTCAATACATGAAAATGAGCGTGCATACCATGCTGGCTCAATACCTGATATTGAGTGTGCATAGTATACTGGCTCAATACATGATATTGAGCGTGTATAGCATGCTGGCTCAATACATGAAATGAGCCAGCATGCTATGCACGCTCAATACCATGTAGTGAGCCAACATGCTATGCACGCTCAATACCATGTAGTGAGCCAGCATGCTATGCATGCTCAATATCAGCTATTGAGCCAGCATGCTATGCACGCTCAACATCATGTAATGAGCCAGCATAGTATGCACGCTCATCACCAGGTATTGAGCCAGCATGGTATGCACGCTCATTATCAGGTATTGAGCCAGCATGGTATGCACGCTCAATACCATGTAGTGAGCCAGCATGCTATGCATGCTCAATATCAGCTATTGAGCCAGCATGCTATGCACGCTCAACATCATGTAATGAGCCAGCATAGTATGCACGCTCATTATCAGGTATTGAGCCAGCATGGTATGCACGCTCATTATCAGGTATTGAGCCAGCATGGTATGCACGCTCATTTTCATGTATTGAACAAGCATGCTATGTACGCTCAATACATGAAAAAGAGTGTACATACCATGCTGGCTCATTACATGAAATTGAGCGTGCATACCATGCTGCCTCAATACCTGATAATGAGCGTGCATTCCATGCTGGCTCAATACCTGATATTGAGCGTGCATAGTATGCTGGCTCAATACATGCATAACATGCTGGCTCAATAGCTGATATTGAGCGTGCATAGCTTGCTGGCTCAATACCTGATAATGAGCGTGCATAGCATGCTGGCTCATTACATGTAATGAGCCAGCAAGCTATGCATGCTCAATACCATGTTTTGAGCCAGAATGCTATGCACGCTCAATATCAACTATTGAGCTAGCAAGGTGTACATGTCTTGAGCCAGCATGCTATGCACGCTCTATATAATGTAATGAGCCAGCATAGTATTATCATTATTAGGTATTGAGCCAGCAAGGTATGCATGCTCATTATCATTTATTGAGCCAGCATGGTATGCACGCTCATTTTCATATATTGAACCAGCATGCTATGCACGCTCAATACATGAAAAAGAGCGTGCATACCATGCTGGCTCAATACCTGATATTGAGCGTACATACTATGTTCGCTCATTACGTGTATTGAGCCAGCATGCTATGCACGTTCAATATCATGTAATGACCCAGCATGCTATGCACGCTCAATACAGGAAAATAAACGTGCATAGTATGCTTGCTCAATTCCTGATAATGAGCGTGCATACCATGCTGGCTCATTAAATGAAAATGGGCGTGCATACCATGCTGGCTCAATACCTGATAATGAGCGTGCATGGCATGCTGGATCAATACATGCATAACATGCTGGCTTAATAGCTGATATTGAGCGTGCATAGCATGCTGGCTCAGTACATGATATTGAGCGTGCATAGCATGCTGGCTTATTACATGTATTGAGCCAGCATGGTATGCACACTCAATATCAGCTATTGAGCCAGCATGGTATGCACGCTCATTTTCATGTATTGAGCCAGCATGCTATGCATGCTCAATATATGAAAATGAGCATGCATACCATGCTTGCTCAACACCTGATATTCAGCGTGCATAGCATGCTGGCTCAATGCATCATATTGAGCATGCATAACATGCTGGCTCATTACATGTATTGAGCCAGCATGCTATGCATGCTCAATATCAGCTATTGAGCCAGCATGCTATGCATGCTCAATACATGTAAATGAGTGTGCATAGCATGCTTGCTCAACTACTGTTAATGAGAGAGCATACCAAGCTGGCTCAATACATGAAAATGAGCGTTCATTGCATGCTGGCTCAGTACCTGATAATGAGCGTGCATACCAAGCTGGCTCATTACATGTATTGAGCCAGCATGCTATGCTCAATATCATGTAATGAGCTAGCATGGTATGCATGCTTATCATATATTGAGACAGCAAGCTATGCAAGCTCAATACATGAAATTGAGCGTGCATACCATGCTGTTTCAATACCTGATATTGAGCGTGCATAGTATGCTGGCTAATTACATGAAAATGAGTGTGCATACCATGCTGGCTCAATATATGTATATATGTATAGATATACAGATAGATATGCACACATATATATATATTGATATATACATTTATAGATACATATATAAATCATTATATATATATATATATATATATATATATATATACATATATATATATACACACATATATATATACACACACACACATATATATATATATATATATACATATACATATATATATATATATATATATATATAAATATATATATATATATATATACAGTACAGACCAAAAGTTTGGACACACCTTCTCATTCAAAGAGTTTTCTTTATTTTCATGACTATGAAAATTGTAGATTCACACTGAAGGCATCAAAACTATAAATTAACACATGTGGAATTATAGACATAACAAAAAAGTGTGAAGCAACTGAAAATATGTCATATTCTAGGTGGAAAGTGTCCCCAAGTGCAGTCACAAAAACCATCAAGAGCTACAAAGAAACTGGCTAACATGCGGACCGTCCCAGGAAAGGAAGACTAAGAGTCACCTCTTCTGCGGAGGATAAGTTCATCCTAGACACCAGCCTCAGAAATAGCAGGTTAACAACAGCTCAGATTAGAGACCAGGTCAATGCCACACAGAGTTCTAGAAGCAGACACATCTCTAGAACAACTGTTAAGAGGAGACTGTGTGAATCAGGCCTTCATGGTAGAATATCTGCTAGGAAACCACTGCTAAGGACAGGCAACAAGCAGAAGAGACTTGTTTGGGCTAAAGAACACAAGGAATGGACATTAGACCAGTGGAAATCTGTGCTTTGGTCTGATGAGTCCAAATTTGAGATCTTTGGTTCCAACCACTGTGTCTTTGTGCAATGCAGAAAAGATGAACGGATGGACTCTACATGCCTGATTCCCACCGTGAAGCATGGAGGAGGAGGTGTGATGGTGTGGGGGTGCTTTGCTTGTGACACTGTTGGGGATTTATTCAAAATTGAAGGCATGCTGAACATTCATCCAGTTTGCGTTTAGTTGGACCATCATTTATTTTTCAACAGGACAATGACCCCAAACACACCTCCAGGCTGTGTAAGGGCTATTTGATCAAGCAGGAGAGTTATGGGGTGCTGTGCCAGATGACCTGGCCTCCACAGTCACCAGACCTGAACCCAATGAAGGCAAAAGGGCCAACAAGTGCTAAGCATCTCTGGGAACTCCTTCAGGACTGTTGGAAGACCATTTCAGGTGACTACCTCTTGAAGCTCATCAAGAGAATGCCAAGAGTGTTCAAAGCAGTAATCAAAGCAAAAGGTGGCTACTTTGAAGAACCTAGAATATGGCATATTTTCACACTTTTTTGTTATGTCTATAATTCCACATGTGTTAATTCATAGTTTTGAATACTGCTAGGAGAAATCAGAACTGGGCACTGCTAGCGGACAGATGCAATTAGGTATACACGTATATCAATGTCTGTATGGCATCAGGGGTGGGACAGAGTGGAAGGAAATCAGAGTGGTGCTAACACGTCCAGAAAGAACACTGTAAACTTAATGTAGAAGAAAAAGAGAAACGGAGCAACACACCTGGATGACTTGCTAGTGAAGATTTATTCTATTTTCATAACCGGCAGGTTACAAAGTCCCAACACCTCTACACCAAGCTGGAGCGGCAGGAGCCACACACTGGGTCCAGGTGTGTGGCTCCTGCCACTCCAGCTCTGCTTGGTGTAGAGGTGTTGGGACTTTGTAACCTGCCGGTTATGAAAATAGAATAAATCTTCACTAGCAAGTCATCCAGGTGTGTTGCTCCGTTTCTATTTTTCATTTAATTCATAGTTTTGATGCCTTCAGTGTGAATCTATAATTTTCATAGTCATGAAAATAAAAAAAAGTTGTGTCCAAACTTTAGGTCAGTACTGTGTGTGTGTGTGTATATATATATATATATATATATATATATATATATATATACACAGTAACCCCCGACATGCGATGGCCCCGACATATGATCGCACATGTCAGTATCGACATACGATGCTTTTATATGTCGGGGCCATCGCATTAACTGCTATCAGACAGCGCAAAATGCTTAAGCTGCTGTCTGATAGCAGTGTAAGCATCCCGGACAGGTTCACTTACCTATCCCCGCTGTTCCGGGTCCACTTCGCGATCCTCCGCATCTTCTCCGGGGTCCGGGCCTCGCTTTCCGGCGTCGTTATTACGTCGTGCGCACGCCGTCCTGGCGCAACAACGTAATAACGTCACCAGAAAGCAAGGCGGAAGAAGCCGGAGGATCCCGAAGAAGACGCCGAAGCAGCGGGACAGCATCGGGAGAAAGGCAGTGTGATACTGCCGAAACGTTGTATCTGGATATGGGACATTAAACTGCACTTTATTTGAACACTACTCGGTGTGCTGCCTTATACCTGCATTGGATATCTAATTTTACCTTTAACTACCCCCATTTGTGAGGGTCAAGGTTTTTGTTTAAAGTCCCATGCAAATCAATGGGAAATGTATGTTCTCGCATAACTTCAGTATGGCTGGAGATATTTCAATACCTGGTACACATATTACAGGTCAGGAGAGGAGGTCGAGATTTGAGGACGGAAAAGGAGGATGGGATAGGAGGTCGGGATAGGAGGACGGGATAGGAGGTCGAGATAGGAGGTCGGGATAGGAGGTCGAAATAGGAGGACAGTTTATGAGAAAGGGATACGAGGTCGAGATCGGAGGATGGGATAGGAGGTTGAGTTAGGAGGACGGGATAGGAAGACGAGATTGGAGGACGAGATAGGAGGACGGGATAGGAAGACGGGATAGGAAGACGAGATAGGAAGACAGTATAGGAGAACAGGATAGGAGGCCGAGATAGGAGGATGAGATAGAAGGATGGGATAGGAGGTCGGGATACGAGGACGGGATAGGAGGTCAAGATAAGAGGATGGGATAAGAGGTCGGGATAGGAGGCCGGGATAGGAAGTCGGGATATGAGTATATGATATGGGGTTGGGATATGACAACAATATATGAGGACGGGGTATGAAGTCAAAAGCTTCCTCCTTTGTTTATTTTCCTCCCCAAAAAGGATTAGGAAGGAAAAAACGGGCAATGCCGGGTACTCAGCTAGTATATATATTAATAAATGAGATTATACTTACCTAAATATGATTATTCCTCCGATGGTGGTGTGGTGCAGATTTCTCCTCTCTCCGTCCCCCCTCTCTCTCTCACAATCTATACTGCAGCTCGAGTTGCAATGAGTAGAAGGGGGAGATGCAGGGGGCGGGGATATGTAAATTAGGCACACCGGGCGCACACGAGCACTGTGCTCGCTTTCTGCCTGTTTCAAATACAGGCAGAGAGCGAGCGCTTTTCGGACCACGCTGGACCACGCTGCCTGGCCAGCAGTGGTCCGAATGTGCCCTGCATGAGGGGGGGGGGGGGGGCAATGCTTCCTGGACCATGTAGGGTGACACCTAGATGCCAGGATTACAAATGTAAAAAAAAGTATGAAAGGTACTTTTTTTTTTTATAAAATATATTACAAACATTGTTATTTCTGCATAATCTATATTATATTAAAAGTAATGTTTAATGAGAGTACCATTTTAATGCAAAGTTTTTCAGATTTTACTGTGTTTTCCACCCACTCCTGGTTTTGTCTAAAAATATATAAAGATACCAAATTCAAAAGAACACAAAATCACTGAATCACAACTATTAGATTGAATGAAGTTTAATTTTTCTTTGCTCATAGATAAAAATAAACCCACACAAATGAGCCTTAAAATAGAGTAGAGGAGAAAGATAAACAATAATGGGAGGTACGGAGACAGCAAGGAGAAGGGGTAGAAACAATAGAGGAAAAAAGTTGAAGTGCACTCTATGGCCCTGATTTACTATTGTAAACCCGGGTTGTGCACCAGAAAATTCTGTCTGTGCCGGAATTTGCGCCAGAATTCTGTCTGCGCCGGAAATTAAAAACCCGACCAACTCTCCATTTTGCTGAGAAAACCTGAAAAAGGGTCGTGTTTATTGGGGGAAAGGGGGCGTGGTCACAGAAAAGGGGCGTGTTCCCGACATTTTCACAAAAAAACTAAATATATACCAAGGTTTTACAGAAAATGTGGTGAATTGGAGCTAAGGAAAACCCTACAGATCAGAGCATGTGTAAAAAAAAAAAAAAAAATGTAGGGAAAGCTTAGTAAATACGGTGGGAAAAAAATTGTAGAGAATTAAAACCCACAAAGTAAACTACACTCCACTCTTAGTAAATCAGGGTATATATCTCAAACCAGACCCACCCTTTTAAGGAACCCGCCTCCTGAACAGGTTAGCCCTAACCACGATGATGGTCCATAACTTGTGATAAATGAGGGATAACAAAACAAATGAGGAGGTATACCCTACTGCTACACAGTATAGAATGGACACACATGAATCCTGACATATATACACACCTGGGGGGACATTTATCATAAGGTGTCTATTGTAGACACAGATCTACCCCTTTACACTGCTTGTCTAATTTACACTCTTGCTGAAAATTTACAAAAGTTGCACACATCCTTTAATAAATTTTGCACAAATATAGAAATGTCCCCCACCCTCGCTCTACTGTGCACTCATTCTCAACCTCACACTTCCCATACCTGTGGCATTTTCCCTCTGTACACTGCTCACATAGCTAGAAGTACACAGAATGTCTGGGTTTAAAAAATATGTAATTTTACTAAACAATCTGTCCCCTTACCTCTATATCCATTTTTATCAACGAGAATGCCTCCAAGTGTTGCAAAACTTGGCATGCTGGGAGTTGCAGTTTTGCAACAGCTGGAGGCACCTTGGTTGGTAAGCACTGTATACATGTACCAGAGCGGAGTGTGTGATCATGTACATGTAGCAGAAATTAGTGTGCAGCATGTGTATGGAACAGAGCTGAATGTGTGATTATGTGTATGTATGACCATGCACACACTCAGCTCTGCTGCATACACGTGATCACTCATTCATCTCTGCTGCATACACACAGTCACACACTCAGTTCTGCTGCATACACACAATCACACACTCAGTTATATTGCATATACACATGATCACACACTCTGCTCTGCTGCATACACACAAACATTCAGCTCTGCTGCATACACAGTCTCACACTCAGCTCTGCTGCATACACACAATCACACACTCAGCTCTACTGCATACACACAATCACTCACTCAGCTCTGCTGCACACACACAATCACACACTCAGCTCTGCTGCATACACACAATTACACACTCAGCTCTGCTGCATTTACACATACACATATATACATACACCTATCAGCCTTCCACCTTCTCCCTCCCTGCACATACAGTGGTATTCTTAACTGTAGGGTCACCATGGTTACACTTTAAACAGGTGGAATCTCCTGCACTCATCAAGATCAGCAGGAGTTTGAATTTTACACAGTTCTCCAGATCTACAGTCTGTACATATCTGAGTCTAATCTAGCACTTTAAGTGTCCTCCTTGATGGTTTATGTTTGCGCACTAAAATCAGGACTTGCGCAAAATTTGTGCATGTAAAGAGAAAAGACTCAGTTGATAAATCGATGTCCACCACATAATTAGCTCTACCGTACATGATTTAGAATTCAACTTGTAAAGTTCTATAAAAAATGACGCAAAATAAAAAACATGCAAAAAAACGGAATTGCACAATAAAGACAGTGAAAACGGTTTATATATAATGATAAATGTCCCCCCTGGTGTTTATTAGTCCAGGCCCTTAAGATTACGAGTTACCAAGGTGCTAAACAGGCTGTATATTGATTCCACAAACCATTTATACAACAAATAAAGGACAACAACATCCTACCATTTATTGTGCTTCTGATATTAACATGAGTCAAAATAAACCAGCAGCATTAGAAAGAGAAATTGCAAGTCTGGATAGCTAACTATGGACACTTTTAACATATGGACCTAATGTTCATAATAACCAATAATCCTTTATATAACCAGTAAGCCTTTATATACCAAAATGATAATCACCGGTACACTCAGTGGGGGGAATTTATTATTTGTCTATTGTAGACACAGTTCTACCCCTTTACACTGCTTGTCTATTGTACACTCTTGCTCAGAATTTACAAAGGCTGTGCACTCCTTTGATAAATCAGTGCAAATATAGAAACGCCCCTCGCTCTACCATACACTCCTTCTCTACCTCAGAGGAACAGTGGACACAGGGATGTTGTTCTATTGCTTTGAGGCCAGGATTCCATTGAGGTTTTTTGTCCATCAGCAAAAACACCAGAAAAACGGTCACAGCTTTTTCCTGTGTTTTGTCAGCATTTCTTGTGTTTTTTACTTGCGTTTTTGCTGGTGTGTGGAAACAAAAAAATTTACTAAACTGTTTGTTGTTTTTTTTTCTACGAAATTTAGATACGTGAATGCGGAAGACTTTGTCAGATTTGGTGGATTGCGACGATGAACAGTGTTTTTTTTAAATGTTAATAAAAGGGTTAACGAGGGCTGAGGGGGAGTTTTTCTTTAAATAAAACATTTTTTTCAATGTGTTGTGATTTTTATAATTGAATTTTCAGGCTTAGTAGTGGAAGGAGTCTTGTAGACAGAATCCATTACTAAGCCGGGGCTTATAATTAGCCCCCAAAACAGCTAGCGCTAACCCCCAATTTTACCCTGGTACCCACCGCCACAGGGGTGCCAGGAAGAGCCGGTACCAACAGGCCCAGAGCATCAAAAATGGTGCTCCTGGGCCTAGGTGGTAACAGGCTGGCGTTATTTAGGCTGGGGAGGGCTAATAACAATGATCCTCGCCCACTCTGGTAACGTCAGGCTGTTGCTGCTTGGTTGGCATCTGGCTGATACTGAAAAAATTAGGGAACCACAGACTTTTTTTTTTTTTTTATTTATAAAAAAAACAAAACGCATAGGGTTCCCCCTATTTTCAGTATCAGCCAGATACCAACAATGGCGAGGACCATTGTTACTAGCCCTCCCCAGCCTAAATAACGCCAGCCTGTTACTGCCTAGGCCCAGGAGTGCCATTTTTGACGCTCCGGGCCTGTTGGTACCGGCTTTTCCCGGCACCCCTGTGGCGGTGGGTACCGGGGTAATAATTGGGGGTTAGCGCTAGCTGATTTTGGTGCAAACGCTAAGCCCCAACTTGGCAATTGATTCTGTCTATAAGATGGATTCCACTACTAAGCCTGAAAATTCAATTATAAAAAACACGACACATAATAAAAAAAAATTATTTAAAAAAAGAACTACCCCACAGCCCTCGTCAACCATTTTATTGAAATAAAAAAAAAATGCTGGTAATCGTCGCAGTCCACCGAATCTGACGTAGTCCTCCGCATTCACGTATCTGAAAACAAGAAATATGGGTTAGTACATTTTTTGCGCTCTCCCCTCGGAAGAGCGCACATAATGCAGCGTGTTCCTAAACAGGGAGCCTCCAATTGTTGCTAAACTACAGCTCCCATCATGGGGGGCTGTAGTTAAGCAACAGCTGGAGTCTCCCTGTTTGGGAACACACTGCATAATGTCAACAGAGATCTGTCCCTCTGCCCTTGGACTACTACTCCTATCATGGGACAGAGTCTGTCCCATGATGGGATTAGTTGTAGTACCGCAGCGCTGCTGAGGGATGGCACATGCACTTTTAGGACTATGACTCCCATCATGGACAAACTTTGTTCATGATGGGAGTTGTAGTCCAGGGGCTGAGGTGCAGATTGCACCGGGTCATTCTGCAGAGACTCACTGCGATCCGCATTTAAGTTAGGAAGCCGGCGGTACATGTGGCTACATTGCGCTGCCCGCGGCTTCTATATACACTGTCATAATTCATAATCCCCACCGGGAGCTCTGATTGGTTAATAGGTATTCACCAATCATGGCTCCCGTGTTCCGGCGGCGGCGATTATGAATTATGACAGCTGTATATAGAAGCCGCTATATAGACGCATGTACCGCCGCTTTGTATAGTTAATAAATGCGGATCGCAGTGGATCTCCAGAGAATGATCTGCTGCGATTCGCATTTAAGTTAGCAAGCCGGGCGGTACATGCGGCTTCTGCCCGCAGCTTCTATATAAACTGTCATAATTCATAATCGCCACCGCTGGAACACGGGAGCTCTGATTGGTGAATACCTATTGACCAATCAGAGCTCCCATCTCCCGGCGGGGATTATGAATTATGTCAGTGTATATAGAAGCTGGCGAGCAGGGCGATGTAGACGCATGTACCGCCTGGCTTGTTAACTTACATGCGGATCGCAGCAGGTCTCTGCAGAATGATCTGCTGTGATCTGCACCTCAGCCCCTGGACTACAACTCCCATCATGGGAAGAGTCTGTCCATGATGGGAGTAGTAGTCCTATAAAGTTCTGCAGCCGGGGGATGTGCAAGTGCCATCCCTCAGCGCTGCGGTACTACAACTACTCCCATCATGGGACGGACTCATGATAGGAGTAGTAGTCCAAGGGCAGAGGGGCAGTTCACAGCAGATCATTCTCCAGAAACCTGCATTTATTAACTATACAAGCCAGTGGTACATGCGGCTACACTGCACTGCCCACCAGCTCCTATATACAGTTTTTATAATTCATAATCCCCGCTAGAAGAGGGGAGCTCTGATTGGTGGATAGCTAT
Organism: Hyla sarda; assembly: GCF_029499605.1. Taxonomy (NCBI): domain Eukaryota; kingdom Metazoa; phylum Chordata; class Amphibia; order Anura; family Hylidae; genus Hyla; species Hyla sarda. The sequence goes on along the minus strand of NC_079193.1, from coordinate 110,035,838 downwards.
TGACCAATCAGAGCTCCTGTATCCCGGCGGTGGGGATTATGAATTATGACAGTGTTTATAGGAGTCAGTGGCAGCGCAGTGTAGACGCATGTACCACTGGCTTTTTAAGTTAATAAATGCGGATCGCAGCGGGTCTCTGCAGAATGACCTGCTGCGATCTGCACCTCAGCCCCTGGACTACAACGCCTATCATGGGCAGAGTCTTTCCATGATGGGAATAGCAGTCCTTACTGTCCCAAAATAGACACTTTGGTACGTGCCCTCCGAGGTGGTGTATATTTGCGCAAGAAAAGTGCTTTTGCAAATTTTTTTGGGCGTAAAAAAGAAAAAAAAAACGCAGTTAATAAATTCAATTCTACAGTAGAAAGTGCTCTATGGTAAACTTAACCATAGACATGGCCATGAAAAATGTTATCAGATTTAGCGCAAAAAATATGCGCAAAAAACCGCCTGCGCAAATTTTTGCGTAAAAAAATACACCAAAAAAAGCTCTATATACAATGATAAATTCCCCCCAGTGTGTTTAATGGCAAACTGTCTCTAATTCTTTTCTGTCTCTAGTTCCAATATAGGAGTCGCCTCCATACTGCAGGTTTCTGCCTCCACTGGTTCTGCAAGAGATGATAGATGTGGTCTACAAGCATTATAAAAATTACGTTTTATTATCTCTTACATTGACATGGAACAGAGGTTGTGATTCTGTGATTTTGTGTTCTTTGGTTAAAACCTCATGACTTATATCCATTTGAAAGGGGACTCTCCCTTAATAAATTGGTTTGATTTCGGTGATTTACAGATACAAAAGAAACAATTCACATAGAAGATTATCCAAAAAGGTGGCATAGCGCCCAAAACTGTAAAGGTATCAAATACTAAATAAACTGACACAGTTAGTAAATACGGAACAAGTCAAAGAGACCGGGAAAGAGAAGAATAGAAACTGGGGGAAAGAAAGAAGAGATGTGAGAGGAGAAGTAACTGCATAAGCAAGTCAAGCCACGCAATAAGGAAGACATATGCAGGCAACACATGTTTAATACCAGGGCCGTCATCAGGGGGTGTTACAGCTGGTACCCCATTAAGGGGTCCAGGCCCCCTATGGCTGCACCCTGTGGCCTGTAACTCCCATGCGAGGAACTGTGGTGACTGGGCCCAGAGGTGAAGGGGAGGCTGCCAGGGGATCCGGGACATCTGTCCCGAATCCCTGAACGGCAGCAACTTTCAAGTGTGCCACAGCGGCGGCTTATGTGACAGGAAGGAGCCAACGGGAGCAGATTGATCTATGGGCACTGTAGGGGGCATAATGATCTATGCAGCAATCTAAGGGGGGGGAATTATCTATGTAGCAATGAAAGGGGGCATTATGGTCTATGTGGCAATGTAAGGGGACATAATGATCTATGGGGCAATGTAAGGGAGCATTGGAATCTATGGGGGCAATGTAAGGGGGCATAAGAATCTATGTGGGCAATGTAGGGGGGCAATGTTTGGGGCCTAATACTCTATGCTGGCAATGTTTGGGCCCTAATACTTTATGGGGGCAATGTTTCTGACCTGCTACATTATGGTGGAAATTTGATTGGGGCCCCACAATTACCTTGTGGTGGTCCTGATCAGCAACCTTCACCAACCACTTTCACACAGTGACTGACTTTAGGCCCAGCAACAAACTTTGATTGCGGTATCTAAAGGGTTAATACCTGGCTGACAATTACAGCTTGGTACAGAACTTGATAATAAGAGATGAGCGAACTTTTAGAAAAATTCGATTTGGCCGATTCGCCAAATTTTTCGAAAATTTATTTGCGGTGAATCTATGTGAAAAATGGCTATTTCTGGCCTACAGAGAGACTCAATATGGGTGTAGAACACTTTGCTGTGTTCTAATACGCATATGGAGTGTGCTGGGGTAGTGAAATAAGGGCTGGTTCACATCACGTTTTCTTACATACGGGAGCGCATACGGCAGGGGAGAGCTAAAACCTCGCGCTCCCATATGCCTTCGTATGCGCTCCCGTATGTAATTAATTTCAATGAACCGTCCGGAGTGAAACGTTCGGTCCGGTCGGCTCATTTTTGCGCCGTATGCGCTTTTTCCCCTGACTTAAAACCGTGGTCAACCATGGTTTTAGGTTCGGTTGTAAAAGCTCATAGAAAAATTAGCCGACCGGACGTTTCACTCCGGCCGCATACGGGAGCTCATAGGGGAGCACAAGGTTTTAGCTCTCCCCTGCCGTATGGGCTCCCGTATGGGAGAAAACGTGATGTGAACTCAGCCTAATACTGTTATTCAGAATAACATGCAGATTATCAGCATCGCTTTTAGAATCACTGACGCAGAGCGGCAAAATGACAGAACCTGGAGGTGGCATCAGTATGAGGAGACCATATAGTGGCTGAATGACACAGCGTGGAGGTTTTGGCAGCATGGAGAGACCATATAGTGGCTGAATGACACAGTGCAGAGGTGTTGGCAGCATGAGGAGACCATATAGTGGCTGAATGACACAGTGTGGAGGTGTTGGCAGCATGAGGAGACCATATAGTATCTGAATGGCACATCCAGGAGTTGGCAGCAGCATGAGTAGACACTAGGCCTTCACAATCCCTAAGATTACAAGATGAATTCTGAAATTTAAACCGAAGATTTTGGGTAGCTAGTACTACCATAACAACATTTTTATTCTCAGTCCCAGCAGCATCAGTAAACCATTTATTGCCTGAATGGCACAGCCTGGAGTTGGCTGAAGCATGAGGAGACCATATAGTGTCTTAATGGCACAGCCTGGAGTTGGTGGTAGATGAGGAGACAATACGGCCTCACAATCTCTAATATTAAAAGATGAATTTTGAAATTTCAATTGAAGATGTATGGTACCTAGTGCTACTATAAACATATATAGGTAATGTCCTAGGCTCAGCAGCATCACTAAATACAAGAGCAGGCAGCAGCATGAGTACACAAGAGGGATTCACAACCCCTAACATTAAAAGGTGAATGTTAAAATCTCTATTGAAGATGCATGTTAGCTAGTGCTACCATCCAAAAATGTAAGGCCCAAGCCCAGCAGCATCAGCCAAGTAGTTCCTTAAACACACAGTCAGGAGCAGGCATCAGTAGTACACCCGAGGGTTTCATAACCCCTTACATTGAAAGATCAATGTTGAAATTTCTATTAAGTATGTATTTAGCTTGTGCTAAACATCCAAAAATTTATGTCCCAAGCCCAGAAGCATCAATAAGCCAAGTAGTTCCTGAAACACACAGTCAGGAGCAGGCATCAGTAGTACACCCGAGGGTTTCATAACCCCTTACATTGAAAGATCAATGTTGAAATTTCTATTAAGCATGTATTTAGCTCATGCTAAACATCCAAAAATGTTATGCCCAAGCCCAGAAGCATCAGTAAGCCAAGTAGTTCCTGAAAGACACAGAAGCAGTCAGGAAGAGGCATCAGCAGTACACCCAAGGGTTTCATAACCCCTTACATTGAAAGATCAATGTTGAAATTTCTATTAAGCATGTATTTAACTAGTGCTAAACATCCAAAAATGTAAGGCCCAAGCCCAGAAGCATCAGTAAGCCAAGTAATTCCTGAAAGGCACAGTCAGGAGCAGGCATCAGCAGTACCCAAAAGGGTTTCATAACCCCTTACATTGAAAGATTAAGCTTGAAATCTCAATTAAGCATTTATGTTAGCTAGTGTTACCAGAACATATTTGGAGTTAATGTCCCAATCCCAGTAGCATCAGAAAACGATATATTGGCTGAATGACACAGCCTGGAGGTGGGGAAAGCATAAAGAGCCCATGTAGTGTCTGAATGGTACAGCCTGAAGGTGGCTGAAGCATGAGGAGACCATTGAAATAGAAGACTTTTAAATAGAAATCTAAGATTTTGAAATTGAACTTTTAACTCCCAAGTTTTAGTGGTCCGGGCCCCGGCGTGTGGGTACAAAGGACCTAATGTAACAAGGAGTCCCATGTCACATGTCAGCACAATGACAGAGCCTGGAGGTGGCATCAGTAGGAGGAGACCATATAGTGTCTGAATGGCACAGCCTGGAGTTGGCTGAAGCATGAAGAGACCCCAGGGCTTCACAAAAATTGGCAGAATACAACCTGACATTCAAAATAATAAAATGATAGATACGTTCTCTGAAGAAAAGGATCCTTCGTTAGATGACAATATGAGTATTGTGTGTTCCAGTGATATTAGCTCATCGGAGGAACTGGAAAACATGATGCAACTTAATTCTGCAACTGAAGAACCACAACAAAGAATGAACAACTTAAAGCCTACTGGAACTGAGGAACTTCAAAATGGTTAATCTACCACCTGGGATAGTCAGTCAATTCCAACAGCCGGTGGTCAGTATCCACAGCTCCCTGTTTCTGCTAGTCCTTGGCAATATTTATTTTATTACTGGTCTGGTATCAAAATGGCAATAATGCTGGTAGAGTAACTCAAGGATAGCCACATGTTTCATACAATACACAGTCAATATATGGAGACCATATAGTGGCTGAAGGACACAGCCTGGAAGTAGCTGAAGCATGAGGAGACCATATAGTGTCTGGCACAGCCTGGAGTTTGCTGCAGATGAGGAGACAATAGGGCCTCACAATCTCTCAGAATAAAAGATGAATTTTGAAATTTCCATTGAAGATGTATGGTATCTAGTGCTACCAGAGGTAATGTCCTAGGCCCAGCAGCACCACTAAACCATGTAGTTGCTGAATGACACAGACAGGAGCAGTCAGCAGCAGGAGTGCACAAGAGGGTTTCATAACCCCTAAGATTGAAAGATCAATGTTGAAATCTCCATGAAGCATGTTTGTAAGCTAGTACTAACATCCAAAAATGTAAGGCCCAAGCCCAGCAGCATCACTAAGCTAAGTAGTTCCTGAAACACACAGCCTGGATCAGGCAGCAGGATGTGTACACAAGAGGGTTTCATAACCCCTAAGATTGAAAGATCATTGTTGAAATCTCCAAGAAGCATGTATGTAAACAAGTGCTAATATCCAAAAATGTAAGGCCCAAGCCCAGCAGCATCACTAAGCTAAGTAGTTCCTGAAACACACAGCCTGGAGCAGGCATCAGCATGAGTTTACAAGAGGGCTTCACAACCCCTAACATTATGTTAATGTTGAAATCCGTATAGAACATTTATGTTAGCTAGTGCTAACATCAAAAAATTTTAGGCACAGGCCCAGCAGCATCACTAAACCATATAGTTGCTGAAACACACAGCCTGGATCAGGCAGCAGCAGAAGTACACAAGAGGGCTTAATAACCCCTAACATATAAAAGGTGAATATTGAAATCTGTATAGAACATGTACGTTAGCTAGTGCTAACATCCAAAAAAATTAGGCACGGGCCCTGCAGTATCAGTAAACCAAGTAGTTCCTGAAACACACAGCCTGGATCAGGCAGCAGGATGTGTACATTAACATTAAAAGATCAATGTTGAAATCTTTATTGAGCATGTATATTTGCTAGTGCTACCATAAAAAATTGTAAGTAGTATCCAAGACAGTCCCAACAGCATCAGAAAACAATATATTGGCTGAATGACACAGATTGGAGGTGGGGAAAGCATAAGGAGCCTTATAGTGTCTGAATGGCACAGCCTGGAGGTGGCTGAAGCATTAGGATACCATATAGTGGCTGAATGGCACAGCCTGGAGGTGGCATCAGGAGTCCTGAAAGGGACCCTAATGCAATGAATTTCTGAAACGGGGGACCAGCACCTTAATTATGTTTTGCAGTATCCATGGCAGCACAATGAGAGAGCCTGGAGGTGGTAGCATCAGCATGAGGAGACCATAGAGCAGCACAATTATAGAGCCTGGAGGTGGTAGCATCAGTATGAGGAGACCATAGAGCAACAGAATGACAGAGCCTGGAGGTGGCAGCATCAGCATGATGAGACCAAATTGCGGCACAATGACAGAGCCTGGAGGTGGTAGCAATAGCATGAGGAGACCATAGAGCAGCACAATGACAGAGCCTGGAGGTTGCAGCAGCCATGCCAACTGAGGGTTGAGTTTGAGGAACCCACCAACTGGTGACTGTGGGTGTCAGATGTCACTTGAGATGAAGTGGATGACCAAGTGAACCGATCAATCACGGCTACTGGGTTGCTGGTCGCTACACGACTGCTAGATGACACCAAGAGCTCAGACCTCTCGCTGTGACTCTGGCTGCCACACACCCCTACTCTGCTGCGACCTCTGCCTGCGCCCGATGAATTTAGGCCTCTGCCACTCCTCTGTCCACGTCCTGGCAATACTCTTCCTGACATACTTATTGTGTATATGAGGGGAGTACAAGACGCTTAACTACACTTAAAACAGTATTTGTCTAGAACAGCAGCAGGTGTGTACTATTGGCTGTTCTTTCACAGTATCTAGGTCCTTGACAGATTAACAAGTACAAAATAGTACACTACTTAGATGTAGGTATGGGGTATGCACTGAGTAGGGCAGAAAAATGTGCTAAAATACGTCTAAAAACTCTGTATTTTTGTAAAACACCAGCCGGTGAGTACTATTGCTTGGACTTTCACAGTATCTAGGCCCTTGACAGATTAACAGGTACAAAATGGTACACTACTTAGTTGTACGTATGCAATGATGAGGGCAGAAAAATGCAATACAATACGCCAAAAAAAACTCTTTATTTTTGTAAAACACCAGACGGTGAGTACTTTTGCTTGGACTTTCACAGTATGTAGGCCCTTGACAGATTAACAAGTACAATATGGTACATTACTTAGATGTAGGTATGTGGTATGCACGTATGTCGGCAAAAAAATGCGCTACAGTACACTTGGAAAACGTATTTTCATAAACAGCAGCCAGTGATTAGTTTTCCCTGGCCTTTCACTGTATGTAGGCTTGTTACTGATTAACAGGTACAAAAAAGTCTACTACTTAGATGTAGGTATGTGGTATGCACGTATGAGGGCAAAAAAATACGCTACAGTACACTTGGAAAGTATTTTCGTAAAACACCAGCCGGTAATTACTTTTGCCTTGACTTTCCCAGTATCTAGACTACCGTCCGCTGAAAAAACGTATTTTTGCACAGCAGCAGGACACAACAGTGCAGCACCACAAAAAAAATTGCGCTCTGTCACAGAGTATTAAGAATGGTGTGAACTGGTTTTTATACCGTCTACAGACTAGTATAAGCAGCAGATGATTTCTTGTGGAAAAAATACACAGAATTTCACCGAAAAATCATTCCTGCCTCCTGTGATATGGTTCATGAAGTTAAGGCAGCTTGTTGACATGTATGCGGCAATGAAAAGCTATCTGCCCCTCCCTGATAAAATGCTGAATAAAGTGACTGGGAGGTTTATGGCTAGCGTAAAAAAAGCACTTCACTGCTCTCTGTCCACAACGCTGATGTGACTAGCAGTTGGAAGTGGATCGCTGCGGTATGATCTATTCAGCGTGTCTGTGTAACACACAGAGACACGCAGCCGTCCTCTCTCTGCAGTGTATGGCATGAAATGAGCAGCAGCGAAATGGCTGCCGATTATATAGGGCTGTGACATCACAGGGGTCAATGAATGCATGTGATTTAGGGTCATCCCGCCTACCTCCCTTCCTGCCTAGCCTTCCCGCCTTCCCAGCATCCTCTGCCCCATGTACTGACATGCAGATCCGCCATTTTAGCTGTTCTGGGGACTGGAACTCTGTAAAATGGTGTTTAATAAAGCAATTTGCGCAATAGAATTGCGTCGATATTCGCATTCATTGCAAATCGAATAAATCCTGAAATTCGTAATGAATTCGGGTTCGTCTGCTTCTATTTGCTCATCTCTAGTGATAATGTCACAATCCCGCTTCAATGCTGGTCCCTTCTTTCTAGGGCATACCCATACATCCCGTCCTATAGCGGGAAATGGTTAAGAATGTCCTATCACTATAGTGATTGTTCCCCAAGCGCGGTCTTAAAGTACCTCCAACAGGTCGTGTTTTTTTAAAGATTTCCTTAGTCTTTCACAGGTGATATAATTGTGATGCCTGATGCACTGACCATAATTGTATCACCTCTAAAAGACTAAGGTCATTTTGAAAACATGACTTGTTGGGGGTACTTGAGCACTGCGCTTGGGAAACACTGCTCTAGATCATCAGTAGACCTTAGATAGGAGATCAGTAGATCTTAATGTTAGATTGTCAGGCTGTTATCCTGCTGGCTTCAACACACAAGGGAAAGACTGCCCCCTCATACGTTAATGTTTTGATCTTCATGTCACTGCATTTTTCTAGTAAAACGCACATATATAATCATATAGGGACTTGTGGGTCTTAACCAGTGCAGTCAGCCAGAGTAGATCTCACAAGCTGCTTGATGGCTAATGCTCTTTGTAGTATGGTCTTGCATAAAGAAGCATGACTGTTGGGTAAATGTATGAAGTAACTAATTGGAGCACATGACATCTGAAAACAAGGCATGCATTGCATTAGATTTGCAGCTATGACCTGTGGATTCCTGTGCCACCTGATCCCTTAGTAGATTGCCTAATTCAAGCTTAGTAAAAAACTAAATCTCATCTTTTCTAAGTTTGGCAACTTCTGTCATAGCCATGTGACCACTGCAGTCAGTCACTGACCTCAGGGATATGCGGCACAATTGTATTTATCTTTTTATTTTATCCCAATCCTGAGTGGTCAAAAAAAAATCAGACAACCCCTTCATTTATTCAGACACAAACAAACCCTTCAGTCTTCCCTTCTGGGAAGTATTCCCTGATTAATACTTTTTACACTGGTGTATTAAATTTGGTGTATTTTTAGGACTCCTAAGCCAACCTCCTTCTCATTTCAAACTGTGGCCGTAGACATAAACAGTAAAACAATATAATTTGACATACATTCATATAGGTTAAACAAAAAGAACTGGCTTGTAATTTATTACTGGAACTGTATACAGCACCAGGGGAAATTCTTTCCAGGTGCAGAAAAGGTAAGACGTGTCTCAATATACTAAAGGGTTCTTTACAGTTTAGCCCCATTCACACTAGGGGGAATGCCCATAGAATTTTCTTGTGGAAATTACACAAGGATTCCAACTTGCACCGCACACCCACGCAGCTGGGGACCCCCGTGATCTCTCCTGCAGCACCCCAGTTTCTCAGCTGCATTGAGCAAGGATCGCTCTGTGGCTGATGACGGGCAATGCAGGGGATGGAGTATCGTGACGTCACGGCTCTGCCCCCTCGTGATGTCACACCCCCTCAATGCAAGTCTATGGGAGGGGGTGTGAAATCCACCATAGACTTGCATTGAGGGGGGCTGGTCGTGACATCACGAGGGGCGAAGCCTTGACATCACAATACTCCTTTGGATAGGGGATAAGATGTCTAGGGGCGGAGTACCCCTTTAAGCCCAACACTAAGCAGTTGAGACTGCAGGCTGCACTAGTTCAGTACATAAAACAGCCCAGCATTACTGGATAAACTTATCTAAGTTCAAATTCCATGCTCATGTTTGTGGCATATCACCTCCGAAATAACTCCAAATCCAACTGATTTCTGCTGCCGTACCATCGATCGAAATGGGCAGAGAATTAAAGAGAAATTCAGTGAGGACATTTTCCTTCGCTGAAATCTGCAGTGTAAACATAGTATTAAAATAGTCAAACTATGGAATGCCCAACCCCAAGAAACAGTCCTGGCAAATGATATAACATTGCAAACCCTGAAAAAATTAGATTTTATTATCATTAAATAGCTTAGGTTGCCCTGATTACAAATCTTTGCACAGTTTTATGGTCTTCACATTCCCTAGATAGGATTGGTATTCAGGAATCATCAGATGGGTATGAACTTAATTTTAATATTGGGAGTAATAGGTTTGATAAAGGGGGGGGGGGGGGATGCCTAATATACACCCTCAATGTAAAATATTACTAGCCCCTGACTTTATAATTAATCCATCACCTTATTGCCGACACTTCCATTATTAAAATTATATGATAAAATAATATAAATTGTTATGAATATTTGAATATTACAATTATGAATCGTCAAACAATATATAAACCCACATATCTCGGGAATGATCAGGACACCCTAAGATATTTAGGGATAGTGAAATATTATTTTTGGGGGGGCGGCCACAGGTCTTCATTAAGAAAAGGCTAGATTGTTATCTAATACTACAGAAAATGGAGGGTTACAAATAATTTAGCATTGAATAATGTACAATTGATTTGAAAAAAAATGAATTTGATGGATTTGTGTCTTTTTACACAGAAGGGACACAAATCTCTAACCACAGTAACTACATTTTTCCTTTGATCACTTGTATTATTAAAAGTAACTTTATAATAAGTTAACATTGTCAGAGATAAAAGCTTGGTAGAATTCCTTTGGGTAAATACAAAATGAATATTCTACCATGGAGTAATTTAACTAGAAAATGTAAATCTAATGTGAAAACATGTTGTTCTGACGGGTGCCGTGAGAATGATTCAAAATGGGAATGTAGACAAATGGATTTAAATGGGCACTGTCAGATGCAAAAACCTTTTATATGTTGTACATCTTGGCAAAACATTAACATTCCTAACCTACTTCTTAAGAAAATTATTTTTCCTTTTTTAAAGAAATCATGGCGGCTTATAAAACCATGGCTTTGTCCAAGCTGAAGCACAGGCATGGACAAACTCCAGTAATGGATTGCTCTCTCCTGTCTGATAGCTCTCCTCTGTGCTCTCTCCTGTCTGATAGTACTCTTCTGTGCTCTCTCCTGTCTGATAGCACTCCTCTGTGCTCTCTCCTGTCTGATAGCACTTCTCTGTGCTCTCTCCTGTCTGATAGTACTCCTCTGTGCACTCTCCTGTCTGATAGCACTCCTCTGTGCTCTCTCCTGTCTGATAGCACTCCTCTGTGCTCTATCCTGTCTAATAGCAGTCCTCTGTTCTCTCTCCTGTCTGATAGTATTCCTCTGTGCTCTCTCCTGTCTGATAGCATTCCTATGTGCTCTCTCCTGTCTGATAGCACTCCTCTGTGCTCTCTCCTGTCTGATAGCACTCCTCTGTGCTCTCTCCTGTCTGATAGCACTCCTCTGTGCTCTCTCCTGTCTGATAGCTCTCCTCTGTGCTCTCTCCTGTCTGAAAGGACTCCTCTGTGCTCTCTCCTGTCTCATAGCACTCCTCTGTGTTCTCTCCTGGCTTATAGTACTCCTCTGTGCTCTCTCCTGTCTGATAGCACTCCTCTGTGCTCTCTCCTGTGTGATATGGGATATGAAGTCAAAAGCTTCCTCCATTGTTGATTTTCCTCGCCAACAAGGATTAGGAAGGAAAAACCGGGCAATGCAGTGTACTCAGCTAGTATGTATATATATATAAAACTCAACATGTGTGTGTATGTTCCAACATCACTTCCAAACCGCTAAACATGAAAATTGGCACACGTTACTTATATGTCAACTACAAACATAGGATAGGTAATTTAACCCTTACCCACCCCCATTTGCGAGAGTCTGGGTTTTTATTTAAAGTCCCATACATGTCTATTGGAAATATATGTTACTGCATAACTTCCAAACAGCAGGATATATTTCTATAATACTTGGTCACATGTTACTTATATGTCAAATAAAAATATATAATAGTTAAAGTAACCCCTAACCTGCCCCCATATGTGAAGAATGGGGTTTTTGTTTCAAGTCCCAAGCAGGTGTATGGGACTTCTGGTGCCTTATTCCACAAGCTCCGCTTTGCATCTCCTCTTGAATGCGTCAGTCCGACTTGCAAGCCACACCCTCCCTACATGCCATGTCCCATCTCGCAAAGACACGCCCAACTTTTAAGCCACACTCCATTTATTTTCAACTTACAATATCTTTACCACAACACAGCCCCACCTGAGGACGGGATATGAGGATTAGCTATGAGGACGGGATATGAGGATGGGATATGAGGTCGGGATTTAGGGACGGAATATGAGGACAGGATATAGAGATGGGATATGGGGTCAAGCTATGAGAACAAAATATGAGGTCAGGATGTGAGGTCAGAATATGAGGAGGGGATTTGGGGTAGTGATATGAGGAGGGGATATGGGGTCAGGATTTAGGGATGGGATATGAGGACAAAATCTTCCTCTTTTGTTGCTTTTCCTCCCCCACAAGGATAAGGTAGGAAAAAACAGGCATACAAGTCTATAGGAAATATGCTACAGCATAACTTCCAAACAGCTGGAGATATTTTGATAATACTCGGTCACATTTTACTTATATGTTTTAAAAATATACGATAGTTAATTTAACTCTTACCCACCACCCATTTGCGAGAGTCCGGGTTTATGTTTAAAGTACCTTACAGGTCTATGGGAAATATCTGTTACAGCATAACTTTCAAACAGCTGGAGATATTTTGATAATACTTGGTCACAAGTTACTTATATGTCCACTAAAAATATAGGATAGTTAATTTAACCCTAACCTACCACCATATGCGAAGGTAGGGGTTTTTGTTTAAAGTCCAATGCAAATCTTCCAGCATAACTTCCGTACGGCTGGAGATATTTCGCTAATATATGGTTACATGTTACTTATATGTCAAATAAAAATATATAATAGTTAAATTAACGCTAACCTACCCCCTTATGTGAAGGATGTTTTTTTTTGTTTCAAGTACTATACAAGAATATGGAACTTCTGTTACATTACTCCACAAACTCCGCTCTGCATCTCCTGGTGAATACATCAGTCCAGCTGGCAAGCCACACCCTACCCGTATTCCATGCCCCATTTTGCAAAGACACGCCCACCCTTTAAGCCACACCCATTCTATCTTTATAACAGCTCAGCCCCTCCTGAGGACTGTATATGAGGATTAGAAATAGGGATTAGATATGAGGATGGGATATTGGGACAGGATATGGTGTTGGGATATGAGGACGGGATATGAGGTTGTGATATGGGGACAGGATATGAAGATGGGATATGAGGTCAGGATATAAGGACGAGAGATGAGGTCAGGATATGAGGAAGGGATATAAGGATGGGATATGAGGAGGGAATATGAGGACGGGATTTGGGGTCTGGATATGAGGACAGGATATGAGGAGGGGATTTGGGGTCAGGATACAAGGAGGGGATATTTGGTAAGGATTTGAGGACAGCATTTGAGGACAAAAGCCTCCTCCTTTGTTGCTTTTCTTCCCCCACATCGATTAGGTAGGAAAAACTGGGCAACGCTGGGTACTCAGCTAGTAATAATAATACAATTTTTTTTTTTTAAACAGCTATTTTATATTCATGGGCATATAAACCAACCCTAAGAATAAGTTCATTTGTGGATGTGTAGTGACTTTCCTACTGCAGGTTTGAGGAGTGGCTGCAGCCCCATTTGAAGTCAATGTAATCAGCTGCAGATTTTCCACTGCAGAAAACCCACTGCGGCTCAATCCCTCAGTGTGAAACTCGCTACACATTGCCCGTGTGAACATACCCTAAGGCTATATTCACATGTAGATTTTTTTGCCATGTTTCAGACATAAATAAAAATAAGGAATATTAGTTTTACCTGACTTTATCGGGTTTAGCATCTGGGGCCTATGTTGTTTGTGAAGGGATTTCACTCAGCAATGGCAATGCACAGGGCCAGATAAAGGCTGCCTGGAAGACGGTGCACTTCAGCATGATTGGGCCCCCAAACAACACCCTCAAGACAGCCCCCCCTTGTTGCCGGCTAGCAGGGATGGACTGACAACTCATAGGGCCCCCCATGTACCCACACCCATATAGATGTCCTGCCCACATAAATACTTTTTTCACTTCATAAAGAAAGTATAGCAAAATAACGCAATTTTTAGAAAGTTTTTGGGGGTGTGGGTTATATATTTTACTGTTAAAATTACACTTTGGCCCCATTTACTATTGCAAACCCGACATGTTTTGTCGGGCTGTGCACCGGATTCTGTTGCATTGCACCAGATTCTGTTGCATTGCGACATAAATTCTGTCTGCGCCAGAATTTGCACCAGAATTAAAAAATAACCCAGACTAACTCTCCATTTCGGTGTTGTATTTGGAAGCCGGATCCCACTGAACCATATTCAAACTTAGCACCTATCCTGGTGCGTCTTTTACCCGCTAACATCTATGAGGACTTATTGTTATTGATACCTCAGGAATGAAAGAATTGCCTTATATCCACCTGGGATTACTGACCATATGCTGATCGTCTGCTGAATAATACTATTGGAAAAGTTAAAAGACTCTAATATCTGCTCAAACCAAACGTCCATTACAAAACAGTCAGCTGACCTGCAATCAGCTGACTGCTGACGTCAGACGCTGCCGAGACACACGCTGACCGGCCGAGCACCGCTATCCTCGCAGCTCGCTGAGGGAGACGTGGCCGTACATCGCCACCCCAGCTTGAGCGTTACACAGTCAACCAGATCGTAGGAGCGGTGAGTGGCATGAAAGTGCCGACAATTCATTCACAGCTATTACGCTTTATATCAATACAGCATTAATACAGCAAACTTAGAGAGTACAGCATACGGAAACATTGATACAGTTTACCATCCTTAAGTGGATACAATTGGCAAAAAACAAAGACTGCTTCATTATATGCGGGACATATGAAAATGGCCACTATTCACACAAGACTATATTAGGACTGTGATATATCCATTTACAGGACAGAACATATGGTTATCACTGGAAACCACAGTTGTTTGATACCATCAGCGTCATATTTTGTATTTATTTGTATTTCATTTGCAGGATTCACATTGTATTTATTTGTACTTTATGTGCAGGTTTCACACTATATTTACATTTGTAGGCTGTATTTTTATTTTCAGGTTGTTCCTTGCAATGTAGGACAATTCACCCCGTCATAGGGGATACAATTTTTTCTAGGCTCCATCTGAGCCATTGTGCGTTTTTTCTATTCCTGGTGTGAATAGTGACCATATTTACATATTGGTTTTACCAAGTTATATGGTGGTATCCGTTTTGCATATTTAGGTGCCAATGTGGGGCCCCACGTTTGGCACATTATTAACATTAATATATTGAAAATTATATTTTAATTGTCACTTGATATTCATATCTTATATATTGAGGTACATTTATTAAATTTATATTTTTTGGTACATCTTATTGAATTCTTTTCTTGGCATTTTCCAGACTGATACCATATAACTCTTTAAAGAGTTAGTGCACTGAGGACTGGTATATTTTATTTTCCTTGATTTAACTCTCCATTTTGCTAAGGAAACCCGAAAAAGGGGCATGACTGCCGGCAAAAGGGGTGTGTTCCCAAAATTTTTACAAAAACCCAACATATTTACTAAGGTTTCCACAGAAAGGTGAGGAAAACCAGATAGATTAGAGCATGTGTAAAAGAAAGCAAAATGTAGGGAAAGTGGAAAATGTAGGGAAACCTTAGTAAATACCGTGGAAAATAAAGTGTAGGGAATTAAAACCCACAAAGAAACCTACACAACACTCTTAGTAAATGAGGGCCATTATCTTCATTCTGTAGGTCCATATGATTCTGATACTCAATTAATGTAGGTTTTGTTATATCTTACTACTTTTTGTGAGAAAATTAACATGCATAAAATTTTCCCATTCTGAACCCTATAACACTTTTATTTTTCCGTATACAAGGCTATATGAGGGACCATTTTATGTTCAAAGCAGTATGTGTGAATAATTCCACCCATTTTTTGGAGACTCCACCTTTCTCCTTGTAATAGACAATTTTTTCAGTAATATGGGTATGGTGTTTGCACAGCTTTACTTCATTCAATGCAAAGAAAATTCACTTACTACTTCGTAGCTTCAAAGCAGGTTTCTTTATTGATTGCAAGTTTTTTCCTCTCACTTCGCACGGCTTCGATGTTACAAGCTGACCGGCTGGCAGAGATCTTACACACCACTGATCGGATCCAGAGGTCTGATGCTACGTTTCGGGGTACGCCCCCTTAGTCATGCGTACTGAGCCTCTGTACCTGTTTGTATTAATGAGGTAGACACACCTGAGTCAATCAACCCTCCTCGAGTGCGTAATTCACACCAGAATTAAAAGACAGGTATAGTATACACCTCAACAATACAAAACCGGTATTACAGATATTATAAATATGCACTAAAACTTAACAATTCATTCATACCGTTCGGGAACATTGTGTCAAGCTCGCTAATCCAAAAGGATTCGCGTTGTAACAACCGCTTTCTATTCAAGGCTTCATTCATACCTTGCAGTATTTTTTCGATAATTTGCCACCGTAAATCACTGACTTTATGTTTATTTTCAAAGAAATGTCTAGCCACTGTACTCTCACCATATTTTGATTCCTTGAGTTCTTTTGTTTGCAAAATTTTCCTTATATTAGATTTATGTTCATTTAATCGTATATTCATTTTCCTGCTTGTCTGACCAATGTATGAATCTCCACATGGACATTTGAGTAAATATATTATATTTTCAGAATTGGCGATGACCCCTCCCTTGTCATCAAGAGGGCTGACAAGGGGGGGGGGGGGCATCGTTCTGATGGATAGATACAGCTATATTGAAGAAGCAAAAAAAAATTATCTGATCAAAAAACTTATAAATTGATAAAAAAAGACCCAACATTTGAATTAAAAAAGAAAATTGATAGCTTTGTAAACGAAGCAAAAGAGGAGGGGATTATTTCTCAAAAAATTATAATACAGGATATAACTCAGGATCAGTACAGGATAAGTAATGTAATGTATGTACATAGTGACCCAACCAGCAAAATAGTGAGTATAGCTCTGGAGTATAATACAGGATATAACTCAGGATCAGTACAGGATAAGTAATGTAATGTAATGTATGTACACAGTGACCTCACCAGCAGAATAGTGAGTGCAGTTCTGGAGTAAAATTCAGGATATAACTCAGGATCAGTACATGGTAAGAAATGTATGTACACAGTGATATATATATATATATATATATATATATATATATATACACACACACACACACACTGTTAATAACATGACTGGCAAAAGCCTCTATATTCTGTTGTTTGATGTTTTGCAAAGTTAACCTTTGTAGAAGTTCCATTCTATAAGTTGCCTTATATAGATATAAGGTGATAGGTAAATACAAGTTTATTTTTTAAGATTATGAATATGAACTTAAGTTACAGCTACCATAGAGGCCTTTCCTAGAATTCTGTGACCTACCTATTTGTTGTGCAGTTTATGATTATTATGCTTAAGGGTTCCCAATGCCATATTTTACCTCAAAAGTGCCTGTTGTTGTTCTGGTATGTAAATCTTCATTATTATTCTGCCTAGAAGAACTCTCCCTCCATAGAGATACATCAGGCACAGCTGTCTATAAGATTCTTTCTGTGCCTTTACAAAGATTAAACTCAGTGCTTAGAGCAGCAATCCAAAAGACACCAGGCACCAATAAACCGTTGCTACTGCCATAATAAGCAAATGCAGCTAATTCTGCAGTACGCTGAGGTGCCTTAATGCTACATCTGTTAAAGGCCCACATATAGAGATGAGGTTTGGGTATTTTAAACTCACAGCCATAGGTAGCACCTCATCTTGATACCAATTCTTATATGTTACATCATCGTGCATTTAGACAGCAAACTGCTGTGATCTGCTAACTAAGTCCATCTGCTTGCATCTCCAGCATCAGAGCCCTCTCCTAAAGTGTCTTGCCATTTCTTTTTCAAGGACACACATGTCACAATTGTGCTGGGACACAAGCAATAGTTCTAATCTAATTCATTATTGATTGTAATTCCTGCACCTGAATGTAAACTTTTTTTGTTATGGCTGACATCTATGCATCTGATTCTTAGTCAGAAGAGTCCCCCACCACTGCTGTTTGCTGAATAATTTATACAGAACATAATCTTTAAGCAGCTGCTGTGAAACTATACACAGGAGTGCAGAAAAGCAGCCACGCTTACATGAGGAAATGAGTTTGTTTTATGATCACTTTGCCTCTCTCTGTGACTCCCCATCTCTCTACTCTTTACATTGGCTGCCTTGCTGTGGCTGCTGAGCTTCTTGCCTGTAGGCTTCATGAAGTACTTACAGTGCCGCCATCCTGCTGGCCGGTGCACGTTGATAGGCTTTTTTTAATTTATTTATTTATTTATTTTTTTACTCCACAAAGCCAACATCTCCCATTGCAATTGCTGTAAAACTGGGCTGTATTCTGCTCCCTTATACACCGTTCTTTATGATAATAAATTGGTTGTGCCTTTTGAACAGTTGTGAACAGGGACTACAGTGCTGTCTGGACTCTCTGTCCCTGTACTATACAGCCACTCAGGGCAAGTAGTGGACAAAGAAAAAGGCCTGGCCTAACAAAAGTAGAGGGAAGGTAAGTGATATTTTTTTATTTTTTTGATGTGGACATAGTGAATGAAATGTATCTTCCTAATAGCGGCATCCTGGGGAGAATAAACTATTTACCTTTACTTACTGGGGGCTTCTACCTAATGGGGAGATTACCTACCTAGTGGGACATCTACTTGATTGGGTATTTTTCCTGCCTACTGGGGGCTTCTACCTAATTGGGGGGGGGTTATCCACCTACTGGGGGAATTTACCTTATGCGCGGGGGGGGGGGGGGGGGGGTGGTAAGTATCTACCTGCAGGGACTACTTCCTAATGGGGGGAATAATCTACTACCTAATGCAAAGAATTATCTACTTAAAGGAGTACTCCAGTGCACACTTTTTTCATGTTATCCCTTCCGGGCTGCAAAATAAAAGAAAACACACTTTATCTTACCTGCCAACGAGCCCCCGGAGCTCCAGTACAGGTGTACCGAGGTGGGACATCGCTGCAGCCAGTGATAGGCTGAAGCTCCGTGTGACGTGCCGGGCTAACCGGAAGTAAGAAGAATACAGCCCGGGGACCGAACACCTGTACCGGAGCTCCGGGGGCTCATTGGCTGGTAAGATAAAGTTCGTTTTCTTTTATTTTGCAGCCCGGACGGGATAACATGAAAAAAATGGGGGGATTATCTACTTACTGAGTGCTTCTACTTACAGTGGGGCAAAAAGTATTTAGTCAGCCACCAATTGTGCTAGTTCTCCCACTTAAAAAGATGTGAGAGGGCTGTAATTTTCATCATAGGTATACCTCAACTATGAGAGACATAATGCTAAAAAACAATCCAGAAAATCATTGTCTGATTTTTTAAGATTTTATTTGCTAATTATGGTGGAAAATAAGTATTTGGTCAATAACAAAAGTTGATCTCAATACTTTGTTTTATACCCTTTGTTGGCAATGACAGAGGTGTAGTGTGTTACTGATGGTAGCCTTTGTTACTTTGGTCCCAGCTCTCTGCAAGTCATTCACTAGGTCCCACTGTGTGGTTCTGGGATTTTTGCTCACGGTTCATGTGATCATTTTGACACCAGAGGGTGAGATCTTGCGTGGAGCCCCAGATCAAGGGAGATTATCAGTTGTCTTGTATGTCTTTCATTTTCTAATAATTGCTCCCATAATTGATTTCTTCACACCAAGCTGTTTGCCTTTTGCAGATTCAGTCTTCCCAGCCTGGTGCAGGGCTACAATTTTGTTTCTGTTGTCCTTCGACAGCTCTTTGGTCTTGGCCATAGTGGAGTTTGGAGTGTGACTGTGGTTGTGGACAGGTGTCTTTTATACTGATAATAAGTTTAAACAGGTGCCATTAATACAGGTAACAAGGGGAGGACAGAGGAGACTCTTAAAGAAGTTGTTACAGGTCTGTGAGAGCCAGATATCTTGCTTGTTTGTAGGTGACCATATACTTATTTTCCACCATAATTTGCAAATAAATTCTTAAAAAATCAGACATTGGGATTCTATGGATTTATGTCTATCACAGTTGAGGTATACCTATGATTAAAATTACAGGCCTCTCCCATCTTTTTAAGTGGGAGAACTTGCACAATTGGTGGCTGACAAAATACTTTTTTACTCCACTGTAATGAAGGGGGGATGTTTTCTACTTTCCTGGAGTATCTACCTGGAGAATTATCAATTTACTGAACTTTCCTATGTAAAGGGAAGAGAGATTATCTACTTTCATGGGAGCCTCTATTTAATGAGAATTATCTACATACTAAGGACATTTATGTTATGTGGGACATATCAGCCTACTGGAGCCTAATTGGGAGAATGTTCTACCTACTGTTGGCATCTACCTACTGTTGGGGGCATCTAACTAATTGGGGGAATTATTTACCTATTGGGAAATTTAACTAATGGGTGAAGTTATCTACCTACTAGGGGTGTTTACCTAATGGGGAAAATGATCTGCCTAATGAGAGGATTTGTCTACCTACTGGGAGCATTTACCTTATGAGTGAAATTATCAACCTACTGGGGGCATCTACCTAATGAGGGAATTATCTTCCTACTGGGGGAATTTACCTTATAGGGAAAATTAATAACCTACAAGGGGCATCTACCTAATGGGGTAATTATCTACCTACTGGGGGCAATTACATAATGGGGGGGTTATCTACCTACTGGGGGTGTTTACCTACTGTGGGTAATAATCTACCTTATGAGGGTAATTTTTCATTTTTTTTAAAGAGCCACTGAAGTACCTAAAAACTTGTTAACAGAAAAAAAAAGCCACATGGTTGCAGTCCATTGCAAAGCCCTTCTCTGACAGGAGAGAGGCCCCCCAATGAACCACACCCTTTACACCCTGGGCAATAAGAACCTGCAAGGTTCCTATTGTTCAAAGTCCCTTTTTGTTGAAGCTACTAAGAGGACCACAAATGCTCCTGGCATTCACCGAGGTGTCAGCCAAGGAGCCATAAACTAGTTGGCATCCTTGCTGAAACAGAGACCAGGGTATGCAGGAAGGTGAGGAACCTGATGGCCGCGCACACCTTTCCTAGAACTACAGGAGGGACTCCCAGAAGGCTACCACACCTCGGCAATTATAGTGACAGAACACAAAAAGTGGCACAGTGACAAAACAAATAAATAAATTAGTGAATGTGCAGCCAGATCTATAAAAAATCATTTGCAGCTCCACAGCTGAAAGGCTAGAAGTGAGTTTCCAAATAGAGTGAGAGTAAAGTGTGTGCTATGTGTTTTCACTCGTGGGGTTGCTACTCCCAGGGAGTACCCTACACCCTACTTGGACCTAAGGGCCGGACCTGGAGGGAACAAGTCACTTCAGGGTGAACGCCAGGCATAATGCCAGCTCTGGTTCACCTGTCACGTGTGGTTCTCTGTTCTGCCTTGGTGGTCTACCACACCACCAATTAACAGAACAGATGCTATACTTGATCTTAGCCAAAAGGCCAAGGGAATTATGTGCCTACTGAGGACTTCTACCTAATTAAGAAGAATGATCTATATACTGTGTGTTTGGGGTGGGGGGGGGATTTACCTAATCAGAGGAAATTACCTACCTACTGTGGGCATTTACCTAAGGAAATGCAATTTCTCTACCAACTGGAGTCTTCTACCTATTCCTAAGTACTGGGGGCATCTAATTACCTACCCACTGGGGACTTACCTTGGGAACAAGAAGAAGAATTAAAGGGGTTCTCCGCCCCTAGACATCTTATCCCCTATCCAAAGGATAGGGGATAAGATGTCTGATCGCGGGGGTACCGCCACTGGGAACCCCTGCGATCTCTCCTGCAGCCACCAGTCATCTGCTGCATGGAGCGAAGTTCGCTCTGTGCCTGATCTCACGATACAGTTGCCGGGGGATCATGATGTCACGCCCACTCCCATAGACTTGTATTTAGGAGGTGGGTACCTGATGTCATGAGGGGGCGGGGCCATGACTTCACAATCCCCCTGCCCCTGTATTGTGAGTCATCAGGCATGGAGCGAACTTCGCTCTGTGCAGCAGATGACTTTGGGGGCTGCAGGAAAGATTGCGGGGGTTCTCCCCCCCCCCATTACCATATTATATCAAATATATTTGGATTCCCCTTTAACCCCTTAAGGACCAAGGACGTTCTGGAACGTCCCCGCACCCTGGGCTTTAAGGACCAAGGACATTTCAGAACATCCTGGTGTTTCTCCGGTCTCTGCTGCGCGCCGGGCAGAGATCGGAACAGCATGTCTGCTGTAATCGTTCAGCAGGCATGCCGTGCAAATGCCTAGGGGGGTCCCGGGACCCCCGCATGTCGGCGATCGCCGGAGATCGCTTGCAAAATCACGCAAGCGATCTTCGGCGATTCGGGTCATTCGGGTCACTTGTGACCCGATGACCCGGTAATAAATGGTGATCGGCGGTGTACAATTCACCGCCAATCACCTGCCGTTGCTGGGGAGCGGTGACAATACTGTCACCGCCCCAGCAATGCTGCTATTGCCCGGCGTTCGTCCAGCCAATAGCAGTGCGGCAGAGGAGGGGTTAACGGTCCCTTCCCTCTGCTGCACCCACTCTCTGTGTTCAGTCAACGGGTGCAGCAGTGAGTAGAAGACCATGGATCCCCCCTCAGAGCTCCGGAGCCCCCTCAGGAGCCTTAGAATAGGGACAGCGGATTGCTGGAAAAGGTAGGATTTAATAAAGTAAAAAAAAAAAAGTAAAAAAAAAGTTTAAAATAAGTGTCCCCCCACCCCCTAATAGGTCCCCAAGGGTCCTATTAGGGTCTGATCCCTGACCCCGGGTCCTATTAGGGGTTCAGGGAGCTGCATGCGCCATCCATTCTTTTTTTGGCCGCAGCTTTTTTTTTTCTTTTAATAACCCCCCCCCCCCCTGACCCCCTAATAGGTCCCCCCAGGGTCCAATTAGGGTCTGATCCCTTACCCTGGGACCTATTAGGGGTTCAGGGAGATGCATTTGCCACCCCTTTTTTTTCGTCCGCAGCTTTTTTTTTTTTTTATACTGTTATTACACTTTTTACACCAAGCACCACACACTACATACTCCCCCAAGGTGATCCCGCCCATGACTGGCTTTACAAAGTGAGGCCGTTCATCGATCACTTTGGGGCCAAATTTTTGGAGGCCTACTTACCGCTCAGGGACCTCTCAGTAGATGAGTCTCTCATCAGTTTTAAGGGGAGACTCATCTTCCGCCAGTAGTTACATAGTTACATAGTTAGTACGGTCGAAAAAAGACATATGTCCATCAAGTTCAACCAGGGAATTAAGGGGTAGGGGTGTGGCGCGATATTGGGGAAGGGATGAGATTTTATATTTCTTCATAAGCATTAATGTTATTTTGTTCCAGGAATGTATCTAATCCTGTTTTAAAGCTGTAAATTGTTCTAGCTGTGACCAGTTCCTGAGGTAGACCGTTCCATAAATTCACAGTCCTCACAGTAAAGAAGGCGTGTCGCCCCTTGAGACTAAACTTTTTCTTCTCCAAACGGAGGGAGTGCCCCCTCGTCCTTTGGGGAGGTTTAACCTGGAACAGTTTTTCTCCATATTTTTTGTATGGGCCATTAATATACTTATATACGTTTATCATATCCCCCCTTAAACGTCTCTTCTCAAGACTAAACAATTGTAACTCGTTTAATCGCTCCTCATAGCTAAGATGTTCCATGCCCCATATTAGTTTAGTCGCGCGTCTCTGCACCCTTTCCAACTCCGCAGTGTCCCTTTTATGGACAGGTGCCCAAAACTGAACAGCATATTCCAGGTGAGGCCGTACCAATGCTTTATAAAGGGGGAGTATTATGTCCCTGTCCCTTGAGTCCATGCCTCTTTTTATACATGACAATATCCTGCCGGCTTTGGAAGCAGCAGCCTGACATTGCATGCTATTCTGTAGTCTGTGATCTACAAGTACACCCAGATCCTTCTCTACCAGTGACTCTGCCAGTTTAATCCCCCCTAAGACATACGACGCATGCAGGTTATTAGTACCCAGATGCATAACTTTACATTTATCCACATTGAACCTCATTTGCCAAGTGGATGCCCAGACACTTAGTCTATCCAAGTCATCTTGTAACTTATGCACATCCTCTATAGACTGTACTGTGCTACAAAGCTTGGTGTCATCTGCAAAGATAGAAACAGAGCTGTTAATACCATCCTCTATATCATTGATAAATAAATTAAACAACAGCGGTCCCAGTACTGAACCTTGGGGTACACCACTAATAACCGGGGACCAATCAGAGTACGAATCATTGACCACCACTCTCTGGGTACGATCCATGAGCCAGTGTTCAATCCAGTTACAAACTAAAATTTCCAAACCCAAAGACCTTAACTTACCTGTCAGACGTCTATGAGGGACAGTATCAAACGCTTAAGCAAAATCCAAATACACTATATCCACAGCCATTCCTCTGTCAAGGCTTCTACTCACCTCTTCATAAAAGCAAATTAGATTGGTTTGACAACTTCTATCCTTAGTAAACCCATGCTGGCTATCACTTATAATACAATTATCCCCTATGTATTCCTGTATGTAATCCCTTATAAGTCCTTCAAACAATTTACCCACAATGCACGTTAAACTTACCGGTCTATAGTTTCCTGGGGAAGACCTAGAGCCCTTTTTGAAGATTGGCACCACATTCGCCTTGTGCCAGTCCCTTGGCACAATACCAGACACCAGAGAATCTCTAAATATCATGAACAGGGTTACAGATATTACTGAACTTACCTCTCTAAGAACTCTTGGGTGTAGTCCATCCGGTCCTGGGGATTTGCTTACATTTATATCACTTAACTTACCTTGTACCATCTCTACATTAAGCCAGTTCAGTACATTACATGATGTGTTACCAGCACTGACCTGGCCAATGTCAGCTCCTTCTTCCATAGTGTATACAGAACTAAAGAACCCATTCAGTAGCTCCGCCTTCTCTTGATCGCCTGTGACAACCTCCCCATTATCATTATTAAGGGGTCCTACATGCTCTGTCCTTGGTTTTTTTGCATTTATATATCTAAAAAAATATTTAGGATTAGTTTTGCTTTCTTTGGCCACCTGTCTCTCATTTTAAATTTTTGCTGTTTTTATTACATTTTTACAGATTTTATTAAGCTCCTTGTACTGTTTAAATGTTATAGCTGACCCATCAGATTTGTATTTTTTGAAGGCTATTTTTTTGTTGTTTATTGCTCTTTTAACATCATGTGTCAGCCATGTAGGATTTCGTTTTAATCGTTTATATTTGTTCCCCTTTGGTATATATTTAGCTGTATAGTTATTTAGAGTTGATTTAAAGATGTCCCATTTACCTTCTGTATCAGACAACACCTCCCCCCAGTCTATGTCCTGTAGTGCAGCCCTCAGCCCAGGGAAATTTGCCTTTTTAAAGTTATATGTTTTTGCCTTCCCCGCCTGTCTTTGTTTTCTACATTTTTAGTCAAAAGTAACTATATTGTGGTCGCTATTACCAAGGTTTTCCCGCACAGTTACATTACCAACCAGCTCTGCGTTGTTGGAAATGATCAGATCCAACAAGGCATCCCTTCTTGTTGGGTCCTCCACAAACTGGCCCATAAAATTATCCTGCAATAAATTTAGGAATTGTCGCCCCTTTGTAGTTTTAGCCAACCCCGGACCCCAATCTATATCTGGATAGTTAAAATCTCCCATTATTACCACTGTACCTGCCCGGGCGGCCCTCTCTATTTGTTTATGAAGCCGAACTTCTATCTCTTCAGTGATATTAGGGGGTCTGTAGATTACACCAAATACAATTTTTTCAGTATTTCCCTCCTTTTGTAATTCTACCCACAATGATTCCACATCCTCAGAATCATCACACACTATGGCATCGTTCACACTGACTTTCATACCACTT
Organism: Hyla sarda; assembly: GCF_029499605.1. Taxonomy (NCBI): domain Eukaryota; kingdom Metazoa; phylum Chordata; class Amphibia; order Anura; family Hylidae; genus Hyla; species Hyla sarda. Next base: position 110,010,073 of record NC_079193.1, on the reverse strand, counting down.
CTTACATACAGACAGACTCCACCACCTTTTCTGTTCATTCTATCCTTGCGAAACAATGTAAACCCCTGCAGATTGACAGCCCAGTCATGCGAGGAGTCCAGCCATGTCTCAGTGACCCCAACTATATTCCCTCGAAGCGGGCGCGGTATGGTGTGAAACTCTACAATCTTTGCGAGAGTACGTCCGGGTACACTTGCAAGTTTAGAGTATATGAGGGACGAGATTCCCGTATTGAACCCCCAGAATGTCCCCCCACTCTGGGTGTTAGCGGGAAACTCGTTTGGGACCTTGTGCACCCATTGCTGGATAAGGGTTTCCACGTGTACGTGGATAACTTTTATACCAGCATCCCTCTGTTCAAATCCCTTTCCGCCAGATCCACGTCCGCTTGTGGGACCGTGCGGAAGAACCAGAGAGGCCTCCCTCTAAATTTTGCTAAGATGCCTATCCCCAAGGGTGAGTCCCGTGCCCTCACCCATGATAACCTGTTGTTGGTGAAGTATAAGGATAAGAGGGATGTCCTTATCCTCACCACTATTCATGGGAACGGCAGCACCGCTGTCCCTGTGCGAGGTACCGTGGGACCTGTCCTCAAGCCCGATTGTATTCTGGACTACAATCGGTATATGGGGGGAGTTGATCTCTCACATCAAGTCCCCAAGCCATACAACGCCATGCGGTAAACACGGGCATGGTACAAAAAAGTTGAGGTCTACTTGGTACAGGTTGCCATGTACAACGCTTTTGTACTATCCCAGTACGCTGGCAACACAGGGACATTCCTCCAGTACCAAGAAGTCGTCCTAAGGTTCCTGATCTTTGCTGACCGGGAAAGAGCAGGCCGGACTTCCCGAACACTTTCCAGGTGAGGTCCCCCCCCCCCCAGTGGAAAGAAGGGATGATCCCAGAAAAAATGCAGAGTGTTTTACAGGAAGGGGAGATGGAGGGACTCCACCATTCAGTGTGACACTTGACCAGATAATCCGGGCCTCTGCATAGGCTGCTTCAGGGAGTATCACACTTCCATGGAGCCCTAAATTTTCCCTTTTTATTTGAATTTTCCATAATTTGACCAATGTACCAAGTCCAGAGTACATTCCAAAATATAACCCCCATAAATCACTAAATTGCCCAAAAAAACCTTAAAAAACCTGATAAAAATGGTCCATAGGTCACTGAGTCACTATCATCGGGGACTTTATTATGTTGCCTCAAATGTGCAGCGCTCTCTCTCCACCTGAGCGGGTGCGCATTTGAGGCAACATGTTAGGGACGGCCACACACATCACATTCCCAGAATGATGATTCAGAGCATAGGGTTTTGGGCGGGCATATTTTTTTTTAGTTTTGGCTATGCTCTGGGTCATCATTCTGGGAACATATCCTGTTTTACATTTTCTGGCCCACTGTACCCCATATTACGGGCCTCTGTACCCCACCTCTCTACCCCAGTTACAGCCCATTGTCCCCCATAGTGTTCCCCTATTTTAGGGCTCAGTGCTCCCCCCATTAACGCTCCTTGAGGGGGGGTCCCACATCCTGGCTCCATATCAAGCTCAAGGTCCCTGACTGCGCTCCCACTCAAGCAAGACCTGCTGTGCACCCGCCAAGCCTAAATCATAAAAAAAATAAGGTATGTCCTTACTCCAAAGAAATGTATTTACAAATTGTGGGGTGTATTTTCTGCTATTAACCCTTGTAAAAAATGTAAAATTTGGGGGGGAAACACACATTTTAGTGAAAAAACATTATTTTTTTTACATATGCAAAAGTTGTGAAACCCCTGTGGGGTATTGAGGCTTACTTTACCCCTTGTTACATTCCTCAAGGGGTCTAGTTTCCAAAATGGTATGCCATGTGGGGGGTATTTTGCTGTCCTGGCACCATAGGGGCTTCCTAAATGTGACATGTCCCCCCCCCCATTTCAGCAAAGTTTGCAAATGTGACTCCTTCTCTTCTGAGCATTGTAGTTCGCCCGTAGTGCATTTGACGTTCACTTATGGGGTACTTCCATACTCAGAAGAGATGGGGTTACAAATTTTGGGGAGTCTTTTCTACTATTAACCCTTGCAAAAATGTGAAATTTGTGGGGAAACCCGCATTTTAGTGAAAAAAAAATTTTTTTTTTTTACATATGCAAAAGTCGTGAAATCCCTGTGGGGTATTAAGGTTCACTTTACCCCTTGTTATGTACCCCAAGGGGTCTAGTTTACAAAATATAATGCCATGTGGTTTATTTTTTGCTGTCCTGGCGCCATAGGGGCTTCCTAAATGCCGCATGCTCCCAAAGCAAAATTTGCTTCCAAAAAGCCAAATGTGACTACTCCTCTTCTGAGACCTGTAGTGCGCCAGCAGAGCACTTTTCACTTTTTTTTACATATGCAAAAGTCGTGAAATCCCTGTGGGGTATTAAGGTTCACTTTACCCCTTGTTACGTTCCCCAAGGGGTCTAGTTTCCAGATTATAATGCCATGTGTTTTTTTTTTGTTCTAGCACCATAGGGGCTTCCTAAATGCGGCATGCCCCCAGAGCAAAATTTGCTTCCAAAAAGCCAAATGTGACTACTACTCTTCTGAGACCTGTAGTGCGCCAGTAGAGCACTTTTCACCATCATATGGGGTGTTTTCTGATTCAGGAGAAATTGGGCTTCAAATTTTGGGGGGTATTTTCTGCTATTACCCTTTTTAAAAATGTAAAAATTTGGGGGAAAACAAGCATTTTATGTAAAAAAAAATGTTTTTTTTTTTACATTTGCAAAAGTCATGAAACACCTGTGGGGTATTAAGGCTAACTTAATTCCTTGTTACATTCCCCGAGGGGTCTAGTTTCCAAAATGGTATGCCATGTGTTTTTTTTTTTTTTTTTTTTTGCTGTTTTGGCACCCTAGGGGCTTCCGAAAGGTGACATGCCCCCCAAAAACCATTTCAGAAAAATTTTCTCTCCAAAATCCCCTTGTCGCTCCTTCCCTTCTGAGCCCTCTACTGCGCCCGCCGAACAATTTACATAGACATATAAGGTATGTGCTTACTCGAGAGAAATTGGCTACAAATACCAGTAAAAGTTTTCTCCTTTTACCCCTGTCAAAAATTCAAATATTGGGTCTACAAGAACATGCAAGTGTAAAAAATGAAGATTTTGAATTTTCTCCTTCACTTTGCTGCTATTCCTGTGAAACACCTAGTTTTTATAATGGGGTCATTTATGGGGTATTTCTAATATGAAGACCCTTCAAATCCACTTCAAAATTGAACTGGTCACTGAAAAATAGTGAGTTTGAAAATTTTGTGAAAAATTTAAAAATTACTGCTGAACTTTGAAGCTCTCTGGTGTCTTCCAAAAGTAAAAACTCATAAATTTTATGATGCAAACATGAAGTAGACATATTATATATGTGATCCAAAAAAAAAATTTGATTTTGAATATCCATTTTCCTTACAAGCAGAGAGCTTCAAAGTTAGAAAAATGCTAAATTTTCATTTTTTTCATCAAATTTTGGGATTTTTCACCATGAAAGGATGGAAGTTGCCACAAAATTTTACCACTATGTTAAAGTAGAATATGTCACGAAAATACAATCTCGGAATCAGAATGATAACTAAAAGCATTCCAGAGTTATTAATGTTTAAATTGACAGTGGTCAGATGTTCAAAAAACGCACTGGTCCTAAGGTGTAAAATGGCCTGGTCCTTAAGGGGTTAAATAATGAAGTGTTAAAACAAGCTAGAGAAGAAAGTATACCACATCAAAGAAAACAACAAAAGTAATGTAACCCAAACTGTGTAATGTCACTTAGCTATGGAATTTTCCCATTTCATGATCTAAAGCTGCAATGCTTCTTCTCCACTAACCCAAATGAGGATGGAGAATTAATCTTGAACTGATTGGTCAGAAAATACCATCATGTGTTATATATTTTATGATTAAAGAAATTCTCTCATCAGAATGTAATCCCAAGTGATAGTCCTCCTTCTGTCAGGTCTATATACCTTGATGGAGCATACAAAGTTGTCTTGGAGTCAGCTCGCTTCAGTGCCAAAATGAGGTTTGGCTGCCATAATGAGGTGTGGCTCGACAAATTCCTCCAAGACTGTCTTTTATAAAGGCTTGTTAGCCTCTTACCGCTGTAGCCAGTTTTCACCATTATGGTGCAACAATTTTTTTCTTCATCATTCCCGCCTTCCAAAACTATAAAAAAAATTTTTTTATGAACATGTAGGAATATCAGTGCAACACGCACTGCTTTGTGAACATATCTTCCGTATATATTAGTTGTATAACATATAAGGGGAAGGTACGAACAGGCAGAGCAGGGACATTGTAAGGCAACATCCATTTTTTGTCTAATGCTGTTGTATCTGGTGCAGTAAAAAAATATCAAGAGCGTAGTTGCAGTGCCAGGTGTCAAATGTGCTCATAAAATTGACACTTTTCTTTTGTCTTAGGTAATTTGTAAGCATTTTTCGTCATGTTTTTGCTAAAAATAAAATGCTCCAAAAACTGCCCCTTTTTTGTCATGCCCAAAGTAGGCTCTGTTTTGACACCAAATGTGTTACAGAAGAAAATATAGCTGCATAGGATACAATCCATTGAGTTCACTTATTGGTAGATCTCTTTGTGAATCTGTGATTAACTGTGCCCAGAAGTGTGGACATTTTCCGTTACATGGCCTTACATCTCAGCATTGGCTCATTGTTTTTTTCTACGAGATGTTACAGTGATGCGACAGTCTCCTGTGTTCATAAGAGTAGTGCCTAATTTGTTAAGTGTATCTCTGGTGGGTCCTTTTCGTCCTCATAGAGCTCTACAATTTACCCAGCAATAAACAAAATTAAATGGCTCAGATTTATTAATCAGCCTGATGCCAAAACTGTCTGGTTTTGCCTATAGCAACCAGTCACAGCTCAGCATTCATTTTACCTGATTTCCTACAGGTATGACAGCTGAGCTATAATTGGTTGCTATGTGCATAACCAGAACATTTTTACATCAAGCAGTTTGATAAATCTAGGCCATTGATTTCATTAGCAGAAAATACAAAATACAGATAAACAATCTACTTGACCTTACAGGCTCACGATCAATGTTATCGTTGCTCTGCTGCTCTAGTCTGCCATGGCTGCTGCGGATGTCCTGAGCTAACCGGCACCATCAGCTTTGATCGCAGCATCTAAGGGGTTAATGCCGGGAATTGACCCAATCGCTGATGCCCGGCATTAACCGTGGGTCCTGGCTGTTGATAGCAGTCGGGACCCACCAGGTATGAAGCGTGCTCAGCTCGTGAGCATGCTTAAAACCCCGGTAACGGGACCATGGCGTACAGGTATGCCCTTCATCCTAAATTGGTTATGAAGATTCTAAAACTAAATATGAAATTATTTTTATTAAATATAATCTGTCATCAGTGTCAGCTGCATCAACGGTAGACAGGTAGTGCAGGTGATACTGATGACAACAATACTTATCTTAGTGTCGGTGTCACGATCACAATGGCAATGTATCTGGCAATTGTTTGTTGTAGCGCAGTACAGTGTTTGTTCTAACGCAGCCGGCAGGGAGGGGGGGGGGGGTTGTCGGCAGTCAAAGAAGCTGTCATTGAAGCAGGCAAAGTAGCCATCATTGTAGCAGAGACAGCAGCCGTCCTGCCTGCCGTGCCGCTTGCTCCAACCTGTCGGATTGAAATGCAGGGAGCTGCGCTGTGTTCTTCAGTGTCCCAGCTGCACTTAGAGCCTGGATTTATGCCAGGCCAGCATGAGTCCAAACTCTAATGAGCAAGGACATGTAGGGAGACCCCTAGTGGTCGGTTTTTAAAAGTAAAAAAACAAAAAACAAAAAGATACATTTTTGTTAATCACATGTTATTAGAAAGTTGTTTCTTTTTTTTTTGTTTAACTGTAAATTTTTATTGAGGTTTCAAAGTTATGTGCGTACAACAACAAGTGCATACAGAAATTGGAATGCGATAACAGCACAGTTTCGTATCAAGCAAAGACATCGTCAGGCAATAAGTTAAGCACAAGAAAGGACAGAGTTAGCGCCCAGAACGGTCCAGGAGAGTCGCCCACCGGGTTCCAGCATAAAACAAAATGCCACAAGACCAGACAAACAAACTAACATGTACACGAACAACACTCACAACCAAAAGAGGGAGTACAAGGCAAAGTGGTGAAGGGGGGGGGGGGGGAGAGGATAAGGGAAGGGGGGGGGAGTAGGGAAGAGAAAGAAAACTAAATTTAAATGAAAACCACAATTTTGCACATTTTGGAGGGTTTTGTTTTCACACTGTATACTTTACGGTAAAAATGACGTGTTCTTTATTATTTCTATACGATTAAAATGATACCCATGGCTAGATACTTTTATATTTTTGTACCGCTTAAAAAAAATCTAAAACTCTTTGTACAATCAGTAATCTAAAATTGCCCTATTTTTACCACCTTTAACTTTTTCATTTTTTTTGTATATATAGAGCGATATGAGGGCTCATTTTTTGCACCGTCATCTGTACTTTTTATTGATACCACATATATATAAAACTTTTAGATAATTTTTTTATATATTTTTTTTAAAATAAAATGTGACAAAAAAGCTGCATTTTTGGACTTTAATTTTTTACGTTACGCCGTTCACCATACGAGATCATTAACATTATATTTTGATAGTTCAGAAATTTACGCACGCCGCGATACCCAATATGCTAATAATTTTTTTTTTCGCTTTTTAGGGGTAAAATGGGAAAAACTGACAATTTTTCATTTTTATTAAGGGAGGGTATTTTTCCCTTTTTTTTACTTTTTATTTTTACACTTTTCATTTTTTTTTTTTACACTTTTAATGTCCCCATAGGGGACTATCTATAGCAATCATTTGGTTGCTAATACTGTTCAGTGCTATGCATAGGACATAGCACTGATCAGTATTATCGGTCATCTTCTGCTCTGGTCTGCTCAATCTCAGACCAGAGCAAAAGACCCGAGGAGATGGACGGAGGCAGGTGAGGGGACCTACGTCCGCCACTACAGATGATCGGATCGCCGCGGCAGCACTGCGGGTGATCCGATCATCTATTTTAACATGCTCATTGCCGCAGATGCCGTGATCTGTACTGATCACGGCATCTGAGGGGTTAATGGTGGACATCCGCGCGATCGCGGATGTCGGCCATTACCGGCAGGTCCCCGGCTGCTGAGCAAAGTACCGCCAAACAGGGACGTACATTTACGTCTGTGGTCGTTAAGGAGTTAAACAACTTTAATGGCTTAAATGGACTAAAATGTATATGGCTGCATATGGCTTCATCAGGCAGTCATTTGTTCAGCTTTTATCTAATGTGTTTGGCAACCTTTAGGGTCTATTCACATGGCAGAATTTCCTCAAGTTGAATTTCGCTTGAGGAATTCCTCCTCAAATGAAAGTCCAATACACTTCTATGGGAGTCCACACTCTCATTCACACTTGGGAAGAATTGGGAAGGATAAGCAGAAATTCTGGAAATTAGGGACCATTCCAATTTTGTTTTTGCATTATTGTTTTTTTCCTCCTCGCCTTCTAAAATCCATAATGTAAAAGTTTCCTCCAAACCTGCGACTGGAGTAAGAGAGCGCTGGACACAACAGCAAAAATAAAGGAATCCGTTTATTCACCCATGATGCCATGATTTTATTTTGTTTTAGCTTCTAAAATCCATAACTCTTTTACATTTCCATCCACAGACCCATGTGAGGGCTTGTTTTTTTGCTCGATACATTGTACCATAAAACGTACGGCGAACCCAAAAAGTTATTATTTGTGTGAGGAAATTTACATGCAAAGCGCAATAAAATGGTGATTGGGGTTACTTACTAGTAATGTCATATACCCTCTACTGCCACACACTGTGCCCCTGGAATGTAATGATAAAGCACACGGTCATACCCCTTCCCTTCACCTCCTTGGTTGAACTTGATGGACATGTCTTTTTTTTTTTCAACTGTACTAACTATGTAACTATAGTACCCCTGAATTTAATACTGCCCCAGATCATGTTCAAGATGCAGCGCTGCGCCAAATGTGCAACAAATATACACACAAAAACAGCCTGAAACACAATGATAAATGTCCCCCAGGTGACAGGCAGGAAGTTGTTATTGCACAGTGTTGGATGGCCCAGGAGCTGTGAAGCACGGAGGTCCAGACTGCTGACGGCCGCAGTCCGCATTTTAACCTGCGGAGCACCAGTTGAGTACTATTACTTCAGATGTTATTTCTAGCTTGAATGTACCAAATATAGTTTTGGAAGCTTTATATACTTACATTCTATCCATATATACAGCTATATCTTATTAACATTATGGCTTCCGTTCATAATAGAGCCATGGCAGCTATAATGAATCTGTTTTCAACGGGATCCCAACAATTTACAGTCATGGCACCCCTGAAATTTTTCAAGAACATTAAGTATTTCTCACAGAAAAGGATTGCAGTAACACATGTTTTGCTATACACATGTTTATTCCCTTTGTGTGTATTGGAACTAACCCAAAAAAAGGAAGGAAAAAAAGCAAATTGGACAGAATGTCACACCAAACTCCAAAAATGGGCTGGACAAAATTATTGGCACCCTGAACTTAATATTTGGTTGCACACCCTTTGGAAAAAATAACTGAAATCAGTCGCTTCCTATAACCATCAATAAGCTTCTTACACCTCTCAGCCAGAATGTTGGACCACTCTTCCTTAGCAAACTGCTCCAGGTCTCTCTTATTGGAAGGGTGCCTTTTCCCAACAGCAATTTTAAGATCTCTCCACAGGTGTTCAATGGGATTTAGATCTGGACTCATTGCTGACCACTTCAGAACTCTCAGGCACTTTGTTGCCATCCATTTCTGGGTGCTTTTTGATGTATGTTTGGGGTCATTGTCCTGCTGGAAGACCCAAGATCTCGGATGCAAACCCAGCTTTCTGACACTGAGCTGTACAGTGTGACACAAAATCCGTTGGTAATCCTCAGATTTCATGATGCCTTGGACACATTCAAGGCACCCAGTGCCAGAGGCAGCAAAACAACCCCAAAACATCATTTAACCTCCACCATATTTCACTGTAGGTATTGTGTTCTTTTCTTTGTAGGCCTCATTCTGTTTTCGGTAAACAGTAGAATGATGTGCTTTACCAAAAAGCTCTATCTTGGTCTCATCTGTCCACAAGATGTTTTCCCAGAAGGATTTAGGTTACTCAAGTTCATTTTGGCAAAATGTAGTCTTGCTTTTATATGTCTCTGTGTCAGCAAGGGGTCTTCCTGGGTCTCCTGCCAGAGCATTTCATTTAATTTAAATGTTGAAGGATAGTTCGCACTGACACTGATGCTCCCTGAGCCTGCAGGACAGCTTGAATATCTTTGGAACTTGTTTGGGGCTGCTTATCCACCATCTGGACTATACTGCGTTGACACCTTTCATAAATTTTTCCTTTCGTCCATGCCCAGGGAGATTAGCTACAGTGCAATGGGTTGCAAATTTCCTGATAATGTTGCGCACTGTGGACAACGGGAAATCTAGATCTCTGGAGATGGACTTGTAACCTTGAGATTGTTGATATTTGTCCACAATTGTGGTTCTCAAGTCCTCAGATAGTTCTCTTATCCTCCTTTCTGTAGTCCATGCTTAGTGTGGCACACAAAAACTAAGTGAACTTCTCTCCTTTTTATTTGCTTTCAGGTGTGATTTTTATATTGCCCACACCTGTTACTTGCCCCAGGCGAGTTTAAAGGAGCATCACAGGCTTGAAACAATATTATTTTTCCACAATTTTGAAAGGGTGCCAATAACTTTGTTCAGCCCCTTTTTGGAGTTTGGTGTGACATTTTGACCAATTTGCTTTTTTTCCTCCCTTTTTTTGGTTTAGTTCCAATACAAACAAAATGAATAGACATGTGTATAGCAAAACATGTGTTACTGCAATCCTTTTCTGTGAGAAATACTTCATTTTCTAGAAAAATTTCAGGGGTGCCAACATTGTGGCCATGACTGTATATGAAGTCCCATTGATTTATAATGGGTCTGTCAGGTTTACAGTACGTTTCACTTCAAGAACAGTGCTGCAGACTATACTATTCATGCTGTCAAATATTCTGAAACTCCTAACTGAGAGAATATAATGCTAAATGAACATAACCTTGGAGCATGTATGTCAAATGCCTGTAAAAAAAAGGGATTAAAGGGGTACTCCTATGGAAAATATATATTTTTTAAATCAACTGGTGCCAGAAAGTTAAACAGATTTGTAAATTACTTCTATTTAAAAATCTTAATCCTTCCAGTATTTATCAGCTGCTATATGCTCCACAGGAAGTTCTTTCTTTATGAATGTCCTTTCTGTCTGACCACAGTGCTCTCTGCTGACACATCTGTCCATTTTGGGAACTGTCTGGAGCAGGATAGGTTTGCTATTGGGATTTGCACCTACACTGGACAGTTCCTAAAATGGACAGGTGTCAGCAGAGAGCACTGTGGTCAGACAGAAAGGACATTTTTAAATAGAAGTAATTTACAAATATGTTAAATGTTCGGGCACCAGTTGATTTAAAAAACAAACAATGTTTTCCAGTGGAGTACCCCTTTAACTTACCTTCCACAACCCTGAGAGAACGCACAAACTTAAAATGACCAACTTGATTTACTGTGAAGAAAACTTATTTGGTTTCTAAAATATAATAAACCGTAGATGCAAAAATGTTTTCTTTAATGTCAAGTTTGTTTAAGGGACAAAGTATCAAATATATTTGTTCCCTTGGGCTTTAACTATTATGCATGTCCTGTCAGAAAAATAATACATTTACTGTCACAGCTGAGAACCCTGTTCAGTGTGCTGTGAAAACTTTTCAAAGAGAAGATGAACTCCATTAGTCTAATCGCTACTGATCATGTTCCAAACACTGTAAAAATGTCCTTACAGAAGAATTGTGCAGATATCCCAACTTTATGCACATTTATAAGAAGCTTGACTTTTTAAATATTGTATATGTAAGCCTTTTCTTATGTGTACTTATGCTAAACATCAGATATATTTGAATCCCAATGTGTACCAAATTGCCCAAACAGTTTTCTTTGTTGTTTTTATTGCCTCATTATAGCTTTATTCTCTGCGTTAGTGTGGTAACAGTGATACTACGTTTCTATAGCTTTTTATTATTTATTTTTACCATTTTCACCATGCAGGATAAATCATTATATAATTTTATAGTATGAGATCATCACAGATGTTGTGATATCAAATATATGTAGTTTTGTTTTATATATAAAAATATATATATTTTGTAAAGGGAAAATGGGTATTGATTGAGGGAAGGGGTGGGTTAAGAGATATTCCGGTGAAAAGCAATTTTTTTAAATCAACTGGTGCCAGAATGTTAAACAGACTTGTACATTACTTCTATTTAAAAATCTTACTCCTTACAGTACTTATCAGCTGCTGTATGCCCCAGAGAAGGTTCTTTTAATTTTACATTTCTTTTCATTCTGACCACAATGCTCTCTGCTGATACCTCTGTCTGTTTCAGGAACTGTCCAGAGCAGCATATGTTTTCTATGGGGATTTTCTCCTACTCTGAACAGTTCTTCAAATGGACAGAGGTGTCAGCAGAGAGCACTGTGCTCATGATGTCAGCACAGAGCTCTGTATTCCAAAAAGAAAATAATTTCCTCTGTAGTATTCAGCAGCTAATAAGTACTTGAAGGATTAAGATTTTTTATTAGAAGTAATTTACAAATCTGTTGAACTTTCTGGCACCAGTTGATTAAAAAAAAAAAGTTTTCCACGGATTACTCCTATAAAAAAAAAAAAAACAGCAATCCGCTGTAATCTCTGGGAGGACTATTGCTCTACCACTTGTAATGTGGTAAAATTGATTTACCACAAATTCTATTGAATTCTATAGGATGTCTATGTAATAATCCAGAGACACTCTGTCTCCACTGTCTGTGCTAGTTAATAGATGAGGGTCCTAAATGGGAGGACCAAGTCATTAGTTTTAAAGTTCCTTAGTGAAATGTTTGAAAAGGGGTTTTCTTCCAACGCACAGGTCCATATTATGCATAGGAGCTGAGGCGTACTTTTTCAACTTTGGAATGGACGGCGGCAATTAAATGTGTAAATTTGTCCCTTTTATCTATATCCCTGGTAGAAGCTACGATCAAAACGTCCAATAATACTGATAAAATACTGATTCTGGTAAAATACTGATTCTGGCAAAATTAGTCTTGACCAGATATTGGAAAAAGGCGGAGATTCTGGGTTTGGAGGAGGTACTTGTTGCTGTTCAAAATAGTTTTAAATGGAAAAGAATATGGACTATAGGCGGAGGTACTACCAAACACTTTTGTCTGCTCTGCTCACCATGGATTCAACTACGACAGTCTCAGGACTCTACTGCTACAGTGGCAATTTTCTCCAATATCTGACTGATGATGGACGTTCTCTCTCATGTGTGTTATAGTGTGCCATATAGCTCGTAGGCCATACAGAGTGTACTTTGTGTTTATGCTCTCTTCTTTGCTCTCCCTAGTGTATGTCCTGTTATACAGTTGAGGTTCTATAATTTGTCTGAGATGCTTTATCTGGCATCAATATTGTTTGTACCATGAGATTGTACATATACTACTACTATGTACCACATTTTTATACCCGGTGAAAATCAATAAAATGTTTGAAGAGAAAAGGGATTTTTTGAACTGTACAACCCCTTTTAAAATAATCTTAAACTAGTCCAAGATACCACTCAAGATTTGTTCCTTTAAATAAAGTAATAGACAGTTCTATGTTAGATAATGCTATGATTTAGGCACTCCAGTCAACTGCAGATGTTTTGGACAACTTATCATAAAATCAGGTTATAAAAACCATGAAAAAATTATGAAGAAAATAAGTAATATGAGTTATGTAGTTGTGAATGCTTTTATAAACACATTTAGTAGCATTTACTATGAGCATTTAAATCATGATTACTACAGTCACATCCTGTAGAAGTTCCTTTTCAAGGACACTGGCATTTTTTACATACTGAGACCAGGAAGTTATATACCGTATACACTCGAGTATAAGCCGACCCGAATATAAGCCGAGGCCCCTAATTTCACCCCAAAAACCCAGGAAAAGTTATTGACTCGACTATAAGCCTAGGGTGGGAAATACATCATCCCCCCCATGTCATCATCATTCCTGTCATCATCCAGACCCCCGTCATTATCACCCCCGTCATTATCACCCCCGTCATTATCACCCCCGTCATTATCACCCCCGTCATTATCACCCCCGTCATCATCACCCTGTCATCATCACCCTGTCATCATCACCCTGTCATCATCACCCTGTCATCATCACCCTGTCATCATCACCCTGTCATCATCCCCCTCGTCATCCTCCCCCTCCCCTTCATCATCACCGACTGCCAATCCCTTCATCAGTGGTCTTCATCCTGCAGACCTCCAGATGTTGCAAAACTGCAGCTCCCAGCATGCCCGGACAGCCATCGGCTGTCCGGGCATGCTCGGAGTTGTAGTTTTGAAACATCTGGAGGTCCGCAGGTTGAAGATCACTGCAGCCTTCGTCATCATCCAGACCCCCCCCTTTAGTTTTCTACTCACCTCCCCTCGGTGGGAAGGAAGGGTGAGCTGGTCCGGGCCATCTATGCTGCAGGGACCGTCCAGTGGGGAGGGTTAGTCGTTCCGGACTGTTCATCTTCACCGGTAGGCCCTCTTCTCCGCTCCGGGCTGGCCCCGGACTAGTGATGATGACGCACAGGGACGTTCATGCGCAGGGACGTCACGGACGTCTGCTGCGCACGGATGTCCCTGTGCATCGTCATCAAGGCAACGTCACTAGTCCGGGGCCGGACTGGAGCGGAGAAGAGGGCCTCCCAGTGAAGATGGACAGCCCGGAACGACTAACCCTCCCCACCGGATGGTCCCTGCAGCATAGATGGCCCGTACCAGCTCACCCTTCCTTCCCACCGAGGGGAGGTGAGTAGCAAACTAAAGGGGGGTCTGGATGATGACGAAGGCCGCAGTGGTCTTCAACCTGCGGACCTCCAGATGTTGCAAAACTACAACTCCCAGCATGCCCAGACAGCCATCGGCAGGTTTGCAGGTTGAAGACCACTGAGAAGGGATTGGCAAGTGGAGAGTTCACTCGAGTATAAGCCGAGGGGGGCGTTTTTTTCGTGCAGAAAAACTCAGCTTATACTCGAGTATATATGCTCGGCAACCATGATGATGACCCAAGGTCTGACTGTGATAAATAATTTTGATGAATATACTTGTTGATTCCTGTCAATAAAATCTTTTATCCTCCAGTCTTGTTGACAGAACACAAGAAATAGTCCATCAATGTATAAGCTATAGCTGACATGTACAAACAGCATGAAAGAAGCATTATAAATACGTGATAGTCAGCAGCACAGTTTTTATGTAATGCACTTTGTTGAATGTCCTAGAAAAAAAATCTTGTACAGTCTTGTAATCTGACATGTTGCCAATGGCATGTCCTTTGAGAAAACTACACAAAGCTTGTACTACAAGTCCTGTTTAACACTGTTTATACCATGTAATTGATTTAATTCATTCTATTACAGCAATACATTTTTCTAAAAGTATTATACATCTAGCTATGTGTTCCTTTGTGTGCTTTTCTAATCACTCAGGTGTACTCAAGCTGATGGAATATGGCGAGGAATATGTATTTACTCTTCCCAGTGCCTATGCTCGTTCTATACTCACTGTTCCCTGGGTGGAATTGGGAGGGAAAGTCAATATTACCTGTGCCAAGACAGGATATGCCGCCACAGTAACATTCCATACCAAGCCTTTTTATGGAGGAAAGGTGCACAGGTAAGAAGACATTTTAAGATGTAATTCTGTGTTTTGGTCTTAGTGGAAATGATTTATATAAATGGTAAAAGAGAACTTTATCTTCTTATATTACCTTTTCTATGATAGTTTTTTTTTTTATTGAAATTTATTTTTAACACATCATATATAACAATAACATTCCAACCTCCCCCCCCCCCCCCGCATAAATAGAGACCAAGGAGATGATGATAGTTAGGTACAGACTACAGTGTGTGAACTTATTAGCACATAGAAAAAAAATTCAATAAATAGTTTGTGCACAACAATAGAAGCCGGATGATAATCTAGGTGCAACCATGAACAGACTGGAGGAGAAGCAGGAATGAGCCCGCTGAAGACAAGCAATGTTAATTTCAGCGCATCCTTGCACTAGTCAAACTCCAAATTAAGACATAAACAAGACCAGACAAGAAAATGAATAAAGTCTAAATACTTTGCTTTTAAGAAATTATCTAAAAGCCATAGATGTGCAAATTAATGCTGTGAAAATATCCACTCTTCTGGAAAATTGTTCCTGAGTTTTAGAAAACCTTTGTGTAAAATGTTGGTGTTACCTACCTGTTGTAGCAGTGTGTTCACTTGTTCTCGGTCCCAGTGTTATGGACTGGATGCAGACTTCACAGGTGTCGACTTAACTGCAGTGAACTCCCATGAATGACGTCACGACCCCGAAGCCGACGTTAGAACATAATGTTCAGAATGCTGGGGTGCCAGCCCAGAGATCAGGGGGGTCCCAGCAGCCAGACCCCCCCAGGATCAGACATCTCATTCCCTATCCTTTGGATAGGGGATAAGATGTCCAGGGGCAGCTTTTTGCAGGACTATCAAGTTCTTCCACAACACATTTCAACAAAGGTAGAGGACAGATGCCACACAACTGGAGGCACAGAATTCTCTAAAATATTGAAACAACCCCTATTTCTATGCCTCGTGCAGATTATAATGGAGAGAATGTACTGCCACCTTGTCTTTGCAAATGGTGGATGTGTTGTCAGGATACTATTGGGGGACCCAGTAGTCAGAACCTCCATGACAAAGAACTTCTTAATGTGTATTTGTTAATATTTTTGTTATCGCTTCTCAGCCTTTTGGCTAATATCAACTGTAGTATCTGTTCTTATCATTTTAATATCTGATACGTCCCCTATCTGGGGACCATATATTAAATGGATTTTTGAGAACGGGGGCCGATTTCAAAGCTTGCTTCTGTTGCCCTATGCATTGACCCGACATGGCAGTATCTTCGGGTACAATGCACCAAAAAAAATATATATATATTGTTGTTGAAAATACTCCTTTTATGGGAATCTGTCATTAGTATCAACCACACTAACCTGTCGGTACAGGCTTGTAGTGCGAATGACACTGAAAATCAAACTTACCGTTCATCGCTCTGTACCTCCTGCTTCGGTATATGTGTGGTGCACGCCCGCCATCTTTATGGTAACACCTCCTCCCCTGTGCTAAACCTCCTCTGAAGATGCGTTACCCACCTCCTCTCAAGCACCAAGGTCTACATCTGCATATACTGAAGACCAAGAATTACTAAAGACCAGAGGCACGAAGCAAGGAGCAGTAAGTATAATTTTTATCAGTGTCACCCGCACTACAAGCCTGTACCCACAGATAAGGGCAGATGTTACTGATGTCAGATTCTCTTTATATTATATTATATATTAGAATATGAAAATATTCGCGAATATCGGCACTTCCAGAGAACACTGATCCCTCCCTTCTTTTAGCTGTAGATAGGGTAGGTTAATTTGGCAGGTTCTAGTATATGGTATAATGTTAGGGTATGCTCAGACTGTGGAGGTTCCGTCTGGTGGGCGCCGCCAAAAATACTTTGGAGGTAGGACCATGCGGCACTGCGCCGTCACCATTGACGTCTATGCAGTGCTCGCGGAATTCCATGCAAAGAGAGATATGTTCTTTCTTTGCACTGAACTATTTCAGCGGTGGAATTGTCCGCTTTGAAATTCCGCAGTGTGAACAGGTCTCACGAAAGACCCATTCACACTGATGGTAATGTTCACAGCGTGGAATTCTACACGCGAAATTCTGCTCACGGAATTCCGTGGGAGTTCCGCAATGTAAACATACCCGTAGTTCATTGAAAGATATAATCGTGCATGCGCACTATAAAAATGTTGCATGGAAAAAAAGTGAACTAAGATAGCGAATATGTGAATTTCGCGAACATAGGACGAATATTCGTCCATATATTTGCGAAATATCGCAAATTCGAATATAGCCCCTGCTGCTCATCACTATAGCTGACGCTTGGGCATTGCGCATGACAATCTTAGGACAATGGTCAGTTCACTGGGCAAATCTAATCCATGAAACCACTGACAAACAGTTCTTGAGCTGATGTTACTTTCACAGGAACTTAAAGGGGTACTCCGGTGAAAACCTTTTTTTTTTTTTTTTTTTTTAAATCAACTGGTGTCAGAAAGTTAAACATATTTGTAAATTACTTCTATTAAAAAATCTTAATCCTTCCAGTACTTATTAGCTGCTGAATGCTACAGAGGAAATTCCTTTCTTTTTGGAACACTGATGACATCACGAACACAGTGCTCTCTGCTGACATCTCTGTCCATTTTAGCAACCATGCATAGCAGATGCATAGCAGATGTATGCTAAGGGCAGCATGGTGGCTCAGTGGTTAGCACTGCTGCCTTGCATTTTTGGGGACTTGGGTTCAAATCCCACTAAGGACAACAATAAATAAAGCGTTATTATAATTATAATAACGTCAGCAGAGAGAACTGTGCTCGTGATGTCATCAGAGAGCATTCCAAAAATAAAAGAATTTCCTCTGTAGTATTCATCAGCTAATAAGTACAGGAAGGATTTAAAAAATTTAATAGAAGTAATTTACAAATATGTTTAACTTTCTGCCACCAGTTGATTTAAAAGAAAAAAGGTTTTCACCGGAGTACCCCTTTAAGGTACAGACTGTTAAAACCAAAGGTAGAACATGTCTTTCCACTTTCCACGCTGACAGTCTCATTATGTAAACTTGTAGTCTGGAGCCGAACAGTGGAGATCAATGAACCAGGGAAAAACGGGACTCTTCTTGAGGCACTGAACCACAGGATCCAATATTCATAAAAACAAGGATTTTATTGGAAAAGGATACAATGAAATCTTGTTTTTATGAATATTGGATCCTGTGGTTCAGCGCCTCAAGAAGAGTCCCGTTTTTTCCCTGGTTCAGTGATCTCCACTGTCCGGCTCCAGACTGCATTTCACCGGTGACCAAGTGCTCATATACCGGAGAGACCAGGTGGCTGCGGACCCTATTACATTACTATGCGCTCTCAGATGTTATGCTCTCACACATCTAGGTAAGGTACCATCTTTTCCCACCTTTCCTAGCATTCCATTGACCTCATTGATCTGCACTAGGTGCACACCTTTTTTTTTTTTTTTGTCCCTTCTTTTCTATTATTATGTAAACTTGTGGTATTCTTGCTTATACATATTTCAGTTTCACCATAATGACACTTACAGATACTGAGCAGCTCTTTGAGGGCAGAATTTTAAGATTGAACATGTTGCACAGTATAGGATTCACCCAATGAATTATATTCTCTCTTAGGTGAAGAATATTGTCTAATATATATATGTATATATATATATATATATATATATATATATATATATAGTCATGGCTGTTAAAGATGGCACCCCTGAATTTGGAAGTAAACCAAAAAAGGGAGGGAAAAAAGTGAATTGGACAAAAATGGGCTGGTCAAAATTATCAGCACCCTTTCAAAATTGTGAAAAAAATTAGATGTTTCAAGTAGAGATGAGCGAATTTACAGTAAATTCGATTCGTCACGAACTTCTCGGCTCGGCAGTTGATGACTTTTCCTGCATAAATTAGTTCAGCTTTCAGGTGCTCCGGTGGGCTGGAAAAGGTGAATACAGTCCTAGGAGACTCTTTCCTAGGAATGTATCCACCTTTTCCAGCCCACCGGAGCACCTGAAGGCTGAACTAATTTACGCAGGAAAAGTTATCAACTGCCGAGCCGAGAAGTTCGCGATGAATCGAATTTACTGTAAGTTCGCTCATCTCTAGTTTCAAGCATGTGGTGCTCCTTTAAACTCACCTGGGGGCAAGTAACAGGTGTGGACAATATAAAAATCACACCCGAAAACAGATTAAAAGGAGAGAAGTTCCCTTAGTCTTTGCATCGTGTGTCTGTGGGTGCCACACTAAGCATGGACAACAGAAAGAGGAGAAGAGAACTGTCTGAGGACTTCAGAACCAAAATTGTGGAAAAATATCAACAATCTCAAGGTTACAAGTCCATCTCCATAGATCTAGATTTGCCTTTGTCCACAGTGCGCAACATTATCAGGAAATTTGCAACCCATGGCACTATAGCTAATCTCCCTGGGCGATGACGGAAGAGAAAAATTGATGAAAGGTGTCAATGCAGGATAGTATGGATGGTGGATAAGCAGCCCCAAACAAGTTCCATAGATATTCAAGCTGTCCTGCAGGCTCAGGGAGCATCAGTGACATTTAAATGAAATGAAACGCTATGGTAGGAGACCAAGGAGGACCCCACTGCTGACACAGAGACATAAATAAGCAAGACTACATTTTGCCAAAATGAACTTGAGTAAGCCAAAATCCTTCTGGGAAAACGTCTTGTGGACAGATGAGACCAAGAAAGAGCTTTTTGGTAAAGCACATCATTCTACTGTTTACCGAAAACGGAACGAGGCCTACAAAGAAAAGAACACAGTACCTACAGTGAAATATGGTTCAATGATGTTTTGGAGTTGTTTTGCTGCCTCTTGCACTGGATGCCTTGAATGTTTGCTAGGCATCATCAAATCTGAGGATTACCAATGGATTTTGGGTCGCACTATACAGCCCAGTGTCAGAAAGCTGGGTTTGCGACCGAGATCTTGGGTCTTCGAGCAGGACAATGACTCCAAATATACATCAAAAAGCACCCAGAAATGGATGGCAACAAAGTGCTGGAGAGTTCTGAAGTGGCCAGCAATGAGTCCAGATCTAAATCCCATTGAACACCTGTGGAGAGATCTTACAATTACTGTTGGGAAAAGGCACCCTTCCAATAAGAGAGACCTGGAGCAGTTTGCAAAGGAAAAGTGGTCCAACATTCTGGCTGAGAGGTGTAAGACGCTTATTGATGGTTATAGGAAGCGGAAGTTATTTTTTCCAAAGGGTGTGCAACCAAATATTAAGTTAAGGGTGCCAATAATTTTGTCCAGACCATTTTTGGAGTTTGGTGATACATTATGTCCAATTTACTTTTTTTCCTCCCTTTTTTGATTTAGTTCCAATACACACACAAAGGGAATAAACATGTGTATAGCAAAACATGTCTTACTGCAATCCTTTTCTGTGAGAAATACTTAATTTTCTTGAAAAATTTGAGGGGTACCAACATTTACGGCCATTACTGTATACGGCCATGACTGTATATAGTACTTAATTTAGGACCTGCACTGCAGGGTAAAGCTTTGGACTAGATAGGCTTTGGTCAACCTTTCTTACTATGTTACTATGATTTGCTATATTTATTTAATTTATTATATGTATTTGTTTGTTTCTAGAGTCACAGCTGAGGTTAAGCACAATCCCACCAACATAATAGTTTGTAAGGCTCAAGGAGAGTGGAATGGAGCTCTGGAATTCACATACAACAGTGGAGAGACCAAAGTTATTGATACTACTAAGCTTTCAGTTATTAAGAAAAAGATTCGACCTTTGGAGAAACAAGGACCCACTGAATCAAGGTAAACACATTTACTTGGTCATATATTATCTGTACAGTATGCCTAATAATAAACTTTTCCAGAGTGTTTTTTTTTCTTAACTGAAATATTAAGGGTAGATTCACACGTGGCATCCTTGTTGAAAACATTTCTACGACTCAAAGCAAGCAAGTACATGGACTTATTTAAACTACATTCTAAAGAATTAGACAGTTGGGTTCAATCCCATATGAATGAATGTACCATAACAATATTTCACTACTGTCAATGATTTGAAAACAATGTAACATTGGCATTTTACAATCTTTAGGGTATGGCCACATGAGGCAGAAATTCTGCAGATTTTTTAAATGTGGATGTGTGGGATGCCATTATGAATGTTGATATGCAGCCACACTGTGTCTTTATCAGAATCAACAACAATACATTTATTTGCTGATCTATTGCAAATGAAATGCTGATTCTAAAAGTTCATATATAAGGTTCCGTAGTAGGTTTCTAAGATGTTACCAAATAAACAAATCTGTTTAGCTTTGGCCACTTTAAAGAGAGTTATAGACATTAAACATGTGTTTTCAATCCAGTAAAATCTTTCTGGATCTGCTGAAAACATATGTCCTACAACCCAGGGGAAGTGTGATGTGACCAAGAGGGGTAGCTAACTGGCAGGATGATGGAAGTAGTAGTCTTCTGTCACACTCTGGTCACTGTGTTTAGGACAGTTTCTGTATGTGCAATTGCTTTCTGTAGGATGCACAATTTCTTCTACTGCAGTTCCCAACTGCGAGGTGCAGATTTTCAACAATTCATAAATGTAAGCTGCCAATGCTGCTAGGCCAGGGCAGAAGCCGTGAGCCATGTCAGAAGCTTTCCTCTTACACTTACAGACTCAAAACAGACTCTAAGCTAAACTCCTGGAACAGGGTCAGACAGGCTTATATTACTTAGGCTCCTCCAGCCTTTAATTGTTTGAGATAGGGAAACCTGCTCCGGCCACAGTCATTTTTGCCCAAATATATTAGGCATAGTACACACTGTAACAACATTTCACAGTGAATCAATGCAAAACAGTGCAAATACAATACAAATGATAGTGATTTGGCTGGTAATATCTAGGCTCTTTAGTTGAAAAGTTATAAAAACATATAAAATACCTGACATTTTAAACTAGTAGTGTCCTAGTTGGACATTTCCGATCCAACCAAGTTTGTGTCTTTTTGTGACTACATCAACACTGAAATCTTTTCTTCCACAGAAAAGGTGATAAATGTGTGATTGCGGAGGGTGCCACTCAGGAGTAGAATGGAGGTCTTGAGACGTTTGAATACAGCAGTTGTCACACAAGCACACTGCTCCATTCATAGTATATGGGATTGCTGAAGTTATCTGTAAGTGCCTGCAGCTACCACTAGAGGGGATTAGGACATACTATTTAAACTCTAAGTTCAGTGTCTTCAAAAATAGAGATGTAATAAAAATTATTTATAGTGTGTACTCTTCTGCCACCAGACAAACTGTCCATACCCATATGGTATCTGTTCAAAGCTGTTAGTTTATTTTTACTCTATTAAAAAAAAAAACTGTCAATGCTTTTATAAAAAGTACAATAATAAACCAAAGTTTTAAAAATTTATAAATAAGTTTCCATTAAAATAAGTTGGTCAAGTATGGAATTATATGATAACTTAATGATAAACTATATTAATAAATACAAGCCTACCCATGTGTAATAGGCTTTTCGGGCTGTCCACCTTTATCCCTGTGGTACCTTAACCTTGTTACCTCTCTGCACTCAGAAGGCCGATCCTGAGCCTCTACTACCTGGGAGCTGGGGCACACATCTGTCGCAGTCCTGCACCCAGCAGATCACCTGGGATATGGATGTGGGCTCCCTTTGGGAACATCTTAGAGAAAATAATAAAACTGACACAAAGCTAACTTGACACAAACTTTTAAGTGCATAAAGGAAAACAATCATGCATAATATAACAAAACGGTAGAGTATAGTATAGTACAAATATCAGACAAATGCAGTGTGTATATAGGTCCCATCCACCCCTAATAACACCTGCAGCTCACCCTAATCTTTGCTCAGGTGACCGTTGGGTACCCTTCGATGGTGGACATTGTATAGATAGGAGTAGGAGTAGGCTGAAACTCTTAGTGTCATATATGGGCAGGGAAGAGTGAAGCCCTGAACTCGCCTGCTCCCACTTGCCCTGCCGACTTGTGTACCCGCCCTAGGTGATGGGTCCACAACCATGGTGACAGTCCCTGTCTGAATAAGTGCAGGGAGAAAAAGTCAACAAAATAAACTTACAATAAAGATGGAGGTCGGGACACTGTATGGAATCACACACACAACAGAAATAATAACTAAACATACACACACAAAATGTCACAGTCCAGAAACCGAGTCAGTAGCAAGAGATATCAGAAAAGCCAAATCGCAGAAACAGGAGAGGAGTCAGAGAGTAGAGCCAAGGGGTCAAATATGCTAGTAATACAAGATGCAGTACAATCGCTAGCTAGGAGTATGAGCTCTTTCGCAGGCAAGGGCTGGATGAATACTGAGGGTTTAAATAGGGAGCTAAGCTGGTGAAAAGCCAACGAGGTCAGCTGACCATCCAGAGAACAGGGAGTTTCCACAGTAATCAGAATAACAAAAGACCTCAGTGCAGATTAACCCTTCGGGTTCTTACACTTAGAATGTCAAAACGTAACTCAAGGTCTTTTATCTGTGAGCTCAGGGTGCCTTATTGTGGAACAGGGATAGAAGAGTTTCAAGCTTACTCTTCCACATGCTGTAAATCAGGTCAGTCCAGCGTTACGTTTCACTCCACTGCTTACAGAGGGCTTTTCTGCAACCAGCTCTGAATCTTGTTCTGGAATTTGCTAGCAGATATTTTTTTGTAAAGTATTTAGAGCACCCAAACTACACAGGAGACAAAGCTAAGCTAACATAGAGAAATGCAAGCACAATAGCAATACAGCAGCATAAAGATTGAGTCCTGAGGTAAAATTATGATAGTAGCCAGGAAAAAGGCCAAATACAAAGCCCCTGGAGTAGAACAGCCCAACAACAGACAACAACACAACCACAATCACACACCATACATACACCAAGAGCACCCTCCATTGCTCCACATAGATGGCGGTTGTGATTAGCACATCTAGCTCCTGTATTTCACATCTGCTATGGGAGCTTCTAATGTACAGTCCCAAGCCATTTCAGATTTGTATATATATATATATATATATATATATATATATACATATATATATATATATATATATATATATATATATATGTATATATATATATATATATATATATATTATATGGGAAGTGGACCATGCAGGGAAGAGCAGAAAGGTATATTTGTTAAGACAAGTCCATTGGTGGCGTTTAGACATGGCTGAGTCATAGCTACACCATCTTTCTGGCCATCTCTTAGGGAAGCTGAAGAACATATTTCCCAATCCACACAGGTGCCTCAGATCTTACTGTGCAGGTTCAGGCCTCCAGAATAATCTATAGGCATTGCTTGCCTGGCGATCCGTTTAAAGGGGTACTCTGCCCTTAGACATACTCTCCCCTATCCAAAGGATAGGGGATAAGATGTCTGATCGCGGGCGGTCCGGCTGGCACCCTCCCATAGACATGAATTGATGGGCGTGATGTCCCAACCATGGTTGCTCAAAACCGACGAGCTGAATATAAGTGTTCAGAACGCCCGGGGTGCCGGGCTGGAGATCGTGGGGGGTCCCAGCGATCAGACATCTTCTTCTCTATCTAAAGGATTGGGGATAAGATGTCTAGGGGCTGAGTACCTCTTTAAGGTTTGCAATTTAGCTACAGCTATGGGTTCCCTCAACTTAAAGGGGTACTCCGCCCCTAGACATCTTATCCCCTTTCCAAAGGATAGGGGATAAGATGTCAGATCGCCGCGGTCCCGTTGCTGGCGACCCACGGGATCGCCGCTGCGGCACCCCGCTGTGATTACTGTACAGTACTGTACGGAAAAATCGCGATGTCCCGATCAGCTATAATGCAACAGGAGGGTGCCTTACCTGACCTGACTTACCTGACATCCGATCGGCGATTGATTGCTCCAAGCCTGAAATCCAGGCTTGAGCAATCAACCGCCGATAACACTGATCAATGCATTGCATTGCAATGCAAAGGCATTGATCAGGGGCTATAACACTGCAAAAAAAAGTTACAAAAAAAGTTAATAAAGAGGATTTAACCCCTTCCCTAATAAAAGTTTGAATCACCCCCCTTTTCCCGTAAAAAAAAAAAACATATGTGATATCGCCGCCTGCGTAAATGTCAGAACTATAAAAATATATTGTAAATTTTACCGCACGGTCAATGGTGTACACACAAAAAAAAATCCAAATTCCCAAATAGCGTGTTTTTGGTAACTTTTTATACCAGAAAAAAATGAATAAAGAGCGATCAAAAAGGCCGATTAAAACAAAAATGAGACCGATAAAAACTTCAGATCACAGTGCAAACAATGATCCCTCATACTGCCCCGTATGTGGAAAAATAAAAAAATGATAGGGGTCAGAACATGACAATTTTAAACGTATACATTTTCCTGCATGTAGTTAGGATTTTAGGGTATCATTTTAATCGACTGGACCTACAGAATAAAGATAATGTAATTTTTACCGAAAAATGTACTGCATAGAAACGGAAGCACCCAAAATTATAAAATGGCGTTTTTTCTTCCATTTTGTCTTACAATGATTTTTTTTTTCCATTTCATCGTAGATTTTTAGGTAAAATAACTGATATCATTACAAAGTTGAATTGGTGGCGCAAAAAATAAGCCATCATATGGATTTTTAGGTGCAAAATTGAAAGGGTTATGATTTTTTAAATGTAAGGAGAGGAAAAAACGAAAGTGCAAAAATGGAAAAACGCTATGTCCTTAAGGGGTCTGTCTGAGTGGTGCTTTGGAAAGAGAGGAATTTGTAAGAGAGTTAGAAAACCTGAGAAATATCTGCTGTGCGGAGTGAATTGTGAAGCTGGAGTTAATTGTGTGAGTACTTGAAGTTGCACATAGAGGGATTACTGCTAGAAATTTAACCTTCTTCAGGACACAGGGCGTATGCCCTGCATACCGAGTCTTTAAGGACCGAGGGCGTATCCATACGCCCGTGGGAAATCCGGTCCCCACCGCTAGCCGGTTGGGGACCAGAGCCGGATGCCTGCTGAAATCATTCAGCAGGCACCCCGGCACATCGCCACCATGTCGGCAATCGGAGAAAATCGCATGTCAATTCAGACATGCGATTTTCTCCAATTCCGGGCTGATCGGGTCTCTGGTGACCCGATTACCCGGAAAATAGGGCTGATCGGAGCTGTCAGCAACAGCCCTGATCAGCCTAAGGGTTAGGAGTGAGGTCACAAAGCTGCGATCTCCTCCTATCCCCTGCCATTAGTCAGAATAGAGTTCTGACCAATGGCAGCGCAGGACAGGGGGTTGCCATGGCAACCCCCCGTTCTGCCTGCCCCTGGATGTCGAGGGGATCTGGGAAGAAGATGGAGGCCGTACCTGCAGGAGAAGATGCCTGGGGACCTGGGATCTTCACTGGAGCCTGCTGGATCCTTGCTCAGGTAGGGAATCGACAGTGGGGGGAATTGAAAGTGAAAGTAAAACAATCTTTACTGTGGCAATCACTAGGACGGCCAAACTGCAACTCCCAGCATGCCCAGACAGCCAAAGGCTGGGCGTTGTAGTTCTATAACATCTGTCCCTTCAGATTTACCAATTTTCATGAAATTTTTGAAAATTGCTGCTCTACTTTGAAGCCCTCTAATTTTTTCAAAAAGCAAAAATATGTCCATTTTATGATGCCAACATAAAGTGGACATATTGTATTTGTGAAGAAAAATAACATTTATTTGGAATATCCATTTTCCTTACAAGTAGAGAGCTTCAAAGTTAGAAAAATGCAAAATTTTCAAAGTTTTCATGAAATGTTGGGATTTTTCACCAAAAAAAGATGCAATTAACGCCAAAAATTTACCACCAGAATAAAGTAAAATATGTCCCGAAAAAACTATCTCGGAATCAGAATATTCGTAAAAGCGTGTTCGCGTTATTAATTTGTAAAGTGACGGTGGTCAGAATTGCGAAAAAGGGCTCAGTCCTTAAGGTGAAAAAGGGCTGCGTCCTTAAGGGATTAAAAGCAGCCTTTTTCACCTTTTTTTTTTTCTCTCCACTCTACCTCTAGGGGAAGGGGTAGATTAGTTACACACAAGTGCTTAAATCTTAGTTTGGGACTCTGAGTAGGCATTGGAAAGAGAGGAATTTGTAAGAGAGTTAGAAAACCTGAGAGTTTGAAAGCAGGAGTTGGAGATCACTGTGAGTATTACTTTGCTTACACTGTAGAGACTTTAACTCACAAGGTCTACAGAGAATTAAATTGTAATATTTACCATCTGTTTTCGGCTGTTAATCTGTGAAATTCCCATAACCAGTATGGCCTCCATGTTGGAAAATGCTGTCTGGTGTACATCCTGTTCAAGGCAAGCAATCCTTGAACAGCAGTTTGAGGGTGCATATTGTTGTGCAGGATGTGTGTGAATTGTTCATTTGGAAGCCCAGATCCTGGATCTAGAGGAGCAACTGGCAACACTGAGATGCATTGACAACTTGGAGAGGAGTCTCCTGCTCACTGAGCAAGTACTCTCTTGGGTAGAGGTGGGGGAGGATAGTAGGACGGAGGTTCAGGACAGCCAGGCAGTCAGCTGGGTAACAGTTAGAAAACGGGGTAGAGGGAAAAGTTTCAGGGAGGCTAGTCCTGATCTGGCACACCCCAAGAACCAGCAGTCATGGTTCACATTGGCACCAATGACAAAATAAGAGGTAGGTGAAGTGTCCTTAAAAATGATTTCAGGGACTTAGGCCGCAAGCTTAAGGCAAGGACCTTGGAGGTAATATTTTCTGAAATATTACCTTTACCAAGAGCCACACCAAAGAGGCAGCAGGAGATTAGGGAGGTGAACAAGTGGCTCAGAAACTGGTGTAGGAAGAAGGGGTTTGAGTTCATGGAGAACTGGGACGACTTTGCGGTCGGTTACCGGCTCTACCGTAGGGACGGCCTGCACCTCAATGGGGAGAAGATGGCTAGAAGGGTGTAGGAGTGTTTAAACTAGGGACTGGGGGGAGGGAACCTACAACATAGAGGGGGAAGATAGTGTAGACAGAGAGGAAGGACTTATTAATGTACCTGGGGGTGGAGTGGAGGGAGGGGTTAGAATAGTTAATAGGGATAGGCTTCATAGAAAAAAAACATACACCATTGAATTGTATGTTGACTAATGTCAGAAGTCTGTCCAATAAAACTGATGAACTGGAGTTTATAATGTCTGAGGAGGATTATGACATAGTAGGTATAACAGAGACTTGGTTGGACAATAGCTGTGACTGGGCGGTCAACATACAGGGTTATAGTCTATTCAGGAGGGGTCGGACAAAACGGAAAGGGGGAGGAGTTTGTCTTTATGTAAAGTCCAGTCTGAAGGACGCACTATGGGTAGAAATATATGGAGATTAAAAATTAAAAAAATTCTGATAGGGGTTTGCTATAAGCCACCAAACATAATGGAAGAGGCAGAAGATCAATTACTGAGGCAAATAAACAAGGCAGCAAATCAGAATGAGGTGATAATAATGGGGGACTTCAACTATCCTGATATAAACTGGGAGATTGAGACCTGGGAATCTCATAAAGGAAACAGGTTTCTGACTATAGCTAAAGAAAATGATCTGTCCCAAATGGTGCAGGACCCGACTAGATTTAATATTAACCAACAGACCTGACAGAGTAACTAATATGCAAGTAGAAGGACACCTAGGAAATAGTGATCATAATACACATTATAACTTGTTTTTCAATAAAAGAATCTTGCGAGGGGCCACAAAAACAATGAACTTTAGGAAGGCAAAGTTTAACCAACTCAGAGAAGCCTTAACAATATAAAATGGGATAATGTCCTCAGAAACAAGAATACTGACACTAAATGGGAGACTTTTAAAAATATCTTAAACTCTCATTGTAAGATGTATATACCTTATGGGAATAAAAGGGCCAGAAATAAAAGAAAACCAATATGAATGAATAAAAACGTTAAAGGGCAATAAAAGACAAAAATAAAGCATTAAAATGACTAAACAAGATGGCAGTGAAGAAGCATTAAAAAGCTATAGAGAAAAAAGTTAAATATGTAAAAAAAACAGATAAAAGCCACAAAAATTGACAGAAAGACTCATTGCCCAAGAGAGTAAAACTAACCCCAAAATGTTATTTAACTATATAAATAGCAAAAAGGTCAAAAATGAAAGTGTAGGGCCTTTAAAAAATGATGAGGAAGAAATTATAAATGTGGATCAGGAAAAGCAGATATATTAAACATATTCTTCTCTACAGTATTCACCGAGGAAAAGGAAAGGCCAGGTGAAATACAGCGGGATAAGGTAAACTCCCCAGTACAGGTCACCTGCCTAACACAGGAAGAAGTACAGTGCTGCCTACAAAAAATCAAAATAGACAAATCACCAGGTCCAGATGGCATTCACCCCTGTGTTCTAAAGGAATTAAGTAATGTAATAGACAGACCCCTGTTCCCCAGGACTGGCGTATGGCAAATGTGGTGCCAATATTTAGAAAGGGGACAAAAGGTGACCCCGGGAATTTTACACCTTTTTAGTTTAATCTCTGTTGTATGTAAATAGTTTGAGGGTTTTCTAAGAGATGCTATTTTGGAATATCTTGATAAAAATAAATGTATGATACCATATCAGCATGGCTTTATCAGGGATCGGTCCTGTCAAACTAACCCAATCAGCTTTTATGAGGAGGTGAGCTCCAGACTGGACCAGGAGCCATGTTGTATATCTCGATTTTTCCAAAGTATTTGATACGGTGCCACATAAAAGGTTGGTGCATAACATGAAAAGCATGGGGCTGGGGGAAAACTGGCTCAGTGATAGGAAACAGACGGTGGTTATTAATGGTACTTATTCTGATTGGGTGACTGTTACTAGTGGGGTACCACAGGGGTCAAGTCGTGGGTCCTGTCCTATTTAATATATTCATTAATGACCTTGAAGAGGGGGTTGAATAGTAAAGTAGCAATCTTTGCAGATGATACTAAATTCTGTAAAGCGGTAAACACTATAGAGGACAGTGCACTGTTACAGATGGATCTGGATAAGTTGGAGTTTTGGGCTGGGAAGTGGCAGATGAGGTTCAACACTGATAAATGTAAGGTTATGCACATGGGGAGGAAAAATCCAGGATGGGATTATGTATTGAATCTTAGTTAACAGTAAATTTAGTTGTAGTGACCAGTGTCGGGCAACTGCAGCCAAGGCAAATAAAATCATGGGGTGCATCAATAGGGGCATAGATGCCCACGACAAGGAAATAATTCTACAGCTGTACAAATCACTAGTCAGACCACACATAGAATACTGTGTACAATACTGGGCACCAGTGTACAAGAAAGATATAGTGGAGCTGGAGGGGGTTCAAAGACAGGCAATCAGGGTTATAGGGGGAATGGGATGACTACAGTACCCAGAAAGATTCTCAGAATTAGGGTTATTTAGTTTAGAAAAAAGAAAGCTTAGGGGTGACCTAATAACTATGTATAAATATATCAGGGGACAGTACAGAGATCTTTCCCATGATTACATAGTTACATAGTTCTCTGTACTGTCCCCTGATATATTTATACATAGTTATTAGGTCACCCCTATTAGGTCACCCCTGGGGATCTATTTATACCCAGGACTGTATCTATAACAAGGGGGCATCCTCTACATTTAAAGGAAAAAAAGGTTTCTACACCAGCACAGACAGGGGTTCTTTACTGTAAAAGCAGTGAGACTGTGGAATTCTCTGCCTGAGGAGGTGGTCATGGTGAACTCTGTAAAAGAATTCAAAAGGGGTCTGGATGCATTTTTGGAGAGTAATAACATCACCAGTTATGTGTACTAGATTTATAGGGACAGAATGTTGATCCAGGGAATTATTCTGACTGCCATATTTGGAGTCGGGAAGGAATTTTTACATCTAGTATGAGTTTTTTTTTTCTTTCCTCTGGATCAACTCAGTAGGGACTCATTAGGGTTATAGGTTGAACTTGATGGACTCTGGTCTTTTTTCAACCTTATGAACTATGTTACTATGTACTAACTAGTCTGGCCTTCTGATGAAGCACCAGTTTGTGCAAAACGGTTTCCGTTGCCTGCGGTATCACCCCCCCCCCCCCCCCCCCCGCTTGTCCCACTCCTGTAACGCTATATGTGAGTATGTATCAATAAAGTTAAGATTTGAAGACCAAAATTGGTGAGTTGCCGACCATTTTTCTACTTGCTTACACGTTTGGATTATTGCTACATTTCAGTCAGAGCACCACCATACCCTTCATTCAAGCAATCTTCACCTCAAGTACGTATCATTAGTGTGCTTGTTACCCCGCAATGTCGGACTTTACCCTTTTTTGCTATCAACAAGAGGTCATTTTTGAAAAACTGCCTGGGAGACCAAAATAGCTGAAAATGCTAACTGAAAAACACCAAGTGAATATGGCATTTGCAGTTCCCTTTTGACCTGCAGCTAACATCTGGCTGTGCGGCAGAATGGGCGTGTTTTTGGGTGAAAAACCTTAGTGGAATTCTAGCCTAATACAGCATGTGATTTCATATAAAACCTCTGAAATCAAAGGCATATTGATGTACATTATGGACTCTATGGGAGCCATATTAGGAACTGATACAACACAGACTAGTAATATGGCCATGTACACGAGACCATATACACTGTTCAAAAAAATAAAGGGAACACTAAGATATCACATCCTAGATCTGAATGAATGAACTAATTGTATGAAATACTTTCATCTTTTGAATATGCTGACAGCAAAATAACACAAAAATGATCAATGGTAATCAAATTTATCAACCCATGGATGTCTGAATATGGAGTCACACTCAAAATCAAAGCGGAAAACCACACTACATCAAAGTTGGATCAGCCTGTAATGTCCTTAAAACAAGTCCAAATGAGGCTCAGTAGTGTGTGTGGCCTCCATGTGCCCGTATGACCTCCCTACAATGCCTGGGCATGCTCTTGATGAGGTGGCTCCTGGACAGTCTGTGGTGCAAAGGGGCATTGGTGGGTGGAGCAAAACATGATGTCCCAGATGTGCTCAATCGGATTCAGGTCTGGGGAACAGGCGGGCCAGTCCAGAGCATCACTGCCTTCCTCTTGCAGGAACTCCTGACACACTTCATCCACATGAGGTCTAGCATTGTCTTGCATTAGGAGGAACCCAGGGCCTCATCTTGGTACCTAATGGCAGTCAGGCTACCTCTGGCAAGCACATGGAGGGCTGTGCGGCCCCCCCAAAGAAATGCCACCCCACACCATTACTGACCCACCGCCAAACCGGTCATGCTGGAGGATATTGCAGGCAGCAGAACATTCTCCACGGCGTCTCCAGACTCTGTCACGTCTGTCACATATGCTCTGTGTGAACCTGCTTTCATCTGTGAAGAGCACAAGGCACCAGTGGTGAATTAGCCAATATTTGCAAATGCCAAATGTCCTGCACGGTATTGGACTGTAAGCACAACCCCAACCTGTGGATGTCGGACCCTCATATCTCCCTCATGGAGTCTGTTTTTGACCATTTGAGTGGACACATGCACATCTGTGGCCTGCTGGAGGTCATTTTGCAGGGCTCTGGCAGTGCTCCTCCTTGCACAAAGGCGGAGGTAGCGGTCCTGCTGCTGGGTTGTTGCCCCCCTATCGCCTCCTCCACGTCTCCTGATGTACTGGCCTGTCTCCTGGTAGCGCATCCATGCTCTGGACACTACGCTTACAGACACAGCAAACCTTCTTGTCACAGCTCGCATTGATGATGTGTCATTTTGGATGAACTGCACTACCTGAGCCACTTGTGTGGGTTGTAGACTCCGTCTCATGCTACCACTAGAGTGGAAGCGATGCCAGCATTCAAAAGTGACCAAAACATCAGCCAGGAAGCATAGGAACTGAGAAGTGGTCTGTAGTCCCCACCTGCAGAACCACTAATTGAACAGAACCTTGCTAATTGCCTACAATTTCCACCTGTTGTCTGTTCCATTTGCACCACAGCATGTGAAATTGATTGGTGTTGCTTCCTGAGTGGAAAGTGTGATTTGACAGAAGTGAGATTGTGACTTGGCGTTACATTGTGTTGTTTCCTTCTATTTTTTTGAGCAGTGTACTTTAATATCCATAGAGAATTTCCAAAAGGGCATGTTCATGTAATGGATTTTTCCACAGATTTTCACTTTTATGAGTTTGGTTTGGCTGTGTTATGTTGGCTACCTAAGTATGTTGGCTTGATATGTTGGCTAGCTAAGTAAAAGGCCCCCCAATCTGCATTATAAAAATCTGCACTGTGTAAACTATTGTACAGATTCACCTTGAAGACAATTGGATGCGGATTGCAAACAGAATTTGCGTGGATTTTTGTGCAGAAAATCTGATGCAAAGATGCCCTAAGACTTTACTGCTAAGTTTCTACTGCTCCCATAAAATAAACATTTTGGAGAATTTGCACTCTTAACACTTATGTCCTGATGGAAGTCAGTGATAAATGTATTTCATAAATTTTTTTCGCAGGCGTATTTGGGAAAATGTTACCAATGCCCTAAAATCAGATAACATTGAGGTAGCATCCGAGCACAAGCACCAACTGGAAGAAAGACAGAGGGCAGAAGCAAGGCAGAGGGCGTCTACTAACACTCCATGGAAGCCAAAGTATTTTATCCAAGAGGTAAGTTAATATTGAATTTTCTATACAGCCTATGACTCTTTATTTCTGATTAGCCTTAATAAACTAAACCCAATATCAAATCCATTTTTAGTATAAAGTATAAAGTTGTATTGTTACCTCAGATACACTAATGTATTCAAGTCCATTTAAACATGTATTGGATGAAATGTAATATATTAATCAGCAATAATACTTGCATCATAGGGATGACACTTAGCAGATGATGAGGCAGACGATGAAGGGCTTTCTCTGTTATTATCTCCCATGTATATAGGGCTTTGATGCTCATAACTTTTCAGATATAAAAGCGTTGCTATGTGAAGCATCATGAAACATTTTAACTCTGTCCTATTGCTATAAGCAAGAAGCTATTGAATAGTTTACTGTCAAGATAATAGACTGTAATTGAATTAGGACTATGCAGTCGATCACAGCCTAATGCCTACCAACCTCAAAAACCATACCTTAACCCCTTGGTACAGAGCCCATTATGACCCTAAGGACAGGCGCATTTTTTGCAAATCTGACCACTGTCACTTTAAGCATTAATAACTCTGGGATGCTTTTATTTATAAATTTGATTCCGAGATTGTTTTTTTCGTGACATATTCTACTTTATGGTAGTGGTAAAATTTCGTTGATACTTGCATCATTTCTTGGTGAAAAATTCAAAAATGTCATGAAAAATTTGAAAATTTTGCATTTTTCTAACTTTGAAGCTCTCTGCTTATAAGGAAAATAGGCATTCCAAATAAATTATATATTTATTCACATATACTATATGTCTACTTTATATTTGCATCATAAAATTGACATGTTTTTACTTTGGAAGACATCAGAGGGCTTCAAAGTTCAGCAGCAATTTTCATATTTTTCTAAAAAATTTCAAATTCGGAATTTTTCAGGGACCAGTTCAGCTTAGAAGTGAGTTTGAAGGGCCTTCATATTAGAAATAACAAACAAATGACACAATTATAAAAACTGCACCCCTCAAAGTATCCAAAATGATATTCTGTGAGTGTGTTAACCCTTTAGGTGTTTCACAGGAATAGCAGCAAAGTGAAGGAGAAAATTCTAAATCTTCAAAATCTTTTTACACTTGCATGTTCCTGTAGACCCAGTTTTTGAATTTTTACAAGTGGTAATAGGAGAAAAAGCCCCCCAAAATTTGCAACCCAATTTCTCTCGAGTAAGGAAATACCTCATATGTGTGTGTCAAGTGTTCGGCGGGCGCAGCAGAGGGCTCAGAAGGGAAGGAGCAACAATGGGATTTTGGAGAGTGAATTTTGCTGAAATGGTTTTTGGGGGGCATGTCACATTTAGAAAGCCCCTATGGTGCCAGAACAGCAGAAAACCCCACATGGCATACCATTTTGGAAACTACACCCCTCAAGGTACGTAACAAGGGGTCCAGTTAGCCATAACACCTCACAGGTGTTTGACGAATTTTCGTTAAAATCGGATGTGTAAATGGAAAAAAAAAATTTCACTACAGTGCCGTTGTTCCCCCAAATTTACCATTTTTACAAAGGGTAATGGGAGAAAATGCCCCCCAAAATTTGTAACCCCATCTCTTCTGAGTATGGAAATACCCCATGTTAGGACGTAAAATGCTCTGTGGGGGAACTACAATGCTCAGAAGAGAAGGAGTCACATTTGGCTTTTTGAAAGCAAATTTTGCTGAAATTGTTTTTGGGGGGCATGTCGCATTTAGGAAGCCCCTGTTGTGCCAGAACAGCAAAAAATACCCACATGGCATATTATTTTGGAAACTACACCCGTTAAGGAACGTAACAAGGGGTACAGTGAGCCTTAACTACCCACAGGTGTTTGATGACTTTTTGTTAAAATTGGATGTGTAAATGAGAAAACTTTTTTTTTTTTTTACTAAAATGCTGTTTTTTCCCAAAATTTTACATTTTTACAAGGGGTAATAGGAGAAAATGACCCCCAAAATTTGTAACCACATTTCTTCTGAGTGTGGACGTCAAGTGCTCTGCTGGCGAACTACAATGCTCAGAAGAGGAGGAGCGCCATTGAGCTTTTGGAAAGAGAATTTGTTTGGAATGGTAGTCAGGGGCCATGTGCGTTTATAAAGTCCCCCGTGGTGCCAGAACAATGGACCCCCCCACATGTGATTGGAAACTACACCCCTCACAGAATTTAATAAGGGGTGCAGTGAGTATTTACACCCTACTGGCGTTTGACAGATCTTTGGAACAGTGGGCTGTGCAAATGAAAAATTACATTTTTCATTTTCACGGACCACTGTTCCAAATTTCTGTCAGACACCTGTGGGGCGTAAATGCTCACTGCACCCCTTATTACATTACATGAGGGGTGTAGTTTCCAAAATGGGGTCACATGTGGGGGGTCCATTTTTCTGGCACTAATGGGGCTTTGTAAACACACGTGGCCTTCAATTCCGGACAAATTTTCTCTTCAAAATCCCAATGGCACTCCTTCTCTTCTCATTGTAGTTCGCCCGCAGAGCACTTTTTTCTACATATGGGGTATTTTCTTACTCAGAAGAAATGGGGTTACAAATTTTGGGGGGCTTTTTTCCTATTTTCCCTTGTGAAAAGGAAAAATTTAGGGTAATACCAGCATTTTAGTGAAAACATATTTTTTTTCATTTTCCCATCCAAATTTAATGAAAATTCATCAAACACCTGTGGAGTGTTAAGGCTCACTATAACCCTTGTCACGTTCCGTGAGAGGTGTAGTTTACAAAATGGGGTCATATGTGGTTATTAGTGTTGCTCGCGAATATTGACAATGCAAATTTTATTCGCGAATATCACATATTCGCGAATATAGCATTATATATTCGTAATTATGAATATTCGTTTTTTTTAATTTTATTTCACAATACACATCACAGTGATCACCCCTCTCTGCTTCCAGCTTGTGTGGTCTAAAGAAGGCTCTAATACTACTGTGTGAGACTGGCATGCGAATTTTCGCTTATGCTAATTCGCTTATGCTAATGTTTACATATGCACAATTTTCACATATGGTAATTTTCGCATGTGCGAATTTTCGCATATGCAAAAATAAAACGCGAATATTACGAATATGCGAATTTAGCGAATATATGACGACTATTCGTCCATATATTCGAGAAATATCGCAAATTCGAATATGGCCTATGCCGCTCAACACTAGTGGTTATTTATGTTTTTGCGTTTATATCAGAACCGCTGTAAAATCAGCCACCCTTGTGAAAATTACCAATTTAGGCCTCAAATGTACATGGTGCGCTCTCACTCCTGAGCCTTGTTGTGCGCCCGCAGAGCATTTTACGCCCACATATGGGGTATTTCCGTACTCAGGAGAAATTGCGTTACAAATTTTGGGGGTCTTTTTTTCCTTTTACTGCTTGTGAAAATAAAAAGTATAGGGCAACACCAGCATGTTAGTGTAATTTTTTTTACACTAACAGGCTGGTGTAGCCCCCAACTTTTCCTTTTCATAAGAGGTAAAAGGAGAATAAAGCCCCCCAAAATTTGTAGTGCAATTTCTCCCGAGTACGGAAATACCCCATATGTGGCCCTAAACTGTTTCCTTGAAATACGACAGGGCTCCGAAATGAGAGAGCTCCATGCGCATTTGAGGACTAAATTAGGGATTGCATAGGGGTATTCTACGCCAGTGATTCCCAAACAGGGTGCCTCCAGCTGTTGCTAAACTCCCAGCATGCCTGGACAGTCAGTGGCTGTCCGGAAATGCTGGGAGTTGTTGTTTTGCAACAGCTGGAGCCTCCGTTTTGGAAACACTTCCGTACAATATGTTTTTCATTTTTATTGGGTGGACAGTGTAAGGGGGTGTATATGTAGTGTTTTACCCTTTAATATGTGTTAGTGTAGTGTAGTGTTTGTAGGGTACATTCGCACTGGCGTGTTACGGTGAGTTTCCCGCTAGGAGTTTGCGCCGCGGCGAAAAATTTGCAGCAGGAAACTTACTGTAAACCTGCCTGTGTGAATGTACAGCTGTGCTAGGCATGATAGGAGTTGTAGTTTTGCAAGATCTGGAGGGATACAGTTTAGAGACCACTGTACAGTGGTCTCAAACTGTAGCCCTCCATCTATTGCAAAACTACATATTCCAGCATGCCCAAACAGCTGTCTGAGCATGCTGGGAGATGTAGTTTTTCAACATCTGGAGGGCTACAGGTTAGAGACCACTGTATAGTGGTCTCAGACTGTAGCCATCCAGATGTTTCTAGGCAACTTACCGGCTTCCGTAGGATCCAGGGAGCCGTCCTTGTCTGCCGCACAACATCCTTGCCCACCGATCACCGTCACCCGCTGCCTCCGGATGGGTAAGTGGATCTTCTGCCGTCGGTCCTCTATGGTTTCCCCGTCCTGCCCCACCTATTGTGGGGGGGCAGGATGGGGAAAACGAAAGTTAACCCCCCGCCCCAATCTGCTATTGGTCATCGCTTCTGATGACCAATTGCAGGGATAGGAGGGGTTGCACCCCTGCCACCTCACTCCTATCCCTTCAGGGGGATGGTAGGTGTCTTAGACAACCGCGATCCCCCTTATTTTCCGGGTCACCATAGATCCCGTATGACCCGGAATCGGAGCAAATCGCAAGTGTGAATTCATTTGCGATTTGCGCTGATCGCCGACATGGGGGGGGGGGGGGGTCGGATGACCCCCCTGGGCATTTGCACGCGGGACCGAAATTCCCACGGGCGTATGCTTACGCCCTTTGTCCTTAAGTACCAGGATGCAAGGGTGTATGCATACGCCCTTCGTCCCCAACAGGGTAATCTGGTCAGCCTGCAAAACCTCTGTAGTTATGGGTTGAATCAATAACTATTCTTGACTGAGCATATATGTACAGTCAATTCAGAAAGACTGTGCATTAGTTAAAGTAGTTTATGCGATTTAAACCACTCAGAAGACCATGATGCCCACTGCTCTCTAAATATGAAAATTGTACATACAATACTGTAGATCCCTCTGAAGATGATCATCCAAAATTGTAATGAAAAAAGTATTCTTGAGAGATGGTCTTCACGACCAAAAGAATCATTATATATATACATATACATATATATATATATATAAATATATATATATATATATATATATATATATATATATATATATATAGAATAGAAGAGACTGTCCTCACTCAGTAACTGTGCCCTCTATATGGCCTTACTCAGTAATAATGTTTCCTTTGTGTCCACACTCTGTAATAGTGTCCCAATAGTTTCAGCAACGATAGTCCCTTTTGCCTCCTCGAATAAAATTCCCCTAATCAGTAGTAATTCCCCTCTCGCCCCACTCATTATTAATCCTCTTTTATTTTTTATTTTTTTGCCCAAACTCAAAAACAGTTTTCCCTTTGTGCCCCCATTCAGCAATACTACCTCCACTCCGTAATTATGTACCCTTTGTGACCGTATTCTGTTATAGTGCTCACATTTAGTATCAATTGTACTGCAGTTCCCAGCAGAGCATGTTCAGCAGTACCCTTTTGCAGGACAAATGCTTTGTCCTTTTGTTCTTTGGAATGGAAGATCACCCATAGATTGATACTCCACCAGTCATAATCTAATGTTCTGCCCCAAGAATAGAAATACAACTTTAATTTCAAATGTTCAATTTGTTAAAGTGAAACTGTCACCACCGTACAGGTAGGGAGGTGCAGTTACCATTGCATAGAGAAGAATGTGCAGTAAATGCTGGTGCTTTTACTCACATTCGCCATGGTCTGTAAAGGAAAATTCTTACTTTATTCTGATGCCGGGCCACAGTCGGATGGGCCGGCCAACTCCCGCAGGGGCACGCCCCCTCTCCACCTCCTCTCTGCTCTTAGCTGGGAGCACTGCACGTCAATCTTGCTGATCCTAATCCCCTCCCCAGCTCCCTCCCCAGCTCCCCCTAATTGGAGCCAATTTCTTTCTCAAATCCCTACCAAGGACAATTTTCACTCATTGATTTCTGAGGTGAAGGACACTTGCCGTGCTGAGATATCTTCCCTCCGGTAGGATCTCCAGTTGGTCTCGGATAGGGTTGAAGTGTTGGAGGAAGCTCATGATTCTACCAGGTCCTCTGTCACTCAGCTGCCGGCTGCCTTGGCTGCTCAGTCTACTTTCATCACTGATCTCCATGACCATGTTGAAGATTTGGACAATCGTGGGAGACGTAACAACATCAGGGTACGTGGTCTCCCGGAGGCGACGAGG
Source organism: Hyla sarda (assembly GCF_029499605.1). Taxonomy (NCBI): domain Eukaryota; kingdom Metazoa; phylum Chordata; class Amphibia; order Anura; family Hylidae; genus Hyla; species Hyla sarda. The sequence continues at coordinate 109,970,355 of NC_079193.1, read as the reverse complement.
GATGAGAATCTCCAGGTGACTCTGGAGGCTATCTTCAATACTATCCTGGGGGAGACCCCTACGCATAAAATAAAGCTGGATCGTGCCCACCGGGCCCTCCGTCCCAAATCTTCTACTGGTGTGCCAAGGGACGTTGTGTGTTGTGTCCATGATTTCCAGCTGAAGGAGGCCATCATGGTGAAAGCCCGTAACCTGCGGAACTTTGACTTTGATGGTGCCCATATACAACTGTATCAGGATCGCTTATGGATTACCCTCAGGAAGAAGCGGATGCTTCAGCCTCTTCTTTCAACCCCACGGAACATCCACATGGCTTACAGATGGAACTTTCCGTTCACCCTTCATGCCCGAAAGGATGGACGCTCTGCTGTATTGCGGTCCTACTTGGACCTCCCTGCTTTCTGCTTGACGCTGGAAATTCCTGTGCCTCAGATGGTAAATTGAGGCCTATCTCCCACTCCTCCCCCTCTCCTTCCAGTGTTGCAGCCGGTCCGCAATCAGCGGTCTGGTTCGAGGCGTTCACCTGCTCCTTCTGGACAGCCGGGCCTCCCCCATTTGCCGCCATGATGGTACTCTCCTTACTGCTGCCTCACTGCTGTGCCTTGAGACCATTGTTTCTCGCTAGCCTGATGGTCCCTAATGTGTTGGGGTCTCCCTAAGTGTAGCCTTGATCTCGGGACCTGTCTTTAGTTTAACTTTTATCTCCTTATTGCCTTATTATTTCTGAGATGTACTTAGTATTCTATAATGTCACGGTTCAGTCTAATTATTTAGCATGGCCTGGGAGGGGCAGAGCTGGACCTGTTGAGTCGTTCTCTTCTTCCTGGTTGTCGCTCAGTTCCCCACCGAGGCCATGCCTTCTGATAGGTTGCTTTTACTATGTATGAGTCTTTGGTTCTACTGGTTTTGTTGGGCCTCCACTCTGACCTCAGGGCCATTGGTTTGTTTCTTGGTGTGTTCTTTCTTTGTTTCTCTTTGTCTCTCTTTGTTTGTGCCATCTTGTCTTGTGATGTCCTCCCTGTCCTTTGGTCTTCCTTCCCACCCCTGTTTTTCCTCTCCATCTTTTTCTTTTAGGCTTGTTGGGATCGGATCTCTTCTCACCAGGTTCTGTAGTGGGCGTTCTCCCTCCTGGACCATTCTTTTCTGCTTCATAGGCCCTGGTGAGTGTACTGGTTTATTTGCTTCTTCCTCTTTTTGGTATCCATTATGGTCAAGTGCATCACTTTGAATGTGAAGTGTCTGTACTCCCGCCCTAAGAGGTGCCTACTACAGCGGGAGTTGATTGCACTGAAGGCTGATGTTGCTTTTCTCCAGGAGACGCACTTTGACCATACTGGATCTTTTCAGTTTCTCCAACACATCTATCCCCAGGTTTTCTTGGCCACCACGGATAGGAAGGTCGCGGGTGTTGCTGTCTTGATCTTTAGGTCTTCCCCTTGCAGGTAGCTTCCTCTTTTATAGACCCCAAGGGGAGGTTTGTCATTGTGGAGGGTTCCTTGGGGGTAAGCCTCTCTCTCTTCTTTGCAATGTCGATGCTCCGAACTCCTCCCAAATTCCTTTTCTATGCAGGGTTCTGGCTAAGCTTCACAGGTATCCCCCGTCTGCGTGGCTTCTGGGTGGTGATTTTAATTTAATTTTTTCGCCCTCCATGGATCGGCACTCTTTAGCGTAATCTACTCCCTCCTTAGCTCAACTACGCTTGGCGTAAATTTTTAGTCAGCTGATTCAGTCCTCCTCTCTATACTACCTTTGCATCGATCTTTTTCTTTCTACTCTCACCCGCACCGGTTGCACACGCTTATTGATTTTTTTCCGTAACCTCCTGAAGTACGTATGCTTGCTGAAGCTTCCCTAGAACCGATTTTGTGGTCCGATCATAGTCCGGTCTTGCTCTACTTTTCTCCTCTGTCTACCTCGCCCCGTTTCTGTCACTGGCATCTCAACAACTCTCTTCTTAAATTTCTGCCCTTTCGGAAATTGATCCAGGCGTGTGTTTCTGAGTATTTTACTACTAATAATGGCTCTATTGCTTCGCAGGCCACTCTTTGTGAGGCGCATAAATCAGTAGTCCATGGTGATTGTATTGCCCTTGCCTCAAGAAGGATGCCTTGTCTCATTCCCGGGAGCTTTGTGCTGAGATTTCTAGGCTGGAGGCTTCACTTTTGGTTTCACCTTCCCTTTCGGTGCTGAGGCAACTGGTGGTGGCTCGATATCAACTAGGAGATCTGCTTGCCAGGCGCTTGCATGATCGTGCCGCTGCCCAGTCCCCCAGGCCCTGAAGGACAAAATGGGTACTCTTCACTATCATACTGATGCTATTTACCGTCTTTTCCTGGACTATTATTCTAAATTGTATTCTCTCCCTTCGCAACTACCGTCTGACTCAGGGGAACATGATGCAGCTTTACACTTCTTTTTGTCGCGCTGCGACTTGCCAACCCTATCGGCTGCTGATCGAGCTGTCCTGAATGCTCCGAACACTTCCAAGGAGGTGGCGGGGATTCTTAAATCTCTTCCTAGCGGGCGCTCCCCCGGTCCGGACGGTTTTACTTATCTCTACTAAAAGACGTTTGCTTCTTTCTTGTTTCCTAGGCTTGTTACTTTGTTTAATTCTAAGTTTCTTGGGGGGAGAGGATTCTGCACTCTTTTTTACACTCTTTGATCATTCTTATTCCCAAACCGGGTAAGGATCCCCATGATTGTGCGAGTATTCATAAGGATCAAGTTGGCTTTATTCCCTGCTGCCAAGGAGGGGATAACACTAGACGGGTAGTGGGTCTGATAGACTTAATCAATCGGCACCCAGAAGAGGCCTTGGTCCTTAGCCTTGATGCTGGAAAAGCTGTCAGGGACCGACCGGGGGACAGGGAGAGTGAGCCCTAAACTGACCATAAAACTGCTCTCCCTTCCTACTTGCCCATCCACCCTAACCGGTGGATCAACAACTGGGCGCCAGTCCCTTCCTGAACTAAAGGGCAGGGGCCTAATAAAAACACATACTAATAAATAATCGGTCACAAACCAGAAACATAACAGGAACATAGAACGCTATAACAGATTAAGTTCAGAGGACACAGATCAGTGAGCAGCACAGGGGACACTATGGATCAGCGGTCATTAACAGAGGACACTGTAGATCTCGGACATGAACAGAGGACTCAATGGTCGTGAACAGAGGACACTATAGATCCGTGGTCATGAACAGAGAAAACTATAGATCAGTAGTCATGTACAGAACTCCAGAGATCTGAACATAGAGTTCAAAACACAAGACAGGAAAACGGATAAGTCAACAGACTTTAGGAACAGACAGGAATATAGCATAATCCCCCAGAACATCCAGTAGACACAAAGTCCCCATGTACCAGAAACAGGGATTTATCACTAATCAGGAATATTCGCATTCCCTATGCAAAACTTCCAGTAGACACAAAGTCCCCATGGACAGGTAAAAGGGATGCCTAGATACACAGGATATATTTATAGAACAGTGTTCACACTGAACACAAAACAGGAATAATTGCAATGCCTTCAGAACACCTCCAGTAGACAAGGAGTCCCATGGAGCGGTAACAGGTATGCCTAGATACACAGGGTATATTTATAGAGCACTGTTCACACTGAAAACACAAATTGGACACTCCACTCCACTATAGGAGTAGCCATTAATAATAAATACAAATAGACTACTGGCCAGCGGCACACTCCACCGTGTGGTCAGGATGCTGGCCCAGTAGGAAAACAGAAAAATAAAACACAGAACTTCACATAAATGCATATGAAAGAAAACAGTGTGAACAGACACATAGCAGAAAGGATCAACAAATCCTAAAACCGACTAAACAAATACAGCTTAAAATCCAATAAGAGCATTCCACCTAACATGGCTAAAACCAGAATATACAAAGTTCATGCTAAAACAGACATAGTAGATTAAAAGCTCAAACAAAGAGTGTTTCACCAAGCCTCCATTAGCAGCATAGCCAGCATGTTAGCAGCTAGACTTCAGGAAGTCCATCAGTAAATTAAGTCAATCACCAGCACTGAAGCTAGTCAGTGCTGAACTTAAATAGACACACCCTAAAGGCAATTGGACAACCGAGGCTGAGGCTGAAAAAGCCAGAGACATTAACTATTCCCCAACCAGGAAACATAAAACTGTTCACACAAAACAAATTCAATAGCTGTGTGTGAACACAGACCAGGACAGACATGACAAAGGCCTTTGATAGGCTCAGCTGGCCCTATATGTTTGCTACTCTTCAGAAATTTGGGATTGCTGGGACTTTTCTGACTGTTTTGAGGGGCCTCTATTCTTCTCCTACTGCTGCTATTAAATTCCTCATGTGACTTCTCCAAGTTTCCACATGTTTAACAGAACTCGGCAGGGATGTCCGTTATCTCCCTTGATCCTTGCTCTTTGTATTAAGCCGTTGGCTGCTTTGATTCGGGGGGATCCGGATGTCTCCGGGGTCTGGTTACATGATAGGGATTTTTTAGATCTGTTTATTTGCCGATGATGTTCTCCTGACCCTTCCTGCTTTATACCGGATTCTTCATTCCTATGGGGTAGTTTTGGGCTACAAGGTCAATCTGTCTAAGTCTGAGGCTATGCCTTTGAATCTTCCTCCCTATCTTCTCTACTTCGGGTAAAATTTTCCTTTAAATGGTCTCCCTCTACTCTTAAGTATCTTGGGGTTTTCTTGACCCCCTCTTATGCTTCTCTCTATTCAGCAAAATTTCCCCCTTTATTCCGGGAACTTCGGGGCCTTATGGAAAAATGGCGGCCCCAATACATTTAGTTTTTTGGTCGCATAGCGGACGTTAAAATGACGGTCCTCCCTAAGTTGTTATATTTTTTTTGAGAAGCTCCCAGTAAGTGTCCCTCTCTCTACCCTTCGCTCCTTACAGTCGGCTATCTTTAGCTTTATTTGGAACACCAATAAATATCGATTACCGATGTCCGTTATAATGGCGGGCCGGTCTCATGGTGGAGTTGGCGGTGCAGGACGTGGTGAAGTATTATTGGGCGGCTCATTTGCGCCACCTGGCTGCTTGGTCTTCGTACCAGGCATATAGTCGATGGATGGAGCTTGAGAAGTTATGGCTAGCCCCTGTTCATCCTAACTCTCTCCTCTGACTTCTGGTATGGTGAAGGAATGGGGTTCTCAGGGTCTCTTTTTTTGTTGGGCTGATGTAGTGCATTTCCGCTCCTGTGCCCTCCTGCCCTATAATCAACTGGTGTCTAGGAACGGTCTTCCTCTCCCTGCTCTCTACCTTGGTTTCTCGGCTTACGGGCTTTAAGCAACTGTTCCGTCAGGGGCCGCAGGTTAAGGGTCTCCTTTCGGTTATTTATTACATTCTTAACTCTCCTTTAGGCAGCGCTGACCCTATGCACCATTATATGGGCCGCTGGGAGGAGGTTCTGAATACCAGTATTGCTATCCCACTATGGCGGGTGATTAAAGCCTTGATTTGTACGGCCTATAAGGAAACCCAATTTAAAATTCTCATTGGTTGGTACCATACCCCTGAACTCCTTAACAGACTGATCCCATCTATACCTCGACAATGCTGTCATTGTGGGGTGGAGATTGGGGTCTACGTTTCATATTTTTTGGTTTTGCCCGCTCATTGGGGACTATTGGAGAATGGTAGCCCATCTATTGGTCTCTGTATTATGGGTCACTGTTTCCCTTGATCCCCTGGTTTACCTTTTGCACTTGTCTCCCAGGGTCCTATCCAAAAAAACATTCAAATTTTTATGCATTTTGTCCTAGCGGCTAAGACGCTGATTGCGACATACTGGAAGCAGGCACTCCCTGTGACAGAGAATGAGCTTTCGGCCTGAATTCCTGAGATCCGATCCCTCGAGTCCCTGACTGCCTCTCTGAACATCACTGTACCACTGTTCTTCTCTGTTTGATATCCGTGGGATTATTTTACTGATCGTCAGCCTCCCTGAGCTACTTACCCTCCCCCAGGGCCAGATTAAGACTGCCTGGAAGACGGAGCACTTCATTATGATGCCCCCCCCCCCCCGGGGCGGCTAGAGACTGTATGTCTGTGTACTGCCCCACTTCAGTGCTCCGACCACCGCTCCTCTGGTCCGGGGTCATGATCTACTGCAATGGCCTAGGGGCCATAGCAGCAGGTCCCGGAACCGGAGAAGCGGTGGTCGGAGCACTGAAGATGACGTGTAGGCAACTTACCATGCTTGCATCCTCGTTGCTCAGCTCCTATGGGCGCACGCACAGGACGTCAGTGATGTCCCTGCGTGCGCTACCTCCCTGCGTTTTTAAAGTTATTGCGGGGCCACAGAAAGGTAACCGGGACATCCTTGTGTCCCGAAAAGATCTTTCAGAACACAGGGATGTCCTGCTGAATGTGAAGGGGGGGGGGGAGGAGGAATTACAGTATTTATCTGCGTACAACACACACTGGCATATAACACACACCCTCATTTTCACAGGAAAATTTGAGGGGGGGGGGGGGAAATAAATGTAAAATAAATGACTATAGCTCTGAACTATATGCCTCATCATCCCCCCCAACTTTGATTCCCCTTGATCCTCAGTTTCCCACCCCCCTCCTTCCTCCCCCTTTTATCAGCCTCTGTGCCCCCCTGCCTCCTTTCCCGTGTTTTCCCCTGCTCATCATCCCCCCTACTCATCATTCCCCGCCTGCTCATCATTATCCCCCCTGCTCATCATTACCCCCCCTGCTCATTATTACCCCCCCTGCTCATTACCCCCCTGCTCATCATTACCACCCCTACTCCTTATTACCCCCCCTGCTCACTATTACCCCCCCTGCTCATCATTACCCCCCCTGCTCATCATCCTCCCCCTGCTCATCATTCTCCCCCCTGCTCATCATTCCCCCCCCCTGCTCATTATTACCCCCCCGCTCATTATTACCCCCCTTCTCATCATTACCCCCCCTGCTCATCATTAACCCCCCCCCCCCCCCGCTCATCATCCCCCCCTGCCAATCATTCCCCCCATGATTGCTCCCCCCTCTTCCTCCTTTTTCTATTTTTCATATTTCCTTACCTGGCCGCGCTCGGCAGGCTCAGGTGATGCGTCGGGTCATGTGGGCTGTGACGAGTGACGTCTCCTGCGGCTCCTCTGCACAGCGTCAGGGACGTCACTCGTCATTTCCTGCATCGCTGGGGTGTAATGAAGAAAACTGTGCCCTGCAGGAAATGATGAGTGATGCCCCTGACGCTGTGCAGAGGAGCCGCAGGAGACGTCACTCGTCACAGCCCACATGACCCGACATCACCTAAGCCTGCTGAGCGTGGCCAGGTAAGGAAATATGAAATATAGAAAAAGCAGGAGGAGTCCGGGGCGGGCCCACAGGAGCCGCCGCTGGTCACTGTTTTAAAGTGGCCGCGGCCGGGCTATCGGGGGGGCCCCGATCCGCTACTGAGCAGCCCGCAGGGATGTGCCGAATGTGACGGGGCCCCCTGCGGGCACGGGGCCCTGAGCACCAATGATGATCCGGCCCTGCCCTCCCCCTCTCCCCTTTCTCTTTCTCCTTGTGTTTTTCACACACCCCCCCCCCCCCCTGGTTTGTTTGCTGTTTTGTGTCTCTTTTTATGTTTGTCTTGTGTTTTTTGTAAAAGAGCTCTGCACTCCTTTGTGGAGTTTTTCTTCGTTCCCTGCCTCATTTCGTACCTTGTTTCTCTGTGTTTTTTCTGGCTCTATGTTGCAGAGTTAAGATACCTTATAGTTGTACTGAGTAATACCTGCATTTTTCTCTGATGTAAGATTGCCTATTGTACTCTCAGCCAGAATGTTTTTCCGGGAATATCCGGTATGGTTCTATTATGTTTCCTACGTATTGGAATCTTGTCATTCAATTTCATTTTGGAGAATCTTTAATAAAAATTACAGTTTAAAAAAAAAAAAAAAGATAAGGGGGTAGATTAGGGTTAACTATCCTATATTTATAGTGGATATATAAGTAACATATGAACAAGTATTATCGAAATATCACCAGCTGTTTGGAAGTTATGCAGTAACTTATATTTTTCATAGACTTGTATGGGACTTTACATGCAAGTGGGGGTGGGTTAGGGTTAATTTACCTATCCTATATTTTTAGTTCACATATAAGTAACATGTGTACCAAGTTTCATGTAAATCGCTTTAGCCGTTTGGAAGTGATGCTGGAACATATATATACACACACACACATTGAGTTTTATATATATATATATATATATATATATATATATAGATAACTAGCTGAGTACCTGGCGTTGCCCGGTTTTTCCTTCCTAATCCTTGTTGGGGAGGAAAATCAACAAAGGAGGAAGCTTTTGACTTCATATCCCGTCCTCATATATTGTTGTCATATCCCAACCCCATATCCCGTCCTCATGTCTCAACCTCATATGCCATACTCATAGCCCAACATCATATCCCGTACTCATATCCCAACATCATATCCCATACTCATATCCCAACATCATATCCCGACATCATATCCTGACCTCCTATCCTGTTCTCATATCTCGACCTCATATCCCGTCCTCCTATCCCGAACTCCTATCTCAACCTCATATCCTGCCCTCATATTCCGACCTCATCACGGGGTGGGGCTTAAAATGTGGGCATGTCTTTGTGAGATGGGGTGTGGCTTGCAAGCCTGATTGACACATTCACCAGGAAATGCAGAGCGGAGCTTGTAGGGTAAGGTACCGGCATGGGACTTGAAACAAAAACCCATCTTTTATATAAGGGTGTAGGTAAGGGTTAATTTAACTATCATATCCTTTTATTTGACATATAAGTAATATGTGTACCAGGTATTATTGAAATATCTCCAGCCGTACGGAAGTTATGTGGGAACATACATTTCCCTTGATTTGCATGGGACTTTAAACAAAAACCCGAGCCTCACAAATGGAGGTAGTTAAAGGTTAAATTAACCATCCTATATTTTAAGTTGACATATAAGTAACATGTGACCAAATATTATTGAAATATCTCGAGCCGTTTGGAAGTTATGCAGTAACCTATATTTCCCATAGAGTGGTATGGGACTTAAACAAAAACCCTGACCCTGGCAAATGGGGGTGATCAAGGGTTAAATCACCTATCCTATGTTTGTTGTTGACATATAACATCTGTGCCAAGTTTCATGTTAATATCTTTAGCCGTTTGGACGTGATGCTGGAACACACACACACACATTGAGTTTTATATAAAGACTAGCTGAGTACCCGGCGTTGCCCGGTTTTCCGTCCTAATATTTGTTGGGGAGGGAAATAAACAAAGGAGGAAGCTTTTGACTTCATATCCCGTCCTTATATATTGTTGTCATATCCCAACCCCATGTCCCGTCCTCATATCCCGACCTCCTATCTCATCCTCATATCCCGTCCTCCTATCCCATCCTCCAATCCCAACCTCCTATCCCGTCCTCCTATCCCGTCCTCCTATCTCGTCCTCCTATCCCGTCCTCCTATCTCGTCCTCCTATCTCGTCCTCCTATCCCGTCCTCCTATCCCGTCCTCCTATCCCGACCTCCTATCTCGACCTCCTATCTCGACCTCCTATCCCGTCCTCCTATCCCGTCCTCCTATCCCGTCATCCTATCCCGACCTCCTATCCCGACCTCCTATCCCGACCTCCTATCCCGTCCTCCTATCCCGACCTCTATTCCCATCCTCTATTCCTGGCCTCCTGTCCCGGCCTCCTATCACGACCTCCTATCCCGTCCTCCTATCCCGACCTCCTATCCCGTCCTCCTATCCCGCCCTCCTATCCCGACCTCCTATCCCGACCCGTAATATGTGTACCAGGTATTGAAATATCTCCAGCCGTACAGAAGTTATGTGGGAACATACATTTCCCATTGATTTGCATGGGGCTTTAAACAAAAAACCTAACACTTAAGGGTTTAATTAACGATCCTATATTTTAAGTGGACATATAAGTAACATGTGACCAAGTATTATCGAAATATCTCCAGCCATTTGGAAGTTAGGCAGTAACATATATTTCCCATTGACGTGTATGGGACTTTAAACATAAACCCTGCCCCTGGCAAATGGGGGTGAGTAAGGGTTAAATCACCCATCCTATGTTTGTTGGTGACATATAGGTAACATGTGTACCAAGTTTCATGTTAATATCTTTAGCCGTTTGGAAGTTTTTGTGGAACATACATACACACACACACACGTTGAGTTTTATATATATATATATATATATATATATATATATATAGATAGATAGATAGATAGATAGATAAAAGTGGTACAGACTAGGGCTGGGTGGTATATCGGTTCACCGAATACCGATATGAATTTTAACCCATACCGCAATATCGATTTGGCCCCTCCCCCTCGGGAATGAATGAATTATGAGCCTATCACCGGCCGAAGCGGAACATCGGTGCAGCCGGTGATAGGCTGACGGCTCTCCGACATTCCCGTCCCCAGGAAGAGCGTAAGGCTGATGTCGGAACTTTAAATTTTACTTTGTTTACCTTTTGCAGCCCGGGCATAGGGATACCGCACAGTATAGAGTGAGTATTTACCCTGATGGGGACAGCACAGTGCTGGGCTGATAATTAATTGGGGGGGGGGGAGGAAATGCCGTTATATACTGTGGAACCGCCAAAAGTTACAAAAATACCATGATACACACATTTGGTCATACCGCCCAGCCCTAGTACAGACCAACAAAACAGAAACAGAAATGCTGCAATTTTTTTTTTTTGTACAGCAAATCGACAGCATTTCTGACCCATATGTAAGTGCCATTACTGTCAAATTATACATTGCTATGTATACCTGCAAGGTCAGCTGGGGGACATCATCAACATATTAGGTATATAAATGTTCCGTACAGAAAATAGGGGCATTCTCTCCACCAGGAGAATGTTCATTCTTCAGTGGCAAAACAAGCTTTCTTTACCATTAGAACTGTAAATCTGTGAAACAGTGTACCTCAGGATCTGGTCACAGCAAAAACATCTTCAAAACAGGTGTAGACAAATCCATAGAGATAAATAACTATAATGCTTAAAGGGGTACTCTGGTGGAAAACTTTAATTTTTTTTATCAACTGGTGCCAGAAAGTTAAACAGATTTGTTAATTACTTCTATTAAAAAAATCTTAATCCTTCCAGTACTTATTAGCTGTTGAATACTACAGAGGAAATTCTTTTCTTTTTTGGAACACAGAGCTCTTTGCTGACATCATGACCACAGTACTCTCTGCTGACACCGCTGTCCATTTTAAGAACTGTCCAGAGTAGGAGAAAATCCCCATAGAAATCATATGTTGCTCTGGACAGTTCCTAAAATGGGCTGAGATGTCAGCAGAGAGCACTGTGGTCATGATGCCAGCAGAGAGCTCTGTGTTCCAAAAAGAAAACGATTTCCTGTAGTATTCAGCAGCTAATAAGTACTGGAAGGATTAAGAATTTTTAATAGAAGTAATTTACAAATCTGTTTAACATTCTGGCACCAGTTGATTTAAAAAAAAAAAAGTTTTCCACCGGAGTACTCCTTTAACCTCTTAAGGACGCAGGGCGTATGGATACGCCCTGCATCCCGAGTCCTTAAGGACGCAGGGCGTATCCATACGCCCGTGGGAATTCCGGCCCCCACCGCTAGCCGGTTGGGGACCGGAGCCGGATGCCTGCTGAAATCTTTCAGCAGGCATCCCGGCATATCGCCCAGGGGGGTCATTATGCCCCCCCATGTCGGCGATCGCCGCAGATCGCTGGACAATTCAGTCCAGCGATCTGCGGCGATTCCGGGTCAATCGGGTCTCCAGTGACCCGGTGACCCGGAATTACTGGCTGTTCGGGGCCGTCTCTGACGGCCCCGAACAGCCAGAGCCTGCAGGGGTGAGGTGGCACTGGTGCCACCTCACGATCGCCCTGATTCGTCGGCCGGATTACCGGCCGACCAATCAGGGCGCCTGCTGCGGGTGTCACTCCCGCACCCGCTCCGCCCCTCTTCCGGAGGGCGTGAGCGGGTGCGGGAAGACGACCCCGGGTGCTGGGGACCCCGATCCCCGGCGTCAATGTTGGGATCGGGGCCCCAGGAGCGACGGCGACGGCGAGGGACAGCCTGCGATGGAGCAGCAGCAGGAGGTGAGTTACAGCCTCCTGCTGTTGCTTAGCAACAGCTGCCAGCATGCAAAAAGGGCATGCTGGGAGCTGTAGTTATGCAACAGAAGGAGGCAGACCACCACAACTCCCAGCATTCCCTTATGGGCATGCTGGGACTTATGGTTTTGCAACAGCTGCAGGTACATTTTTTCTATGGAAAAGTGTACCTTCAGCTGTTGTATAACTACAACTCCCAGCTTGCACAAACAGCTAAAGTGCATGCTGGGAGTTGTAGTGGTGCATCTGCTGGTTGCATAACTACAACTCCCAGCATGCCCGTTGGCTGTCGGTGACTGCTGAGAGTTGTAGTTTTGCAACAGCTGAAGGCACACTGGTTGTGAAACTTAGAGTTTTTTTTTTACCTAACTCAGTGTTTCACGACCGGTGTGCCTCCAGCTGTTGCAAACTACAACTCCCAGCAGTCACCTTACACCATGCACCGTACATGCTGGGAGTTGTAGTTTTGCAACAGCTGGAGGCACACTGGTTTTGAAACACTGAGTAAGGTCACAAATTCCGTGATACATAACCAGTGTGCCTACAGCTGTTGCAAAACTAAAACTCTCAGCATGTACAGTCTGTCAGCGCAGGCTGGGAGTTGTAGTTTTGCAACAGCTAGAGGTCCCCCCCAATGTGAATGTACAGGGTACACTCACATGGGCGGAGGATTACAGTAAGTATCGGGCTGCAAGTTTGAGCTGCAGCAAATTTTCTGCAACAGCTCAAACTGCCAGCGAGAAACTACTGTGAACCCCCGCCCGTGCGACTGTACCCTAAAAACATTACACTACACTAACACAAAAAATAAAATAAAAAGTAAAAAAACACTACATATACACATACCCCTACACAGCCCCCCTCCCCTCCCCAATAAAAATTAAAGCATCTGGTACGCCACTGTTTCCAAAACGGAGCCTCCAGCTGTTGCAAAACAACAACTCCCAGTATTGTCGGACAGCCGTTGACTGTCCAGGCATGCTGGGAGTTTTGCAACAGCTGGAGGCACGCTGTTTGGGAATCACTGGCGTAGAATACCTCTATGTCCACCCCTATGCAATCCCTAATTTAGGCCTCAATTGCGCATGGCGCTCTCACTTTGGAGCCCTGTCGTATTTCAAGGCAACAGTTAATGGTCACATATGGGGTATCGCCGTACTCGGGAGAAATTGGGCTTCAAATTTTGGGGGGTATTTTCTGCTTTTACCCTTTTTAAAAATATAAAGTTTTTGGGAAAAGAAGCATTTTAGGTAAATTTTTTTTATTTTTTTTACATATGCAATAGTCGTGAAACGCCTGTGGGGTATTAAGGTTCACTTAACCCCTTGTTACATTCCCCGAGGGCTCTAGTTTCCAAAATGGTATGCCATGTGGGCTTTTTTTGCGGTCCTGGCACCATAGGGGCTTCCTAAATGCGGCATGCCCCCAGAGCAAAATTTGCATTCAAAAAGCCAAATGTGACTCCTTCTCTTCTGAGACCTGTAGTGCGCCAGCAGAGCACTTTTCACTCCCATATGGGGTGTTTTCTGAATCGGGAGAAATTGTGCTTCAAATTTTGGGGGGTATTTTCTGCTTTAACCCTTTGTATAAATGTAAATTTTTGGGGAAACCAAGCATTTTAGGTACATTTTTTTATTTTTTTTTACATATGCAAAAGTCGTGAAACACCTGTAGGGTATTAAGGTTCACTTTACCCCTTGTTACGTTCCCTGAGGGGTCTAGTTTCCAAAATGGTATGCCATGTGTTTTTTTTTTTGCTGTCCTGGCACCATAGGGGCTTCCTAAATGCGGCATGCCCCCAGAGCAAAATTTCCTTCAAAAAAGCCAAATGTGACTCCTTCTCTTCTGAGACCTGTAATGCGCCAGCAGAGCACTTTTCACCCCCTTATGGGGTGTTTTCTGAATCGGGAGAAATTGGGCTTCAAATTTTGGGGGGTATTTTCTGCTATTACCCTTTTTAAAAATGTAAAACTTTAGGGAAACCAAGCATTTTAGGTAAAAAAATGTTTTGTTTTTTTTACATATGCAAAAGTCGTGAATCACCTGTGGGGTATTAAGGTTCACATTACCCCTTGTTACGTTCCCCGAGGGGTCTAGTTTCCAAAATGGTATGCCATGTGGGGGTTTTTGCTGTTCTGGCACCATAGGGGCTTCCTAAAGGTGACATGCCCCCCAAAAACCATTTGACGCTCCTTCCCTTCTGAGCCCTCTACTGCGCCCGCCGAACAATTAACATAGACATATGAGGTATGTGCTTACTCGAGAGAAATTGGGTTTCAAATACAAGTAAAAATTTTCTCCTTTTTACCCCTTGCAAAAATTCAAAAATTGGGTCTACAAGAACATGCGAGTGTAAAAAATGAAGATTGTGAATTTTCTCCTTCACTTTGCTGCTATTCCTGTGAAACCCGTAAAGGGTTAAAACGCTTACTGAATGTCATTTTGAATACTTTCGGGGGTGCAGTTTTTATAATGGGGTCATTTATGGGGTAATTCTAATATGAAGACCCTTCAAATCCACTTCAAACCTGAACTGGTCCCTGAAAAAAAGCGAGTTTCAAAATTTTGTGAAAAATTGGAAAATTGCTGCGGAACTTTGAAGCCCTCTGGTGTCTTCCAAAAGTAAAAACTCATCAATTTTATGATGCAAACATAAAGTAGACATATTGTATATGTGAATAAAAAAAAAAATTATTTGAAATATCCATTTTCCTTACAAGCAGAGAGCTTCAAAGTTAGAAAAATGCAAAATTTTCAAATTTTTCATAAAATTTTGGGATTTTTCACCAAGAAAGGATGCAAGTTACCACAAAAATTTACCACTATGTTAAAGTAGAATATGTCACGAAAAAACAATCTCGGAATCAGAATGATAACTAAAAGCATTCCAGAGTTATTAATGTTTAAAGTGACAGTGGTCAGATTTGCAAAAAATGGCTGAGTCCTTAAGGTGAAAAAGGGCTCAGTCCTTAAGGGGTTAAGTAGAAGTATAGAATTTTAGTCTTAGGTTAACTATATTCCTTTCTTTCATCCACATCTTCCATCCTCTGATTGAACTTGACTCGTATTTTTTGTTTCAAAGGTATTTGTAAACCCATTAAATTGATGTTTTCTAATTTAGAAAATATCAAGAAAAATAATTCCTGTACAGTATTAGGAGAATATTATTTTATACAAAAATGAAATAATAGAGGTTTAGATTTGAAGCTCTGTCTTGACCTCTCTTATGGTTAAAATGACTGCTGTTTTCATAGTATGGAAATAGCTGATCATGAAATTGATGGAGTAAAGGAAGCCATTAACTCTTTAGCTTGTCAGATTATATTGTTGGTTTGACTTTAGACTCTGCTTTGACTATAGTTTTATCTGATATATAGTAGTACGCTGCTTCATTTTTTCTCTTTGCAGTTGAAGATTAAAATCCTCCCATACACATTGGTATTCACTTCATTCTGGAAGCAGTCTGTAACATTGTAACACATCAGGACTTTGATATTCAAATTTGTTTTCCACCTTAAGCCAGTGACTTGGTGCAATGAAATAGTTATTAGAACTTCCAATTATTATTTTTCATGGAGTTTTCCTAGATTTTATGTGCAGTTTATGAATGTATGTGTTTATACCATTCGTAAATGTATTAATTTGCTCTGCTCCCATAGGCAGGATTTGCAAAAGGAAAATCAATGACTGCTCTAGGTAAACTGTAAATGGTAATATCCTTTCACTGTCAAGTCATTGCAGCAAGATTCCTTTCATTTGCGGTATATGGTGAGAGAGAAATAAATTAAATATTACTCCGAATACCAATTCATGATTTATTCATGAATTCAGCATGGACAGTCTTTCATTCCCTCACCGGTATTGATTGAATACCTGAGGAAAAAAGTTTCTTAAGGTAAAGTGCGAAATCAAAGAAAACATATTACACCTTGTTGAGCTGTAAGAAATTCCGTAAGAAACAGTAAACTTCTACAATGCTTCTTACGGTGCACAGGGCAGTGGGATATGTTATTATAATAATTATAATTATTTAAGATAGAATATAAGATGCATTTAAGGGATAAGTTAATTTTTGCCACAGTCCTTCTAAAAATTGACCGACCCTGAACAATACCACATTGCAACCATACAGTGACAATAAAAATGATCGATACTATAAGTCTATGTTAAGATGGTACTGTGACTGAATAGAGCGATCATATAAATACATGCAATCAGTAGCGTACCATCCACTGCAGACTAGACAAATTATTAACTGAGTTGTGTGAGGGTCATTTCATGCACTGTGATCTGTAGGTATTATTCATTCCATTTTGAGGTAGATGGAACTCTTTTTTAAAATGTTTCCCTGCTTTTTATTCAATGTTTTGTTGGTTGTAATATGACAAAAAAAAAACAACTAATCCTGAACTTGGGTATTTTTTTAGAACATTCAGAACGTGTACAACGTTCACCATGCGAAGTCAGTATTTTTACATTTTTACACTATACATCATTCTGCATTACATACATGCATATTTTGCTGCAGATTTTCTGCTGCTATCTTTGCTACCCATTGACTTCAATGGGTAATAAAATAGCAAAATATGCATGTGTGAACATACCCTTAGGTTAAGTCTTATTAGCTGTACAGAAGCTACAGACTCATGGGGTAATGCCTATAAAATATAATGCAATGTAATTAATATTAAGTAGGCATGTAATACCTTTCTGTAGATGTCCCCTTGTCATGGTTACATGCCTAGGATAAAAAAAAAAAAAAAAGAGGTTTGTACTGTCTATTTATATATTTGTACATTTGATCAAATCTTTTCTCCCCAAGCCTGACAACCTGTTTGTGGTACTGTAGTCCAGTCCAGAGGAAGTGTAATTGTAGTTGTTGGATGGTAACAGAAATCCTTAATTGTAGCTAATGAAAGGCCCAGTTACCAGTTTTTAAGACAGAGTTCATAAAATGAATGGTACAATCTACACGGAATTATGAAGTTATACTCTGGATTAACTGCTTCTTTTCTCCTCCACTTTAAAAGCGGCAACTGTGAACATGTTTTATCATTACAGTTGGGGGTTTGCAGCACTTCAGAAGGTTGACCATTGGTTTTTATTAGGTTATAGTTATTTTTCAAAGATGCTCTCCTGTTATTTTGAAATAACTTGGTGGTGATAAAAATAAGCATATACAGCATCACTATGAGGGGAATTCATCAAGCTGTTTAGATCTTTTTTTTATCTAAAATTGTCTAAAAAAAAAGTCTGTCACTTCCCCTGCGACACTTGTGCGACTTTTTCTATAGATCATATCTGAAAGTGAACTACCATGTGCAGTGCTTTAGACTAGTTTTATGCAGTGGGTACTGATTCATTATCTGCGGAAAAGGGCGTAGAAGCCGGTTAATTCATCAAGTGGCGCGCGACCTTTGGTGAATTTGGAGCAGGAAGGTATATTCTTAGGTGACTTTTCATATCAAAAATAGCACATATACTCGTAAAATATTGATGAATGCCCCTCTATATTCTTTAGTACTTACACCAAAGATGCTAAAAATAGAGACAAAACTAGACATATACTGATAATAAACCTATTAACAATTCACACAATTGAGTGATGGCCCTGCTTATAAGAGCTTATACAAATGTGCTCATTTTCTACAATGGTCCAGCCATCTTTAATATATAATAAATATATCTTGGCTCACACACAGCAAAGATAAGCATTGGGGTGCATGGACTAGAAGGGATACTGTTGAAGGATAATGTTGAAGGACATTGTACAAAGTGCCTCTTACACCCCTATCAAGGTGCGGTATCAGTGCCCCCTATCAACCCTTCTCCTCTCAACCCCCCTCCCCCCACACACACACACACACTTGCGTCGACACCCTACCCCCTCTCCTTCCCATACAGTTAAATTAAGTGCCCTATTTCCTTATCTTCTTCATCCGGCTCAGACCGCCATGATTGCTTCTTTCAGCCAAAGCTTCATCTCCTCAGCATTTGTAGGACAAATGTGTTAGACTCTATATTTCTCCAGTGCCCTCCCATCGCTGCACAATCTTCCTTATCTATAAGCCCCCAAATTGGTGTCCTGCACAGTAACAATGGGTAGAATAGTAGGTCCCCCATTCAGTTGGTATGTCCTCCACAAGTTCCCTTATTAGGTAGTCCCCCTCATAAGCAGGTAGGTAAATACATCCTTAGGTAGATAGGTAGATCTACCCTCCCCCCAAGATTCTAAGTTTGTTGGTAGATAGGTGGCCAGGTAGGCAGCTATCTAGGTAGGTAGATAGCTATATAGATAGATAGGTAGCCAGGTATGTAGGTAGGTAGATAAATTAGCTTGAAGGTAGGTAGGTCAATGACTGGGTAGCTAGTTAGATAGCCAGGTTGGTAGCTAGATAGGTAGCCAGGAAGGAAGCTATGTTGGTAGGCTGCTAGCTAGGTAGGTAGCTATGTAGGTACGTTCATAGCAATGTAGCTAAGCTAGACAGGTAGCTGTGTATGTAGGTAGCTATGTAAGTAGCTATGTAGGTAGGTAGCCAAGTAGTTAGGTAGCTAGCTTGCCAAGTATGTAAGTAGCCAGGTAGCTAGGTAGATAGGTTGGTAGCTACAGTATATGGGTAGGTAACCAGGTAGCTAGGTAAGTAGCTATGTAGATAGGTAGGTAGGTACATAGGTAGATAGCTAGGTATGTAAGTAGGTAGGGAGGTAAATAAGTAGGTTGGTAGGTAGCCAGGTTTAGTAGCTATGTAAGTAGGTAGGTAGGTAGCTAGGTAAGTAATGGAGTAGGCAACAAGTATTTAGGTAGGTAGCTATATAGGTAGGTAGCCAGGTAGGTACCAATATACATAGGTAGCCAGGTAGGTTGGTAGCCAGGTAGGTTGTTATGTAGGTAGGTAGTAAACCCAAAGATGCCAGGATGAGAAAAAAAACTTTTATAAATTATACTTTCCTCGTTTCCCACGCAGCATCTCTGCTCTCTTCTCCAGCACAGCTGGCACACATCTTTCTCCCTCCACAGTGCAGGTGCCGATGATTGATGTCATTGGTGCCTGCATTGCCTGGGAACAGAGGCCACAGTCTCCTCTCACTGTAGATCACAGGTCCTGCGGTTTACACTAAGAGGGTTCTTTTAGCTATACAGCTAAAATTTGTGCTCCAACTTTTGGAGATCGGGGGAAAAGTGTCCCACATTCCCCATTAGCGAGCAAGTGACCGAGCATCTGTGTCTGACCAGTCCCTGTGCAGTACCTACGCTTTGGCAGGAAGATTTCAAGAGGTTGAGAAAACAGCAGAGAAAAAGTGAACTAGGCGAAAGTAGAACAAGTATTTCAGGAAATTTGAGATAAAGGGGAAGTTCAAAGCATCAGTTCAAAAGGGATTAAGATTTTTTTTTATTTTTTTTTTGTGATAATAACATTTTTAAACTAAATGGGAAATATACAGGAAGGAATAGAAATGTTAAAGAGAACCCTTTATCACCTTCATGCTGCCTGCTAACTTGTGGTTCAGGCAGCATGAAAGTGGTGATAAGTTTCCTTTAAACCGTATTTACTTAAAATCAGGACAAACTTTTTATATAAACCAGGTCATAATGTAAAATGTGTTTGATTCTTTTCCAGGGTGACAGCTGGGTATATGTGAGTCCTCTCTAGAAAACTCACTGACCACCAGACTTCAAGCCTCCCAAGCAGCTCTCCAGTGCTCCATATAGAAGGCAAATGCTCCCACCATGAGCATACACATGGCAGAAGAAACCTGTGAACACGTTGCTGCAGCTGCTAGCTTATCAGTATATTCAAAAGCCATTATATTTCTCCAAATATGTAGATGTATAAAAATATATATATTAAGGAACTCTCTGTATCAATGCTCACATATAAATATATGTATATACACTAGGTATCCAGGTTTTATAAGCCATTTTGATGTTTTATTTGCCAAATGATTCAGCATTCTAAAACTAAAAAGACAACTTTTACCTACTTTACATATTACTGATTTTATCAGATTTTAGCATAATCATAGAAAGAGAACATGAGACAAAGTCACCAAAAAATCAGGTAATGCCTATAAATGTAAGCCATTGCATTATGCTCTTAAATATACTAGGATGTGTCTTGATTTTCTTCACAGATATAGGATGCTGCTCATTTTTTTTTAACAGACCTGAATAACATAGAAAGCTGCATTTTCAGACCCATTAGACCCTTCATCGTAATACTCTGCTCCCTATGTGTCAGTATATACTGTAAGTTTGCCATGGCTGCAAAATTAGAGTGAAAGATACAATATGTGAGGCACAGATAGAACAGATAAAAATAAAGCCAGAAATAAATGGTAAAATAAAATGTAAAAAATCAAGTGATTACCACCTGTGAGCAATGACAGCAACCAATGAAGGTGGTGGGGACTCATTGAATAGCTATTTAAATATATATTGAATAAAATGTGTTGGATTCTATAGTTTTATTCATGCAGAAATTAAACAATTTTATATTCCAAGTAGATTATATGAACCCTTGCAAATGCTGTTGAGCCAAAATGTTAAATAAACTAAATCTTGTGGGGTATGAGATCTGTATGTATCTATATGCCTTAATATATTATTATTGTCCTTTTGTGGTTGTGTACAATACAGGGCTATAACAGGACCATGTGCAGGAGGTCTTAAGGTGCCCATACACCTTGGAGTAAAATTGGCTAGACCTGACCTCTGTCTAAAGAGTATGTGGGCCTCCCTACTTGCCACCAACAGATGATAAAAGTGGAGATAAGGGATTAGTCCTCCGGGATTTTAACTGCCCGATTCTATTGTTTTGAGAGAAAGTTGCCACCAGAGCTAGCTGGCTATAGCTTACCCCATTCCTCTATAGAGAACACATGAACGTTCGACAAACGAATCAGGAAAACAAATGTTATTGAAATGTAAAGC
The DNA here is from genome assembly GCF_029499605.1 of Hyla sarda. Classification (NCBI taxonomy): domain Eukaryota; kingdom Metazoa; phylum Chordata; class Amphibia; order Anura; family Hylidae; genus Hyla; species Hyla sarda. The sequence continues at coordinate 109,949,282 of NC_079193.1, read as the reverse complement.
CACCTTTAGGCTGGTTCCAGAAGACAACATTTAAGCATTTTGTTACAACCTCAATATACTGACTTCCTGCAGAACTTATATCAATATAGAGCAACATGGAGATTTCAAGGTCCTTTTACATAGGGTGACCCTGACCCAATAACTAGTACCAGTCTCAGTGATCAACACTCACTGATCAACACTCACATTCACTGTGCCTTCTCAATGCTCAATAAATTGTGTGGCCATTTAAATTCATCACTGTGGGCTTAACATCCTCTGTTTACAGTGATATTTTTAATCAGCTAAAGTGTTTGCTTGACAACTGGACAACAAACTTTTCATAAAGTCTTGCTTTCTAAAAATGTTTTGGTGATCATGATAGACCCTTTTAAAGTGAACACAAATATAGTTTAATATTGACTATATTAATTGACTGAGAATCAAGTTTTATTGACTACAATGTGTTTAATTGCATAAAGCTTCTGTCATCCTGCATAAGTTTAATGGGGCTAAAAGTGTCCGGCTCAGGATTTTGGTTTGTACTTGGTGTTAGGTCCATTACAGTGTCAAATCATATTCAGCTAACATTAATAGATTCTAGTTACCCTCATACTGTTTCTCCATTGTGGCAATGTCCTGGTGAAACCTCTCACCATGATCGTCTCTGACTGCACCAATATCTGTAGGGGAGAAGTCCAAGTGTGAATACAGGAAATACATCTTCAGTGATATGTTGCACTTCATGGTTGTCTGTGCTTTAAAACATTTGTCAGTCAGCATAATGTAGCTCTGTAGTTGCTATGAAAATTCTCAACGATACCCTTGAACACTTTCCAGGCGATTCTCTCTGGCCCCACTAACAGATATTCGGACCAAGCGGCATTCCAAGTAGCAGAGCCAATGCATTTAGATCTCCACAGATGTTCCAGTTTTACTTGGTGTACTGGATGTACTTCAACAACAGTTTTGTGTTTTCAAATGTTTCTTTCATGTGTGCACCATAGCCAACAGGCATTGAAGGATAGACATTGACTTTGTGTAACAAGACAGCCTTGAGGCTATATGAATTAATAGAGATGTCATTCTTCTGGGTCATACAACCCAAACATATGAACAACCCATCAATATCAGTACAGAAAATGAGGTTGCCAGTCTGTGTAAAAAGTATGTGCAGTCTGTGCAAACAACATCCTTGCAGTCTTGAACCCAATACTTTTACTTCTGCTTGTGCTTATGACAAACATAAGGGCTCATTCACATTGTGGGCATTTAGCTGGCGGAGTTCCAATGTCATTGTTCCATCTCATAGATGGCAATGCAGTCTGGCGGAATACCATCCAAACAATGAACATTTTCATTCTTTGGATGGACATCCATTCTCCTGGTGGATTTTTACTGTGGAGATCCTGCAGTGTGCACAGAGTAGCAGAATCCCAGTAAAAGCAATGGGAATCTCCTGCAGGTAAAATACCGCCAGTGGAATGTCCCCATTGTGAATGAGCCCTTAGGCCCTCATCAAATTGTTTAATTCAGACCGTGTTATTAGATGAGGTTAACAGAAATGCATGGTTCAAAATCCAGATCAATGTCACTGTTTGTGCTCATTTGGTGAACTGCAGCATCTTTCTCGGTTTCGTCTAAGGTCCTTTTTGCTGGTGACTCTTGTATCCGAAGACTGTTATCATGTGGCACTAGTCTCATGGCTAAAGGCAGAATTACGTGAGCCTTCTGTTCTTGCCATGCCATTACATATCATTGGGACAGCAAACAGCATTGCCTTTTATGTACTCATTACATATGGAAACAAACAAGAACATTTCCCACCACAAAGGCACATCATTTATATAAAAGGAAGTGAAATTAAAATTTCTCTTTATGCGAATGCTAAATGCTTTAAATTGCTGCATACTGACTACAGAATATGCAACTGAATGGTGGTCATTGTGACGAACACTGTTTGGATGTTACAGTGGTTATTGGGGCTGGCACTTTTAGGGAACTTTGGTAATTTTCACTTCTTGGCAATTCTACTGTTTTGCCTTACACTGATCTTTGATATAGAAGGGGGGTCATTATCCCATATACTGACATAAAATAATATCAGTATATTTTGATTATTAAATCTATAGGTTTAGAGTATAAAATTATTGTAGCAATGCTGGGAAATGGGTGGTAACATTCATCTTTATTTTTTTTTTAAGCGATTGGAAATCATTTGATACAGAAAGCCATCAAAGATTTTAATAGACTACCAATAATTTTTCCTAGTTCAATTCCATTCCTGTATTATTACAGGAATGGTATTTAAACAGGAAAAGTTATAACAGTGTATTGTTTGCTCTAGTAATATTAATACAGGAATGGTATTGAAAAAAAACTAAAACTGTTTCTCTAGAAAACATATTGGTTTGGCCTGTGCCATCATAACTCATGATTTTAAGACAGGACAGCCCTTCTGCTTTACTTTCTCATCCCTTGTATTACAAGTCTTTAGTTGTTAATGTTGCCGTGATGTTGCTAATGTCAAATAAAGCTTAGTGTAGTTATTTTCAGCTGTAAGAGAATATAAAAGCCCCTCCTCTCAGTCAAGAACATAGTGATTGTCTAAGGTAGAATTTACAGCAGTACCAGATAAGAAAGAATTCAATACATCTTCCTGCTAAAACTCTACAATCCTGTCATTGTTCCCTTGTTAATATGACGCTACATGGCCTTGACATGCGTTTCAAGGTGCACGGCCAGATTCTTGTAACGCTAGAGCCTCTCTGTTTTTGATGCAGTGAAGAGGAGGACTGATGTTATGGTAAAAGGCAGTTAAGAATAAGCCCATGTGGTGACAGGTTAACTCCAAGTCCCGCAGGCGATATGTTAACAAGTGACATCCGCTGAACTTGCTTTCTACAGTACTAAAGAATGGATAGAAAATAGCCCAAAGTGCTCGATCTGATCAAGGTCTCTGTAGAAATTTCAGAGTTGCAGTCTTGTATATAAGTTGCTGTGCTTCTGTATTGTCCTATCTGCTTTCTTTATCAGATAGGACAGGATCTTGAAGTGTAAGTAGATCCACCAAATAATGGAAATTAATCAAAGTAAAAATCCAAGCTGATCATTTTACTCAGTTTTGTGAGACTTTGTACTAATTTTAGAGTGCCTCTTGCACAGGTGGACCTATCCTGACCATGTGGACAGCTCATTGATTTTTGTGGGAATTCTGCAATGTTTCATTTTCCCTGTGGTGGCACAGCAGTGACATTTTTCACTGGCTATCAGGTTTCTACATAGTATATCCAAAGGTTACAGGCCACAGCACAAAAAGATAGACAACTCTATATTCTTATGTGTAGAGCTGTGATTTATTGGTTCCCCACATGCAACGTTTCTGCTCAATGTAAGCCTTTTTCTGCATGTGGGGACCAATAAATCACAACTCTACACATAATAATATGGAATTGTCCATCTTTTTGTGCTGTGGACTGTAACCTTTGGATACATTGGGATACTGAAGTGGCCATTCAGTTGGGCACGGTGGACTGGTCCAGTGCTGTCTTCTATGTCTCTACTTGAAAGGTTTCTACATAGATTACAGCTTAAGATTTTAGTTGCATGACATTTTTAGCAGAATATTATTACTCTCAGAGGGAGTTAAAGGGGTATTACGGCCATAGATATAGGGGATAAGATGATCGGGATGCTGATATAGAGCGTAAGATGTCTATGGGCGGAATACCCCATTAAAAAATTTGCAGTCAACATAAATTAAATCAAATGATGTTACACGACGAGCTTTCGAACATGTACTTCTGGCATGGTATGAAGAAACACACACTGATGTATTTACACGACCTATCAGAGCGGACATTAAGAAAAATAACAACATTTATAAGAACATACTGAGTTGGAAAATAAATCCTTCCTAAGATCTCAAATAAGTAGCCATGAGAATAAGAGTTTTATTGTTTCCAAATTGATGTTAAGTCCCAGAGACCTGATGCCCCCTTTTCTCTGGATCAGATTCCTAAGATGTTTTAGTACGCCATAAAACCTAGTGGTATAAAAGCCTTTTTGGTACTACAACTTTCACATAAGCTTCATTATGTCCTGGTCTACAGCCAGGTAACCCTTTTACCAAATATGAATTGTTCAATCAATTTTAAGTTTTCTAATCCAAAGGTTCAGAAGAAAAAGGCAGACGGAGACTCTACGTGTGCTGTTAAACTTCCTAAAACAAGGGTATCAGAGCGCTTATATTATGCTCACCTTTATATATTGAACTCTTGGCATAACATTGATATGCACATTTAAATATATCATAGTCTGTGAGCTGCCTGCATCCACCCCGTGTCCCAGAAGAGGTCCGATCATCAATATTGAAGGAATGATCCAGCAGAATTGGGAAAGAAAAGAAGTCACAGAGGCATCGACCATCAGAAAGACAGACAGATTTCAGACAGAAGGATTCAATCATTTCTAACATAAATATATACAATAATTTATTTTAACATAAACAGATGTTAACATTTCCACTGTATTGAAAATTTTTTTGTGAGATACAATTTGACATTTGTACTTGAGCTTTAACAATTTATCTTATTATATATATATATATATATATATATATATATATATATATATATATATATACATACACGTCAAGGTAGGAAGACAGCACTAGCCCCTGCTCTTATGCCCGTGACCATCCGGATAACCAGTCCAGATACAAAACATCCAAGTGGTGTAGGTCACAGCAAGAAGTATGCAGACTCCCAATTTCAAAAAGGCTGTGGTCTTTATTTAGGTAATCAGCAGTGCAACGTTTCGGCTATAGTGTAGCCTTTGTCAAGCATGAATACAGAGTGAATAAGGTGCATATATATAGATCTCAAAAAACATTCTGATTGGTACAACATCAGGTGCAAATGTTCACAATTAAACATAGTTACCACCCATAAAGTTTTTCATTGGTTAATAAAAACATGTGACCATATTGTCATGGTGATTGGCAAATAAACAAATGTGTAAAGTGATATAGGCATATATAAAGTGCATATTCTCACATTCCCTTAAAAGTGCTAGGCTCAGATGAAACTAACCAAAGCATGGATGCTGACCTGTATCCCCGATCCTGCAAAACAGCGTCTTATTGTGTACCAGCCTCTCTAGCATGTGGACTCTGTTTGTACACAAACCTATTGCGCCTGCATGTGTCCCTGTGCGCCACTCCTCCTTTGTTTGATTGGCTACATCCTGCCCTTACCCTTATCGATCTAGTTTTCACTACTGCGCATGCGCCGGATCTCTACGCAAGCGCATTACTATCAAGTTCCCCGTCCGTGCATGTCAATCATAGACCTCCGCTACAGACAACAGGGAAGTTGTGCGCAGGCGCGGGAGCCGACAGCCGAGGGCAGAGAATATTCATCCCCCTTCCGCAATCCCCGTGGCCGCGCACAGAACCTGATGTGTAAATACTAATAATAAACTGGGGAAGGTGTATGTGCATAAATATATAGTTTACTGTCACAACTATGCTTACATGAGGCTGGGGGACTAACAAGGCGCTGTTTGTACATCAACATCTACTACAAATATATTTTATTTGCATATAAGTTTATTAATATTTATCCACATACAAAACAGTAATTTAACACAGGGGATAGGTCAATGCATCCAGGAATCCATCATCTGAGCCATAAAGTGAAATAGTGCCAAGTATCTAAAAAAATAAATAGAAAAACAAAGTACCGTTATAAAATTGTAATAGTCCCAGTGAGCAGATACAGAACAGAAGAGAAAGAAGAAAAAGAAGGAAAAAAAGGGGGGAAAAAAGGGGGGTGGGAAATAAAAAGTATAAAAATAGGGCCTCCCTGCTTACAACTAAACCAAATAGATCCTCTAATAGGATCCCTTTTGTGAGTACATATAGTACTAAATGTCAAGAGATTGCGAAAATCATACGAAAAAAATGGGATTTAATAAGGAAGACCACTGATATACAAGATTTTCCAGTTATGGCCTATAGGAAGGGAAGGAGCTTCAAAGATAGACTTACTAAGTCAGATGTGGGGAGTATGAAATGCAAACAGAGCCAAACAGTATTGGCACCCCCTAGACCAGGTAACTTCCCATGTTTGGGATGTAGTCATTGCAATAGCATCTTGAAGGGAGATACCTTTAGCCACCCTCATACAGGTCAGCCAATTAGGATTAATGGAAGATACACTTGCCGCTCTAGTTTTGTCATCTACATGATACAGTGCCCTTGTGGCCTGTATTATGTGGGTGAGACTACTAATGAAATAAGAATTAGGCTGAACGGACATAAATCGTCCATTAGGATTCATAAAACTGACTTACCATTACCTAAACATTTTCTGGAAGCAGGGCACAATATAAGTCAACTTAGATTTAGGGTGATTGATCATGTGCCCCCGATGAGGTTGGGAGGTGACAGAGAAAAAGTATCAAGACAAAAAGAACTCAGATGGATTTACAGGTTGGGGACACTGCATCCGAGAGGGTTAAATGTAGATTTTAATCTGAAACCGTGCATGTAATTATGTATTTTGGACTACTTATTCTTCTTTTCTTTTCTTGTTTTGCTTACATTTTTTCCCCTTTTTTTTCTTCCCATGTTTGTTTCGTTTCTTCATTTTTTGTTCTCCATTTCTTTATTGTTTTGTTCCTTTTTTATTTCTTATTTTTTCTTTATTTCACTTTTTCTAATCATTATTTCCACCCTCTTTTTTTCTTTTTTTCTTCCTTCTCTTCCCCTCTCCTTCTTTTCTGTTCCCTTTTCCCTTTTCCTTCCCCCTCCCTCCTCCCCCTTTTCCCTCTCCCTTTTTTTCCCATTTTTCTCATTTTTGTCTCCACTTTTTTATCCACATTTTTTCCTTTTTTTGTTCCTCTTTTATGATTTTAGTACCATTTTTACAATTTTTATAATTTTTCTACTTTATTTTTTTACCCCCCTTTTTTTTCTTTCCTTTTTTCCCCTTTTTTCTCCATTTATCCTTCTTTTTTTCTTTTCTATTCTTTTTCTTCTTTCTCTTCTGTTCTGTACCTGCTCAGTGGGACTATTACAATTTTATAATGGTACTTTGTTTTTCTATTTATTTTTTTAGATACTTGGCACTATTTCACTTTACGGCTCAGATGATGGATTCCTGGATGCATTGACCTATCCCCTGTGTTAAATTACTGTTTTGTATGTGGATAAATATTAATAAACTTCTACTACAAATATATTTTATTTGCATATATGTTGATGTACAAACAGCGCCTTGTTAGTCCCCCAGCCTCATGTAAGCATAGTTGTGACAGTAAACTATATATTTATGCACATACACCTTCCCCAGTTTATTATTAGTATTTACACATCAGGTTCTGTGCGCGGCCGCGGGGATCGCGGATGGGGGATGAATATTCTCTGCCCTCGGCTGTCGGCTCCCGCGCCTGCGCACAACTTCCCTGTTGTCTGTAGCGGAGGGCTATGATTGACACGCACGGACGGGGAACTTGATAGTAATGCGCTTGCGTAGAGATCCGGCGCATGCGCAGTAGTGAAAACTAGATCGATAAGGGTAAGGGCAGGATGTAGCCAATCAAACAAAGGAGGAGTGGCGCACAGGGACACACGCAGGCGCAATAGGTTTGTGTACAAATGGAGTCCACATGCTAGAGAGGCTGGTACACAATAAGACGCTGTTTTGCAGGATCGGGGATACAGGTCAGCATCCATGCTTTGGTTAGTTTCATCTGAGCCTAGCACTTTTAAGGGAATGTGAGAATATGCACTTTATATATGCCTATATCACTTTACACATTTGTTTATTTGCCGATCACCATGACAATATGGTCACATGTTTTTATTAACCAATGAAAAACTTTATGGGTGGTAACTATGTTTAATTGTGAACATTTGCACCTGATGTTGTACCAATCAGAATGTTTTTTGAGAACTATATATAAATATATGCACCTTATTCACTCTGCATTCATGCTTGACAGAGGCTATACTATAGCCGAAACGTTGCACTGCTGCTGACCTAAATAAAGACCACAGCATTTTTGAAATTGGGAGTCTGCATACTTCTTGCTGTGACCTACACCACTGGTATATATATGCATGTGTATATATATATATATATATATGTGTGTGTGTTATGAAAATACTGTATGGATATATAGTTTAAAAAAGTGCAGACAGAGCCCCTTCTTCGACAATTTGGCTACATGGAATGGCCTCTTGGATACAATTTTTGATTTTCCCTGTGACTTGTCAGCTATGTGTACAAGCAGAGAAATTCATTAGAAAATAAATCCTTCTGTATCGAAACCAGAAACATAGAATAGGTCAGCAGATAAGAACCATTCGACCCATCAAGTCTGCCCAATATTTTGAATACTATTAATAGTCCCTGGCCCTATCATATATAAAGCATAGCCTTATGCCTATCCCATGCATGCTTAAACTCTTAGGCTAGGTTCAGACTACGGAATCTCCGGGCAGAAAATTTCCGCCCGGACACTGCAGTCTCCAATAGACTGCAATGTGTTCCGCGCGGATTTCCACCTGAAGAAAGAGCAACACCTTTCTTCAGGCGGAAATTTCCAAGCGAATTTTCCGTTCACAAATTTCGCTTCACAAATTCCGAAGTGTGAATTTGTGAACGGAAAACCATTCACTACACTATACATTTTAGCAAGCGGAATTTCTGCCTGCAATTTCAAAGCGGAATTGCAGGTGGAAATTCCGTAGTCTGAACCTAGCCTTACTGTATTGGCAGTTACTAATTTGGCAGGAAGGCTATTCCATGCATCCACTACTCTATCAGTAAAGTAAAACACATCTTTATAAATTAAGGTTGGATCAAGTAAGGCCAACAGTGTCAAGTAAGGCCCTTTTCACACCACATTTTGTTGATGTTCAGCAAAAGTATAGATTGGGGTCAGTGGCGTTGGGACCCGGGTGCAGGGGTGACACCAACCTAATGGGGTGACACCAAGACGCTCCGCAGCACCCCCCTCCCCAGCTACACAGACACCCCCCCCATCTGTGCCCGACCGGCCTCCCATCCGTCAGCACCCCCCCCTGCGCTGTGTGTGCGGTGCGCCCGTCCGCCAGCAACCCCCCTCTTTCACCTTCACTGTGCGCCCGTCCGTCATCACACCCCCCCTCACCTTCACCAGCTCTGTGCCCGTCCTCCGCTCCCACGTCTGCGCCGGCCTGACGTCACACCGCATGGCCGCGCAGGAGGACGTGAGTTACGTCACTCGCATGGCGCCCGGTGAGAAGGAGCGCTGCGCTAGATGGGTGAGTGTGTGTGTGTCTGTCTCTCTGTCTGTCTGTCTCTATCTATGCTTGTGTGTGTGAGACTCTGTGTGTGTCTGTCTCTCTGACTGTGTGTGTGTGTGTGTTTGTCTCCCTGTGTTGTTTTATTTTTTTGTGTGTGTGTGTGTGTGGGGGGGGGGGGGGGTGTATAACCAGCGATCTATTGTGGGGAGACTTTGACCCATTGTGGGGAACCTGCGGCCTAATGTGGGGAAACTACTACCAGATGTGCGGAGTCTATGCTACCTAATGTGGGGAGTCTATGCTACCTAATATGGGGAATCTGTGCTACCTTATATGGGGAGTCTATGCTACCTAATGTGGGGAGCCTATGCTACCTTATGTGGGGAGTCTATGCTACCTTATGTGGGGAGTCTCTGCTACCTAATGTGGGGAAATTGCTACCTAATGTGGGGTAACTGGTACATACCTAATGTGGGGGAACTGGTACCAAATGTGGGGAATCTATGCTGCCTAATGTGGGGAAACTGCGACCTACCTAATGTGGGGGCACTGCTGCCTACCTAATGCTCCCCCCTGGCAGTAGCACCCTCATCATTCACCAGCAACACCCCCCCCCCAGCAGCACCTCCATCAGCAGATCCTGATGGTGGATGATGGAGGTGCTCCTGCCAGGAGGATGATCCTTCGGATGGATAATGGGGGTGATACTGCCAGGGGGGATGGCCAGTAGCACCCTCATCATCCTCCAGCAACACCCACCCAGTAGTAGCACCCCCATCATCCACTAGCAACACCACCAATACCCCCCTCCCGTGGTAATAGCATCAGCTAATGGATGTTGAGGGGTGTTACTGCAGTTGTGGTATTATATTCAGAGGGTGCACTGTATGGCAACGTTATATTCAGAGGGCGCAGTTTGTGATAGTATTATATTCAGAGGGCGCAGTTTGTGGTAGTATTATTAGAGATGAGTGAACTTACAGTAAATTCGATTCGTCACGAACTTCTCAGCTTGGCAGTTGATGACTTATCCTGCGTAAATTAGTTCAGCTTTCAGGTGCTCCGGTGGGCTGAAAAAGGTGGATACATTCCTAGGAAAGAGTCTTCTAGGACTGTATCCACCTTTTCCAGCCCACGGGAGCACCTGAAAGCTGAACTGATTTATGCAGGAAAAGTCATCAACTGCCGAGCAGAGAAGTTTGTGATGAGTTGAATTTACTGTAAGTTCGCTCATCTCTAAATATTATATTCAGAGGGTACAGTATGTGGCGGTATTATATTCAGGGGTACAGTATGTGGCAGATTTATATTCAGAGGGTACAGTATGTGGCAGATTTATATTCAGAGGGTACAGTATGTGGCAGATTTATATTCAGAGGGCGCAGTTTGTGGTAGTATTATATTCAGAGGGCGCAGTTTGTGGTAGTATTATATTCAGAGGGTACAGTATGTGGTAGTATTATATTCAGTGGGTACAGTATGTGGCAGATTTATATTCAGAGGGTACAGTATGTGTTGGTATTATATTCAAAATGTACAGTGTGTGGTAGTATATTCAGTGGGTATGGTGTATGGAAGGTTTATAATCAAAGAGTATATTGTATAGTAGTATTATATTTAGAGGATACAGTGTCTGGTTTATAATAATAATTATTTTCATATAGAGGATGAGAATCCGCTGACATAGTGAGGAGACGTCTGGGCGTCACATTCTGCAGAGAGAAGTTTTAGCTGGAACAAGTCCTGGCGGTATGTACCATCTGAATTAGATAAGGGAAGACTATATAGAAGACGTCACCTGTAATCACTGATATCATTGTGTATTCCCCTCACTATAGAGAAGACGTCACCTGTAGTCACTGATATCATTGTACATTCTCCTCTCTATAGAGAAGACGTCACCTGTAGTCACTGATATCATTGTGTATTCTCCTCACAATAGAGAAGACGTCACCTGTAGTCACTGATATCATTGTGTATTCTCCTCACTATAGAGAAGACGTCACCTGTAATCACTGATATCATCTTGTATTCTCCTCACTATAGAGAAGACATAACCTGTAGTCACTGATATCATTGTGTATTCTCCTCACTATAGAGAAGACGTCACCTGTAGTCACTGATATCATTGTGTATTCCCCTGACAATAGAGAAGACGTCACCTGTAGTCACTGATATCATTGTGTATTCTCCTCACTATAGAGAAGACGTCACCTGTAATCACTGATATCATCTTGTATTCTCCTCACTATAGAGAAGACATAACCTGTAGTCACTGATATCATTGTGTATTTTCCTCACTATAGAGAAGACGTCACCTGTAGTCACTGATATCATTGTGTATTCCCCTCACAATAGAGAAGACGTCACCTGTAGTCACTGATATCATTGTGTATTCTCCTCACAATAGAGAAGACGTCACCTGTAGTCACTGATATCATTGTGTATTCTCCTCACTATAGAGAAGACGTCACCTGTAATCACTGATATCATTGTGTATTCTCCTCAGTATAGAGAAGACATAACCTGTAGTCACTGATATCATTGTGTATTCTCCTCACTATAGAGAAGACGTCACCTGTAGTCACTAATATCATTGTGTATTCCCCTCACTATAGAGAAGACGTCACCTGTAGTCACTGATATCATTGTACATTCTCCTCTCTATGTCCTATCAGAGCTGTAGTCACTTGTCAGTTCTACAGTTAGGTCAGTGAAACTACAACTCCCAGCATAACCTCACCACTGCTCAAAGGGGTACTCTACTGGAAAACATTTTTTTTAATCAGCTGGTGCTACAAAGTTAAACAGATTTGTAAATTACTTCTATTTAAAAATCTTAATCCTTCCAGTACTTATTAGCTGCTGTATAAGCGATTCACAGGAAGTTATTTTCTTTTTTAATTTCTTTTCTGTCTGACCACAGTGCTCTGTGCTGACACCTCTGGACAGTTCCTGACATGGACAGTTCCTGACATGGACAGAGGTGTCAGCAAATAGCACTGTGGTCAGACTTATAAGCTGGTGTATGCTCCACAGGAAGTTGTGTATTGGAAAGAACTACACAACTTCCTGTGGAGCATACACCAGCTTATAAGTACTGTAAGTATTAAGATTTTAAATAGAAGTCATTTAAAAATCTGTTTAACTTTCTGGCACCAGTTCATATAAAAGTAAATGTTTTCCAGTGGAGTACCCCTTTAAGTAATTCTGGGAGCTGTATATTTCAATGGTGAAAACTTCTTTAACACTTTCCCATTCTGTGGCAACTGGTATATCTGATTATTATACTGGAATTTCTCACAATGCGCTACAACAGTGGTGTCTGTCACAACAGGCTAAAAACTTACTGGGGAGAGGGGGTACGTATGGGGGTGACACCATTTTCTACCGCACCGGGTGACACCAACTCTAGCAACGCCACTGATTGGGGTACTCCACAATGAATATCTCTGCAGTATAGCTATGCTTTTTTTGTGGCATCCATTATACAAAGGCCCAGATTTATCACTTTGTTTGAGGCCAGATACTGTCTGTTTTCCATTGCAACCAATCACGAGCTCTGATAAAAGGAAAGCCGATTGGTAAGTCTAGGCCTAGACTCCAATTTATGGGAAAACACACACACACACACACACACACACACACACACACACATATATATATATATATATATATATATATATATATATAAAATTTATTTTACAGGAATCTGCTCCATTCCAATGGAAACCACCTGGAGGTCAAAAAAGGTGTCATTTTTTTTTTATAAGGTGATTGGGTCAGTGACTAGGTTTGCCTTGTGTGTTGGGAGATTTCCTCATGCATACAGCAAACAGATACTACAGATGTATTTATAAAGTGCCTAACTTAAAATGTCCTTGTCATTTGAAAAAAAGTTTTGATCATTTGAGATCTGGGTGTTCGGACCCCCTCAGATCTCTAGAACGATCCAGGAGAAGCGTGCAGCTAAGCACTTCCCCAGTTTGCGGCTTTCTGCATTTCGCTACAGGCAAGGGGCTCCATAGATTTACTTTAGAATCTGTCCTTACTCTTACTGAAAGGTTGGGGGAACGAGAGAGAAGCACTTAGCGTACCCCCCCCTGATTGTGTTCAGAATAGTTGTGGTCTGGCCCTACATACATTACCAGTGACATATCCTAACATATCAATGACTTGCCAGAGGTTTATTGTAGAATGCATTATTTCTTTTATAACATCTCAATGATCAATAATGCATTTGTAAGCTTGATTCACTATGACTTTCAGTTTGTATTAAAAATATTTGCATTCTTCATAGCTATAGCCATTTAGAGCACTGTTTCTACACTAACACAGGTGGGGGTTCTTTAATGTAAGAGCAGTGAGATTATGGAACTCTCTGCCAGAGGAAGTGATCATTGTGAACTCAATTAAAAGGGGCCTGGACATATTTCTGGAGAGCAATAACATTACCGGTTATGGATAGTAGATTCATAGAAACAAACTGTGATCCAGGGATTTGGCCTATTTGGAGTCATGAAGGAACCGCCCCCCCTCCCCCTCCAATGCAAGTGGCATCAGCCTCATAAGGATTTTTTGCCTTCCTTTGGATCAATACAGTATGGACCAAAAAGGGGTATAGGTTAAACGTGAAAGACTCTTATCTGTATTAACACTTATGAACTATGTAGGCTTCTGAAATTGTTATTCTTCCAAGACTAAGGTGGATATTACCAGTTCAGTCAAATTATCATGAAAATATAAGTTGTCTGTTAAGGAATATGCTATTAATTATTATGCAATTTTCTATTTGTGTGCTGGATTGTTGCAGCGATGATGGTCAGTGTACTGCACCTATTCAGCTGACACTAGGTTAGACAACAGAAGAGAAAGCATGTGCTTTGTGTCCCAGAGTGGTCTATTTTCCCCCATCCAGATGTTTCCATTGGTTGACTTCCAGTTGTAACATATGGATAAGTAATGGGAAACGAACAAGTGTAATCTGTTCTAGGAATGGGTAGCTGCATTATTCATCTGCACCACATTTACATAACAGCTATACAATGTGTGTCTTCTGTTGAGTGAACCAGTACTCACTGAACATAAATAATTGAGGTTTCATCTGCTCCAGCACATGTTTCAGCGTCAGGTTCTCTTTACTTTCTAAATCTGTCTTATTGACAAAAAACTATGCTATAAATGTATGTTGTAGAGGTACAGGTCCTACAAGGAGACCAAATTTGGTATAGGTATATTTGTTTTGTTGGTACATTTCTACATAATTTTGATAACTTCTAATTCCCCCTCCTGTGGTGTCTAACATCTATGTGTATGTAACACATCTGGATATATGAGAAATATCTGGCTTATGGGTTCTTTAATAACCTTTCCTATTCAATTTCATGAATATTGGCTGGGCTATCATTAAATATGGGTCTGTCTTTGTAGCTAATGGCCGGTCATCTGTGGGTACCTACCATCCAGGGACCCTGTGCCTACTTAAGTTTAATCTGGGCGCCCTACCTACAGATGATCGTGTCTTGACATGAAGACAGACCTTTCACGGCTCAGCGATCACCTCAAGAGCCTTGGTTTAATCTCTGGACAATGTTCCTCCATGTTTTACTAAGTCTTTACCCAGTGAAGTAATTCAGCACAAGTCACTAAAGAGTTAATATATCTGTTCGGCGTTCAGTGCTGTCAGCGTACCATTACCACTCCCTCTGCTACGTCACAGAGGGCGCGGCCGGCTGACGTATGCACCAGCCAACAGGATATGACGTCAGACGCCGGCTCTGCTGGTGTCAGCACGCGGTAGCTGTACTATGCACTAACAGCTCCCTGCCACTGCGGGTGTCGCGCTGCCCCGGATAAGCCGCGAATAACAGGGATAATCGTAAGTAGCCGCCTGCGGCCCCATGTTTGCTTTGCAGGTCTGATATTCCAAAGGGCAATAGAGTGATACCTATATTGTATGCTGTTCTCTCTAGGTGCCGGGATCTGGTAGCTATCATGCATTGCATGTGTACACATTAATCATGCAATATGGATATATGTCTGAGGCTGTATTTTCCTTCTCTTTTTCTTTACAGGAGACCGGACATACATTGTTACCCTGTGGTGCTAACTAGCACCAGTAAAGTGCTTATTGATTATATTTCATGGCGGGGTCATTTTTGTCATAATAAGTACTGATTTGATCTGAGCTTAATCTCAATTATAATATTCATAGCTAAGATTGCGTAAGCCTCCCCTGATGATACCTTTAACTTAGGTTGAAATGCGTTGGGAGCAAGTCACATCCTATGCTGCGTAATTTATACGTTTAGTACAGGAGGGCTATGTCAATTTAATTTTCTTTTATCTTCACTATAGCACGAATACTTTTGGTGATTTTTATGAATATCATTAAAGGTTATATTTTAATACACGCAGTTCCCCACCATATTGGTTATGTAAATATGATTTGATATTATTGACAAAAAAACATAATTCACTGTGCTCTTCCTAGCTGGTAGATTTTTGACAAGCGGAGGACATTGTCATGTGTGTTGTGCAATATGTAAAGAAATGAATTATTGACACAGGTTAACAAATACTTTTGGGTATATTCACATGTGACAGATTTGTTACAAAAAAATTTCAACTGTTCTATACATATGATTGAGACTTGCAGAGATTTATGCACATGCTCCTGCAACAGCCCCATTTAGAATTATGGCATCAATTTGCAGTAGGAAATATTTCTACAAATAATCTGCCATAAGTGAACATGCCCCAACATCAATGTGAAAACCTCTTTTTTACCTCCTTCCCCTAAGAGCCGAGACACTTTATTTTCCCATGTACAGAGCCATATGAGGGATTGTTTTTTGCGTAACCAATACTGTATACTATATGTATTGGTATAATATGCTGCACAAAAAATATTTAAGAAAATTGAGAGTAAAAAAACAGCAAGTTTGTTTATTTGGGCGGTTTCTTCCAAATAAACAGGACTGGATGTGAATTGGACATTTTATTTTGCAGAACATTTATATGCTTTAAAAAATTGCCCTGTTCAAACCCATTTAAAGGGGTACTCCGGTGAAAACCTTTTTTCTTTTAAATCTGGTGCCAGAAAGTTAAACATATTTGTAAATTACTTCTATTAAAAAATCTTTATCCTTCCTGTACTTATTAGCTGCTGAATACTACAGAGGAAATTCTTTTCTTTTTGGAATGCTCTCTGATGACATCACAAGCACAGTTCTCTCTGCTGACATTATTATAATAATAATAACAGTTTATTTATTGTTGTCCTTAGTGGGATTTGAACCCAAGTCCCCAGCACTGCAAGGCAGCACTGCTAACCACTGAGCCACCATGCTCCCCTTAGCATACATCTGCTATGCATGGTTGCTAAAATGGACAGAGATGTCAGCAGAGAGCACTGTGCTCGTGATGTCATCAGTGTTCCAAAAAGAAAGGAATTTCCTCTGTAGCATTCAGCAGCTAATAAGTACTGGGAGGATTAAGATTTTTTAATAGAAGTAATTTACAAATATGCTTAACTTTCTGCCACCAGTTGATTTAAAAGAAAAGTACCCCTTTAACTTCTTTTTATTTTTTTTCCGCCTTTGGAGCTGTTTTGCGCAGTAATGTGTGGTTCTTATCTGTACCAATTTGGTGTATATTGGACTTTTTGATAACTTATTATTCCATTTTTTTCTGGTATGTGATGTGACCAAGAAAATGCAATTCTGGCAACTGGTCATTTTATTTATGCCATTCACCATGCGTGATCTATAATGTTTTTTTTTTAAGCCCTAGAGGATGCAGGGCCCTCTGCGCCCTGGCTGTCTGGATGTACAAGTATATCCTGAGTCCTGTCCCGGCTATAAAGCAAGCACAGAAGGTGCTCTTGGTTCATAGATCAATGTGTAGAAGCTGGGGACCGGATATCAGCAATCAGGCTGATGCCTGCCATTATCACTTCAGATGCCATGATCAATACTTATCATAGCATCTGAGGTATAAGGACAAAGACTCATCGGATCACCTGTGGAGCAATTGCGGGGGTCAGATTAGTAGAGATGTTGGTCAAAGTTCCTCTTACCTGCTCCTGCAATCTTCTCCTCCAGTCTGCCTTCTGGCAGACTAGAAAAGTAGATTGCAGATAACACTGATCAGTGCTATGCCTATGCATTGCACTAATCAGTATTAGCAATCAAAAGATTGCAATAAATAGTGAATAAAAGTGAATACGCTACTCCTCCAAAAAATGTAATTCCCCTCTTTTCAAATTTAACAAATAAAAAATGTAAAAAAAGTAAATAAACAAACATATTTGGTATTGCTACGTGCCAAAATGTCAAAACTATCAAACTATAAGATTAATGTATGGTGAAATGTTTAAAAACAAAAATTCTGATTTTCGCATCACATCCCAGAAAAAATGGAATAAAAATTATCAAAAAGTCAACATGAAAGTTTTACCAATAAAATCACAGTGTAAAAACCTAACCCACCACCAATCCCCCTTCCCGAAAGTTTTAAATTTGCGGTTAACTTTTCAATTTCCCACCATAAATAATAATTATTTGGTTGCGCCATACATTTTATTGTAAAATAAAAGGTTTCATTACAACGTACAATTGGACGCATAAAAAACAAGCCCACAAATGGCTCAATGAAGGCGAGAAAGAACAAAAGGAAAACACAAAAATTTTAATTTCCTGTGTCCTTGAGGCCAAAACGAGCAGTATCTTTAAGGGCACAATAAGTCAGACAATTCCTCACATGCTCATACCTAATATGTTTTTTTTTGGGTTTGGAAAAAGGGGATGATTTTAAAATTTAAGTCTGGAAGGGGTTCAGTTATATAAAAAAAAATGTTTTCATTTATTTTTCTGCATTGATCCATTACATCTGAACACACTTCTATTAATATAGCCTGACATAGGCTCTTATAATAGAGTCCTGGCAGTCACGTAGGCATAGTAGAGGCCTCGGGCCACCATGACAATGGATTGCTTTAGTGCGATCCTGAAGCAGGTAGGTGATCTGAACCACTGAAGCAACAATTACAGGAAAAATAGCTGTTTAAGCTTTGAAAGCATCTACATTTGATATGGATTTTATCAATGACCTAGTAAATATCTGACCCCCCGTCCTAATTTGTTATAGAATGTATACACCAAAGTAAGTCAAACTGAGTCATTTTCAGTTTCAAATACTTCATACTTCTAGCTTTATTTGGCAGTCATCCAGCTTATATAACCATTGCAATTAACATAAGTTCCCGCCCTCACTAGGGAGGTGTTTTTAGCCTTGGCATACCAGATGCATACCATATAAGGTACTTTCTCTGTCTCAGATATTTAAGAAGGTTTTTCAGGCATTGGCCAGGACAGGAAATTCCTTACTCCGTGGGATGGGAGAGAGCAAGGAGCAGAGTAGCGTGGGGGATGGGGCTTTGTCAAATAGTCTTTTTATGCTGTATATATATATATATATATATATATATATATATATATAGTGATAAGGTGATCCAATCCGGGATGGCTATTACTGGGACTGACCAAGTGAAGGGTGGGGGTCATTCCCCACAATCCAGGCCGCCTTTTGTTGCCCTTAAAGGCAGCTTGTTTCACCATCTGAGGGGGATTTGCTAGTTGCAGTTCACACTGCCAGAGAGCTGAATGTGGAGTTCTTCCCTGTGTTTGCTCCAAGGTTGGAAGCTGGTGAACAGTCTACCTGGAGGCCTGGAAAAGACTTGCTTGATGCCGCATGGCATGGACTCAGGGGTGAACAAACACCTAAGGAATACAGGTGGACTTTTGTTACGTTTCCCTGGGTTCTGCATTTAAAGACTGTTTGCTGTGTGCCAAGTGTGAATAAAACACTGAACTTTGACTTGAAAAGTACTGTTTCCTTGCCTCTATACTGCAACCACACCTATTTACAAGAGCGAGTCCTCAAAATATATGTGTGTGTATATATAGATATATACATCCATTACAATCCCCCTTAAAATGATAATTTCCATCATCCTAACTTATCTACTCCAATGTGTCTTCTCAAACATTTCACTATACTTTAGACGACCCATGGCTTGTTCATGGATCCCCTTAGCCTCAGGCTTTACACAAAGGGAGTCAGATGCTGTCCCTATGGTTCACTGGTTTTATAGATAGTATTGAAGCTCTGTAATGGGGTATAGGCCTCATCTGTAGTCTCGAAGTCCAAATTCATCATCACTGGCGTTGCATTCTCGACAGCCTTCTCACACAATTTCTTTAGGCAAGGCAAAACACAACACACAACAAAAGCAAGGATTATCAGTATGGTTATTCCTATTTGAGCCAAAGTCTTTTTCCACCCTCCCATGCAATCAAAGTATTGATCCCAAGGGTCTGAGATTCCAGTTCTACTGATAGGTCTTCTTGTTTCTTTATGGCTATGGTTATTTTACCATTGGGTCCTGTATTGGCAATACATTAAGATATATGGGCAACAGGTCTCCCCAAACATTGTACATATACCCCCCCCCCCCTTTTTCCCGCTAACACCATATCTACTGCCGTACCATTTTGTAATGTCATAGTGGATGTGGCATTTAGTTGTTCGGCCTGACCTTTAAATTTTTTCCTCATCACCTTCTAAAAATCATAACGCTTTCAATTTTGCACATAAAATTCCATATGATATTTTTTGCGCCACCAATTCTACTTTGCAGTGACAGTCATTTTACCAAAAAATCCAAGACGAAACGGAAAAAAAATTCATTGTGCGACAAAATTGAAGAAAAATTTCATTTTGTAAATTTTGGGGCTTCCGTTTCTACGCAGTGCATCTTTCGGTAAAAATGACACCTTATCTTTAGTCTGTAGGTCCATACGGTTAAAATGATACCCTACTTTTATAGGTTTGATTTTGTTGTACTTCTGAAAAAAATCATAACTACATGCAGGAAAATTTATACGTTTAAAATTGTCATCTTCTGACCCCTATAACTTTTTAATTTGTCCGCGTACAGGCCGGTATGAGGGCTCATTTTTTGCGCTGTGTTCTGAAGTTTTTATCGGTACAATTTTTGCATTGATCTGACTTTTTGATCGCCTTTTATTCATTTTTATGATATTAAAAGTGACCAAAAATACGCTATTTTTGACTTTGGAATTTTTTTGCGCGTACGCCATTGACCGTGCGGTTTAACAATATATTTTTATAGTTTGGACATTTATGCATGCGGCAATACCATATATGTTTATTTTTATTTACACTTTTTTTATGGGAAAAGGGGGGTGATTTAAACTTTTATTAGGGAAGGGGTTAAAAGACCTTTATTAACTTTTTTTTTTGCAGTGTTATAGCTCCCATAGGGGGCTATAACACTGAACACACTGATCTTTTACCCTTATCCCTGCAAAGACAAAGCTTTGCATGGATCAGCGTAATAGGGGCTCGATTGCTCAAGCCTGTAGCTCAGGCTTTGAGCAATCAAACACAGATCGGACGCGGCGGAGCAAGGTAAGGGGGCCGATCAGCTCGACTGAGCTGCCCCGAAGTTTTTACTTTTGTTTTCGACGCGGCGATCAACTATCTGTGCTGCGTGCTATTAGCCCAGGGTCACGGCCATCAATAGCAGCCGGGACCGACCCGGTGTGATCAGCGTGACCCCGTTTTAAACACCGGGACCAGGGGCAGGGTGTACAGGTACGCCCAGCGTCCTTAAGAGGGTAAAGCGCATCCACTGAGAAATGTATGAATCTCTGCTGGTTATAATAGATAGAATTAATCCAGTCTACATTCTTGTTTATGGAAAACTGGGGGATTATAGACTCAAGTCCGGCTTTTACTTGATCATTAACTTTAAATTCATTTGGGACCCCCTTGGGACTCCTATAGCATCAATATACACCTGGTGGTCAAGGCTCCCAGCAGGGGCTGCACATTTACTTCTAGAATGTGGTTTGGGTTCCTTTGTAGGTTCGGTAGTGAAAATGTGTATGGGCAGAAGAGTCTTGGCTAATGTGCATTCTCCAGTCACATCCCTTCTATCGGGTTCTGAGCTTCATATCCCTAAGTATCCCATACCTTAAAGGGGTACTTAGCACCCCAGTTAAAATCAGTACCCGGAGCATGTTAGCTCCGGGTCTGATTACCGGCGACCACGGGGCTGGCGGCGTGTGACTTCATGCCTCCGCCCCTCATTGCAAGCCTATGGGAGGGGGGCTTGACCGCCGCTGCCCCATTGCCTCCCCATCCCTGTTTTATAATTACCTGTTCCCGGGGTCCGCACTACTTCTGGCTCCTGCGGCGTCCTGTGTTACTCTGTGCTGCGCAATGACGAGTGACGTCCTCAATGCGACGTCCCCGTCAGTTCACACAGTGACAGCTTAGGAGAACGCTGCAGGAGACAGAAGTAGCACGGATCCCGGTCCCCGGGAACAGGTAATTCTAAAACCGGGCAATGGGGCAGCGCCGGTGGCGGTCTCTGGCCGGGTGGTGCAGTGGAGGGATACGGTGCGTTTGGGGGGGGGGGGGTTGGGGGGATCTGGCAGTCGCGGCGGTGGACTCAGGAGGACCCCAGGATAGGCAAGGGGAGAGAAGCGAGTGGTGGCGGTCTCTGGCACCGCAAAAACTGTTGTAGTTCATTGATTTAAAGCCCCCGATTTAAATCAATGATCTGCAGCGGTGTCGCCGGGGGGAGATAAATAGCCGATAACTTATACAGATATTCTGGCATAAGTTATTGGCCGATAGTATCTG
The DNA here is from genome assembly GCF_029499605.1 of Hyla sarda. Classification (NCBI taxonomy): domain Eukaryota; kingdom Metazoa; phylum Chordata; class Amphibia; order Anura; family Hylidae; genus Hyla; species Hyla sarda. The sequence goes on along the minus strand of NC_079193.1, from coordinate 109,927,267 downwards.
TATCGGCCCTAAAAAGTCGATATCGGTCGATACCAACTTTGAGCACATGAATTACAAACTACAGATTCTACATTTGATTGGTTTGCCCAAGGATTCAAGAAAACCTTTACTTCAATAGGCCCATACTTGTGGGCGGTAGTAAAAGTTTACCCATACTCATTATGTCTTACCTTCAGATATTCAGATATCTTACACATCTCAGTGAATATCTTCAACTCTGAACCAACTTTCTGAACCAACAGCTCAGATCGAGTGGTTTATTGAAGTAGAACTTCATTCTGCGTGTGGTCACCATATATCCTCCCTCAGCATCAACCATGGATTCTCTGATATCCTATAATGGCTCTGGAATGTTTAACCTCATAAGTTCAAAACAATCAATCATAATCTGAGAGAGGCAAAGCTACCAAAGAACGGTCTTTTTCAGCATCTTCATGTTACACTTAGATTATAAAGTTATCTACTCAAAATTGATGTTATTCAAATAAATGCAATGTAGAATGTATAGGTATATCACATTGGGTATACATGTAGAATGAACATACTCAAGTTCAAACAGTAGAGAGATTTTCTTCAAGTCTAATGTGACTTTGTGTTTCAGTAGACCAAGGCTGTCATTCTCCCTATAAGCTCCACCTTTCTCCTCCCACTCCTCTACGTCACTGGCTTTTTGTTTTCCCTCAGCTTAGCTCAGTCATCAATAACACTTGAATGTCTAGTAACTGACTGGATTCCTGTATCACTTTACAAGGAGACATATAATACACATGTAACAATACTGACATGAAAAAATACTCAATGTACAACACACAGGACCCAACACACATTCTCACCAAAAATGTAAAATGTTTTTTTTTACCGAGCTCTTTCAAAAATTGGGGAAAAAAAATCACCTTCAATGCGTATTGTTTATAATCCAATAAACCATTAGCTGAATTTAAATGCTTAGGTAATACAAAATTATACTATCAATTAAATATTGATCACTTTTTTATATCCACTTTTATTTTATATTTCTTGGCAAACTTCTTCTCTTGTTACCCCTATAATATAATCAGAAAATTAATCGCATTTCCTGATACACTTCATTTTTGGCATCCATCCTGCGCAACTGTGCAAACAAAACTTATCAAGAAATTAATTAAATATCAACAAATAGGTTCAATTAATACCACATGGATTTTCTTTTGTTCTTTACAAATCTCTAAAAGATCCATTACAACACAAACCGCTTCACATGGAATATAACCAGGGAATGTTTTCTATGTATTCCTGATTCATTAAAACATATCACACATATAAAGTATGTTGTATATGTTGTATATCATAAGAACCATCCTATGAACGTCATCATGTAACTACATACACAAAATCAAAGTAACAATCATGTATCACACAGCTTTCCTAGAGACCTACCAAGCCCTCTGCATTCCATAACACTAAACACTCCTCATCATCATCTTCTCTTTTTCCCTCACCATTGAAAACAGTTATCTCCATTCATACATCTGGAAATTATCCTCTCAACCCTGAAACAAAGGCTCTCTTCATTCAATATAAAATATATCTCTTATTCAACATCCTATCAACAGGCTACCAAAATGTATGTCTGTACATCAGTGTTAATTAAATACCTAATTATTTTTATTATACTGTTAGCCAACAAGAACTTTGACTTAAATGGGCACTGTCAGATACAAAAACTTGTGATATGTCGTAAAGCATGCAAAACCAATAGGTTTTGCAATTGCTTTTATTAGAAAATTTCCAGTATTTCATACTAAAAAAGCCAGTCAACAACTGCCCCCCCCCTGCCTGCTTGGACACATACTAGTCCTTCTGTATCCATGCATCTTCACCTATGTCATGGACTCACTTCCTTGATTGACAGCTGTGAGTGCAGGGCTCACAGTTAGAGGAAAAATCCTCCCACTGTCAGCTTGTGTCCCGCTACTGTCAGTGAGGACAAGCTGGGAGTTGAAGTTTTGCTAATGCTAGGGGAGATGTGAACAGACAGCATACTGAGGGAGGGGGCGGAGACCTGCACAGTGAGGACACACCCCCTCCCTTTGAGAAGAATTCAGACTAGTGAGCTAAATTAAAAATGTAATAAAAAAAAATAAAGGTGCTAGACACATAAAAATTAGATGTACATGATCAGGATTAGGTATTAAGTGCTATATTAAAAAAATGTTTTTTGTCGGATCTGACTGGCATGCTTTAAATATACCCATTCAGATGACTACAATATAACTAAATCAAATCATAATTGCTCTCAAGAATCACACTGCTGTATATGAATACTTTTGCCCATCAACCATCAGTATATTCCAAACTTTCAACTGCCTTAAAGGAAAACTGTCAGATATTTTCTCCCGCACTATCGACAGGTACTGCTTGATAGTGCGGGAGATGCTGATTCCAAGCCCTACCTTGCCCGGATCCGCCCGGCCGTTTTCCCGCAATTGTAGTTTTCTTATATGTGGAAAACTGTCTTTAATTGGCATGGGCAGGGCTTCTGTAGCTTAACTGGCACTGATGTCAGCGCCGCTTATGAATATTCATCCCCCCTCCCTCCAGTTCTCCCTCTCTTCCCCTCTTCTAACTGGAGGGAGGGGGATGAATATGCATAAGCGAATGGGCGGTGCTGACGTCAGTGCCAGTTAACCTCCAGAAGCCCCGCCCGTGCCAGTTGCAGCAATTCGGGCAAGGTAGGGCTCGTTGGAATCAGCGTCTCCGGTACTATCCATCAGTACCTGTGGGAGAAAATATCTGACAGTTTTCCTTTAACCCCTTAAGGACGGAGCCCATTTTCACCTCTAGGACGAAGCCCTTTTTTGCAAATCTGACCACTGTCACTTTAAACATTAATAACTCTGGAATGCTTTTAGTTATCATTCTGATTCTGAGATTGTTTTTTCGTGATATATTCTACTTTAACATAGTGGTAAATTTTTGTGGTATCTTGCATCCTTTCTTGGTGAAAAATCCCAAAATTTGATGAAAAAATTAAAACATTTGCATTTTTCTAACTTTGAAGCTCTCTGCTTGTAAGGAAAATGGATATTCCCCAAAAAATTTTTGGGGATTCACATATACAATATGTCTACTTTATGTTTGCATCATAAAATTGACAAGTTTTTACTTTTGGAAGACACCAGAGGGCTTCAAAGTTCAGCAGCAATTTTCCAATTTTTCACAAAATTTTCAAACTCGCAATTTTTCAGGGACCAGTTCAGGTTTGAAGTGGATTTGAAGGGTCTTCATATTAGAAATACCCCATAAATGACCCCATTATAAAAACTGCACCCCCCAAAGTATTCAAAATGACTTTCAGTAAATGTTTTAACCCTTTAGGTGTTTCACAGGAAAAGCAGCAAAGTGAAAGAGAAAATTCAAAATCTTCATTTTTTACACTCGCATGTTCTTGTAGACCCAATTTTTGAATTTTTACAAGGGGTAAAAGGAGAAAATGTATACTTATATTTGTAGCCCAATTTCTCTCGAGTAAGCACATACCTCATATGTCTATGTAAAGTGTTCGGCGGGCGCAGTAGAGGGCTCAGAAGCGAAGGAGTGAAAAGGGGATTTTAGAGAGTACGTTTTTCTGAAATGGTTTTTGGGGGGCATGTCACCTTTAGGAAGCCCCTATGGTGCCAGAACAGCAAAAAAAACACATGGCATACCATTTTGGAAACTAGAGCCCTTGAGGAACATAACAAGGAATAAAGTGAGCCTTAATACCCCACAGGTGTTTCACGACTTTTGCATATGTAAAAAAAAAAAAAAAATTTCACTAAAATGTTGGTTTTCCCCCAAATTTCACATTTTTTAAATGGTTAATACCAGAAAAGATCCCCCAAAATTTGTAACCCCATCTCTTCTGAGTATGGAGGTACCCCATAAGTGGACTTGAAGTGCACTGCGGACAAACTACAATGCTCAGAAGAGAAGGAGTCATATTTGGCTTTTTGAGAGCAAATTTTGCTCGGGGGGCATGTTGCATTTAGGAAGCCCCTATGGTGCCAGAACAGCAAAATAACCCCCACATGGCATACCATTTTGGAAACTAGACCCCTCACAGAATGTAATGAGGGGTACAGTGAGCATTTACCCCCTACTGGTGTCTGACAGATCTTTGGAACAGTGGGCTGTGCAAAATTTTTAATTTTCACGGACCACTGTTACAAAGATCCGTCAGACACCTGTGGGGTGTAAATTCTCACTGCACCCCTTATTACAATCCGTGAGGGGTGTAGTTTTCAAAATGGGGTCACATGTGGGTGTGTTTTTTTTTTTGCGTTTGTCAGAACCGCTGTAACAATCAGCCACTTCTGTGCAAATCACCTCAAATGTACATGGCGCACTCTCCCTTCTGGGCCTTGCTGTGCGCCCCCAGAGCACTTTGCGCCCACATATGGGGTATCTCCGTACTCGGGAGAAATTGTGTTACAAATTTTGGGGGGCATTTTTCCCTTTTACCTCTTGTGAAAATGAAAAGTATAGGGCAACACCAGCATGTTAGTGTAAAATTTTTTATTTTTTTACACTAACATGCTGGGGTAGACCCCAACTGTTCCTTTTCATAAGGGGTAAAAGGAGAAAAAGCCCCCCAAAATTTGTTAGGCAATTTCTTCCGAGTACGGCGATACCCCATATGTGACCCTATTCTGTTGCCTTGAAATACGACAGGGCTCCAAAGTGAGAGAGCGCCATGCGCATTTGAGGCCTGAATTAGGGACTTGCATAGGGGTGGACATAGGGGTATTCTATGCCAGTGATTCCCAAACAGGGTGCCTCCAGCTGTTGCTAAACTCCCAGGATGCTTGGACAGTCAATTGCTGTCCAGAAATGCTGGGAGTTTTTGTTTTGCAACAGCTGGAGGCTCCATCTTAGAAACACTGCCATACAATAAGTTTTTTATTTTTATTGGAGAAGGGGGGGGGGGCAGTGTACGTGTGTATATGTAGTGTTTTACTCTTTATTTTATGTTAGTGTAGTATAGTGTTTTTAGGTTACATTCACACTGGCGGCAGATTACACTGAGTCTCCCGCTAGGAGTTTGAGCTGCGGCGGAAAATTTGCCGCAGCTCAAATTTGCAGCGGGGAACTCACTGTAATCTGCCGCCAGTGTGAATGTAGCCTGTACATTCACACGGGAGGGGGGTCAAAACTACAACTCCCAGCATGCACTGACAGACCATGCATGCTGGGAGTTGTAGTTTTGAAAGAGCTGGAGGCACACTGGCTGGAAAATCTTGAGTTAGGTTCTGTGACCTAAATCAGTATTTTCCAACCATTGTGCCTCCAGCTGTTGCAAAACTGCAACTCCCAGCATGTACTGATTGCGGAAGGGCATGCTGGGAGATGTAGTTATGCAATGGCTGGAGGCACGCAAGTACAACTCCCAGCATGCCAAGACAGCCTTATGCTGTTCCTGAATGCTGGGAGTTGTAGTTTTGCAAGATTTAGAGGGGTTCAAGTTGTAAATCACTGTCCAGTGGTCTCAAAACTGTGGCCCTCCAGATGTTGCAAAACTACAACTCTCAGCATGCCCAGACAGCAAACTGCTGTCTGTGCATGCTGAGAGTTGTAGTTTTGCAACATCTGGAGGGCTACAGTTTGAGACCACTTAGTGATCTACAACCTGAACCCCTCTAAATATTGCAAAACTACAAGTCCCAGCATGCCCACACAGCAAACAGCTGTCTGGGCATGCTGGAAGTTGTAGTTTTGCAACATCTGGAGGGCCACGGTTTAGAGACCACTGTAAACTGTGGATGTTGCTAGGCAACAACTCACCTAGCAGGACCCGGAAGCCGCCGCCGCCGCACGTGGGGGATCCCCGCATGGAGGATCGCGATCCGGGATCCAGGTAGGGACCTTCGGCCTCCCTGGACGGTTCCCCCGTTTTGCCCGGACACCGATAGGTGGGCAAAGCGGGGGAACCGAACTTTAACCCCCCCTCCCCCGGTCTGCTATCGGTCGGTCGCTCGGCCGACCAATAGCAGGGATAGGAGGGGTGGCAACCCTGCCACCAAACTCCTATCCCTTTAGGGGGATCGAGGGTGTCTCGGACACCTATGATCCCTCTTATTTTCCGGGTCACCGGGTCACCAGTGACCCGTATGACCCGGAATCGCGCAGATCGCAGGTCTGAATTGACCTGCGATTTGCGCGCATCGCGGTCATGGGGGGGTCTCCGGACCCCCCTCGGCGATGTGCTGGGATGTCTGCTGTTAGATAACAGCAGTCATCCCGGTCCGATCACCGCTACCGGCGACGCGGCGCTCCCGGAACCCCGCGACGTACATGTACGTCGCCGCGCGCCAAGTGACACTTCGCGGCGCCGTACATGTATGTCACTCGTCGTGAAGGGGTTAATATCCATAATCCATTCTTCACGCACCACATGCTTTCCCATCAAAACATTCCCCATTTTCTGTTATCTGTTTTTTAAACCACACCTCCTCCTTTTCAAGCCGCTAACAAAATCTGTTCCTCTTCTACAGTGGGGATCAAAAGTTTGGGCACCCCAGATAAAAAATTTTATTAATGTGAATAAAGAAGCCAAGGAAAGATGGAAAAATCTCCAAAAGGCATCAAATTACAGATTAGACATTCTGATAATATGTCAACAAAAGTTAGATTTTATTTCCATCATTTACACTTTCAATATAACAGAAAACAAAAAAAAGTCATCGACAAAAGTTTGGGCACCCTGCAGAGTTAATATCTTGTACTGCCGCCTTTAGCAAGTATCACAGCTTGTAAATGCTTTTTGTATCCATCCAAGAGTCTTTCAATTCTTGTTTGAGGTATCCTTGCCCATTCTTCCTTACAAAAGTCTTCCAGTTCTTTGAGATTTCTGGGCTATCTGTCACGCACTGCTCTTTTAAGGTCTATGCATAGATTTTCAATTATATTGAGGTCATGAGATTGTGAAGGCCATGGCAAAACCTTCAGTTTACACCTCTTGATGTAATCCCCCATGGATTTCGAAGTGTGTTTAGGATCATTATTGTAGAAGCTATTCTCTCTTTAACTTCAGCATCAAGTTAGCAAATTTGCTGAAATTTTATTGAATTCATTTTCCTTTTACTCTTGAGTAGTGTTGCTCGCGAATATTCGCAATTCGAATATTATTCGCGAATATCGCATATTCGCGAATTCGCGAATTTCGCGAATATAGCGCTGTATATTCGTAATTACGAATATTCGTTTTTTTTTTTTTTTTTTTTTTCTTCACAGTACACATCACAGTGATCACCCCTCTCTGCTTCCAGCTTGTGTGGTGTAAAGAAGGCTGTAATACTACTGTGTAAGACTGGTGTGCGAAAATTCGCATATGCGAAAATTAGCATATGCTAATTTACGCATATGCGAAAATTCGTATATGTTAATTTTCGCATACACGTATTTTCGCACACGCGAAAATAAAACGAGAATATAACGAATATGCGAATATTCGCGAATATATGACGAATATTCGTCCATATATTCGCGAATATTCGCGAATTCGAATATGGCCTATGCCGCTCAACACTACTCTTGAGATGTTCCATGTGCCACTGGCTGCAATACAACCCCAAAGCATGATTGATCCAGCCCCATGCTTAACAGTTGGACAGAGGTTCTTTTCATTAAATTATGTTCCCCTTCTTCTCCAAACATACCAAAAAGTAAAATTTTTACCTCACAGGTCCACAAAACTTGTTTCAAAAATGCATCAGGCTTGTCTATATGTTCATTTGCAAAGTTCAAACCCTAATTTTTGTGGTGAGGATGTAGAAGAGGTTTTCTTCTTATGACTCTTCCATGAAGACCATATTTGTACAAGTATCTCTTTATAGTGGAATAGTGTACCACAACTCCAGTGTCTGCCAGATCTTTCTGGAGGGATTGTGCAGTCAAACTTGGGTTTTGAATTGTTTTTCTCACAATCCTGCAAGCTGTTCTGTCTGATATTTTTCTTGGTCTTCCAGATCTTGCTTTAACTTCCACTGTTCCTGATGACTGCCATTTCTTAATTACATCCCAAACAGAGGATATTGACATCTGAAAACAATCTTCTTATAGCCTTCTCCAGCTTTGTGAGTGTCAATTATTTTCAGTTTCAGATTTCTAGACAACTGCTTAAAAGAATGGTGCTGATTGTTGGGGGCAAGGTCAGATGAGTCTGGGCATTTAAAACCTTTGAGATTGACATCACCTGGTCTTCCCAGATGATGACTGAGAACAATCCATGACACTGGCAGGTCTCAGCTTTGCAAAGGGGGCAGTGTATGCTATAAATTCTGCAGGGTGCCCAAACTTTTGCAGACGCCATTTTTTTTTGTTTGTTTTGTGTTATTTTGAAATAAAATCTAACTTTTGTTGACATATTATAAAAATGTCTAATCTGTAATTTGATGTCTTTTGGAGATTTTTCCATCTTTCTTTGGCTTCTTTATTCACATTAATAAAATTTGTTACCTGGGGTGTCCAAACTTTTGATCCCCACTGTACTTGTCTTATCACTTGTATATATCATTAACTTTTGGACTAACTTATCAACTTACACAATACATACAAAACCCCTAAGGAGGAGTCATGAGGACAAACGGGCATCATACTCAGCAACTTAGGTAATAGCTTTTGAGGGTACTACAACTCCCATCATACCTTCTATTCATCCCTCTACACACACATTACACACCATAGCTTTGCATGGATCAGCGAGATAGGTGCTCGATTGCTCAAGCCAGTAGCTCAGGCTTGGAGCAATCAAACACAAATCGGACGCAGCGGGGACAAGTAAGGGGACCTCCGCTCGCATCATAGCTGATCGGGACATCGCGATTTTATCGCAATGTCCCGATCAGCCTGACTGAGCTGTCGAGAAGCGTTTACTTTCACTTTCAGACGCGGCGGTCAACTTTGATCGCCGCGTATGAAGGGTTAATAGCGCGCGGCACAATGGTCTGTGCCACGCGCTGTTAGCCCAGGGTCCTGGCTATGAATAGCAGCCGGGAACGACCCTGTGTGATGCGGGATCACGGTGTAACCCCATTTTAAACACCGGGCGTAGGGCGTACAGGTATGCCCTACGTCCTTAAGAGGTTAAATGGATGATCGGATGTCCCGTAGCGATGCCGCGGGGATCCGATCATCCAGAATGGCAGCCGGAGGTCCCCTCACCTGGCTCCGGCCGTCTCCCGGGGTCTTCTGCTCTGGTCTGACATTGAGCAGAAGATCACCGATAATACTGATCAGTGCTATGCCCTATGCATAGCACTGAACAGTATTAGCAATCAATGGATTGCTATAGATAGTCCCCTATGGGGACTATTAACCCCTTAAGGACCCAGCCATTTTACACCTTAGGACCCGGCCATTTTTTGCACATCTGACCACTGTCACTTTAAACATTAATAACTCTGGAATGCTTTTAGTTATCATTCTGATTCCGAGATTGCTTTTTCGTGACATATTCTACTTTAACTTAGTGGTAAAATTTTTTGGTAACTTGCATCCTTTCTTGGTGAAAAATCCCAAAATTTGATGAAAAATTTGAAAATTTAGCATTTTTCTAACTTTGAAGCTCTCTGCTTGTAATGAAAATGGATATTCCAAATATTATTTTATTCACATATACAATATGTCTACTTTATATTTGCATCATAAAATTGACGAGTTTTTACTTTTGGAAGACACCAGAGGGCTTCAAAGTTCAGCAGCAATTTTCCAATTTTTCACAAAATTTCCAAAATCACAATTTTTCAGGGACCAGTTCAGGTTTGAAGTGGATTTGAAGGGTCTTCATCTTAGAAATACCCCACAAATGACCCCATTATAAAAACTGCACCCCCCAAAGTATTCAAAATGACATTCAGTCAGCATTTTAACCCTTTAGGTGTGTCACAGGAATAGCAGCAAAGTGAAGGAGAAAATTCACAATCTTCATTTTTTACACTCGCATGTTCTTGTAGACCCAATTTTTGAATTTTTACAAGGGGTAAAAGGAGAAAATGTATACTTATGTTTGTAGCCCAATTTCTCTCGAGTAAGCACATACCTCATATGTCTATGTAAAGTGTTCGGCGGGCACAGTAGAGGGCTCAGAAGGGAAGGAGCGACAAGGGGATTTTGGAGCGTACGTTTTTCTGAAATGGTTTTTGGGGGGCATGTTGCATTTAGGAAGCCCCTATGGTGCCAGAACAGGAAAAAAAACACATGGCATACCATTTTGGAAACTAGACCCCTTGAGGAACGTAACAAGGAATAAAGTGAGCCTTAATACCCCACAGGTGTTTCACGACTTTGGCATATGTAAAAAAAAATTAAAAACATTTCAATAAAATGTGTGTTTCCCCCCAAATTTCACATTTTTGCAAGGGTTAATAGCAGAAAATACCCCCCAAAATTTGTAACCCCATCTCTTCTGAGTATGGAGGTACCCCATAAGTTGACATGAAGTGCACTATGGGCGAACTACAATGCTCAGAAGAGAAGGAGTCATATTTGGCTTTTTGAGAGCAAATTTTGCTCGGGGGCATGTCGCATTTAGGAAGCCCCTATGGTGCCAGGACAGCAAAAAATACCCACATGCCATACCATTTTGGAAACTAGACCCCTTGAGGAACGTAACAAGGAATAAAGTGAGCCTTAATACCCCACAGGGGTTTCACGACTTTTGCATACGTAAAAAAAAAAAAATTTTCACTAAAATGTGTGTTTCCCCCCCAAATTTCACAGTTTTGCAAGGGTTAATAGCAGAAAATACCCCCCAAAATTTGTAACCCCATCTCTTCCGAGTATGGAGGTACCCCATAAGTTGACCTGAAGCCCACTACGGGCGAACTACAATGCTCAGAAGAGAAGGAGTCATATTTGGCTTTTTGAGAGCAAATTTTGCTCGGGGGGCTTGTCGCATTTAGGAAGCCCCAATGGTGCCAGAACAGCAAAATAAGCCCCACATGGCATACCATTTTGGAAACTAGACCCCTTGAGGAACGTAAGAAGGGGTACAGTGAGCATTTACCCCCCACTGGTGTCTGTCAGATCTTTGGAACAGTGGGCTGTACAAAATTTTTAATTTGCGCAGCCCACTGTTCCAAAGATCTGTCAGACACCAGTGGGGTGTAAATTCTCACTGCACCCCTCATTACATTCCGTGAGGGGTGTAGTTTCCGAAATGGGGTCACATGTGTTTTTTTTTTTTTTTTTTGCGTTTGTCAAAACCACCCCTGTGCAAATCACCTCAAATGTACATGGTGCACTCTCCCTTCTGAGCCTTGTTGTGCGCCCCCAGAGCACTTTGCGCCCACATATGGGGTATCTCCGTAGTCGGGAGAAATTGCATTACATATTTTGGGGGGCTTTTTTCCCTTTTATCTCTTGTCAAAATGAAAAGTATAGGGCAACACCAGCATGTTAGTGTAAAAAATTTATTTTTTTACACTAACATGCTGGTGTAGACCCCAACTTCCCCTTTTCATAAGGGGTGAAAGGAGAAAAAGCCCCCAAAAATTTGTAAGGCAATTTCTCCCGAGTACGGCGATACCCCATATGTGACCCTAAACTGTTGCCTTGAAATACGACAGGGCTCCGAAGTGAGAGCGCCATGCGCATTTGAGGCCTGAATTAGGGATTTGCATAGGGGTGGCGTAGGGGTATTCTACGCCAGTGATTCCCAAACAGGGTGCCTCCAGCTGTTGCAAAACTCCCAGCATGCTTGGACAGTCAACGGCTGTCCGGCAATACTGGGAGTTGTTGTTTTGCAACAGCTGGAGGCTCCATTTTGAAAACATTGGCGTACCAGACGTTTTTCATTTTTATTGGGAGGGGGGCTGTGTAGGGGTATGTGTATATGTAGTGTTTTTTACTTTTTATTTTATTTTGTGTTAGTGTAGTGTAGTGTTTTTAGGGTACAGTCACACGGGCAGGGGGGGTTACAGCGATTTTCCCGCTGCGAGTTTGAGCTGCCGCTCAAAATTTGCTGCATCGCAAACTTGCAGCCTGATACTCACTGTAAGCCCCCTGCCCATGTGAATGTACCCTGTACATTCACAAGGGGGGGGACCTCCAGCTGTTGCAAAACTACAACTCCCAGCATGCACAGTCTATCAGTGCATGCTGGTAGTTATAGTTTTGCAACAGCTGGAGGCACACGGGTTGGGAAACACTGAGTTAGGAAACAGACAATGTTTCCCAACCAGTGTGCCTCCTGTTGTTGCAAAACCACAACTCCCAAACATTCTCAGGCATGCTGGGAGTAGTAGTTCGGCAACATCTTTAGAGCCAGATGTTGCCGAACTACAACTCCCAGCATGCTTGGAGTTGTAGTTTGCAACATCTGGAGGACTACAGTTTGCAGACCACTAATACAGTGGTTCCCAATCTTTGCCCTTCCAGATGTTGCAAAACTACAACTCCCAGTATGCCAAAACTGTCCAGGCATGATGGGAGTTGTAGTTCTGCAACATCTGAAGGGCCAGATGTTACAGAACTACAACTCCCAGCATGCCTGGACAGTAAGGGCATGCTGAGAATGTGTCGTATTGCAACATCTGGAAGGGCACAGTGGTCTCCAAACTGTGGACCTCCAGATGTTGCAAAACTGCAACTCCCAGCATGCCCAGATGCCAAGGGCTGTCTGGGCATGCTGGGAGTTGTAGTATATAGGGTCCCAATACAGCAATGCATGTCGCTTTACGGTGACGTGCATTGCTGTAAAGGGCCCGACCGCGGCTGAAGATCTACTCACCTGTCGCCGCCGCCGCCATCTTCCTCGCCGGGATCCGGGTCTTCAGGGACGAGGTAAGTACCGGGGCCGGTCCCCAGCACTCCCCCGTCCCCCGCCGCGTCCTCCGGTCTTCCGTCCTCTCCGGACTTCCAGTGGCCGGGCAGGGCGGGAGGAAGTAACCGCCCCCCCCCCCCCCCCCCCTGCGATTGGTCGGTTAACTAACCAACGGATCGCAGGGGATCGGAGGAGGTGGCAGGGTTGCCACCTCGCTCCTATGCTTTAGCATGGTCCTGGCTGTCTGTGACAGCCGGGATCATGCGAAATTACCGGGTGGTCGGGTCCCAGAGACCCGATCAGCCCGGTATCGCCGCAGATCGTAAGGGCGATTTCCCTTGCGATTTGCGGCGATCGCCGACATGGGGGGCCTACATGGCGTTTGCCCTGGATCCCTGCTGAAGGATTTCAGCAGGGATCCGCTTCCGATCTCCGCCGGGTGAAATTTTTGTTATATTTTTATATGTGAATATTTTTATTCACAAATACAATATGTCCACTTTATGTTGGCATCATAAAATGGACATATTTTTACTTTTTGAAAAAATTAGAGGGCTTCAAAGTAGAGCAGCAATTTTCAAAAATTTCATGAAAATTGCTAAATCAGAAGGGACAGATGTTACAGAACTACAACTCCCAGCATGCCTGGGCAGTCTAGGCATGCTGAGAGTTGTAGTTTGGCAACATCTGGAGGGCTACCATTTGGGCACCACTGTAACAGTGGTCTCCAAACTGTGACCCTCCAGATGTTGCAAAACTACAACTCCCAGCATGCCCAGACAGCCTTTGGCTGTCTGGGCATGCTGAGAGTTGCAGTTTGGCACCCACTAGGAAGGGCAGCATTAAATATCGCTTACCGCCCCCTTCTTCCCCCCCCCCCCCCCCCCCACGTCGTTTCCCTACCTGCGCCTGTCTGCAGCGACGATCTGCGGTCCCCACACCATCTTCTTCTCAGGTACCGGCCGGCCTCCATCTTCTCCCCCCGTTCTGCCCGACATCCAGGGGTGGGCAGAACGGGGGGTTGCCATGGCAATCCACTGTCCTGCGCTGCCATTGGTCAGAATCAGTTCTGACCAATGGCAGGGGATAGGAGGAGATCGCAGCACTGCGACCTCGCTCCTATCCCTCAGGATGATCGGGGCTGTCACTGACAGCTCCAATCATCCCTATTTTCCGGGTCACCAGAGACCCGATCAGCCCGGAATAGCAGAAAATCGCATGTCTGAATTGACATGCGATTTTCTGCGATCGCCGACATGGGAGGGGGTTCCTGAGATGTGCCGGGATGCCTGCTGAATGATTTCAGCGGGCATCCCGGTCCGGTCCCCAACCGGCTAGCGGCGGGGACCGGAATTCCCACGGGCGTATGCATACGCCCCACGTCCTTAAGGACTCGGGATGCAGGGCGTATGCATATGCCTGGCATCCTGAAAAGGTTAAAATATAATGTTACTGATCCCATACGGTGAACAGTGTGTACGAAAAAAAAAAATGAGCCCCCATACCGCCGCTTATACAGAAAAATGAAAAAGTTATAGGTTGTCAAAATAGAAGTATTTTAATCATACTAATTTGGTAAAAAATTTAGTGATTTTTTTGTAAGCACAACAATAATAGAAAAGTATATAATCATGTGTATCATTTTAATCGTATTGACCCACAGAATAAAGAAATTTATTATCGTAAATTGTATGGCGTAAAAAAACGAAACCTTTTAAAATTAGCAAAATTGCGTTTTTCTTTTGAATTTCCCCTCATAAATAGTATTTTTTTTGTTGCGCCATACATTTTATGGTAAAATGAGTGATGTCATTTCGCAGGACAACTGGTCGCGCAAAAAACAATCCCTCATACTAGTCTGTGGATGAAAATTTAAAAGAGTTACGATTTTTATAAGACGAGGAGGAAAAAACGAAAATAAAAAAATGTAATTGGCCTGGTCCTTAAGGGGTTAAAGGGGTACTCCGGTGGAAAAACATTTTTTTTTTCTTTTTTAAATCAACTGGTGGCAGAAAGTTAAACATATTTGTAAATTACTTCTATTAAAAAATCTTAATCCTTCCAGTACTTATTAGCTGCTGAATGCTACAGAGGAAATTCCTTTCTTTTTGGAACACTGATGACATCACGAGCACAGTGCTCTCTGCTGACATCTCTGTCCATTTTAGCAACCGTGCATAGCAGATGTATGCTAAGGGCAGCATGGTGGCTTAGTGGTTAGCGCTGCTGCCTTGCAGTGCAGGGCCTGGTGTTCAAATCCCACTAAGGACAAAAATAAATAAAGACTTATTATTATTATCATTATAATAACGTCAGCAGAGAGCAGTGTGTTCGTGATGTCATCAGAGAGCATTCCAAAAAGAAAAGAATTTTCTCTGTAGTATTCAGCAGCTAATAAATACTGGAAGGATTAAGATTTTTTAATAGAAGTAATTTACAAATATGTTTAACTTTCTGGCACCAGTTGATTTAAAAAAAATAAAAAATTGTTTTTCCACCGGAGTACCCCTTTAACCCCTTAAGGACTCAGGGTTTTTCCGTTTTTGCACTTTCGTTTTTTCCTCCTTACCTTTTAAAAATCATAACCCTCTCAATTTTCCACCTAAAAATCCATATTATGGCTTATTTTTTGCATCACCAATTCTACTTTGCAGTGACATTAGTCATTTTACCTAAAAATTCAGGGCGAAACGGAAAAAAAAAATCAGTGTGCGACAAAATCGAAGAAATAACGCCATTTTGTAACTTTTGGGGGCTTCCGTTTCTACGCAGTGCATATTTCGGTAAAAATTACACCTTATCATTATTCTGTAGGTCCATACGGTTAAAATGATACCCTACTTATATAAGTTTGATTTTGTAGTACTTCTGGAAAAAATCATAACTACATGCAGGAAAATTTATAGGTTTAAAAATGTCATCTTCTGACCCCTATAACTTTTTTTATTTTTCCACGTACAGGGCGGTATGAGGGCTAATTTTTTGCGCTGTGATCTGAAGTTTTTAACGGTATGATTTTTGTTTTGATTGGACTTTTTGATCACTTTTTATTCATTTTTTAATGATATAAAAAGTGACCAAAATACGCTTTTTTGGACTTTGGAAATTTTTTGCACGTACGCCATTGACTGTGCGGTTTAATTAATATATATTTTTATAGATCGGACATTTTCTCACGCATTGATACCACATATGTTTATTTTATTTTTTTTATTTACACTGTTTTATTTTTTTTATGGGAAAAGGGGGGTGATTCAAACTTTTATTAGGGAAGGGGTTAAATGACCTTTATTAACACTTTTTTTTTTCTTCTTTGTTTGCTGAACACTGGCATGTATTTACACGCCTGTGATCAGTGTTATCGGCGCTTGACTGCTCCTGCCTGGATCTCAGGCACGGAGCAGTCATTCGTCGATCGGACACCGAGGAGGCAGGTAAGGGCCCTCCCGGTGTCCTGTAAGCTGTTCGGTCCCGAACAGCCCGACTGACTAGCCGGGATACTTTCACTTTCGCTTTACCGCGGGTTAATACCGCACTTTGCTGTGATCGGTGATGTGTGGTATTAGCCATTGATGAACGCGGGACCGATGCGATGTGATGCGGGGTCGAAGCGCGACCCCGCTTCATATCGCGGGAGACGGCGCAGGACGTAAATATACGTCCTGCGTCGTTAAGGACCAAGCCCATTTTGACCTTAAGGACGCCGGGCATATCCATACGCCCCTGTTTTAAAGTCCTTAAGGACTGAGGGCGTAAGGATATGCCCGTGGGAATTCCGGTCCCCGCCGCTCGCCGGGCGGGGACCAGACCGGGGTAACTGCTGATATCTATCAACAGGCACCCTGTACAAACCCCTGGGGGGATCCCGAGACCCCCCATGTTGGCGATTGCCGCAAATCGTCGGTCAATTCAGACCAACAATTTGCGGCTTTTCTGAGTCAATTGGGTCTTTGGTGACCTGGAAAAAAAAGGGCGAATGTGGCTGTCCAAGACAGCCCCATTAATCCTTACCCAGCAGGAGGGAG
The DNA here is from genome assembly GCF_029499605.1 of Hyla sarda. Taxonomy (NCBI): domain Eukaryota; kingdom Metazoa; phylum Chordata; class Amphibia; order Anura; family Hylidae; genus Hyla; species Hyla sarda. The sequence goes on along the minus strand of NC_079193.1, from coordinate 109,910,461 downwards.
GTGGCACGGGTGCCACCTCACGATCACATGATTGATCGGTCGGAACGACCGACCAATCACGACCCTGCTGGGCGGCGATCGGGACGGCGAAGATGGCGGAGATCGGCGCCGGGAGGGGTCTCAGATCTTCCCCTGGTCCGGCGGGGGTCCCTTTGGGATCGGTGGCGGTCCCAGCGGCAGGATACAGCAGGAGGTGAGGCCTGTTAACCTCCTACTGTTGCTTAGCAACAACTCGCAGCATGCACAGCCAAAGGGCATGCTGGCAGTTGTAGTTTTTCAACACCTGTAGCTTCAACTACAACTCCCAGCATGCCCTTTGGTAGTCTGTGCATGCTGGGGGTTGTAGTTATGCAACAGCTGGAGGCACTTTTTTTCTATGAAAAAGTGTGCAGCCAGCTGTTGCATAACTACAACTCCCAATATGCACAGACTACCAAAGGGCATGCTGGGAGTTGTAGCAGTGTGCCTCCAGCTGTTGCAAAACTACAACTCCCAGCATGACCTTCGACTGTCAATGCATGCTGATTGTTGCAGTTTTGCAACAGCTGGAGACACATTGGTTGCAAAACACTAAGTTAGGTAACAAACTCAGTTTCACAACCAGTGTGCCTCCAGCTGTTGCAAAAATACAACTCCCAGCATGCACTGAGACTGTACGTGCTGGCAGTTCTAGTTTTGCAACAGCTGGAGGCACACTGGTCGCGAAACACTGAGTTAAGTAACAAACTCTGTGTTTCGCAACAGAAGTGCCTCCAGCTGTTGCATAACTACACCTCCCAGCATGTATGGTCTGTCAGTGCATGCTGGGAGTTGCAGGGTACATTCACACAGGCGGGCTTAGAGGGAGTTCTGCTGCAAGTTTGAGATGCGGCAAATTTTCCGCCGCAGCTCAAACTCCCAGCGAGAAACTCATTGTAAACCTCCGTCCATGTGAATGTACTCTAAAAACACTACACTAACACATAGTAAAGGGTAAAACACTACATATACACATACCCCTACAAAGTACCCCACCCCCCAATAAAAATAAAAAACTTATTGTATGGCAGGGTTTCCAAAACGGAGCCTCCAGCTGTTGAAAAACAACAACTCACAGTATTGTCGGACAGCCACTGACTGTCAAGGTATGCTGGGAGTTTTGCAACAACTGGAGACACCCAGTTTGGGAAACACTGCTGTAAATCCCCAATTTAGTCCTCAAATGCGCAGGGTGCTCTCTCACTTTGGCGCCCTGACGTATTTCAAGGAAACAGTTTAGGGCCACATATGGGGTATCTCCATACTCGGGAGAAATTGTGTTACAAATTTTGGGGGCCTTTTTCTTCTTTTAGCCCTTATGAAAAGGTAAAGTTGGGGTCTACACCAACATGTTAGTGTAAAAAAAAAATATTTTCCCACTAACATGATGGTGTTGCCCGTTACTTTTAATTTTCACAAGCGGTAAAAGGAAAAAAGACCCCCAAAATTTATAACGCAATTTCTCCTGAGTAAAGCACTACCACATATGTGGGCGTAAAGTGCTCTGCGGGCGCACAACACTGCTCAGAAGTGAGTGTGTGCCATGTACATTTGAGGTCTAAATTAGTGATTTGCACAGGGGTGGCTGATTTTACAGCGGTCTGACATAAACGCAAAACAATAAATAACCAGATGTGACCCCATTTTGGAAACGACATACCTTCACGGAATGTAAAAAGGGGTAAAGTGAGATTTAACACCCCACAGGTGTTTGACAATTTTCTGTTAAATTTGGATGTGAAAATGAAAAAAAAAAATGTTTTTCACTAAAATGCTGGTGTTACCCTACATTTTTCATTTTCACAAGGGAGAATAGGAAAAAAAGCCCCCCAAAATGTGTAGCCCCATTTCCTCTGAGTAAGAACATACCCCATATGTGGATGTTAAGTGTTCTGCGGGTGAACTACAATGCTCAGTAGAGAAGGAGCGCCATTGGGCTTCTGGAGAGCGAATGTGTCCGAAATTGAAGACCATGTGTGTTTACAAAGCTCCTGTAGTGCCAGAAGTGACCCCATTTTGGAAACTGGGGATACAGGGATACACTGTATTTTTCATTTTCACGTCCAACTTTAGCGGAAATTTGTCAAGCACCTGTGGGGTGTTAAGGCTCACTGTACCCCCTTGTTACATTCCTTGAGGGGTGTAGTTTCCAAAGTGGGGATCAAAAGTTTGGGCACCCCAGGTAACAATTTGTATTAATGTGCATAAAGAAGCCAAGGGAAGATGGAAAAATCTCCAAAAGGCATCAAATTACAGATTAGACATTCTTATAATATGTCAACAAAAGTTAGATTTTATTTCCATCATTTACACTTTCAAAATAACAGAAAACAAAAAGTATGGCATCTGCAAAAGTTTGGGCACCCTGCAGAATTTTTTGCATGCACTGCCCCCTTTGCAAAGCTGAGACCTGCCAGTGTCGTGGATTGTTCTCAATCATCATCTGGGAAGACCAGGTGATGTCAATCTCAAAGGTTTTAAATGCCCAGACTCATCTGACTTTGCCCCAACAATCAGCACCATGGGTTTTTCTAAGCAGTTGTCTAGAAATCTGAAACTGAAAATAGTTGACGCTCACAAAACTGGAGAGGGCTATAAGAACATAGCAAAACATTTTCAGATGTCAATATCCTCTGTTTGGAATGTAATTAAGAAATTGCAGTCATCAGGAACAGTGGAAGTTAAAGCAAGATCTGGAAGACCAATAAAAACATCAGACAGAACAGCTCGCACGATTGTGAGAAAAACAATTCAAAACCCAAGTTTGACTGTACAATCCCTCCAGAAAGATCTGGCAGACACTGGAGTTGTGGTACACTATTCCAGTATAAAGAGATACTTGTACAAATATGGTCTTCATGGAAGAGTCATAAGAAGAAAACCTCTTCTACGCCCTCACCACAAAAATCAGCGTTTGAACTTTGCAAATGAACATATAGACAAGCCTGATGCATTTTGGAAAGTTCTGTTGACCGATAAGGTAAAAATTTAACTTTTTGGCCGGAATGAGTAAAGGTACGTTTGGAGAAGAAGGGGAACAGAATTTAATTAAAAGAACCTCTGTCCAACTGTTTAGCATGGGGGTGGATCAATCATGCTTTGGGGTTGTATTGCAGCCAGTGGCACAGGGAACATCTCATGAGTAGCATGAAAAATTGATTCAATAAAATTTCAGGAAATTTTGGATGCTAACTTGATGCCATCTATGAAAAAGCTGAAGTTAAAGAGAGGATGGCTTCTACAAATGGATAATGATCCTAAACACAACTTTAAATCCACGGGGGATTACATCAAGAGGCGTAAACTGAAGGTTTTGCCATGGCCTTCACAATCTCCTGACCTCAACATAATCTATGGATAGACCTTAAAAGAGTAGTGCGTTACAGACAGCCCAGAAATCTCAAAGAACTGGAAGACTTTTGTAAGGAAGAATGGGCAAAGATACCTCAAACAAGAATTGAAAGACTCTTGGCTGGCTACAAAAAGCGTTTACAAGCTGTGATACTTGCTAAAGGGGGCAGTACAAGATATTAACTCTGCAGGGTGCCCAAACTTTTGCTGATGCCATTTTTTTGTTTACTGTTATTTTGAAAGTGTAAATGATGGAAATAAAATCTAACTTTTGTTGACATAAGAATGTCTACTCTGTAATTTGATGCCTTTTAGAGATTTTTCCATCTTTCCTTGGCTTCTTTATGCACATTAATACAAATTTGTACCTGGGGTGCCCAAACTTTTGATCCCCACTGTAGTATGCCATGTGTATTTTTTTATTTATTTTTTGCTGTTCTGGCACCATAGGGGCTTCCTAAATGCGACATGCCCCCCAAAAACCATTTCAGCAAAATTTGCTTCCCAAAAGCCAAATGTGACTCCTTCTCTTCTGAGCATTGTAGTGCGCCCACAGTGCACTTGATGTCCACACATGTGGTATTTCCATACTAAGAAGAGATGGGGTTACACATTTTGGGGGTCATTTCCTCCTATAACCCCTTGTAAAATTTTAAAGTTGGGGGAAAACCAGCATTTTAGTGGAAAAAAATAAATTAATTTACACATCCAACTTTAACAAAAAAGTCATCAAACATGGACCCCTTGTTACGTTCCTTGAGGGGTGTAGTTTCCAAAATGGTATGCCATGTTTTTTTTTTTGCTGTTCTGGCACCATAGGGGTTTCCTAAATGGGACATGCTCCCAAAAAGCCATTTCAGAAAAACTCACTCTTCAAAATCCCATTGTCGCTCCTTCCTTTCTGAGGCCTCTAGTGCACCCACAGAGCACTTGACATACACATATGAGGTATTTCCTTACTCGAAAGAAATTGGGTTACAAATTTTGGGGGTCTTTTCTCCTTTTTTCCCTTGTAACATTTCAAAAACTGGGTGTACAAGAACATGAGTGTAAAAAATGAAGATTTTGAATTTTCTCCTTTTCCTTGCTGCTATTCCTGTGAAACACCTAAAGGGTTAACACACTTTCTGAATGTCATTTTGAATACTTGGGGGGGGGGGGGTGCAGTTTTTATAATGGGGTCATTTATGAAGACCCCCTCAAATCCACTTCAAAACTAAACTGGTCCCTGAAAAATTCCGATTTTGAAAATTTTGTGAAAAATGGAAAATTGCTTCTGAACTTTAAAGCCCTCTGATGTCTTCCAAAAGTAAAGACATGTCAACCTTATGATGCAAATATAAAGTAGACATATTGTATATTTGAATGAATATATAATTTATTTGGAATATCAATTTTCGTTTCAAACAGATAACATATCTGATATGTTTTTTTTTTTTTAAACCTTTGTTGATAAACCTCATACGTGATGTATTTTAACAATATTAATAAAGATTTGGTATTTTATGATTAAGTGGAGATTTTGTATTTTCTTTAAAGTTTCTGCATAGAGTACTCCAATATATTTATCTGTATCTGGGGGATATGAACATAATAATGAGGTTATGGTACTGACTAGAGATGATCGAACTTACAGTAAATTCGATTCGTCACGAACTTCTCGGCTCGGCAGTTGATGACTTTTCCTGCATAAATGAGTTCAGCTTTCAGGTGCTCCCGTGGGCTGGAAAAGGTGGCTACAGTCCTAGGAGACTCTAGTACTGACCCATAGAGATGGGAGTGTATGTCCGAAGGGACTGTTGGTGATAATTTTTCATTATTTAACCCCTTAAGGACCAGGCCATTTTACACCTTAGGACCAGAGCGTTTTTTGACCACTGTCACTTAACATTAATAACTCTGGAATGCTTTTAGTTATTATTCTGATTCCGAGAAAGTTTTTTCATGACATATTCTACTTTAACATGGTGGTAAATTTTTGTGGTAACTTGCATCCTTTCTTGGTGAAAAATCCCAAAATTTGATGGAAAAATTGAAAATGTTGCCTTTTTCTAACTTTGAAGCTCTCTGCTTGTAAGGAAAATGGATATTCCAAATACATTTTCTTTCGATTCACATTTCCAATATGTCTACCTTATATTTGCATCATAAAATTGACGTGTTTTTACTTTTGGAAGACACCAGAGGGCTTCAAATTTCAGCAGCAATTTTCCAATTTTTCACAACATTTTCAAACTCACAATTGTTCAGGGACCATTTCAGGTTTGAAGTGGATTTGAAGGGTCTTCATATTAGAAATACCCCATAAAAGACCCCATTATAAAAACTGCACCCCCCAAAGTATTCAAAATGACATTCGGTCAGCGTTTTAACCCTTTAAAGTGAAGGAGAAAATTCACAATCTTCATTTTTTACACTTGCATGTTCTTGTAGACGCAATTTTTGAATTTTTACAAGGGGTAAAAGGAGAAAATTTATACTTGTATTTGTAGCCCAATTTCTCTCGAGTAAGCACATACCTCAAATGTCTATGTAAAGTGTTCGGCGGGCGCAGTAGAGGGCTCAGAAGGGAGGTACCCCATATGGAGGTACCCCATAAGTTGACCTGAAGTGCACTACGGGCGAACTACAATGCTCAGAAGAGAAGGAAACTAGACCCCTTTAGGAACGTAACAAGGAATAAAGTGAGCCTAATACCCCGCAGGGGTTTCATGATGAAATTTTTTTTTCACTAAAATGTGTATTTCCCCCCAAATTTAGCATTTTTGCAAGGGTTAATAGCAGAAAATACCCCACAAAATGTGTAACCCCATTTCTTCTGAGTGTGGAAATACCCCATGTGTGGACATCAAGTGCCCTGCGGTCGAACTACAATGCTCAGAAGTGGAGGAGCGCCATTGAGCTTTTGAAAAGTGAATTTGTTTGGAATGGTAGTCAGGGGCCACGTGCGTTTACAAAGCCCCCCCGTGGTGCCAGAACAGTGGAACCCCCACGTGACCCCATTTTGCAAACTACACCCCTCACAGAATTTTATAGGGGTGCAGTGAGTATTTACACCCCACTGGCATTTAACAGATCTTTGGAACAGTGGGCTGAGCAAATGAAAAATTATTATTTTTCATTTTCACGGAACACTGTTCCAAAAATCTGCCAGACACCTGTGGGGCATAAATGCTCACTGTATCCCTTATTACATTACATGAGGGGTGTAGTTTCCAAAATGGGGTCACATGTTGGGTGGTCCATTGTTCTGGTGCTATGGGGGCTTTGTAAACACACGTAGCCTTCAATTCCGGACACATTTTCTCTTCAAAATCCCAATGGCGCTCCCTCTCTTCTGAGCATTGTAGTTCGCCCGCTGAGCACTTTACATCCACATTTGGGGTATTTTCTTACTCAGAAGAAATGGGGTTACAAATTTTGGGGGGCTTTTTTTCCTATTTTCCCTTGTGAAAATGAAAAATTTAGGGTAGCCAGCATTTTAGTGAAAAAAAATATTTTTTTCCATTTTCCCATCCAACTTTAACGAAAATTTGTCAAACACCTGTGGGGTGTTAAGGCTCACTATACCCCTTGTTACATTCCGTGAGGGGTGTAGTTACCAAAATGGGGTCACATGTCTGTATTTTTTTTTTCCGTTTATGTCAGAACCGCTGTAAAATTAGCCACCCCTGTGCAAATCACCAATTTAGGCTTCAAATGTACATAGTGCGCTCTCACTCCTGAGCCTTGTTATGCGCCCGCAGATCATTTTACGCCCACATCTGGGGTGTTCCCATACTCAGGAGAAATTGCGTTACAAATTTTTGGGGTCTTTTTTTCTTTTTACCTCTTGTGAAAATAAAAAGTAAAGGGCAACACCACCATATTAGTGTAAAAAAATTTTTTTTTTTACACTAACAGGCTGGTGTAGACCCCAACTTTTCCTTTTCATAAGGGGTAAAAAGAGAAAAAGCCCCCAAAAATTTGTAGTGTAATTTCTCCCGAGTACGGAGATACCTCACAAACTGTTTCCTTGAAATACGACAGGGCTCCGAAGTGAGAGAGCGCCATGTGCATTTGAGGACTAAATTAGGGATTGCATAGGGGTGGACATAGGGGCACTCTACGCCAGTGATTCCCAAACAGGGTGTCGCCAGCTTTTGCTAAACTCCCAGCATGCCTGGACAGTCAGTGGCTGTCCAGAAATGCTGGGAGTTGTTGTTTTGCAACAGCTGGAGGCTCCGTTTTGGAAACACTGCCGTACAATACGTTTTTCATTTTTATTGGGGGGGACAGTGTAAGGGGGTGTATATGTAGTGTTTTACCCTTTATTATGTGTTAGTGTAGTGTAGTGTAGTGTTTTTAGGGTACATTCACATTGGCGGAGGTTTACAGTGAGTTCCCTGCTAGGAGTTTGCGCTGCGGCGAAAAATTTGACGCAGCTCATACTTGTAGCAGAAAACTTACTGTAAGCCTGCCCATGTGAATGTACCGTGTACATTCATATGGGGGTGGGGGGGCAAACCTCCAGCTGTTTCATAACTACAACTCCCATCATGTACTGATAGACCATGCAGGCTGGGAGTTGTACTTTTGCAACAGCTGGAGGCACACTGGTTGGAAACCATTCAGTTAGGTTCTGTTATTTAACTCAATATTTTCCAACCAGTGTGCCTCCAGCTGTTGCAAAACTACAACTCCCAGCATGTACTGATCACCGAAGGGCATGCTGGGAGATGTAGTTATGCAACAGCTGGAGGGATCGCAACTACAACTCCCAGCATGCTGGGATTTGCAGTTTTGCAACATCTGGAGAGCTACAGTATAGAGACCACTGCAAACTGTGGCCCTCCAGATGCTGCAAAACTACAAATCCCAGCTTGTCCAGACAGCAAACAGCTGTCTGGGCATGCTGGGAGTTGTAGTTTTGCAACATCTGGAGTGCTACAGTATAGAGACCACTATATAGTGGTCTCGGACTGCAGCCCTCCAGATGTTTCTAGGTAACTTACCGGCTTCCGTCGGATCCAGGGAGCCTGCTGCACGACATCGCTGCCCGCCGATCTCCGACGCCGATCGTCGCCCGCAGCCTCCGCAGATGGGTAAGTGGATTCCGGCGCCAGTCCTCAGTCGTTTCCCCATCCTGCCCCGCCTATTGTGGATGGGCAGGACGGGGAAAATGAAAGTTAACCCCTTCGCCCCCGATCTGCTATTGGTGGTCGCGTCTAGACCACCAATAGCAGGGATAGGAGGGGTGGCACCCCTGCCACCTCACTCCTATCTCTTCAGGGGGGTTGTGGGTGTCTTAGACACCCGCGATCCCCCTTATATTCCGGGTCAACATAGACCCGGAATGACCCGGAATCGCGCAAATCGCAAGTGTGAATTCACTTGCGATTTGCGCCGATCGCCGACATGGGGGGGGGGTCTGATGACCCCCCACTCGGCATTTGCGCGGGGTGCCTGCTGATAGATATCAGCAGTCACCCTGGTCCGGTCCCCGCCCCGCGCGCGGTGGGGACCGAAATTCCCACGGACGTACTCTTACGTGCCTGGTCCTTAAACACCAGGGTGTAGGGACGTACTCATACGTGCCTGGTCCTTAAGAGGGTAATAGAAGAAGTCAGTGCATTCAGGGTGCAGAGTGTATTCCCACCTATTAGGGCTAGTTATTAGTCTTACTTCATAACCTCTGGTATAGCCGACCTTTCATCCATTCATTTCTGGGGTCGTACATTCTCCATCATTAGATGTAGTGTGTATAAACCATAACTGATTTGCCTCCCAGGCATTGATTCTTTCAGATTTTTTTCCCCCAAAGATTATATATATTTTTTGTGATCAATATTTTCTTGTTAAAGACTTCTCATAGTAAACTATCAACATGTTTAACGTACCTGTAGTCAGTTGTACAAGACTATACTTTAAAAGATATTAATGTAAACTATCTTCTCCTTTATCAATAAACCTAAATCTAAGGCATTTCTGTATAATCCTCCTCCGTTCTCCACTAAAATTATTGTAGAATTTGTCAATTTCTGTAAAGGAAAAGGTGATCTCCCTACCTTGGTAATAGGAGATGTTAATGGGGTGATGAATGAAAATGTTGATAGATTTAGGGTAGGGAGACCTAACTCAAAAATGGGTCCAACCCCATTGGTGATTATTAGTCAGGAATTGGGATTAATAGATCTATGGAGGGTAAGTAATCCTGACGATCAAGTATTCTCCTGTCAGAGTAAAAGCCATCAGATATTTTCAAGAATAGACTTGGCTCTAGGAACGTCCACATTTGATCAAAAAATAGTGGTAATTAAATAACTGAACCGAAGTATATCCGACCATAACCCCCTTTTGGTGAATATTAAAAGGGAAAGCAATAGAAGTGCAGAAATAAAAATAAACGCCCATTGGTTTAATTTGTTAGGAAGCACTGCAGATCGTGAAGGGAGGTTAAAAAATATGATTGAAGTCAACTGGGGGTCAGCATCAGATGGGATTGTATGGTAGGCCATAAAAGGGTATCGAAGGGGGAAATTATTTGGAACCATTTGTAAATTGTGGAAGAAAAATCAGGAAGAAGAGAAAAGGCTGTTGAGTAGGGTAAAACAAGCAGAAGAACTTTTTCTTAACACGTCAACAATAAAAAATAAAGAGCGGTGGGAAAGGTGTCAGGGGAAATAAGACAGGTTTAATGAGGAAAAAGTTAGGAATAAAATGTTTTTTGCAGGGAAGCAAAGGGTTTGGGAGGGGGGGATGAACAAATGTCTCATACATTTGATCAAAAATGAGAAAGATAGGAAAGGTATAACTGCATTAAAAACTAAACAAGGAAATATTACTAATGATCCACAGTCTATCCTCTATAGTATTGCTGAGCATTTTGAGGGAATATATTCCTCTGTATCCTGCTCTGAGATCGAGGTTCGGTCATACTTAGAGCAGATATACTTCCCAGCAATATCGGCCGAGAATAGAATAGAACTTGATGCTCCACTAACTTTAAGTGAGCTAAATGGTGCTCTAGAATCAATTAGAGGGAACTCTTCTCCTGGAATGGATGGATTTCCATATGAAGTATACCGGAGATATAAGGACAATTTAGAAAAAATACCTCAAAAAATGCCCTCCTCCATAATCAATCTTCTCACCCTGTCCGACTAAAAAATAGCATTCCATACAGCCAAATGGCTCGTATCAAAAGGATAAATAATGATCCCATTTTATGTGTCAAACAGCTAGAAGAACTAAGCGAACGATAAGTAAAGTAATCAATGAAGCAAAAAAACGCATTCATTCAGTTTCTCGTGATTCTCTGTTGGATACATCATATCAACAAAAAACAAAAAAGAAAGAATGACTACAAGGTTTTGTTTCCCTTTTACTAATACTCCTATGAATAACACTATTTACAAAATAATTAACAAGTATTGGTATATTTTCCAAAGAGATCCAGACCTAAAAGAGTTCACAGTTGAAAAACCCATGATCACGTACAAACGCAATAAAACTATAGGTGACTTCCTAAAAAATAAAAAAATTCAACATGAGACAAAAAGAACATGGCTCACCGACACCCGACCAAATGGAATGTTCCAATGCGGGAGCTGTTCTTTTTGCAACCTATGTATAAAAGGGAAAAACATCAAACTAGGTGGCCATACCATACAAATTAAACAGCCCATTACATGCCGCTCCAAATACGTTGTGTATTGCCTTACCTGTCAATGCGGGAAATATTATATAGGTAAAACGATCCGCCCTCTTTTTCACCGTATTCGCGAGCATGCACGCTCCCTGAGTACTGGGAAGGGGGTACCGCGATTCATTTCACACATGGCAGAAATTCACAACTCAGACCCTAATCAGTTTAGGTTTTCAGCAATTGAGAGGGTAGAACATTGCTATAGAGGCAAGAATATGAATGATACACTACTAATGAAGGTGGATTATGCGTTTGGATATTGGGGCATTGGCTTAAATGACAAGAACGAATTAAGTATCTTATTATAATCTTGCTTCACTTAGTTGCTCCCTGAGAAGAGATAAGAGTTTTGTTTTGTATTACTGTTTTTAATTCACTTAGTTGCACAATGATTTTTGTATTTGTTTGATATCACTATGGCAACTAGATGTTACAAAACAGGATCTGACGACAGACGCAGCTGGGGCCTGACGAAGCGCTGTGAGAGTGCGTTACGGACCGTGGCCCATTTGCTTTCTGTTGCTCCCCCACCTGTACATCTGAGCCTTCCCGTGTGCTTCACCCTGTTTTTCTATGGAATAAAGTCTCGTTGAATTCTACTCCACTGGTGTTTCTGGGTGAGTTGCTCCATTTACCTATTCTCTTGGATGCATGTTGGATTACACGCTATTTCCTAATGTGAGCACCACCCGCCTTCAAGCACATACCTCCACCTGATTTATTTGAATGAGCCTCTACTCTCACTAGATTGGGACTTTCTACACAATCCCATTGACAGATTGTCTACTGCGCCCCGCCAGTGCCAGGTTTGTTCCTCTTTTGGTTTTTCTAAGTATCACATATGTTTATTATATGAAGGTTAAAGGGTAATTTGTGTATCATATGGAAAATGTTATCCGCCCAATGAATCAAACAATAAAAGTGATGGAAGCTTTGCATTTTAGTAAACCTTGTTTGTACTTAATTTTTATATTTATTTTAAATATACATAAAAAACTATTACTACTTAAATACCTTCAGCAGGCTACAGCCTTGAACACTATGCAAATAGCTGTAATTTCTAAACAGTTATAGCAGTTAAGAATATATATATATATATATATATATATATATATATATATATATATATCCAGATAGGCAGCAGCACACAAGTAGTAGGTGAAAAAATAATGGCAAAGTTTATTGCATCATTCCAGTGTACAGAGAGCAATGTTTCCGCAGCCTCTCGCCGCCATTCTCAAGCCCAAATGTGTGACCCTCAGTGTGGGTTATATACATTTACAAATTATATTATTAGAAACACAAGTGCACAGTGTATACATCGTCATTAATAGTATTAAGAGACACGTCATTACATTAGTGATTCAGTGAGGTTCAAGGTGTATTTCATACAGTGTTTCCTCCCAGTGCTTATGGTGAAGGTGGGCGGAAGCTTGAAAATATACATTTATTATGATATAAGAGCAGTACTTACCAACCAGAGCATGAGGACATGTATATCGTGCTGTACAAGTGCGTTGGTGCGCAAGGAGGCATCACAGCCATCTTTGAAGGGGTATAGGGTTCCACAGTGTGTATACTATACGAACATAATAAGGTAATCCCGTGTCCTGTTTGCTTAGGGAATCAGCAGATAGAGCAGGCATGGCTCATACCTATTTGACCATAATTGAGCTATGGGTGTATGCACACTAATGTCACCCGCAAATACGGATGCCACTGCATACATAAAGTGAAGGGCAGACTGTCACCGCTGCCCAAACATCACACGGCGCCCTAGGTCGGAATGTGACATTCTGCAACCCTCAGGACAATTCAGACACCTCTCCAAGTTGAAATACATATTAATAGTTATACACACTATATGGCTGGCATGTATTAATACATTTAACAGGCAGTATTATTTTTTAATGACAAGTACTTATAATAGTAGTATTAACAATATATAAATTGATATGTATGTATGATGATGATAACATGTCCACAGCTCTGTTGGCAATAGCAAATATGGATATCCCAAATATCTGAAATACAGAAAAAAAGAAAAAAAACAAATTAGCAGGGTCAAATTCAAAATATACAGAAAATTGCACAACAGAATCATGGGCTACATAGGAAGAGCTATGTTCTAATCATTTTGGTGGTAGATTCAAATTCTGCATTCAGGCCATATGGCCTCATCGTGTTGAGTCCAAAAATCCGCATGAGTTCGCATGGACATGTTATCATCATCATACATACATTATCAATTTATATATTGTTAATACTACTATTATAAGTACTTATTTTTAATATCACTATCACTACTGCCTGTTAAATTTATTAATACATGCCAGCCATATAGTGTGTATAACTATTAATTTCAACTTGGAGAGGTGTCTGAATTGTCCTGAGGGTTGCAGAATGTCACATTCCGACCTAGGGCGCCGTGCAATATTTGGGCAGCGGTGACAGTCTAGTGACTGGAGCCACTCTGCCCTACACTTTATGTATGCAGTGGCATCCGTATTTGCGGGTGACATTAGCGTGCATACACCCATAGCTCTATTATGGTCAATAGGTATGAGCCATGCCTGCTCTATCTGCTGATTCCCTAAGCAAACAGGACACGGGATTACCTTATTATGTTCGTATAGTATACACACTGTGGGACGCTATACCCCTTCAAAGATGGCTGTGATGCCTCCTTGCGCACCAACGCGCATGCGCTGGGTGCAGACCACACTGGGTGGTAGTTGCCCTTTACAAACATAGCGCATTATGCGCACAGACACGAAGTACGCATGCGCCATCAATACTGCGCTCTGAATGGGCGCTTGATCACGAGGCTGCCAGTCTCTGATTGGAGCTGCGCTTGACACAGGCGCAGTCCATAACACACCATGCTTGTACAGCACGATATACATGTCCTCATGCTCTGGTTGGTAAGTACTGCTCTTATATCATAATTAATGTATATTTTCAAGCTTCCGCCCACCTTCACCATAAGCACTGGGAGGAAACACTGTATGAAATACACCTTGAACCTCACTGAATCACTAATGTAATGACATGTGTCTCTTAATACTATTAATGACGATGTATACACTGTGCAATTGTGTTTGTAATTATCTAATTTGTAAATGTATATAACCCACACTGAGGGTCACACATTTGGGCTTGAGAATGGCGGCGAGAGGCCGCGGAAACGTTGCTCCCTGTACACTGGAATGATGCAATAAACTTTGCCATTATTTTTTCACCTACTACTTGTGTGCTGCTGCCTATCTGGATATATTTATGTTGGGATCCCTTCGCCAAGGCTCCTACACGGCTTGCACCGGTTACCTAATCTCTACTTTGGTAGCGCTGCTCTCCTGTGAATAGTTAAGAATAATATATATATACACACACAGGGGCGGACACAGACAGCATAGGGCCCCTGTGCAAAGAATGTGCCTGCCCCCCCCCCCATACATCAATTGTTCAGGTATGAGATAAATATGAGATATGAGATAGATAGATAGATAGATAGATAGATATGATATAGATAGATATGAGATAGATGGATATGAGATAGATGGATATGAGATAGATGGGTATGAGATAGATAGATAGATATGAGATAGATATGAGATAGATATGAGATAGATATTAGATAGCTATGAGATAGATAGATAGATATGAGATAGATAGATATATAGATATGAGATAGATATTAGATAGATATTAGATAGATATTAGATAGATATGAGATAGATATGAGATAGATAGATATGAGATAGATAGATATGAAATAGATAGATATGAAATAGATAGATATTCGATAGATAGATATATAGATATGAGATGGATATAGATAGAAAGATAGATATGAGATGGATATGAGATAGATAGATAGATGTGAGATAGATATGAGATAGATAGATAGAAAGATATTAGATGGATAGATGATAGATAGATAGATATGAGATAGATACAGTAGATAGATAGATAGATAGATAGATAGATGATAGATAGGACATGAATATCTTTTTACCAACCAGGGTGCCTCCAGATGTTGCAAAACAAAAAAAAACTACAACTCCTCGGCCTTTGGCTGTTGAGGTATGCTGAGAGTTGTAGTTTTGCAACAGCTGGAGGCACCCTGTGGGATGGATAGATCGATAGGTAGATAGATGGTAGATAGATAGTGTTTTCCAACCAGGGCAACTCCCAGCATGCCTGGACTGTAGTTTTGCAACAGCTGGAGACACCATGGTAGGAAAACACTGAACTATGCCCAGTCAATCTATCTATCTCAGTGTTTACCAACCAGTGTGCCTCCAGCTGTTGCAATACTACAACTCTTTAGCTGTCCAGAAGTTGTAGTTTTGCAACAGCTGGAGGCTCCCTGGTTGGGGAACACTGCCTTAATGGATTAATGATAAATAAACAAGCAGTGTGTCCACATGTTGTGGCCCCAGTGGGGTCACTTTCCCTCCTCCACAGGTCACCTACAGGTCACATTACAAGAACAATTTTTTGAAAAATCACGGCAAAAATTGCGCAGTTTTACCACATCATTTTTGCCGCAATTTTTCCTAAAAATTGTTCTTGTAATGTGACCTGTGGACACCGGAGCAGGGAAAGTGACCCCACTGGGCTGCTACCCCCCCAACCCCAGGTTACACTGCTAGTGAGAAGAGAGGCAGGACAGGGGACATAACTTCCCCTCACAGCCGCTGTGCTCCTGGGAGGCCTGTCAGCTCTCGGCCTCCGTCCTCTTCCTGTGCTGGGGGCGGAGCTATGAATCAGGTGCCTTCATCCCTGCGCTACTGCCTGTCTCCCTAATGATACCGGAGCAGGAGCAGCGCAGGGATTGTAAAAACAAATAGCGCTTGTCTGAGTGGGGATCGGGACAACTGTCCTGGATCCTCACCAGCTGCCCCTCTCTCTCAAGGGGGCCCTTGGCCAGTGCCTGAGGGCCAATGTGTAGTGGTCGGCCCCTGTGCAGCTGAACATGCTGCATATGTGATTTGTCCGCCCATATATATATTGCAAAGAAATATTCAGTCTAGCAGTAGCAGGATGACAATCAAAACCGGGTGGTGTCCACCTTCTCAGAAACCCCAATAAATGTAATCCATGCAATAGGCAAAGAAAGACAGTGGCACTCACCCTGGATATGCTTTCAGTGCGGTTTATGCCTACACCATGTAAGAAAAAAGAAAAAATGAAAAAAAGTGCAAGACAGCAAGAGCATATCAGAACCTTACATTTTTTGGATATCACATTTTGTGCCCGGAATGGAATGTGGTCAACTCTGGGCTACAGGAAACCTAATGACTCCAAGACATTATTACAGTGGTCTCCAAACTGCAGCCCTCCAGATGTTGCAAAACTACAACTCCCAGCACTACCCGGACAGATTTGTAAATTACTTCTATTAAGATATCTTAATCCTTCCAGTACTTATTAGCTACTGAATACTACAGAGGAAATTATTTTCTTTTTGGAACACAGAGCTCTCTGCTGAATCAGGAGCACATTGCTCTCTGCTGACATCTCTGTACATTTTATGAACTGTTCAGAGTTGGAGAAAATCTCCATAGTAAACATATGCTGATCTGGACAGTTCCTAAAATGGACAGAGATGTCAGCAGAGAGCACTGTGTTCCAAAAAGAAAATAATTTCCTCTGTAGTATTCAGTAGCTAATAAGTACTGGAAGGATTAAGATTTCTTAATAGAAGTAATTTACAAATCTGTTTAACTTTCTGGCACCAGTTGATTTAAAAAATAAAGTTTTCCACCGGAGTACCGCTTTAACCCCTTTAACGACGAGCGCCGTAAATGATTGTCCTTGTGAGGTGGTACTTAACGCACAAGGACGTACATTTAAGTCCAAGCTGTTTTAAGCCACAGCGTCACCCGACAGTGAGATCGGGTGAAGATGACTGCTGTTTGCTAACAGCAGCCATCTTCATACGATGCCTAGGGGGGACTTAACCCCCTCCTGTAACGGCAATCGCCGTGATTGGACAGTACATTCATACAGTCCATTCACGGCGATCGCGGGGCATTACAGCGCCAGGGAGCCGTGCATGCAGAAAAAAAATGATGATTGCAGCTGTCCGAGACAGCTCCAATCATCATTCAGTAAAAGAGGGAGGTGGCAGAGTTGATCTCCTCCCTCCACTCTCGCCGCTCACTCTAGTCCGGGCACAGAGCGGGGAAGGTGTTCTGCAGTGGCTGCGGCACTTACCGGCGCCAAACTGGCGCGAGCAGCGGCGGAGCAGCAGAGGCTGTGTTAACTGTGCGGCGCATCGTTGGTGAGTGAGGATGAGCAGTAGAGCAGGCAGGGACAGTTAGCAGCACAGGGCTGTTCTGCACCAGCACTGCTCTATGGGTCAGTGTGACCCCTCAGAGCATTTGCTGCTGCAGCCGGCCCCCATATTTTTTGGGGGTGCAGGTTTTTTAGTAACTTTATATATATTTTTTTTTCAAATTTTGTTTCCTTGCGTTTTTTTTTTTTTTTTGCCAACAGTCGCAGTTCTGCACTGTGTGGCCGGACTGTCCATTTGTACAGTTGCAAAAGTACTAAAGCACTACACTACTCACTTTACACTATTCACAAATAAAGTAATTGAAAACACTACATGTACACACACGCACACTTTCCGCCAGAGCCACTGCCGCTTGTGGCACTGCGCGGAAAAATCAGAGAGGCCTTCGGACAAATCTCCCACTGATCCCTAGGGGTGAGAGTAGGGCCCTAACTAGTGAAAATCTGCAGTTGGTCAGATATAAGGACAAGAGGGATGTCCTTATGCTGACCACCATTCACAGTAACGGCAGCTCACCCGTCCCTGTATGAGGTACCACAACAACGGTCCTCAAACCGGATTGCATCCTGGATTACAATCAGTATATGGGAGGAGTTGATCTCTCAGATCAAGTCCTCAAACCATATATGGCTATGCGCAAAACCAGAAGATGGTACAAAAAAGTAGCATTGTACATGGTCCAGACGGCATTGTACAATGCTTTTGTGCTATTCCGGAGCGCTGGCAATGCAGGGACATTCCTGCAGTTCCAGGAGGTAGTGATCAAGGCCCTGATCTTTGGCGACCAGGAAGGAGCAGGCCCAAGTACATCTGTAACTGAAGGCTCCCGTATTGTACCAGGGCAACATTTTCCAGGAGAGGTCCCCCACACTGAAAAAAAAAAGGACGGTCACAGAAAAGGTGCAGAGTCTGTTCTAAAAAAAGGGATAAAAAAAAGGACACAATTTTCCAGTGTGAAACCTGTCCTGAAAAACCAGGCCTCTGCATCAAAGAATGCTTCAAGGCGTACCATACGTCTGTGGAGTATTTATGATTTACCTAATTTATATTCTTCCCAAAATTTAAGTGCGTTGCACACAACCCTGGATGCGGCATTGTTCACCACTTTTTTGTTCTTTTCCAATGCATTGGTGATGCTGTACATGAGCTTGGGACCACGGCTATGTACAGTGCTTTTCCGATGCATTGGCAACACAGTCCCTGGTTGTAATAATCCCCAAAAAGTCCCAAGAACGTTGATCCAGGGATTTATTCTGATTGCCATATTTGGAGTCGGGAAGGAATTTTTCCCCCTAGCATGAGGCAAATTGGCATCCGCCTTATAAGGTTTTTTTTGCCTTCCTCTGGATCAACACAGTAGGGCAGTGTTTCCCAACCAGGTTGCCCCCAGCTATTGCAAAACTACTACTACCAACATGCTGGGAGTCACAGTTTTGCAACAGCTGGAGGCACTCAGGTTGGGAAACACTGCAATAGGCGGAGACTTACTAACTGCAGTGTTTTGGTACACCGCATGTAAGTAAATCTCTGCAACTATCAGCCACCCCTGTGCAAATCACTAATTTAGGCCTCAAATGCGCATGGAGCTCTCTCACTTCTGGGCCCTGTTGCATTTGCCTGGCAACAGTTTAGGACCACATATGGGGTATTTCTGTCCTCGGGAGAAATTGCTTCACAATTTTGGGGGGCTTTTTCTACTTTTACCTTTTGTGAAAAAGAAAAGTTGTGGGCTATACCAGCATGTTAGTGTTAAAAAATAACAAATGTTACACTAACATGCTGGTGTAGCCCCATACTTTTAACTTTCACAAGAGGTAAAAGAAGAAAAAGCCCCAACAAATTTGTAACACATTTTCTCCTGAGTACAGAAATACCCCATATGTGTATGTAAAGTGCTCTGCGGGTGCACAACAAGGCTCAGGAGTGAGAGAGCACCATGTACATTTTAGGCCTAAATTGGTGATTTGCATAGGGTTGGCTAATAGTTGTAGCATTTCTGACATTAACTCCCAGAAAAAAACACCCACATGTGACCCCATTTTGGAAACTACACCCCTCAAGGAATGGACAGGTGTCTGATAGATTTTTGGAACAGAGAGCAGTGAAAATAAAAAAAATATAACTTTTTATGCTAACCTGTTGCTGTGGCCCCAAGTTTTTTTAATTTTCACAAGGGACAAGAGAGTAAAAGCCCCCCAAAATTTGAAACAATTTCTCCCAAATATGGAAATACCCAATATGTGGATGTAAAGTGCTCTGCTGGCGCACTACAGGTCTCAGAAGGAAAGGAGCGTCATTGGGCTTTTTGGAAAGTGGATTTAGCCGGAATTGAGGCATGTCGTGTTTGCAAGGCCTCCATTGTGCCAGGACAGTGGAAAACCCCACAAGTGACCTCATTTTGGAAATGACACCCCTAAAGGAACATAAGAAGGGGTACAGTGAGCATTTAGACTAGGGATCGACCGATATCGTTTTTTTAGGGCCGATAATCGGTGGAGGTTAGGGCCGATAGCCGATAACTTATACCGATATTCCGGTATAAGTTATCGGCTATTTATCCCCCGCGACACCGCTGCAGATCATTGATTTAAAGTGGGCGCTTTAAATCAATGAACTGCAGTGGCTTTTGCGGTGCCAGAGACCGCCGCCGCCACCCGCTTCTCTCCCCCTGCCTGTCCGGGGGTCCCGAGTCCTATCACCGCCACCGCTCCCCCCCACCTCCGCACCGCTCCGCGCCCCCTACCGCCACGCGCCGCACCGCCCCGGCCCCATTGCCTCCCCCATCCCCGGTTTTATAATAACCTGTTCCCGGGGCCCGGGGTCCACTCTACATCTGCCTTCGGTGGCGTCCTGAGCTGTCACTGTGCGCACTGACGGTGACGTCACGTGATGTCACGTCAATTGTCATTGCACACAGCATAACGCAGGACGCAGCAGGAACCAGAAGTAGCATGGACCCCGGGAACAGGTAATAATAAAACCGGGGATGTGGGAGGCAATGGGGCCGGGGCGGTGCGGGGCGGTGGGGGGTGCGACGTGGTGCGGCGGGTCGGGGGGGCTGTGGGGGCGGGGGTCGTGGCATTATCGGCTTATCAGTAATTGCCGATACCAATAATGCCCAAAATCGTGATTATCGGCCGATAATATCGGCCAAACCGATAATCGGTCGATCCCTAATTTAGACCCCAATGGGGATTCCAAGATTTTTTAAACCGTAGGCTGTAAAAAAAAAAAAAAAATTTTTATATTCACAGCCCACTGTTAAAAATATCTTGGAATAACTGTTGGGGAGTTAAGGGCTACTGTACCCCTTGTTATGTTCCTTGAGGGGTGTAGTTCCCCAAATGGTGTGCCATGTGGGTATTTTTTGCTGTTCTGACACCATTGGGGCTTTCTAAATGCGACATGCCCCCATAAACTATTTCAGCTAAATTCTCTCTCAAAAAGCCAAATTTTGCTCCTTCTCTTCTGAGCCCTGTTGTTCGCCAGCAGAACACTCTACATCCACATATGGGGTATTTCCTTACTCAGGAGAAATGGGGCTACAAATGTTGGGGGGATTTTTCTGCTATTACCTTTTTGAAAATGAAAAATTTGGGGTAACACCAGCAATTTAGGGCAAAAAAAAAATCATATTTTTCAACTTTAACGAAAGTTCGTCAAACACCTGTGGGGAGTTAAGGGTTACTGTACCCCTTGTTACGTTCCTTGAGGGGTGTACTTTCCCAAATGGTGTGCCATGTGTTTTTTTTTTTTTTTTTGCTGTTCTGGCACTATGGGAGCTTCCAAAAGTGACATGCCCCCCAAAAGCCCATTGTCACTCCTTCCCTTCTGAGCCCTATAGTTCGCCAGCAGAGCACTTTACTTCTACATATTAGGTATTTCCATACTTAGGAGAAATTGGGCTACAAATTTTATGTTGCTTTTTCTCCTTTTAACACTTGTAAAAATGAAAATATTGGGGCTACAAGAACATGTTAGTGTAAAAAAAAGGAGATTTTGAATTGTTGCCTCCACATTGCAGCTATTCCTGTGAGACACCTAAAGGGTTAACAAACTTTCTGAATGTCATTCTGAATACATTGAGGGGTGCAGTTTTCATAATGGGGTCATATATGGGGAATTTCTAACACAGAGACCCTCAGTCACTTCAAAACTGAACTGCTCACTGAAAAATTCAGATTTAGAAATTTTTGTGAAAATTTGGAAAATTGCTGCTCCACTTTGAAGCCCTCTAATGTCCTCAAAAAGTAAAAACATGTCAACTTTTTGATGCAGACATAAAGTAGACATATTGTATATGCGAATCAATATATAATTTATTTGGAATGTCCACTTTCCTTACATGCAGTGAGTTTCAAAATTAGAAAAATGCAAAATGTTCAAATTTTTCATGAAATTTTTGAATTTTTCACAAAGAAATGATGCAAGTATCAACAAAAATTTACCACTAACATAAAGTAGAATATGTCACGAAAAAATTATCTCAGAATCAGAATGATTAGTAAAAGCACCCCAGAGTTATTAATGCTTAAAGTGATACTGGTCAGATTTGCAAAAAACAGCTACGTCCTTAAGGCCCAAATAGGCTTCATCCGTAAGGGGTTAAGCTTTTAAAGGGTTTCTCTTTTATTACTTAATAGAGACATCTATTTAAAACGTATGCCCGTATAAGAAACACGTGATCAGCACTATTCTGGCACCAGTTGATTTAAAAAAAAAAAAGTTTTCCATCGGAGTACCCCTTTAACCAGTTAAGGACCCATGGCGTACAGGTACGCCCTGACACCCTGGTACTTAAGGACCCAGGGCGTACCTGTACACCCCTGGGAATTTTCGATCCACGCCGTGCACCGGCGATTTGCGGCAATTCTGGGTCATACGGGTCTCTGGTGACCTGGAAAAATAATGGGGGATCGGGGTTGTCCAAGACACCCACGATTACCCTGAAGAAGAAGTTGCTTGAAATATATGCAAAACAAAACAGACAAACAGCGCAGCTATGTGCCGTTACTCTGGTGGAGCGGTGGTTGCCACTAGCAACAGAGAAAGAAAAGTGCTCAACTTTTGGTGTTATGCTAAGAACACAACACCTCCTGTAGCCTGGTATACCCAATCCACGGGTATGATGTCAGGTAGAGAGTCGGAGTGCAGACTGGATCGTGCTCGTCACTGAAGCTGTCAGGACGATCAAGGAATCCACACGTAGGAAGTTGCAGGTGGCAACTCAAAGAAAAGCGATTCTCCGGGCGCTCATCCAATAACAAGTAATATTCCAATAAGGTCGCAGGTATAAGGATAATAATAGCACTTTATTGTAAGCGCTTAGACTACGCGTTTCAAGGGGTGAGACCCCCTCTTCATGAGGTCATCTGGTTGGTTACAGGTCCTACACGTCAGTTACATACAAAAAAAAGAACCGCAAAAAAAGGTTCGGTGGTCTGGTATTGGTTAAGAGATATATCCCATATAAATAGCATATAAAACATTTTAAATATAAAAGAATGTAAAAACATCAATGGTGTATATTATATAACTATAAAATTGCTAAAACATAAATCCTTAGACAAATGACATCTGGTGTGAATCGCATATTACACAGAGACCCCGATGGTAGTGGCTACACACGGAGCATGCAGTGCAACTCATGTCCCAGGGGAAACTAGAAGGGAATGTGCCATTAAGACATACATCTCAAGCAGCGGCAGCACAAATGGATGGGAGACCACCACCCTGTGGAAAAACTCTGTATCCAGCCCATGGTGAGTAGTTAACTTATTGATCCCTATGACAAGTAAATTAAAAATAAATGTAACATAGGACTTCCAATGTAATATGAATTGTTTATATGAATAAATAGATACTAGCAACTATGCCCCATGTAGATATCAGCAGACTAATTCCGTGGCTTCATTTAATCCAAATGGCTGCAGCGAGTGCAAAACAAAAATCCAGTACATTTCCTGGATTTACACCAATTCACACGTCGTTGACACTAAGCCGTCATTTTGCAATACCTACTAATACACCAGTTATTACAAACACTGAAGATCCCTTACCAGGAGTACATCCTAATGTAAAACCTAAATCTCGTTTTTATCCCGTCAACAGCCAAGGGCATTTCATTAAGACGTTCCATGAGTTGGTGACAAAACATATACACAATTTTCCTGAAACTATATCTCAACATTCCAAAGAAGGCCTTCATTCTAGAAAAGAAAAAAGAGCACTGAAGAGTTTGAAAGACAACTCAGAGATCATCATACGACCCGCTGACAAGGGCGGTGGTATTGTAATTCAATCTCTTTTTGATTACGAAACAGAAGCACTTAACATCTTAGGTGATCCCACCTATTACGAAAAAATAGAGGGGGACCCTTTTCCAAAGCTCCAAAAAAAACATTCAAGATTTATTAAAGGACGCCTTCGAGAAAAAAACTGATCTCCAAAAAAGAAAAACAATTTTTATACATCTCTAATCCAAACATACCATTCTATTACCACTTGCCTAAAGTGCACAAGAACGAAACCCGCCCTCCGGGATGTCCCATTATATCAGGGATTGCAAGTCCAACTAGCAATATCTCACAATATCTTGACCTGATATTGCAACCATATGTGCAAAAACTTCTGAGTTACCTGAAGAATTCAGATGACTTGATTTTACTTTTAAAAAATCAGATATTGGATGAGAACATGATATTATTGATTATGGACGTCACTGCACTGTATACAAATTTGGGGACCTCAAGTGTACGCTCTTTTCTAGCAAGTGATTCCACGATACCTCCAGAGAAGACATCCTTTTTAATTTACTGTCTACAGCTAATGTATCATCAAATCAAAGGAACGGCAATGGGGACCCGAGTGGCCCCCTCCTATGTGAACCTCTTTATTGGGTGTTTTAAAGATAAATTTATCACATCAAACCCCCTTTTTCAGAATCATGTCATCTTATACCGGAGGTATATTGATGATCTTTTTGTCCTTTGGAAGGGCACTCTACCAGTACCATTGAATTTCTAGATTTGGCTATAGCCCATACAGATAAAAAAAAATAGTTATATCCACCTATTTCAAACCGGTGGATTAAAATAGTTATGTCCCTTTCCTCAGCGGCCATTATCATAAATGGAAGACTAATATTCCCTATGGCCAATTCCAACTGATCAAGGAAAACTGTACGGAACCATCTACTTTCATGGAACAGGCAAATATTTTTATAAAACGCTTCCGGGGAAAGGGCTACCCAAAGGAACTTATAAAAAACGCCTATCTCCAAGCGAGCTTCCTAACTCAAGAAGAATGCCTACCTATCCATGTACCAAAAGAGGAAACAAATACTGATGAGCCTGTAAAATTCGAAGAATCTACAATGAAAATAGTGAATAAAGGAAAAAAAGGCAATCCAACATAAGGAACAAAAATTCAAAAACAATTTTGTTACCACTTACTCTGGAAGACGCAAATTAATTTGGAAAACTTTAACAAAGCATTGGAGTATTTTGAAATCTGACCCCCATTTGGGCAAATTACTGCCGTCCAACTCGGGTATTACATTTCGCAGGGCTCTCTCCCTGCGCAACATTATTGCCCCCAGTCGGAATAAAAAACATCCAAAAATTCCCACAAGTACCTCCAGCATCCATCAGACAAAGGGTGTTTTTAAGTGCGGGAAATTAAGATGCCTATGTTGCCTATCAGACACAAAAGTTACAACTTTTCAAGTACATATACGGGCGAACAATACCCCATCAAATCCCTTATGAATTTCCAAACATCATTTGTTGCATTCACGCCTTAAAAACACTGCAATAACATTAAAAAAGGATTCCTACAACACGGACTCTCTCGGCACATCACCTTATTCCATAAAACTGAACAACTAAATACCATTTCAATCATTCCGATTGAACATATCCCAGCAACAACATCTAATTGTTTTGAAATTCTCTGCCGCAAGGAAATGTACTGGATTTTTGTTTTGCACTCGCTGCAGCCATTTGGATTAAATGAAGCCACGGAATTAGTCTGCTGATATCTACATGAGGCATAGTTGCTAGTATCTATTTATTCATATAAACAATTCATATTACATTGGAAGTCCTATGTCACATTTTTTTTTATTTACTTGTCATAGGGATCAATAAGTTAACTACTCACCATGGGCTGGATACAGAGTTTTTCCACAGGGTGGTGGTCTCCCATCCATTTGTGCTGCCGCTGCTTGAGATGTATGTCTTAATGGCACATTCCCTTCTAGTTTCCCCTGGGACATGAGTTGCACTGCATGCTCCGTGTGTAGCCACTACCATTGGGGTCTCTGTGTAATATGCGATTCACACCAGATGTCCTTTGTCTAAGGATTTATGTTTTAGCAATTTTCTAGTTATATAAAATACACCATTGATGTTTTTACATTCTTTTATATTTAAAATGTTTTATATGCTATTTATATGGGATATATATCTTAACCAATACCAAACCGCCGAACCTTTTTTCGCGGTTGTTTTTTTGTATATAACTGACGTGCATGACCTGTAACCAACCAGATGACCTGATGAAGAGGGGGTCCCACTCCTTGAAACGCGTAGTCTAAGCACTTACAATAAATTACTATTATTATCCTTATACCTGCGACCTTATTGGATTATTACTTGTCATCGGATGAGTGCCCGAAGGATCGCTTTTCTTTGAGTTGCCACCTGCAACTTCCTATGTGTGGATTCCTGAAGAAGAAGTGACGAGCAATAGCAGATCGGGAGCGGGGTGTTAACTTTCAGTTCCCCCGCTGTGCCCACCCACAGTAGGCTGTGCAGAACGGGGAAACCGACAGGGACCGGCGCCGAAGTCCACTTATCCATCGGCGGAGGAGACGAACGGCGGCGCGATCAACGGCAGCAGAGGACGGCGATGCGGCTCCCTGGATCCTACGGAAGCCAGTGAGTTGCCTAGCAACATCTGGAGGGCTACAGTTTGGAGACCACTCTACATTGGT
Source organism: Hyla sarda (assembly GCF_029499605.1). NCBI lineage: Eukaryota > Metazoa > Chordata > Amphibia > Anura > Hylidae > Hyla > Hyla sarda. Next base: position 109,884,100 of record NC_079193.1, on the reverse strand, counting down.
CTCTAAACTGTAGCCCTCCAGATGTTGCAAAACTACAACTCCTAGCATGCCCACACAGTAGTTTGTTGTCTGGGCATCCTGGAATTTGTAGTTTTGCAACATCTGGAGGGCCACAGTTTGGAGATCACTGTGCAGTGGTCTCTAACTGTAGCCCTCCAGATGTTGCAAAACTGCAAATTCCAGCATGCCAAAACAGCAAACAGCTGTCTCGGCATGCTGGGAGTTGTAGTTGCATACCTCAAGCTGGTGCATAACTACATCTCCCAGCATGCTCTTTGGCTATCAGTACATGCTGGGAGTTGTAGTTTTGCAACAGCTGGAGGCACACTGGTTGGAAAATACTGAGTTAGGTAACAGAACCCAACTGAAGGTTTTCCAACCAGTCTGCCTCCAGCTGTTGCAAAAAAAAACTCCCAGCATGCACGGTCTGTCAGTACATGCAGGGAGTTGTAGTTTTGAAACAGCTGGAGGTTTGCCCCCCATGTGAATGTACAGGGTACATTCACATGGGCAGGTTTACAGTAAGTTTCGTGCTTGAAGTTTGAGCTGCGGCAAACTCCTAGCGGGAAACTCACCATGACCCCCCGCCAGTGCGAATGTACCCTAAAAACACTACACTAACACATAATAAAGGGTAAAACACTACATATACACCCCTTTACACTGCCCCCCGCAATAAAAATTTAAAACTTATTGTATGGCAGTGTTTCCAAAATGGAGCCTCCAGCTGTTGCAAAACAACAACTCCCAGCATTTCCGGACAGCTGCTGACTGTCCAGCCATTGACTGTCCAGCCATGCTGGGAATTTAGCAACAGCTGGAGGCACCCTCTTTGGGATTAACTGATGTAGAATACCCCTATATTCACCCCTATGCAATCTGCAATGTAGTCCTCAAATGCGCATGGCGCTCTCTCACTTCGGAGCCCTGTCATATTTCAAGGAAATAGTTTAGGGCCACATATGGGGTATTTCCGTACTTGGGAAAAATTGCACAACAAATTTTGGGGGTCTTTTTCTCCTTTTACCCCCTATTAAAAGGAAAAGTTGGGGGCTACACCAGCCTGTTAGTGTGAAAAACATAAAAAAATGTACACTAACATGCTGGTGTTGCCCCATACTTTTTATTTTCACAAGCGCGATAAAAGGAAAAAAAAAAAAAAAAGACCCCCAAAATTCGCAACGCAATTTATCCTCAATACGGAAATACACCATATGTGGGCGTAAAATGCTCTGCAGGCGCACAACAAGGCTCAGGAGTGAGAGCGCACTATGTACATTTAACCCCTTAAGGACGCAGGGTTTTTCAGTTTTTGCATTTTCGTTTTTCCTCCTTACCTTTGAAAAATAATAACCCTTTAAATTTTCCACCTAAAAATCCATATTATGGCTTATATTTTGCCTCACCAATTCTACTTTGCAGTGACAGTAGTCATTTTACCCAAAAATCCACGGCAAAACAGAAAAAAAATTATTGTGCGACAAAATCGAAGAAAAAAACGCCATTTTGTAACTTTTGGGGACTTCCGTTTCTACGCAGTGCATATTTTGGTAACAATGAAACCTTATTATTCTTTAGGTCCATACGGTTAAAATGATACCCTACTTATACAGGTTTAATATTGTTGTACTTCTGGAAAAAATCATAACTACATGCAGGAAAATGTATACGTTTAAAAAATGTCCTCTTCTGACCCCTATAACTTTTATTTTTCCACGGTATGAGGACTCATTTTTTGCGCCATGATCTGAAGTTTTTATCAGTACCATTTTTGTTTTGATAGGACTTTCTGATCACTTTTTATTCATTTTTAATGGTATAAAAAGTTACCAAAAATACGCTTTTTTGGACTCTGGTATTTTTTTTACATGTACGCCATTGACTGTGTGGTTTAATTAATGATCTATTTTTATAGTTCGGACATTTACGCACTCGGCGATACCACATATGTTTATTTTTATTTACACTGTTATTTTTTGAATGGGAAAAGTGGGGTGATTCAAACTTTTATTAGGGAAGGGGTTAAATGATCTTTATTAACACTTTTTTTTAAAACTTTTTTTTGCAATGTTATAGCTCCCATAGGGACCTATAACACTGCACACACTGATCTTTTACACACATCATTGGCCTGTGATCAGTGTTATCGGCGCTTGACTGCTCCTGCCTGGATCTCAGGCACGGAGCGGTCATTCCCCGATCAGACACCGAGGAGGCAGGTAAGGTCCCTCCCCGTGTCCTGTAAGCTGTTTGGGACACCGCGGTGGTCCCGAACAGCCCGACTGAGCAACCGGGATACTTTCACTTTCACTTCAGACGCGGCGGTCAGCTTTGATCGCCGCGTCTGAAGGGTTAATACAGGGCATCACCCCGATTGGTAATGTCCTGTATTAGCCGCGGGTCCAGGCCTTTGATTCGCTGCCGGGACCGACCCGATATGACCGAGTGACACCGCGGCATATCATGGGAGCTGGCGGAGGACGTAAATATACGTCCTTAAGGCATAAATTGGTGATTTGCACAGGGGTGGCTGATTTTACAGCGGTTCTGACATAAACGCAAAAAAATGTATGCCCACATGTGACCCCATTTTGGAAACTACACCCCTCACGGAATGTAACAAGGGGTATAGTGAGCCTTAACACCCCAAAGGTGTTTGAAGAATTTTCATAAAAGTTGGATGGGAAAAGGAAAAAAAAAAATTCTTCACTAAAATGCTGGTTTTACCCTAAATTTTTCATTTTCACAGAATTTGTAACCCTATTTCTTCTGAGTACGAACATACCCCATATATGGATGTAAAGTGCTCTGCTGGTGAACTACAACGCTCAGAACAGAAGGAGCACCATTGGGCTTTTGAAGAGAAAATTTGTCCGGAATTGAAGGCCACGTGTGTTTACAAAGCCCCCATAGTGCCAGAACAATGGACCCCCCATGACCCCATTTTGGAAACTACACCCCTCATGTAATGTAATAAGGGGTACAGTGAGCATTTACACCCCACAGGTGTCTGACAGATATTTGGAACAGTGGTCCGTGAAAATTTAATTTTTCATTTGCACAGCCCACTGTTCCAAAGATCTGTCAAACGCCAGTGGGGTGTAAGTACTCACTGCACCCCTTATTACATTCTTTGAGGGGTGTAGTTTCCAAAACGGGGCCATATGAGGGGTGGTCCACTGTTCTGGCACCACGGGGGATTTGTAAATGCACATGGTCCCTGACTTCCATTCCAAACAAATTCTCTCTCCAAAAGCTCAATGGCGTTCCTCCTCTTCTGAGCATTGTAGTGCGTCAGCAGAGCACTTAACGTCCACACATGGGGTATTTCCATACTCAGAAGAAATGGGGTCACAAATTTTTGGGGTCATTTTCTCCTATTACTCTATTTCTTAAATTTAAAATTTGGGGAAAAACTGCATTTTAGTGACTAACCTGTGAGGTGTTAAGGCTCAATGTACCCCTTGTTACGTTCCTTGAGGGGTGTAGTTTCCAAAATAGTATGCCATGTGGGTGTTTTTTTTTTGCTGTTCTTGCACCATAGGGGCTTCCTAAATGTGACATGCCCCCCCCCCCCCCAAAAAAAAAACATTTCAGAAAAACTCACTCTCCAAAATACCATTGTCGCTCCTTCCCTTTTTAGCCCGCTAGTGCACCCACAGAGCACTTGCCATCCACGTAGGAGGTATTTCCTTACTCAAGAGAAATTAGGCTACACATTTTAGGAAGATTTCTCTCCTTTTATCCCTTATAAAAATTCAAAAACTGGGTCTACAAGAACATACCAGTGTAAAAAAATGAAGATGGGGGTCACAAGAGGGGGGTGGGTCCACTGTTCTGATACCACGGCGGGGGGGATTTGTAAACGCACATGGCCCCCAAATTCTATTCCAACCAAATTCTGTCTCCAAAAGCTCAATGGAACTTCTCTTCGGAGCATTGTAGTGTGCCAGCAGAGCACTTGACGTCCACACATGGGGTATTTCCATATTCAGAAGAAATGGGGTTACAAATTTTGGCGGTGATTTTCTCCTATTACCCCTTGTAAAAATGTAAAATTTGGGGAAAAACCAGCATTTTAGTGACATTTTTTTTCTTCAGTAATACATCCGACTTTAACAAAAAGTCATCAAACTCCTGTGAGGTGTTAAGGCTCACTTTGCTTTTTTTTGGGCTGTCCTGGCACCCTAGGGGCTTCCTAAATGTGACATGCCCTCCAGAAACCATTTCAGCAAAATTCGCTTTTCAAAAGCGAAATGTGACTCCTTTTCTTCTGAGCATTGTAGTGCGCCAGGAGAGCACTTGATGTCCACACATAGGGTATTTTCATGCCCAGAAGAGATGGGGTTACAAATTTTGGGGGGCATTTTATCCTATTATACCTTATAAAAATTTTTAATTTGAGGGAAAACCAGCATTTTAGTGAAAAAAATAATTTACACATCCAACTTTAAAACACCTGTGGGGTTTTAAGGCTCACTGGATACCTTGTTACGTGCCTTGAGGGGTGTAGTTTCCAAAATAGTATGTATGTAGGGATGTAGTTTCCAAAATAGTATTTTCTTGCTGTTCTGGCACCATAGGGGCTTCCTAAATGTGACATGCCCTCCAAAAAAAATTTTATGAAAAACTCACTCTCCAAAATCCCACTGTCGCTCCTTCCCTTCTGAACCCTCTACCGCGCCCGCCGAACACTTGACATACACATATGAGGTATTACCGTACTCGAGAGAATTTGGGTTACACATTTTAGGAAGATCTCTCTCCTTTTACCCCTTGTAAAATTCAATAACTGGGTCTACAAGAACATACCAGTGTAAAAAATGAAGATTTAGAATTTTCTCCTTCAAATTGCTGCTATTCCTGTGAAACACAAAGGGTTAACAAACCTTTTGAATGTCATTTTGAATACTTTGAGGGGTGCAGTTTTTATAATGGGGTCATTTCTAATATGAAAGCCCTTCAAATCCACTTCAAAACTGAACTGGTCCCTGAAAAATTACAATTTTGAAAATGTTGTGAAAAATTGGAAAATTGCTGCTATACTTTGAAGCCCTCTGATATCTTCCAAAAGTAAAAACATGTCAACTTTATGATGCAAACATAAAGTAGACATATTGTATATGTGAATATATAATTTATTTGGAATATTCATTTTCCTTATTAGCAGAGAGCTTCAAAGTAAAAAAAATGTAAAATTTTCAATTTTTTCATCAAATTTTGGAATTTTTCACCAAGAAATGATACAAGTATCGACAAAATTTTACCACTAACAAAGTAGAATAGGTCATGAAAAAACAAACAGTCTTGGAATTAGAATGAAAGGTAAAAGCATCCCAGAGTTATTAATGCTTAAAGTGACAGTGGTCCTATGCGCCAAAAATTGCCGGGTCCTACAGTGAAAATTGTCTGGGTCCTTAAGGCGTTTAAATGGCTCATGCAGGCAACTCTAAAAATAAAGTAATGATAGACTTAAAGCACTGTCCAACCTGGCGCACACTGTACCCTGAAGACAAATGCTCAAGGTAATGGGTCTAAATTATAGAACCAATCTACAGTAAGTATGTTCTTATAATCATGCTGGAATGTTTTAAATTTATTTTTATGATACAAATTTTTCCATGTCACTATGAGGGTGGGTATTTTATTCTAGTAACAAGGAACAATAAATGTGGTCTGATGAAGCACCTTCAGTGCATGAAACAGCTGTAACCTATACTGCTCATGAGCGACTGCTCTTGCTTGCCCCCACTTTTTTTTTTAACATGACGGATAAACAGCACTTATAGCATATCCAGAAGTGAGTGCTTCTGTCTTTTTCTACCTATTGTATAGATTTTTTTTTACATTTAAACTCTTAAGAAAAAACTACATTTCAGTCACATATTGTGGGCTCATAGATTGATTGTACAGAGTTAAATTATGAAAGTAGTGTCATTGTCCAAGTAATTCTGGACCTAACTGTATGTGTCAGAGCAAAGCATCAATGTAGTCCATGAGCTCAAACAATCACTATCAATAACAGGGTTGTTGTGTTCTTTAATCCCTTGCCGCAAAATGCTGTTTATAAACGGCGCTGCGGCACGGGAGGGTTATGAAGCGAGCTCAGGAGCTGAGCTTGCATCATACCCGCACTGTCACGGCTTCTATGAGCAACCATGACCCGTAGCTAATGCTGGACATCACTATTCAGGCAGATGTCCAGCATTAACTCTTTAGACGCGGCGATCAAAGTTGATCGCCGCGTCTAAAGTGAAAGCTTCCCGACAGCTCATTTAAGTTAGCTTACATAAAGTAATTGACTTCAATGTATCTTGTATTTAAAGCACAATCATAAAGCTAAAGAGTCTGATAATCTTGACCTTCAAAACTGCTAACTGCACTAGTCAGGGAGGTGAATGATATCTTATATTTCAGTCATACAACCTGCATGACTGCGAAAAACATCTTTAGAGGTCCCTAATACAGAAAGTGTCCCGGAAATGGGCTTTCACTTCAGGTGACCAGAGTAATCTACATTGATTGCTTCTCTTGCCCACCTAGAACTGAGAGGAAACTGTGGACACCTAACACAAACAGCCTGCCTCCTGGGCACTTGCTATAGTGGCGGCCAGTACATCAAAATCCAGTAATTACACTTGATGGTAATTCTGTTTTCTCAAGCTATGACAGCACCACTGGACATAGGGACTCTGCCCATGGGGAATAGAAACCTGGAAAATAAAAGGAAATTTCCTCCCCTCCCGCCTTAGTTGATTATCGATTAACGCAACTAATTTTCACCTTAAGGACTGAGCCCTTTTTTTGCAAATCTGACCACTGTCACTTTATATATTAATAACTCTGGGATGCTTTTACCTTTTATTCCAATTCCTAGATAGTTTTTTCGTGACATATTCTACTTTAACATAGTGGTAAATTTTCGTCGTTACACGCATCCTTTCTTGGTGAAAAATCCACAAATTTCATGAAAATTTTGCATTTTTCTAACTTTGAAACTCTGCTTGTAAGGAAAATGGATATTTCAGATATATTGTATTTGGGAATCAATATATAATTTGTCTACTTTATGTTGACATCATAAAGTTGACATGCTTTTACTTTTTGAAGACATTAGAGGGCTTCAAATTATAGCAGCAACTTTCAAAATCAGAATTTTTTAGGGAGCAGTTAAGTTTGAAGTGGATTTGAGGGGCCTTTCTGTGAGAAATACATAAATGACCCCATTATAGAAACTACACCACTCAAAGTATTCAAAATGACTTTCAGAAAGTTTGTTAACCCTTTAGATGTTTCACATTTTTTACACTAACATGTTCTTGTAGCCCCATTTTTTTTTTCATTTTTAAAAGTGGTATAAGGAGAAAACGCTCCCCAAAATTTGTAGCCCAATTTCTCTCGAGTATGGAAATACCTCATATGTTGACATAAAGCGCTCAGCGGGCTCACAACATGGCTCTAGAGGGAAAGAGCAACTGTGGGATTTTTTTAAACAAATTTTGCTGTCATGGTGTTTGGAGGCCATGTAGCATTTAGCAAGTCCCCAGGGTGCCAGAACAGCAAAATGGCACATTTTTTTGGGAAACTACACCCCTCAAGGAACGTAACAAAGGGTATAGTAAGCCTTAACACCTCACAGGTGTCTGACAAATTTGCATTGAAGTTGGACGTGAAAATGAAAAATTTGATTTTTAACACTAAAATGAGGGTGTTATCCCAAATTTTTCTTTTCACAAGTGATAATAGGAGAAAATGGACCCTAAAATTTTAAGCCCAATTTCTCCTGATTAAGGAAATGCCCCATATGTGGACGTTATGTGCTCTGCTGGAGCACTACAGGTTTCAGAACAGAAGGAGTGCAATTGGACTTTTGGAGAGAGAATTTTGCTGAAATTGAAGTCGGGGGCCATGTGCATTTACAAACCTCCCATGGTGCCAGAACAGCAGAAACCCCCCATATGTGACACAATTTTTGGAAACTACACCCCTCCAGGAACGTAACAAGGGTTCCAGAGAGTACTTACACCTCACAGGTTTTTTAAACAGTGGGCCGTAAAAGTGAAAAATTAGATTTTTCAAACTATATTGAAAATGTTACCCCAAATGTTTCATTTTCACATGAGGCAATAGGCCCCCAAAATTTGTAGTGCGATTTCGCCTGAGAAAGAAAATACCCCATACGTGCATGTAAAGTGCTCTGCGGGCGCAATGCAATGCTCAGAATAGAAGGAGTGCGATTGGGCTTTTGGAGTGAAGAGTTTGTTGGAATTGAAGTTGGGGGCCACGTGCGTTTACAAAGCCCCCATTGTGCAAGAACAGCAGTAACCCCACACGTGACACCATATTAGAAACTACAGCTCTCAAGGAACGTAACAAGGGTTATAGTGAGTACTTACACCTCCCATGTTTTTTTTTGAACAGTGGGCCGTAAAAGTGAAAGAATTGATTTTTAACACTTAATTGCTGGTATTAGGCAATTTTTTTTTAGTTTCACAAAGTAGTAAGAGAAAAAAAACTCCAAAAAATTGGAGCCCAATTTCTCCAGAATAAGAAAATACCCCATAAAAGGCGGTAAATCACTATGTGGGTACAGAACAGGGCTTAGGAGTGAGACAGCACCGATGAGATTTGAGTCCTAAAGTGGTGCTTCTCACTGCAATGGTTGAGGTTCTGACATATAACCTAAAAAAATAAATAAATAAAAAGCAAGTGACCACAATTTTGAAACTACGCCCCTCAAGGAAGGTAACAAGGGGAACAGTGAGTACTTATACCTCACAGGTTTTTTGAACAGTGGGCCATAAATTGAAAAATTTTTTTTACCCTAAAATGCTGGGGTTACCCCATTTTTTACATTATCACAAGGGGTAATGGGAGAAATTGGGTTACAAACTTTGGAGGGCTTTTTCCCCTGACTATGGAAATACATGCACATATGGGGTAACGTGCTGGGCGGGCACACAACAAGGCTCAGAAGTCATAGAGGTCTGTTTGCCTTTGTGGCCTATGGCATATCAGTAGCTTCTGTTTACATACAGAGGAAAATACAACAAATTGAACACCCACATGTGATGCCATTACAGAAAATATACCACCCGAGGAATGGGTATAGGGCTAAAGAGGACATTTTGAATGAACGGGTGTTGGATAAATTTATTTTCCAGGAATGGATGAAGGGTAGCTTTTGAAAATTGCAATTTTCAACCTATGCTCTGCTTCATCTTTCTGGGAACAACTAACATGTGACTCCGAATTGTCGCCTGAAAATACAACAGAGCTCATGAGGGAGAACTCTTCGCATTTGAGGTCGATGTTTCTTACGGACCTAACTGACAGTTCCATACATTCAGAGGAAAATACAAGAAAGGAACACCCACATGTGAGCTTGTTACAAACAGTACACCCCCTAGGGAAAGTGTATAGTGGTGAAGTGGAGATTTGAAACAGACAGGTGTTCCCTAAATTTATTTTCCAGAATGATGACCAAGAGAATAGCTGAAAATAAAAACCCTATGCTCTGAATCATCATTCTGGGAATGTGATGTGTGTGACTGTCCCTATTCTGTTACCTTAAATGCGCACCCCGCTCAGGTGGGGAGAGAGCACTGCGCATTTGAGGAAACTGCAAACCCTCAATGCTGTTGACTCTGTGTCCCATGACCCATTTAAAAAAAAAATATCAGGGGCATTGGGCATGAGCTTTTTTTTGTTTTATTTTTAATTTTTGGGGGGATTTTGGTTTTAAATTTGGAAGACAATGTACTCTGGACTGGTACATTGGAGTCAAATTCTGGGGAATGAAAATCAGGTGAAAGGATAAAAAATTTAGAACTCCATGGTAGTGTGATATTCCCTGAAGCAATCCTTAATGCAGAGGCCCGGATGATCGGGCCAAGTGTCGCACTGAGTGGTGGTGTCCTTCCAAATCCACCTCTTGCGACAAACTCTGCATTTTTTTCTGGGATGGTCCCTTCTTTCCAGTGTGGGGGACCTCACCTGGAAAGTGTTGGCCGAGGATGATCCAGGGGCCCACAGTTCCAGAGGTGCTCTGACCCCCGCTCTTTGGCGGTCACCAAAGATGAGGGCCTTTAGAACTTCCTCTTGGAACTGCAGGTATGTCCCTGTGTTATCAGCGTACTGGGATAGTACAAGTGAGTTATACATGGCAACCTGTACCACGTATATATCACAACTTTTTTGCACCATACCCGTGTTTTCCACATGACATTATATGGCTTGAGGACTTGATCAGAAAAATCAACTCCCCCCCCCCCCCCATATGCCAATTGTTGTCCAGAATACAATCGGCTTGAGGACCAGTCCCACGGTACCTCGTACAGGGATAGGGGTGTTGCCGTTCCCATGAATTGTGGTGAGCATAAGGACATCCCTCTTGTCCTTATACCTGACTAGCAACAGGTTTTCATGGGTAAGGGCATGACACTCACCCCAGGGGATAGGAATTTGGAGGGGATAGGAATGAAGGCCTCTGATTATTCCGGACTGTCCCACAAGTGAGCGTGGATCTGGCGACGAGGGATGTGAAGAGAGGGATACTAGTATAAAAGTTATCCACGTAAAGGTGGTAACCTATCATCTAGCAAAAGGCCCCAAACGATTTTCACGCTAACACCCAAAGTGGGGGGACATTCTGGGGATTCAATACAGGAATCTCGCCCCTCATACAAGTGTATCCTGAGATACTCTTGCAAAGTTTATACATCTTCACGCCATACCTCGCCTGCTTAGTGGGAATGTATTGCCGGAAGCTGAGTCTCCCCTTAAAGCTGATGAGGGACTCCTCAATAACGACCTCCCTTCCAGGGACATAGGTCTCTCAAAATTGTGATTGATGACCGGCCTGATTTTATACAGGCGGTCATACCCGGGATCAGTTCGGGGGAGGGGGGGGGGGGGGGGGACATGCCGCATTATCAGCATAATGCAAACATTTCCGAATGGCCTCGAACCGGGGACGTGCCATGGCCATATTGTAGAGTGGGGTCTGGTAAAGGACCTCCCCACTCCAGTATTGCCTGACACTGGGTTTTTTGACTAAGCCCATATGCAGCACTAGGCCCCAAAATGTCCTCATTTCGGCTGCATCGACTGGAAACCAGCCATCGGGCCTAGCCAAAAGTGAGCCCGGGTTTGTGGCAACGAACTGTTGAGCGTACAGATTTGTTTGCTCAACCATCAGATTGACAAAGTAGTCACTGAAATAATAGCTAAAAAAGTCTATTTCAGTGAACCGACTAGGTCAATCTTGATTCATGAGTCGCCAACAAACTCAGGAATCACGGGCTCGTGGTCTGCTGGCTCAGTCCAGAAAAGTTCTCCGGTACGGGGCACCGGTGAACTTGGCAGGGGGGCTTGACTACTGTGAGCGTCAGGGGCACAAAGTCAGGAGCAGAGAAGGTTTGCGATCCCACATCGCGGCATCTCCGCAGCTCATCATCAGAACCAAATGATGAGGAGGACAAGGAATGAAGGAAAGGGGGGGGGGGGGGGGGTCTTGCTTGTCCTCTGTGGTGCTTTCAGTGTCAGAGGCAAATATGGCATATGCCTCCTCTGCTGAAAATGCCCTGCGGGCCATTTACCTACTCTAATGGGGATGGGTGTGTGTGTATGTGTGTGGGGAAAACTTTGTGTATGTGCTGTGTGTGGTGTGGTGCGAGACTACCCCCCTAACCCACTCTAACCTAACTAAATCCGCCCTAACAGAAAAAATATAAACTAAAAAGGAAAAAAAAAAAAAGGACTGCGCCCAAAAAATTATTTTACCTAATCAGTGGTGTGCGTACTGATTATCGCTTGGTGGTGATGGCATGTACACAGACCTCCACACAAAATACCCAGAAAAATGCACATGCCTGAAAACCAGAAAAAACCCTGATCAGTGATAAATCACTGACAGTGGTAGGGCAGGACATACACTGAGGTACAGTCCGTCCACACAGCACAGGCTTGCTACTGGTGGCACGGACCACCAGTAGTAACAAGAAAAAGCGCCTGCACCATAACAAAATTGCTGTACTATGGGACTGATCAGCAGCAGGTGGGCTTCTGCTAATGGTGGTGGACTGCTCTTACATAGCTAAGAGGGCCCCGTCACACGGGAAACCGTTGGCGGCAGACTGCAGCGACCCAGTAGGTCCGGGGTCACACTGCTAAAGGACCCACGGACACCTACAGACTGTAAGCTGGAAAAAAATATATATATCTTTTTTCCCCCCCCACTTCTAACCTGTCCCTATCTAATCTAAACTGTCCCTGATTGCTTTCTGTGCCACAGAAAAGGGGCAAGGGGGCACTTCTGAGGGGGGAGATGGCAGCACGGGGCTTCGTCCTGCACACCAGATCACTGAAGTATGGTGGGCAGAACGGAGCAAAATGCTCCTTCACCCACCTCCCCATACTGCTGAAATAGGTGCGGTCACTATGGTCGCCCAATCACAGCTGTACTGGGGGGTGGCAACACTTCCACCTCCCAGTACAGTACGGATGATTATTGGTGGTGTATATTACACCACTGATAATCATCCTTATCCGGGTAATGGGGTCACACGTGACCCCCATGACCCGGAATAGCCACAGTAAGCCGGTTTTTATTTACCGGCGATCTATGGTGATTGCAGATAGGAGGAGGTCTCAGGACCTCCTATGGTGATGAGCCGTGATGCCTGCTGAATGATTTCAGCAGGCCTCCTGGTCCGGTCCCCGACCGGCTGGCGCGGGGACCGAAATTCTCACGGGCCTTAAGGACTTAGGATGCAGGGCATATGCATACGCCCTGCGTCCTGGAGCGGTTAATAAAAGAGCCTTTCCAATTAGTTCGTAGACAACATAATCATTGTAGAATCTTACTAGAACACAGGAAAGAAAGAAGAGATGTCAAGCCCTAATAATGCACTAAATCATTCGATAGTTGCAGCTTGCCTAGCACTAAAAGGTGTTATCCACCATAAGGTGATTTTAGTATGTTCCTGCCAAACAGTAATGGACATGCTAAAGAAGGATCTGCGCTTTTCTTGGAGCTAAATGGCTATGTTGTGAGATTACCATAACACTGTGGCTAGCTTTTTGGGAAATCCCTTTGTCAAACTACGTCCCATAATACTTTGTAAGTGTAAGGTCACCTATCTCCCTCCAAACACATTAGCCTCCAGACCTACTGAAGCACAGGTGAGCTTCCTTCCATGCTTTGCTGTGAACAATAGGACAATGTTTCCTAACCAGGGTGCCTCCAGCTGTTGCAAAACTACAATTCACTGCAGAATGATCCCCCCCCTCCCCCCAGCAGTCTCTCCAACCATTCAAGCTGACAGGCTTCCTGTCATCACCTGACTAGCGATGTAATGTCACCGAGCTGCACTGCAACCTAGGAAAACCTGAGACGACTCATTTTGTATGATATTAAAAATAAACATTGTGGCAAAGATCACATAAGGTTTATGAGACCACCATGAAACACAGATACAGACTCTATATTATGAGCTACACTAACTTGACAGCCCCTGTAGTATAGTCAAATAAAAATCCTTTCTTGCTCTAGCACCCCTATTCAGGCTAGAAATTTGAATAAAAGAACACTTTAACGTAGGTAAATTTCCATGACCAATAATACTGGTATACAAGGAGTAAATATATACCACCACACAATAACTGGATAATACCGCCATACTGTACTTAATATAACCAGTATACACAGCCCAGTATACTATAAAGGATTTGTATACAATATAAGTGATTATATACAGGATTATATACAGCTGTACACAGGATGTGTATACCATATAAGTGATTACAGTTACATTTTAGTACTCACAATGATGTCTTTTCTGATCAGCGGCGTCCTCTTTCCTTTTCTTCTCCGTCCGGATAAGACCGCCATGTGGATCTCTTAACATCTGCAGGAAAAACATGTCAGACTCTGCATTTTTCCAGTGCCCTCCCCTCCTCTTCACAATCTTTCCACCTATAGGCCCCCAAACTGTAATAATGCCCTCCTTGGTGTCCTGCACAGTAAAAGGGCAGGTAGGTAGGTAGGTAGCCAGGTAAATAGGTAATTAGATCAGGAAGCCAGATATGCAGGTAGGTGACAAACCAGGTAGGTAGAGGACTAGCTAGGGAATCAGGCATCCATGTATGAATGCCAGGTATGTACATAGTTAAGTAGCTGGGTATGTAGGTAGTTAGATAGCCGCCTGGTATGTAGGTAAGTAGTTAGGCATCCAGGTATAAAAAGTTAGGTAGCCCACCTTCCCCGTAGGTATAGGCAGCAGAGTTAACCCCCTTCCCAATAGGTATAGGAAGAGATAACCCCTCTTCTCCTTAGGCAGCAGAGCCCCCCCCCCTTTCCCCGTAGGTATGGGCAGAGTTACCCCCCCATTCCCCATAGATATGGGCAGAGTTACCCCCCCATTCCCCATAGATATAGGCAGAGTTCCCCCCCCCATTCCCCATAGATATAGGCAGAGTTCCCCCCCCATTCCCCAATGGTATAGGCAGAGTTCCCCCCCCCCATAGGTATAGGCAGAGTTACCCCCCCCCATTCCCCATAGGTATAGGCAGAGTTACCCCCCCCATTCCCCATAGGTATAGGCAGAGTTACGCCCCCCCATTCCCCATAGGTATAGGCAGAGTTACCCCCCCCATTCCCCATAGGTATAGGCAGAGTTACCCCCCCCCCATTCCCCATAGGTATAGGCAGAGTTACCCCCCCCATAGGTATAGGCAGAGTTACCCCCCCCCTCTTCCCCATAGGTATAGGCAGAGTTACCCACCCCCCCTCTTCCCCATAGGTATAGGCAGAGTTACCCACCCCCCCTCTTCCCCATAGGTATAGGCAGAGTTACCCACCCCCCCCTCTTCCCCATAGGTATAGGCAGAGTTACCCACCCACCCTCTTCCCCATAGGTATAGGCAGAGTTATACCCCCCCTCCTTTCCATATAGGTATAGGCAAAGTTATACCCCCCCTCCTTTCCATATAGGTATAGGCAGAGTTATACCCCCCCTCCTTTCCATATAGGTATAAGCAGAGTTATACCCCCCTCCTTTCCCCATAGGTATAGGCAGAGTTATACCCCCCTCCTTTCCCCATTGGTATAGGCAGAGTTATTACCCCCCCCTCCTTTCCCCATTGGTATAGGCAGATTTATACCCCCCTCCTTTCCCCATTGGTATAGGCAGATTTATACCCCCCTCCTTTCCCCATAGGTATAGGCAGAGTTCTACACCCCTCCTTTCCCCATAGGTATAGGCAGAGTTATACCCCCCCTCCTTTCCTCATAGGTATAGGCAGAGTTATACCCCCCCCTCCTTTCCCCATAGGTATAGGCAGAGTTATACCCCCCCTCCTTTCCCCATAGGTATATGCAGTTATACCCCCATCCTTTCCCCATAGGTATAGGCAGAGTTATACCCCCCTCCTTTCCCCATAGGTATAGGCAGAGTTATACCCCCCTCCTTTCCCCATAGGCAGAGTTATACCCCATCCTTTCCCCCATAGGCAGAGTTATACCCCCTCCTTTTCCCATAGGTATAGGCAGAGTTATACCCCCCTCCTTTCCCCATAGGCAGAGTTATACCCCATCCTTTCCCCCATAGGCAGAGTTATACCCCCTCCTTTTCCCATAGGTATAGGCAGAGTTATACCCCCCTCCTTTCCCCATAGGTATAGGCAGTTATACCCCCCTCCTTTCCCCATAGGTATAGGCAAAGTTATACCCCCCTCCTTTCCCCATAGGTATAGGCAAAGTTATACCCCCCCTCCTTTCCCCATAGGTATAGGCAGAGTTATACCCCCCTCCTTTCCCCATAGGTATAGGCAGAGTTATACCCCCTCCTTTCCCCATAGGTATAGGCAGAGTTATACCCCCCTCCTTTCCCCATAGGTATAGGCAGAGTTATACCCCCCTCCTTTCCCCATAGGTATAGGCAAAGTTATACCACCCTCCTTTCCCCATAGGTATAGGCAAAGTTATACCACCCTCCTTTCCCCATAGGTATAGGCAGAGTTATACCCCCCCATCCTTTCCCCATAGGTATAGGCAGAGTTGTACCCCCCTCCTTTCCCCATAGGCAGAGTTATACCCCTCCTTTCCCCATATGTATAGGCAGAGTTATACCCCACCTCCTTTCCCCATAGGTATAGGTAGAGTTATACCCCCCCCCCCTTTCCTCATAGGTATAGGCAGAGTTATACCCCCCTTTCCTCATAGGTATAGGCAGAGTTATACCCCCCTTTCCTCATAGGTATAGGCAGATTTACCCCCCCTTTCCCCATAGGTATAGGCAGAGTTACCCCCCCTTTCCCCATAGGTATAGGCAGAGTTACCCCCCTTTCCCCATAGGTATAGGCAGTTACCCCCCCTTTCCCCATAGGTATAGGCAGAGTTACCCCCCCCCCCCTTTCCCCATAGGTATAGGCAGTTACCCCCCCCCCCTTTCCCCATAGGTATAGGCAGAGTTAAATAAATAAAAATATGGTCACCTGATGTCCCATGCAGCGATCTCCTCAGCAGCAGGGGCCCGTGTCTTCTCCCCTCCGCAGTTCAGGCGCCGACGAGTGAAGTCATCGGCGCCTGTACTGCATGGGGGAGAAGGTAACATCTCCTCTGTGTAAAGCTGCTTTCACACTATAAAAATACCTCCTTTAGAAAAGTTGGTCATAAAAATCCCATTATAGTGTATAGGATTTTTCTAATAGCCGTTTTAACCTGTTATTAATAGGTGCACTATTTCTCCCATTACAAAATAACGGCCATTATTAATAACGGGCAATAAGTTAAAATGGCTACTAGAAAAATCCCATAGACTATAATGGAATTTTCTAACGGCCGATTTTCAAGATTTTTATGACGGACGTTTCTAACAGAGGTATTTTTATAGTGTGAAAGCAGCCTAAGCTGCAGATGCGGCTCAGACAGAGGGGACGCCTTCTCCTGTATGTGAATGTATCGCACATACCGGAGAAAGCAGCGATGTCTGCTGGGGATCTGGGACAAGTGCCCCGGATCCTCAGTAGCGGAGGGCCCTTAACCTGGCCGGGCCCTCGGACAACGTCTGATCAGACCGGCCGGTCAGTCCGCCCCTGGCAGTGCCTGTACCTTAGCTCCTGTAAAACAAGTACCAAAATGTAAGGGGCTGCAGCGAATAACTGTGTGCAGCGCTAGCTACATAGCAAGTGAGCTCTGGCTGGTATAACCAGCTGAGGACTCACTGATCATGGTAGACAGAGATCCAGCTGATGCCTGCCATTAACCCTTCAATCAATACTGATCACAGCATCTGAAGTATTTGCAGAGCCAAGGGAAATTCATCAGATCATCCACGGTTCTAACGTGGGTGTCTGATGATTTAAGATGGTTGTCTGATTTTCCAGCCGTTTGCTGCAATCTTTGCCTTCTAGCAGACCAGAGAAATAGATCACAGATAACACTGATCAGTGTTATGCCTAATAAAACAAATCAACATATTTGGTATCACTATGTGTAGAAACGTCAACTATTAAAATATTAAAGTTAATGATCCCATACGTTGAGCGATGTAAACTGCTGATATTTGGTTATATCACATCCCAGGAAACAAAGAATAAAACGTTATCAAAATGTCACATATATGCAAAAGTGGTAGCGATAAAAACTAAAGATTTTTTTTGAATAGTACAATAGAAAAAGTTTGTAAACATGGGTATCATTTTAAGCGCAGTGGCCCAAAGGATAAAGAGACATGTCAGTTTATGTAAAAATAAAAATACTCCCCAAAAGTTGCTAAATTGCAGTTTGCTTTTTAATTTACCATTGTACGGTAAAATGAAAGGTGTCATTATAAAAGCACAATTTGTTGCGCAAAAAATAAGCCCTCATATGGCTCTGTGGATTCAAAAATAAACTTATGTCTCTTAAAGCCAGAAAAATGTAATGTTTCTTTAAGGCCAAAATGAGCTGCATTCTATGGCCAGTCACGTAGAAATTTCTGTCCCAGATTCCGGATTCGAATCTGGCACAGAGATTCCGCTGTTGCAGAGTCCCATTGAATTCAACAGCAATCTGCTGCTCTGTGCATACAGCGGAATATCTAGGCCAGATGTTTCCGGCACGGAAATTCAATTTTCCATGTCCGCAGAAAGAATGAACACGTTCTTTCTTTGTGCGGAGTCCACGTAGAATGCATAGCAGTCTTTGAGACGGCACATTTCCTGTGCGGTCCTAACTCCGGTTATGCCGGCACCCTGCAGTGTCCGGAATGTCCACACAGAGATTCTCTGTGCGGACATTCCAGTGTGTGAACATAGCCTTAGGCCGTTTTTTGGATCCAATCCAAGAGGATCCAATAGGAAGGAGGAGTATAAGTTCTTCCTTTATATTTTCCAATCCTTTGAAATAAACTTCTGGCTTTGACTCAAAATCTGCAGTGGCAATTTTCCCCCAAAAAATGCCAGAAAAAATTTAGCATGGAAACCTAACCTGAAAGAGTTAGGAGTGGCTAGATTTAACTCTTGCTAGCCCCTTCTGTAGGAAGTTCAATATTGAAGTCAGATTAGGTTTGTCAAGATCTACATTAGCTTGGCCCACAAATTTTAGAGGAGCTATAAAGATTCTAAAAATTTATTTTAAATTAGTCACTGGTTGTGTAGTTGGTAAGGTTAAAAAAAAAAGTTTTTTTTACTGTATTAATATTTAGCACATAATTGTACATGCTTTTATGGCCCAAGTGCATAACCTTTCATTTATCCACATTAAACTTAATCTGCCATGTCTGTGCCCAAGCCTGCAGCCTCCCCAGTTCCCTCTGTAATATTAGGTTATCCTCCTCTGCAGTCATTTATCATTGCATTTAGAGCTGTTTAGGCGCAGTGGTGTTTTTTGCTACTTTGTTCACAATATTGTCTTGCAATACACCATTTATCCTCTCTATGAAGTGGTCACATATTAATGTGCAATTTTTGCGCAAAGAGCAAAATCGAGGCACAAATCGACACCATTTAAAAGGAAATGTGAGAAAAACCAATACAATAAGGAAATGTGCAAAGTATTGATAACACATTAAATGTATCATTATCCTTGTGACTTTTTGCTAAATTTGTTGTGTGCACATAAAAACCACTGTCAAAAAAAAGGGTGGAGAAAAACTACAATAGATATTCTTTGATAAATGTTTGCCATGATGTCTCATTACCTGAAAAACTTACTATAATATGTGCCAAAAAAAATTGCATAAATTATAGCTAGCTATGTTTGTGGGGTATGGTCAGAAGTAAATCAAATTTATTAAAGGGGTACTCTGCCAGAAAAAATCTTATCCCCCATACCAAGGATAGGAGATAAGATGTCTAATTGGGGGAGTCCTGCAATCGCCACTGCAGCACCCAAGTCATAAGTCTTCTGGTGAAGTACCCCCTTAAGACCTCAATTTTCACTTTATCATAGTAGTTTAAGAAATGAAAGCTGTACTGTGACTGGCAGCCAAGACAGTGTGAGACAGTTTTAATTAAAGGGGTTCTCCCGTGCTTACACATCTTATCCCCTATCAAAAGGATAGGGGATAAGATGCCTGATCGCGGGAGTCCCGCCACTCTGGACCCCCGGGATCATGCACACGGCACCCCGTTTGTAATCAGTCTCCAGAGCGTGTTCGCTCCGGGTATGATTACGGGCAACCACAGGGCGGCCGGCGTGTGATGTCACGCCTGCGCCCTCGTGTGATGCTACGCTCCGCCCCTCAATGCAAGCCTACTGGAGGGGGCGTGACAGCGGCGAGACTCCCGCGATCAGGCATCTTATCCCCTATCCTTTGGATAGGGGATAAGATGTATAAGCACCGGAGAACCCCTTTAATCTGCCCCATTTCAGCCCAAATTTTATATTGTAGAAGTGCACGAATTATGGCTTAATACATGTGGCACAAGTCACATAAGACTTGCAAGGTTTTGCCCAAATTATGAGCTCCATAGACTTCTGCCACATTCAACAAAAGGCGTTGTGCTAAATGTGCCAATATTCTAGCACGCAATTCTGGTTTGAAGTATGCAAACTAACAGTTGGTCCACACTTAAAAGGGGTATTCTGCTAGAAATTATTATTTTTTTTATCCACTGGTGACAAAATTTAACAGATTGGCAAATTACTTCTATTTAAAAATCTTAATCCTTCCAGTACTTAGCTGCTGAATACTACAGAGGAAGCTCTTTTCTTTTTGAATTTCCTTTATGTCCAAGTACAGTGCTTTCTGCTGACACCACTGTCCATTTTAGGAATTGTCCAGAGTAGGAACAAAGCCGCATAGAAAACCTGTTCTTCCTCTGGAGTATACAGCAGCTGATAAGTATTTTTAATAAGTATTTTTAAATAGAAGTAATTTACAAATCTGGCATTTGTTGATTTAAAAAAAAAAAAAAAAAAATGTTTTCCAGTGGAGTACCTCTAAACAAGACTGGCGACCTATGGACTGTCTAGTCTATCACCCCGATACACTAAGATAAAACTAATGCATTTAAGAAAATGCTGCACTAATTAAACATTAGTAAATCTAGGTCATTGTGTTTTCAATGTCACATGGGGAAAGCAAACACAATGACTGGGAGGAAGACAAGGTGTGGAAGCCATTAACCTGATCACATACAATCACCTAGTTTTTGCATATTTTATGTTATAGTATGTCTCTAATCTCCTTTAGGTCACAAACAACTGGGGCTTCTGTTTATTATGCACAATATAGACTGTTTTGATGTGTGACAATCTAGATTTATAGTTTCTTGGGGATACTAGTTTTCTTTGTAACAATCCCAGTGGTGTAGAAAGTCTTCTAGGCAGTGCTCCCTCAAAAAGAAAATTGTCTCTTCAGTGCCACATTAGAGAGACCCTATAGATCAGTGTCATATCTAGTTTCATGACTTAAAGGGGTTATCTAGCCATTAAACAGGTATCCCCTATCCACAGGACAGGACCTGGCTCTCCCTGGTAAACCCTCTGGCCCCATCTTTTATGACTTCACACAATCACAGCCACTCACAGGTCGCAATAGTGTCCCGCCTGAGTCTGAGTGGGTCGTCACTGCTGAGACTAGTACACCTTAGAAGGTGGGAGCTAGAGCATCTAGCAGTTGAGTTCTATCTGGAGATAGGGGAAATGTTTTTAAAAGCTGGATAACCCCTTTAAAAATGAGTCTTTCAGCAAAATTAGACACCTTTCTACACAAAGCTTGTTTTTGGTGGTGTGCTGCATTTGACACAGCTATCTTGTAAGGTCACTATCCCTAAAGAGCATTTAAGACAATTTCATTGAGTTACAAGGTACCTGCCTTGGGGTAGTACTAGAGGTCCTTTCTTCTAAAAGACAGCAAGTTTGCATCTAAATAGGTAAGATTTTTTTTATTTATTTTGGCACACCACTACTATATAACCAGACATGTGCATAGTCTTGCAATTGCGTCAGTTCTCACTTACCCCTGGTTGTTACATATATTTGATATTTTAAATTCTTATTTACTCTAACTTATTTTCATTGCAACCCAAATTATAAAACTTGACATGTTTATTAAACAATTATAGGATTTTAAGATTTAGTCATCCTTTTTATAGTTTAATAGATCAAAGTAAATTTAATAAATAAAAAACACCAATTTTTTTTCTCCTTTTTATTTCAAATTAAAAGTTTTTACTGCATTTCTTTTCACACATCAATTCTTCAATAAACATTTTCAAAATAAGTTCCTTTAAGCTATACCAAAAAAAATCTATTCCAAAGAGCTATTTAGACTAATCTTCCCCAGCATGTCTGTCACATAAGACCGCATACATATTTAGAAATTGGCCATTTGATCATTTTCTTTAGAAACAAAAACAGGACACTACACATAAAACCTTAATTAAATCTTTATTTTTTTCTATTGTCAATTTCCAAAGTTTTTAATCCAATTTACAGAGTGATAGCATTTCCCAGTGGCCTTAGAACCTGCATTCAAATGCTTATCAGAGATGCAGCTTTATGGTATGTAAAAATATCACAAGCTTGAAAAACTAACTGAAAAAGTTAATATTCTTTTTGTGAGATACCACTAGTTCTGACCTCTTATTTGTATTATAAAAAAGATACATCCTAAACACAGGGTAATCCAGTAGCCATTGTGGCAAATTCAAATTTAACAAAAAACAAAACAAAACGTAATTATATAACAACAAAAAAAAAGTCACTAGTAAAGAAAATCATGAAAAATGTTGACATCTGTCAACTAGAAAAGGTTTAAGTCTGCATAATGCCAACCCCCCCTGCCAAAACTTAAATGATCCACCCAAATCTTCAACCCAATATACATTTTAGTGCATGACGTAGACCGAAGTAAAAAAAAAAAAAAAAAAAAATGAAATAAATTAAAATGTTTCAAATAAAAAGAAAACTGATATAATTAAAATGTAACCTGTTAGGTATACTGCATTTTTTAGGGAGGAAAAAAAAAAAACTAAAACTGGTCTAGTTCTAATACCCTCTATATAAATTCAGATTTCGCGTAGTGACATGACTGTATACTTGTCAACTTTTTATATGTTTTTACATGTAAACATTCAAACTTATTTGGCTGTTTGCATTTTAAAGATTGTGCAAAGGAAAAACATTCAATATCTGGGTTTAGATTTTAAAATCAAATCCGGTTGACCTCTTTAGTCCATGTCAAGTCTTGCTGTTCTGGCTTTGCGGCATTAAGGGGGCCAATAACATATACAATGTGTGTGTATATATATATATATATATATATATATATATATATATATATATGTATATATACACACACACACACACACACTTGATTGATTGATTTTACGAAAAGGCTCGGTCCAAGCATCTGCATCACCGGCAGCTGACACTTAAAATTGACATAAGCTGATCACCTTACGTTGGATACATTTATGATTGTTTGATATATGGTTTTAGTTGTCCCTACAAAAATATACAGCAGCAATTACAGAAGAAACCCCAACACCCTAGTCAGATAAAAAAAAAAAATAAGCTGAAAGCAGAGAAGAAAAAAAGGGAACAACTGGTATCTACAGATACACCGATGCCTAAATTTAAATGGGCATTACATTTTAAGAAAATACAGCTGAAGGATCATCTTTACCTTTATTGTGATAAAAAAAAAATAAAAAAAAATTGACAAGTATGCATTTGTATAGCAACCAAAATAGAGGGCTCTTTGGTGCAAACAGTCCAAATTGTCAACAAATAAATTTTTTTTACTCCCACCCAAAAAAAAAAAAAAAAAAAAAATACCATTAAAAAAAAAAAAAAATCTGCTGTTACTAGAGGACAGCAGCTCTGTCTGTCTGGCTTCACGTTACAAATCTAAAACAGCTGTTCTTAATAAGCCAATAAATATATATTTTGTAATCAGACATTGCCTGAAAATTTTGTACAATATTCTGGACCACAGATGGTTCTGTACTCTCATGCCACTGAAGAACATGAGCTCATCTAAAGGCAAAGACTGGTTATCTCTTAAGGACAACTCCTCCATGTGAGAACAGATGGTCTAAACGGTCTTCTTGCTAGGTTTCTTGCCTTTTTTCAGAGCCAGCTTGTTTTTGATATAGCCACGCTTCCTCTTTGATGTCTATAAAGAAGAGGGGAGAAATATATATGAAAAAAAGCACCAATCCATTTATTAAGCAGTATACAGTCATGGCCGTAACTGTTGGCACTAGTGCTGCAGCTAATGATTATTTTAATAATAGATTAGTTGCCGATTATTTATCGATCAGAAAAAATGTCAAAATGCCAAAAAAAGGGGTTCAGCTGATTCTAATTCTGTACAATGTCCATATTAAAAGTTTCTAGCATGTGATGTGACCAAACCGCAGCAATTTTGGATTTTTTTTTTACGTTAACGTCGGTTGCTGTACAGGATCATTAATGATCCGGTACAGAAACCAGCGTAATTTTTTATTGTCGCATGGGTAACTGTCTGAACTATTAAAATATTAGTGAATCATTAACATTTTATTTTAATAGTTCAGAATCAAATATGTAAAAAAAAAAAAAATTATTTTTTTACTTTTTTTGTATAGCAATAGGAAAAGGTGGAGCTAATTTTTATTGGGGGAGCAGTTAATTTACAGCCTCTCCCAGCAAGCCCCACCCCGTCACCGGGTCACTTACTCTAAGTTAACAGTACCTGGAAAAAATTATTGGCACCCTTAACTTAATATTTGATTGCACACCCTCCAGAAAAAATAACTGAAATCAGTCGCTTCCTATAACCATCAATAAGCTTCTGGTTAATGTTGAACCATTCTTCCTTTGTAAACTGCTCCAGGTCTCTTATTGGAAGGGCACCTTTTCCCAACAGCAATTTTAGGATCTCTCCACAGGTGTTCAATGGGATTTAAATCTGGACTCATTGTTGGCCACTTCAGAACTCTCCAGCGCTTTGTTGCCATCCATTTCTGGGTGCTTTTTGATGTATGTTTGGGGTCATTGTCCAGCTGGAAGACCCAAGATCTCAGACGTAAACCAAGCTTTCTGACACTGGGTTGTACAGTGCGACCCAAAATCCATTGGTAATCCTCAGATTTCATGATGCACAAACATTCAAGGCACCCAGTGTCAGAGGCAGCAAAACAACCCCAAATCATCATTGAACCTCCAACTATATTTCACTGTAGGTACTGTGTTCTTTTCTTTGTAGACTTCATTCCATTTTCAGTAAACAGTAGAATGATGTGCTTTACCAAAAAGCTCCATCATGGTCTCATCTGTCAACAAGATGTTTTCCCAGAAGGATTTTGGCTTACTTAAGTTCATTTTGGCAAAATGTAGTCTTGCTATTTTATGTCTCCGTGTCAGCAGTGGGATCCACCTGGGTCTCCTGCCATAGAGTTTAATTTCATTTAAATGTTGACTGATATTCAACCTGTCCTGCAGGCTCAGGGAGCATCAGTGTCAGCGCGAACTCTTTGGAACTTGTTTGAGGCTGCTTATCCACCATCTGGACTTTCCGGCGTAGACACCTTTCATAAATTTTTATTTTCCGTCCACGCCCAGGGAGATTAGGTATAGTGCCATGGGTTGAAAACTTCTTGTTAATGTTGCGCACTGTGAACAAAGGCACATCTAGATCTCTGGAGATGGACTTGTAACCTAGAGATTGTTGATATTTTTCCACAAATTTGGTTCTCAATTCCTCAGACAGTTCTCTTCTCTTTCTGTTGTCCATGCTTAGTGTGGCACCCACAGACACACAATGCAAAGACTAAGTGAACTTCTCTCCTTTTAATCTGCTTTCAGGTGTGATTTTTATATTGCCCACCCCTGTTACTTGCCCCAGGTGAGTTTAAAGGAGAATCGCATGCTTGAACCAATCTTACTTTTCCACAATTTTGAAAGGGTGCCAATAATTTTGTCCAGCCCATTTTTGGAGTGTGGTGTGACATTATGTTCAATTAGTTTTTTCCTCCTTTTTTGGTTTAGTTCCAATACACACACAAAGGGAATAAACATGTGTATAGCAAAACGTGTTACTGCAATCTTTTTCTGTGAGATATACTTCATTTTCTAGAAAAATTTCAGGGGTGCCAACATTTACGGCCATGACTGTATATGGAAATTCAATTCAAAATGTTTATCACATCATTGATGTGAAATGTGGAAGTTTATCATACAGTGATGGAGTTTTTTTTTAGGATTACTGCAGAGTCTCAAATCTCAGACAATAGAGTGCAAATCTCCCAATGTTTCTCGCTAACGCAGGATATAATTGAGAGCTCCAAATACTTTAACCACTTTCTGACCTATGAGGTACCGGTATGCCATGGGTCCGCATCATAACCAGCAGATGCCCGCGACTGACATAGGAGATAGCTCTGATGTTCCCTATGGATCACGGCATTTAAACAGTTAAATGACGATCACAGAATTTAAACACAATGGCAGTAATCTCTGGCATTTAGTGGTCCTATCAGTATCGTGGGCATCAGAAATAATGGCCAGAATATCAAAGCCAAACTGTAGAACAGGAGAAAAAAAAAAATCTGTAAAAATGTTAACCTGCAGAAATCTCTAAAACTAAGTTTTCTTTTGTTTGCATTTTTTTAGGGCTAAAAATATGATGTGTAAACGTAGCACGTTCACACTGAAAAATTTCCGGGTGAAATATGCTCAGAAATTGGTTTCAAAGGGATTATGACATATGGCAGAATTTCCGCAGTGGAATCAGCTGACAACAAAATCCCGATTCCGGCCTCTGCAGAAAGATTTGACAAGTCAATTATGTCTGCAGAATCCACATATATGGAGACAAGGTATTTGAGCGTTCCTAGTGCCAGCATGCTCTGCCAGCGGTCGCTGTTTGCGGAATGTTCACCGGAATTTTCTAGCCGGCAATTCCACATAAATACGCCTTGCGAACATTTAAGGGCTTTGATTGAGCAAAAGTAGGCATGAAGACGTGCAGCTATTAACTCACCTTCTTAGATAAATACTTCTGTTTAGGAACAATGTTCGTGATCCTTGGTTTATGGTCAAGGGCCTCTCTGTTCTCTAGATGTTTGACTTTGTATATTCTGACAAGCCAGTGCTCTGAAGTAAAAGCTTCTTCCAAATGTTTGAACTTAATGTCCTTATTCCCAATTTCTGCATTGCGGGTACGATCAAATCCTGGAGGGGTTCGAAAGTCTAACTGCAAGTCAAAAATACATATACATAAGCAAGGCAGAACAAGGAATGAATAAATCACTGGTGTTATCTGTATAGAAGTAGATGGCTGCAGTCCACTATTCCTTGTTAATTTTCCTAGGCCATCGGAAGGGGAATAAACCCCAATTAAAGAATATGGCAGCCATAACCTATTCTAAGCATCACACCTGCCATGTGGACATTTCTCCAGGTTTATCGTTTGGCTACTCTCTCTCACTCTCTCTCTACTATGAACTTTGAGTTTTATTGTTATCGTTATTTTATATCATGGCTTTATTTTAGTTTGTTGCTGTAAAACAAGAAAAAAAAAAAGATAAATTTTAAGAAAAAGCAGTCCACTACTATCAAATGCATCTTGAATAAAATGATTTCCTGGAGAGCAGCTTATCCATAGGATGGAAGTGAAGCCCTGTGGACCTGCAGATGTATATAGCCTAGTGTTTTAGCCATCACTACTTCTTGTTGAGCTTATATACTACAATTATAGCAATCACCAAATGGCAAAGCAAATTAAGGCACAATATATTTTCCATATTTGGAAATGCTGGGCTCTTTATGTAAAGATGTAGTTCCCCCAATTATAGCTTTTTCTAAAAAGTACATGTATGTATTCTGTTATATTCATTCTATTTACTAAAATGTATGTAACCAGGTGACAAGACAAAATTATATATACTTCATAGAGTTCTGCCAACTAGAATCCTTCCTATAGGACTTCCTGTAAAGTACACTACAAGAACCTTGTTACACTGTGTTGGTACTGTGTGGAACCCATCCCTACATAACACCCCCCCAGATGGACCTTGGGAGCATTCTAGGAATGAAAAGTCTTCAGGATGGTGCCTTGCTTACTAGGACGAGTGCTTCAACAGGCAGGTTTAGCTCATGGGAGAGGTTTTCGTAGGGTTAGGACTAAAAACTTGCCACTCCTTTCTTAACAAAAATCTACATCAGCTCCCTTGATTTACCATCCTGAATATGTGTATCACCAAGTTTATTTTTTGTATATGGCAGCCTCTGTTATTCTCAGAGGAGATAATCTAATCTACTGCCATAAACATGCATACTCAGCCAAGTTGAACGTTCTGGCCTATGGGGGGGGGGTAAGGTTCGAGGGAGACAGCTGTTGGCTGAACAATTATCTACGGTGTATTGCCAGCTCTATTTTCTGTGCAGTAAACAAGTGTCAATCATTTACCTGCATTTCACCAAACCGATAGTATGACATTTTATACATGAGGCAGTTGAGCAATGTTGGAGATCCAGCCTTGTCTACTCGAAATTCACCCTGGGGTGTAAAGTAATCACTTTCCTATTTAAAAGAAAAAAAATATATATTAATACTTTTACCTTCTTTAGGAAGACAAGCAGTTTTACAGTTTCGAGAAAGAGTTACTAACATTCTGGTAAATAAAAGGTTATAGGCAGATTCTCTCATTTAATAGCCACCCTAACAAGCCTACAGACCACATTTTCCCTCGCTTGAAAATGCAGTTACAGCCTTTTTTACAAGCCTATTATTGACTGAATAAATATTGGTAGAAGTGCTCCATCCTGATAACTAGCTGTGTACAAGGAACAGCAATCACCTGACAAGAAAAAGCTTACTTGTTGGCTGATCAGATATTTTGTGCAGGCGTTATGTGTAAACCGGGAATGTGCGGTTGACAATGAGGACATTGGTGTGGCCTGGCCTAAAGTTCATGGAGCCGTGTGACAGCTCAACATGATCTCTTCTCCTTACAGGGACCTGCTCTGCCTTTGTAAGAGGGGTTTAATATTAATGGGTCAAACTGGATATATTGTACCTTTTAATAGACATATGCTTATGGCTGACATGGGACTGCACATATTCTTACCCGGATATCCTTGGGATGTTCTCCTTCTGCTATTCTAACCATCCAGAGAAACTTGTTAATGTCATCACCCGAGTACCCGATTACACCTCCAAAGATTATCAATACGTAATCTACATCCAGGCTGCGCATTATTTCATAGGCAGCAGACTCATTTGAAGACATGGCTTTCCCCACCTGAAAATATACAGATGCAAAAGTCAAACTTTGTAAGAAACACAAACAAAACATTTAATGCACGCCTTTGGTATCTATGTGGAAATTATGTTCTAACATTGTTGGTTGTGATAAACTGACTCAGAGCTGTGTTAGCTCTTAAAGGGGTTATCCAGCGTTTGACACCTTATCCACAGAATGGCAACCGAATCTCCGCTGTCTGATGCTCCCCTAGAGCACAGGGAGATGTGGGTGCCGTTCTGAAGATCACAGGGGTCCCCAGCAGTCTGACTCCCCACAATCAGACGCTTCTACCCTAGCCTTTGGTTAAGGGATAAGCAGAAAACTATGGATAACCCCTTTAAAGGGTTTGTACTGACCCTAGAAGAAAGCCACCCCTAAAGTCAAATAATTTAACCCCTTAAGGACTGAGCCCTTTTTCACCTTAAGGACTCGGCCATTTTTTGCAAATCTGACCACTGTCACTTTAAACATTAATAACTCTGGAATGCTTTTAGTTATTCTGATTCCGAGAGTGTTTTTTCGTGACATATTCTACTTTAACGTAGTGGTAACATTTTTTGGTAACTTGCATCCTTTCTTGGTGAAAAATCCCAAAATTTGATGAAAAATTTTGCATTTTTCTAACTTTGAAGCTCTCTGCTTGTAAGGAAAATGGATATTCAAAATAATTTTTTTTTTTATTCACATATACAATATGTCTACTTTATATTTGCATCATAAAATTGATGAGTTTTTACTTTTGGAAGACATCAGAGGGCTTCAAAGTTCCGCAGCAATTTTCCAATTTTTCACAAAATTTTGAAACTCGCTTTTTTTCAGGGACCAGTTCAGGTTTGAAGTGGATTTGAAGGGTCTTCATATTAGAAATACCCCATAAATGACCCCATTATAAAAACTGCACCCCCGAAAGTATTCAAAATGACATTCAGTAAGCGTTTTAACCCTTTACGGGTTTCACAGGAATAGCAGCAAAGTGAAGGAGAAAATACACAATCTTCATTTTTTACACTCGCTTGTTCTTGTAGACCCAATTTTTGAATTTTTGCAAGGGGTAAAAAGGAGAAAATTTTTACTTGTATTTGAAACCCAATTTCTCTCGAGTAAGGACATACTTCATATGTCTATGTAAAGTGTTCGGCGGGCGCAGTAGAGGGCTCAGAAGGGAAGGAGCGTCAAATGGTTTTTGGGGGGCATGTCACCTTTAGGAAGCCCCTATGGTGCCAGAACTGCAAAAAACCCCACATGGCATACCATTTTGGAAACTAGACCCCTCGGGGAACGTAACAAGGGGTAATGTGAACCTTAATACCCCACAGGTGATTCACGACTTTTGCATATGTAAAAAAAAAAAAAAAATATTTTTTACCTAAAATGCTTGGTTTCCCTAAAGTTTTACATTTTTAAAAAGGGTAATAGCAGAAAATACACCCCAAAATTTGAAGCCCAATTTCTCCCGATTCAGAAAACACCCCATATGGGGGTGAAAAGTGCTCTGTTGGCGCACTACAGGTCTCAGAAGAGAAGGAGCCACATTTGGCTTTTTGAAAGCAAATTTTGCTCTGGGGGCATGCCGCATTTAGGAAGCCCCTATGGTGCCAGGACAGCAAAAAATACCCACATGGCATACCATTTTGGAAACTAGACCCCTCGGGGAACATAACAAGGGGTTAAGTGAACCTTAATACCCCACAGGCGTTTCACGACTATTGCATATGTAAAAAAAAAAAAAAATGTTTTTACCTAAAATGCTTCTTTTCCCAAAAACTTTACATTTTTAAAAAGGGTAAAAGCAGAAAATACCCCCCAAAATTTGAAGCCCAATTTCTCCCGAGTACGGCGATACCCCATATGTGACCCTTAACTGTTGCCTTGAAATACGACAGGGCTCCAAAGTGAGAGCGCCATGCGCATTTGAGGCCTAAATTAGGGATTGCATAGGGGTGGACATAGGGGTATTCTATGCCAGTGATTCCCAAACAGGGGGCCTCCAGCTGTTGCAAAACTCCCAGCATGCCTGGACAGTCAACGGCTGTCCGACAATACTGGGAGTTGTTGTTTTGCAACAGCTGGAGGCTGCGTTTTGGAAACCATGGCGTACCAGATGTTTTTCATTTTTATTGGGGAGGGGGGCTGTGTAGGGGTATGTGTATATGTAGTGTTTTTTACTTTTTATTTTATTTTTTGTGGTAGTGTAGTGTAGTGTTTTTAGGGTACAGTCGCACGGGCGGGGGTTCACAGTAGTTTCTCGCTGGCAGTTTGAGCTGTTGCAGAAAATTTGCTGCAGCTCAAACTTGCAGCCCGATACCTACTGTAAGCCTCCGCCCATGTGAGTGTACCCTGTACATTCACATTGGGGGGGACCTCCAGCTGTTGCAAAACTAAAACTCCCAGCATGCGCTGACAGACTGTACATGCTGAGAGTTTTAGTTTTGCAACAGCTGTAGGCACACTGGTTACGTATCACGGAGTTTGTGACCTTACTCAGTGTTTCAAAACCAGTGTGCCTTCAGCTGTTGCAAAACTACAACTCCCAGCATGTACGGTGCATGGTGTAAGGTGACTGCTGGGAGTTGTAGTTTGCAACTGCTGGAGGCACACCGGTCGTGAAACACTGAGTTAGGTTAAAAAAAAACTCTGAGTTTCACAACCAGTGTGCCTTCAGCTGTTGCAAAACTACAACTCTCAGCAGTCACCGACAGCCAACGGGCATGCTGGGAGTTGTAGTTATGCAACCAGCAGATGCACCACTACAACTTCCAGCATGCACTTTAGCTGTTTGTGCAAGCTGGGAGTTGTAGTTATACAACAGCTGAAGGTACACTTTTCCATAGAAATAATGTGCCTCCAGCTGTTGCAAAACCATAAGTCCCAGCATGCCCATAAGGGAATGCTGGGAGTTGTGGTGGTCTGCCTCCTGCTGTTGCATAACTACAGCTCCCAGCATGCCCTTTTTGCATGCTGGGAGCTGTTGCTAAGCAACAGCAGGAGGCTGTAACTCACCTCCTGCTGTTGCTTCATCGCTGGACTGTCCCTCGCCGCCGCCGTCGCTCCTGGGGCCCCGATCCCAACATGGACGCCGGGGATCGGGGTCCCCAGCACCCGGGGTCGTCTTCCCGCACCCGCTCACGCCCTCCGGAAGAGGGGCAGAGCGGGTGCGGGAGTGACGCCCGCAGCAGGCTCCCTGATTGGTCGGCTGGTAATCCGGCCGACGAATCAGGGCGATCGTGAGGTGGCACCAGTGCCACCTCACCCCTGCAGGCTCTGGCTGTTCGGGGCCGTCAGAGACAGCCCCGAACAGCCAGTAATTCCGGGTCACTGGAGACCCGATTGACCCGGAATCGCCGCAGATCGCTGGACTGAATTGTCCAGCGATCTGCGGCGATCGCCGACATGGGGGGGCATAATGACCCCCCTGGGCGATATGCCGGGATGCCTGCTGAACGATTTCAGCAGGCATCCGGCTCCGGTCCCCAACCGGCTAGCGGTGGGGGCCGGAATTCCCACGGGCGTATGGATACGCCCTGCGTCCTTAAGGACTCGGGATGCAGGGCGTATCCATACGCCCTGCGTCCTTAAGAGGTTAAAGGGGCTTTAGAAAAAATAACTAACCCCAAAATACAAAAAAAATATGGTAGTTCTGGCATTACAGTAAACCTTGTGCAAGAAGAGCATAGGACATAACTAATGCCATCAGTGCAGAAGTGAAGCTGCAAAAAATGGTAGCTTCAACACCTTATACGGATCACTAAGGTTCTATTCATAGGCATCAGACTGGTACAGAAACCTCTATGACGCAACAAAAATTGGTTCCACAAATGATAACGAGGTTGTACCTTTAGTAAGTACATGGATTTCTGCAACCTCAATTCAGATAAATGGGTGAAGATTTCTGGTACTTATCTGCCGTGTGGGAAAATTTTCTTAACCCCTTAAGGATGGCAGGCGTATCCATACTCCCCCGTTTCAAAGTCCTTAAGGACTGAGGGCATATGGATACACCCATGGGAATTCTCGTGGTCTGTGGCGGTTCCGGGTCATCTGGGTCACATGTGACCCGATGACCCAGATAAGGATGATGATTAGTGGTGTATTTTACACCACCAATCATCATCCGTACAGTACTGGGGGGGCGGAACTGTTGCCGTAGTGACCGCACCAATTACTGCAGAATGGGGAGGGGGGGAGGTGGGTGGAGGAGCACGCTGCTCCGTTCTGCCCACCATTTCCTAGAGAGCTGGTGTGCAGGAGAGAGCCCCCTGCTGCCATCTCCCCCCTGATAAACTAAAAAGTGTTAAAAAGTGCCCCCTTTCTGTGGCCCCTTGGTACAGAAAGCAGTCATGGAAAGCATTAGGTTAGGTAGGGACAGTTAAGGGTTAAAAATAAAAAGTTGTCGTACCGTCTGTAGGTGTCCATGGGTCCGTTTAGCAGCGTGACCCCAGCGTTTTTTTTTTTGGGGGGTGAAGACTTTTTTGCTAAACGTGTGGCGGGCCATCTTAGCTATAAAAGAGTGATCCGCCACCGTTAGCTAAAGCCCAACCGCCGCTGATCAGTACCCTAGTACTGGTGAGTTTTTTGTGGTGAAGGCGCTTTTTCGGGGATTAAAGATTTTTTTTTTATTAAATTTTTTGCACCTATAGGCGGTCCATGCCACCAGTAGCAGGCCTGTGCTGTGTAGACAGACCGTACCTGTGCGTACAGCCTGCCCCACCGCTGTCAGTGATTTATCACTGATCAGCGTTTTTTGGGTTCAGGCAGGTGAATTTTTTTTGGGTTAAGCGTTTTATTTAATTTTTCGGGGTTTTTTGTGTGGGGGACTTCTGCACCACCTGCTGCCACCAAGCGCTAATCAGTGTGCACACCACTGATTAGATAAATGCTTTTTTTTGGACTAGAAGTCTTTTTTTTTTTTTAAGTTTCTTTTTCTTTATTTTTAGTTTAGTTTTATTTTATATTTTTAGATTATTGTTCTTAGGGCGGGTTAGTTAAGTTAGGGAGGTAGTATCGCACCACACCAGACGCAGCACACACACCAATAGAGTCGTCCCCCCCCCCACATATACACACACTCCCATTAGAGTAGTGAAATGGCCCGCAGGGCATTTTCAGCGGAGGAGGCATATGCCTTACTTGCCTCAGTCTCTGAAAGCACCCTTCCTTATTTTCTCACCCCCCTCATCATCATTTGAAGATGAGCCACTAAGGCGGCGGAGACGCCGCCAAGCGAGGCCGCAAACCTTCTCTGCTCCTGACCCTGTGCCCTATGCTAGTATAAGTCCTGACGCTCATACTGGTCAAGCCCCCCAGTCAAGTTTACTGGTGCCCTGTACCGGCAAACTTGTCTGGACTGAGCCAGCGGACCACAAGCCTGTGATTCTCGAGTTTGTTGGCGACTCAGGAATCAAGATTGACATCGACTGGTTCACTGAATTGGTCTATTTCAGTTTTTTTTTTCAGTGACTACTTTGTCAATCTGATGGTTGACCAGACTAACCTGTACGCCCAACAGTTTGTCGCCGCAAACCCAGGGTCATTTTTAGCTAGACCCAATGAGTGGTTCCCAGTCAATGCAGCCGAAATGGACATTTTGGGGCCTCATGCTGCATATGGGTCTAGTTAAAAAAAAAAAAAAAAAAAAAACAGTGTCAGACAATACTGAAGTGGGGACGTCCTTTACCTGACCCTGCTGTACAATATGGCCATGGCACGTCCCCAGTTTGAGGCCATTCGGATTATGCGGCATGTCCCCCAACCCCCCCCCCCCCCCCCCCCCCCGAAGTGATCCCACGTATGACTGCCTGTATAAAATCAAGCCAGTCATCAATCATTTTAGGGCCACATTTTGGGAGGCCTATGTCCAGATCCGGCAGGTCACTATTGATGAGTCTCTCATTAGCTTTAAGGGGAGACTCAGCTTCTGGCAATACATCCCAACCAAGCGAGCGATGTATAAACTTTGCGAGAGTACCTCAGGGTACACTTGCAAGTTTATGGTGTATAAGGGAGGAGATTCCCGTATTGAACCCCCAGAATGTCCCCCCACTCTGGGTGTTAGTGGGAAAATCGTTTGGGGCCTTTCCCCCCCCATTGCTGGATAAAGGTTACCACCTTTATGTGGATAACTTTTACTACTAGTATCCTTCTCTTCACATCCCTCGCCACCAGATCCACGGTCGCTTGTGGGACAGTCTAAAAGAATCAAAGAGGCCTATACACTCCTATCCCCTGGGGTGAGTCCAGTGCCTTTTCCCATGAAAACCCGTCACTGGTCAGGTATAAGGACAAGAGGGATGTCCTTATGTACACCACAATTCATGGTAATGGCAGCACCCCTGTCCGAGATACTGCGGGACCGGTCCTCAAGCCAGATTGTATTCTGGACAACAATTGGTATATGGGGGGAGCTGATATTTCTGATCAAGTCCTCAAGCCCCATGATGCCATGTGGAAAATGATAAATAGCCGATAACTTATACAGCAATATCGGTATAAGTTATCGGCTATCGGCCCTAAAAAAATCGTTATCGGTCGATCCCTAATGGGAACCCCCTATGCTGAGTCAACAGCATTGGGGGTTTGCAGTTGCCTCAAATGCGCAGCTCTCTCTCCCCACCTGAGCGGGGTGCGCATTTGAGGTAATAGAATAGGGACGGCCACACATATCACATTCCCAGAATGATGATTCAGAGCATAGGGTTCGGGGCGGGCATAATTTTTTTACTTTCGCACTATGCTCTGGGTCATCATTCTGAGAATTGGCATATCCGTATTAAAATTGAAATTTTCATTCCCCCCCATATATAGTACACTTCATCCACTCCTGGAAAATAAATTTAGGGAACACCCATCTGTTCCAAATGTCCACTTCACCCCTATACACCTTCCCTAGGGGGTGTACTGTTTGTAATAAGCTCACATGTGGGTGTTCCTTTCTTGTATTTTCCTCTGAATGTATGTAACTGTTCGGTCCGTAAGAAACATCGGCCTCAAATGCGAAGAGTTCTCGCTCATGAGCTCTGTCGTATTTCCAGGCGACAATTCGGAGTCACAGGTTAGTTGTTCGCAGAAAGATGAAGCAGAGCATGGGTTGAAAATTGCAATTTTCAAAAGCTAACCTTCATCCATTTCTGGAAAGTAAATTTAGGAAACACCTGTGCATTCAAAATGTCCTCTTTAGCCCTATACCCATTCCTCGGGTGGTATATTTTCTGTAATGGTGTCACATGTGGGTGTTTAATTTTTGTACTTTCCTGTGAATGTATGTAATCTTCAGCTACTGATATGCCATAGGCCACAAATGCAAACAGACCTCTATGACTTCTGAGCCTTGTTGTGCGCCCGACCAGCACGTTACCCCATATGTGGATGTGTTTCCATAGTCAGGAGAAAAAGCCCTCCAAAATTTGTAACCCAATTTCTCCAATTACCCCTTGTGAAAATGTAAAAAATTGGGTAACCCTAGCATTTTAGCGTAAAAAAAAAGAAAGAAATTTTTAATTTTTTACGGCCCACTGTTCACAAAACCTGTGAGGTATAAGTACTCACTGTACTCCCTGTTACCTTCCTTGAGGGGTGTAGTTTCAAAATTGTGGTCACTTGTCAGGGTTTATTTTTTTTTTTTTAGATTGTACGTCAACCTCAACCATTGCAGTGCAAAGCACCACTTTAGGCCTCTAATCTCATCAGTGCTGTCTCACTCCAAGCCCTGGTTTGCACCCGCATAGTGCTTTACCGCCATATTTGGAATATTTATTTTCCTTACAAGCAGAGAGTTTCAAAGTTAGAAAAATGCAAAATGCATAATTTCTTCCAAAATTTGATGAAAAAATTGAACAAGTATTGACGAAAATTTATCACTAACAAAGTAGATTATGTCATGAAAAAACCATCTCGGAATCAAAATAATTGGTAAAAGCATCCCAGAGTTAATGCATAAAGTGACAGTGGTCAGAAGTGCCTCAGTTCTTAAGGTGGAAAAAGGACTCAGTCCTTAAGGAGTTAAAACCTTTTTAAACCCTCTTACCATACATTTAGGGTAAATCTATAAAGAACACTTAAAGAGTAGCTCCCACCATCCTTTTCTTTTTCTGTCCCTGCCTATTGCCCATCCCTGCCTTTACATTTTTTTACTATATTAAAAATGGCTTATTGTCTGCCTGGTAATGTGCTCACTACCAGGCAGACTTCCCAAGCAGGCACGACATCACTGATGCCTGCTGGGGCTGACACTCCTGCCCTTCGTTCATTTATACAGGGTACCTCCAGCTGTTTCAACACTACAACTCCCAGCTTGCCCTGACACCTATTGGCTGTCAGGGCATGCTGGGAGTTGTAGTGGTTAAACAACTGGAGACACCCTGTGTTGAAAGCAATAACTTTGTTAAGGCCATGGCTGCGGCGCTGAGGATTTGTTACTAATTTTGGAACAGAGAAATAAATAAATTGAACAGATTTATCAATGTACATTTCTCTTGACTTTGGTACAAACTAACGAAATATGGTGCCTTCTAGTGCATTTTTATCTAATACATCCATAATATGTTTCTGAAGCTCGCTCAATGAGGAGGAGGAGGGACGGCTTTGACATGAGGGAGCAGAAAGAGTTTAGTCAAAAACTGAAGCTAGACAGTCTAAGGCAGTGCCAAACTTCACAAACTTGCATGCGCTGCTGTGATAAGTTTGCCACATCCTATGAAAGTCTAGCTTCACTTTACACCGCACAGCCATTTAAAAGAATAAATCTGCAGCATTTTAGCAACACTGCAAATTTTGACTCCTAATTTCTCATAATCAATGGGGAAAACCTACAATGAATCCACTGTATATTTGACACCAAATATTCCACATATTGGCCTTGTTGTTAAACTTTGTTCATTTTTGTTATTGGTAAAGCCATGTTGGTCATATGAAAAATGTCAGTGTCATCTTTAAGCTTTAAAGGGGTTGCACTGTGCTAAAAGTACATCTAAACCTGTAAAAAATACATTTTATAGTTAACATGTTGAATTTGATCCTTTTCATTACTTTTCTGGAAGCTTCAGGTGCTTTTAATTGTAACGAATCGGTTAGGTGACAGGTGGTGGATCCACTGGACCAGAGGGGCGATGACGTGGGCCGTACCAGGAGAACGGAGTCTAAGGGACTACTGGTCTTCACCAGGGCCCGCCGCAAAGAGGGATGGTCTTGCAGCGGCAGGTAGCACCCAGGTCGTTCCACCCGGTAGCAACTCAACCCCTCTGGTAGCTGAGGCAGACACTGTACAGGAGGAGCAGGCAGAAGCGTAGTTGGACGTAGCAAAGGTAAGGGCAGGCGGCACAGATTCACAGGCGATAGGCAACAGGTCAGGGCAGCAGCACGGGTTCATAAGCGGTAGTCACGAGCAACGGGTCGGCAACAGGCAAGGGCAACACAGGAACAATAGGAATGCTTTCACAAGGCACAAAGATCCGGCAAGGGCAGGAAGGGGCAGGGAACATTTATAGAACACTTTTGGGCCAGGCACCAATCAATGGTGCGCTGGCCCTTTAAATTTCATGAAGCCGGCGCGCGCCCCAGAGAGCAGGGATGCGCGCGCCGGGGAACAGAGAAGACACATGGAGCCGCAGGAGGTAAGAGGCAGCATCGGAATGCGGCGCGTGTGCGGGGACCTCCCGCCACGCTAACCGCATCCCCGTCAGGGATAACTCTGCACTCCCGGTCAGTGTGTCTGACCAGGATGCGCAGGGATGCTGCGGACCGGGACAGAGGCAGTGAGCGCTCCGGTCCAGGAGCGGGGACCGGAGTGCTGACACTAACATTAATGAGGTGGAAGATTTTCGGTACAAGCCCTATAAATACCTGCATGTGTCCTTTTTTCATGCTGTGAAGAGAGAAAGCCAAAGTACAATTCTTGGCTAAATGTCAGAACATAGGACAGATTAGTCACTCCTTCAATTACAATTCATTGAACATGTATTCAGCATAAAATAGTAGATTGCAGCACACAATCCATCTTTGCATTCATGTGTGTGAAGGTTATTGTAACCTGTAATATACTGTTTTAAGCTGAACACATACAATGAAGTTTCAACAAAGGATATATTGTAATTGGAGAAGTGCTCGATCTGTTCTGAAGCATGAATAACTTACCTTGGGAAGCCTGCAAGGGCTTCTGAGCACCCTACAGGAATAAGGGTGCATGCACACAATGTTTTTGCAATACAGTTCCCGTATCAAGTTTTTGATGAAAAACGGATTCCTCAAAACCTGACTAAACTGTATAAAAACGTGTGTACAAATTTCAACTTTGTTTGAAAAATGATGTCCGGTTGCATCCCTTTAAAGGAAAAAAGTATCCGTTTTGAACATCTCATTCCATTTTGAATAGTTTCACTTGTTTGATTGAAATTCCAATAAAAAAGCTGTGCAAAGTCAAAAACAGTATGGTGCAAACCAGATGGAACCGTACGCAACATGATTCTGTACAGTTCCCATTGACTCCTATGTTATAAAAAAAAAAAAAAAAAACGTATACGGTTTAACACAGTTTTTCACCCGGACCAAAAAACGTGGTAGACTGCGGTCAAGTCTATGCATACGGTTTTCTATACGGTTCTGTACGGTTTTTAACTTTAAACCATATACAGGAACTGTAAAGCAAAAAGTGGTGTGCATGCACCCTAACATTCTTATGAAGAAATAGTAAAAAGGAGAGCTCTTATGGCTCCTTTCTCAGGTTACAGGATTTCTCTAAGTCCTGTAACACGAGAAAGGAGCCGTAAGAGCACCGAAGTGAAAATGAACAAAAAGAGGTGCGCTCCTAGTGAAATATTGCGGGGTAATAAGTAAGATGAATGTAAAATATTGCACCTTACCATATGGTGTTGCACTGAGAGTGCAACACCTTCGAAGACATATAGACTCTATGAGCCAATGAAGGTAGCAGCCTCCGCGTCCCTTTTCCCGTGACTCTGCGGTCCGGTAAGAAAATGAGGAAAGGATAAAAGATATGGAACCTCCGGACGGCGCCTTCCTTGGAAAAGGAAAAGAACTTGCCAGAGCGTTAAAAGGCAAATTTTTATTTCTTAAAATGGTGCAACTTAAAAGTTTCGAATCCGGATCGGATTCTTCGTCAGGCAGTATGACTTACAAGAAAAAAGGCGCCAGTTTTTAAATGTTCAGATGATGAAACTGCCACCGGGTCAGAGGATAAAAGGGGAAGGAAGATAAAAGAACCATACAATACACAAACAATATGCAGACCATATAGCAAAATTGAATTGAATTGGATGTCTAACATGTGATCTATGAACAGAAAAAACTAATATGCTAATATCCGTACTTCCAAGAAAACTGACATCCTAAAATTTAAGCCGACCAGCACAAAATCCCTGCTCACGAGTTAAGGCCGGTATGGCAACATGAACTGGACAAGGTTTTGGGGCTATGCATAAAATCTCCTGTTTGAAGCGCTGGAGACACTCAGAATGGAGCCCTCCGCTAAGCCTAGACATAATGGAAAAAGCCTTCCTAGCAGGCTGATGCGCATTGAATGCGGTTAATTGGAGATAGGTGTGGGTAATAGTAGGGATGTCTGGTTATACCAGCTGGAATCCCACGTTGAGCTAGCAGGATACAAGTGGTTTATGTTATATATATATATGTATCTCTGCGGGACCCGCAAGGTACAAATAATTGCAACGATTTGCTACAGTGTGATGAGAGATCTGTTTGTTACAATGTAGCTGGCATGAGAGTGCCTAGTTCAAGTTTATAATAATATCGGTTTCTGCCGACTGAGGGGAGGTAAAATGAATTCATCCACAGTAGTCCCTGCTTATTTTGCAGCGCTGGGGAAACACCAATCCCAGGTGCGAGAATTCCATTTTGTTTGATCTATCAACTTAAAGGGTGCAGTCTCCGTTGTTATTGTTTCTGATGCGGGATCATGTCTCATCTCCGGAGTGATGGTCCCATAGATGGACTGAATTTCATTCGGAACATTTGATGTTAAAAAGGGGAAAAAAGCTCAGAAAAATCAGTTTTTAACATCAAATGTTCCGAATGAAATTCAGTCCATCTATGGGACCATCACTCCGGAGATGAGACATGATCCCGCATCAGAAACAATAACAACGGAGACTGCACCC
This sequence comes from Hyla sarda, assembly GCF_029499605.1. Lineage (NCBI taxonomy): Eukaryota > Metazoa > Chordata > Amphibia > Anura > Hylidae > Hyla > Hyla sarda. The sequence continues at coordinate 109,843,247 of NC_079193.1, read as the reverse complement.
TTTAAGTTGATAGATCAAACAAAATGGAATTCTCGCACCTGGGATTGGTGTTTCCCCAGCGCTGCAAAATAAGCAGGGACTACTGTGGATTAATTCATTTTACCTCCCCTCAGTCGGCAGAAACCGATATTATTATAAACTTGAACTAGGCACTCTCATGCCAGCTACATTGTAACAAACAGATCTCTCATCACACTGTAGCAAATCGTTGCAATTATTTGTACCTTGCGGGTCCCGCAGAGATACATATATATATAACATAAACCACTTGTATCCCTCTAGCTCTGCGTGGGATTCCAGCTGGTATAACCAGACATCCCTGCTATTACCCACACCTATCTCCAATTAACCGCATTCAATGCGCATCAGCCTGCTAGGAAGGCTTTTTCCATTATGTCTAGGCTTAGCGGAGGGCTCCATTCTGAGTGTCTCCAGCGCTTCAAACAGGAGATTTTATGCATAGCCCCAAAACCTTGTCCAGTTCATGTTGCCATACCGGCCTTAACTCGTGAGCAGGGATTTTGTGCTGGTCGGCTTAAATTTTAGGATGTCAGTTTTCTTGGAAGTACGGATATTAGCATATTAGTTTTTTCTGTTCATAGATCACATTGTTAGACATCCAATTCAATTCAATTTTGCTATAGGGTCTGCATATTGTTTATTGTGTATTGTACTGTTCTTTTATCTTCCTTCCCCTTTTACCCTCTGACCCGGTGGCAGTTTCATCATCTGAACATTTAAAAACTGGCGCTTTTTTTCTTGTAACTCATACTGCCTGACGAAGAATCCGGTCCGGATTCGAAACTTTTAAGTTGCACCATTTTAAGAAAAAAAAATTTGCCTTTTAACGCTCTGGCAAGTTCTTTTCATTTTCCAAGGAAGGCGCCGTCCGGAGGTTCCATATCTTTTATCCTTTCCTCGTAAGAGCAACGAAAGCGCTTGTTTGGACAATTTTTATCTGATCTATTTTTCAGCATTGGACCATATTGGATTTTTGCGCCAATTGGAGCTTATTTTCTTTTTGACTATTTCTGCATTTCCTACTGGCTTGGATTGTGTGTCAGGCCAGTTTTGACTCCTACCCAGCATATCCTGACATCTTGGCTTCCCCCTGAGGTGGGATTGATCTACTCTTTATGGTTTTGTGGCTTCTCCACAACCCTATCAGGTGAGCATCCTGTTGCTGTATTTTAATTCTGAGCTAAAATGTAGCACCAGATTAAGCGCACTGTGCTTTTTTGTGTGTTTTCTCTACATTCTTATGAAGGGATACTTGTGTGAAGTAGATCAGCTCTACTCATCTGTATTTATTGCAGTTCTCAGATTTGTGGATGTACAGATGGATCAATGTGTTTTTTTTTTAATGAAGATCTAACAGACATATCAGCATGAAACCACGTGTTGAGACAACAAGTTTACCCTTTAACCCTTCTGTGTTGATCCAGAGGAAGGCAAAAAAAAAAAAAAAACACCACAACATGAGGCTGATGCCAATTTCCCCATGAGAGGAAAAATTCCTTCCCGACTCCAACATATGACAGAATAAATCCCTGGATCAATATTCTATCCACATAAATCTAGTATCCATAACTTCTAATATTATATTTTCCCAGAAAAACATGCAGCCATCAAAACATGTGGCAGAGAGTTCTATAGTCTCACTGCTCTTACATTAAAAGAACCTGTGTGGTTATGGTGAAACCTTTTCGCTAGACATAGAGGATGCCCCCTTGTCATGGTTACCGGTCTAGGTATAAAAAGATCACTAGAAAGGTCTCTGTACTGTCCATTCATATATTTGTACATTGTGATCAAAATCACCCCTACAACATCTTTTCTCCAAACTAAGTAACCTTTCTTAGTACAATAATTCTCCCATACAAGGCCAGACAGGTACTGGTAGTGAGGGACTCAATTATTAGAGGGACAGACAGGGCAATATGTCACTAAGACCAGGATCGGGTTGACAGGTTGCTGGGTGGTGCTGGCGAAGACCCAGCAGTCATGGTAAATATTGGCACCAATGGTAAAGTAAGAGTAAGGTAGAGTGTAGTTAATGATTTCAGGTACAAGCTTAAGGCAAGAACCTCCAAGGTAATATTTTCTGAAATATTACCTGTACCACGAGCCACACCAGAGAGGCAGCAGGAGATTAGGGAGGTAGACAAATGGCTCAAAAGCTGGTGTAGGAAGGAGGGGTTTAGGTTCATGGAGAACTGGGCAGACTTCTGTTGGATACCGGCTCTACCGTAGGGACGGGCTGCTCCTCAATGGGGAGGGTGCAGCTGTGCTTGGGGAGAAGATGGCCAGAAGAGTGGAGGAGTGTTTAAATAAGGGACTGGGAGAGGGAACCTACAACATAGAGGGGTAAGATAGTGTAGATAGAGAGGTGGGACTTATTAATGTACTTCGGGGTGGAGCGGAGGGAGGGGTTAGAACAGTTAATAGGGATAGGCATATAGGGATAAAAAATAAAAAAAATCACCTTTCAATTGCATGTTGAAAGTCTGACCAATAAAACTGAGAAACTGGAGTGGATAATGTCTGAGGAGGATTATGACATAGTGGGTATAACAGACTTGGTTGGACAATAGCTCTGATTGGGCGGTCAACATAAAGGGTTATAGTTTATTCAGGAAGGATCGGACAAAACGTAAAGGGGGGAGGAGTTTGACTTTATGTAAAGTCCAGTCTGAAGGCCACACTGTGGGAAGCTATAAGGGAGGGAAATGATAATGTGGAGTCATTATGGGTAGAAACATATGGAGATAAAAAAAAAATTCTGATAGGGATTTACTATAAGCCACCAAATATAATGGAAGAGGCAGAAGATCAATTACTGAGGCAAATAAGGATGCAAATCAAAATGATGTGGTAATAATGGGGGACTTTAACTATCCTGATATAAACTGGGAGACTGAGACCTGAGAATCTCAAAAGGAAACAGGTTTCTGACTATAGCTAAAGACCATTAGCTGTCCCAAATGGTGCAGGGCCCGACCAGAGGGGGCGCCCTACCAGACTTAATATTAACCAACAGACCTGACAGTAACTAATGTGCAAGTAGAAGGACACCTAGGAAATAGTGATCATAATATAATAAATTATAACTTGTTCTTCAATAAGGGAATCTCTCGAGGGGCCACAAAAACAATGAACTTTAGGAAGGCAAAGTTCGATCAACTCAGAGAAGCCCTTAACAATATAAAATGGGATAATGGGGGAGATTTATCAAAACCTGTGCAGAAGGCCTTGTTAAAAATGAAAGAAACGATCCGATTGGTTGCTATGGGCAATTTGGCAACTTTTCCTCTGCACAGGTTTTGATAAATCTCCCCCAATGTCCTGAAAAACAAGAACACTGACACTAAATGGGAGACTTTAAAATATCTAACATTTTCACTAAGATTTATATACCTTATGGGAGTAAAAGGGTCAGGAATAGCAGAAAACCAATGTGGATGAATAAAATTGTCAAGGGGGCAATAAATGACAAAAATAAAGTATTTAAACTACTAAAACAGGACAACAGTGAAGAAGCATTAAAAAGCTAGAGCGAAAAATGTAAAATACGTAAAAAACAAAAAAAAAAAAACGATAAATGCCACAAAAGTAGAGATAGAAAGACTCATTGCCAAAGAGTAAAACTAACCCCAAAATGTTCTTTAACTATAAATAGCAAAAAGGTCAAAAATGAAAGTGTAGGCCCTTTAAAAAGTGTGGAAGAAATGATAAACGGGTATCAGGAAAAAGAAAATATACTTAAATTCTTCTCCACTGTATTCACCGAGGAAAATGAAATGCCAGGTGAAATACAGTGTGATAAGAAACTCCCCAGTACAGGTCACCTGTCTAACCTGGAAGAAGTACAGTGCCGCATACAGAAAATCTAAATAGACAAAATCACCAGGTCCAGATGGCATTCCCCTCCGTGTTCTAAAGGAATTAAGTAATGTAATAGACAGACTCCTATTTTTAATATTCAAGGACTCTATAGTGATAGGGACTGTCCCCAGGACTGGTGCATGGCAAATGTGGTGCCAATATTTAAAAATGGGTCAAAAAGTGACCCCGGGAATTATAGGCCTGTTAGTTAAACCTCTGTTATATGTCAATTGTTTGAGGGTTTTCTAAGAGATGCTATTTTGGATTAAAAATAAATGTCTGACTCCATATCAGCATGGCTTTATGAGGGATCTGTCCTGTCAAACTAACCTGATCAGCTTTTATGAGGAGGTGAGCTCCAGACTGGACCAGGGGGAAATCGCTGGATGTTGTATATCTTGATCTTTCCAAAATATTTGATACGGTGCCACATAAAAGGTTGGTGCATAAAATGAGAAGGATTGGGCTGGCTGGGGGAGAATGTGTGTAAAGTGGGTAAGTAACTGGCTCAGTGATAGGAAACAGAGGGTGGCTATTAATGGTACTTATTCTGATTGGGTGACCGTTACTAGTGGGGTACCACAGGGGTCAGTCTTGGGTCCTATTCTATTTAATATATATTCATTAAAGGGGTACCCCAGGGGCACTAAACCCATAGCTCATCCTTTCCTACTCCCCAACCTAAGTATTTGTCTAAATATCATTCATTATCTATATAGTGCAGTTTCCCTGTTACTTGCAAAAAGTGAGAGCTACGTCATCCTTTCAGCAACTCTGTCTTGAAGCAAAGTACTCATTGTCCCCACCTTTCAGGACAAGCCCATGTGACCTCTCTCATCTGGCTTCACAGCGTCTGGATGAAAGACACCGCCCCCCTCCTCTCCTCTCCTCTCCCTGTGTCACCAGCTAGGAGAGAAGCCGACAGGGAGAAAACGAAAAAGCCTAGCACAGGAGCCGTATCTGGAGATGCTGGGCTATGTCTCATGAAGAGGTTATCTTCAGACTGCTGCTGTTTAGAGGATGACATGATTTATTGCTGGGGGAAGGTATAGTTTCAAACCAAATACTTTTTTGTACAATATGCAATAAAGTGTAAATGTAAAACTAGTTTGTGCCAGCCGCACTGACCGCTGGGAGTTGTAGTTTTACAGCCAAGCATGGGGTACTAAAGAGGATACCAAACTCTGTAAAGTGGTCAACACAATAGAGGACAGTGCACTGTTACAAATGGGTCTGGATAGGTTGGAGTTTTTGGCTGGGAATTGGCAGATGAGGTTCAACACTGATAAATGTAAGGTAATGCACATGGGGAGGAAAAGTCCAGGCTGGGATTATGTATTAAATGGGAGCACACTTGGGATGCCTGACATGGAAAAGGACTTAGGGGTCTTAGTTAACATAAAATTTAGCTGTAGTGACCAGTGTCTGGCAGCTGCTGCCAAGGCTAATAAAATCATGTGGTGCATCAATAGGGGCATAGATGCCCATGTCAAGGAAATAATTCCTTGACACACATAGAATACTGTGTACAGCACAGCGCACCAGTGTACAAGAGAGATATATAGGGGACCTGGAAAGGGTTCAAAGAGGGGTAACCAGGGTAATACAGGGAATGGGAGGTTCCCAGAAAGATTACCAGAATTAGGGGACGGTACAGAGATCTCTCCCATGATGTATTTATACCCAGGACTGTATCTATAACAAGGGGACATCCTCTTCGTTTAGAGGAAAGAAGGTTTCTACACCAGCACAGATATTGGTTCTTTACTGTAAGAGCAGTGAGACTGTGGAATTCTCTGCCTGAGGAGGTGGTCATGGTGAACTCTGTAAAAGAGTTCAAAAGGGGTCTGGATGCATTTTTGGAAAGTAATAACATTGCTGGTTATGGATTCTAGATTTATAGGGACAGAACGCTGATCCAGGGATTTATTCTGATGCCATATTTGGAGTTTGGAAGGAATTTTTACCTCTAGTATGAGATTTTTTTTGCTTCCTCTGGATCAACTCAGTAGGGACTCATTAGGAATATAGGTTGAACTCAATGGGCCCTGGTCTTTTTTCAGCCTTATAAACTATGTTACCATTAATAATCTTTGTCGCCCTCCTCTGCACGCTCTCCAGTTCAGTCATGTACTTCTTTTAAATGATCAATATTGAATATTTCCTCATATAAAGCATATAAAGCAGGTTGCTCAGAAGTCTCCACAATGCTGCTTTGCAGAAAATTTACAGCGCTGACGCTCCACAAATCTTAAGGACAGTGGCTTAGGCAGATCTGATACATGTTGAAAAGATGCAATCTGACCAGTTATGACTACTGTTGCTATAGACAAGTACAAAACCATATTAAACTGAAGCTTTAAAATCGAAAAAACGCCTAACAATAGAAGGATAAGGAAGTGTATAATTTTTTAATAAGAATCCTTAAAAAGGGAATCTGACAGCAGGATCCCCCACATTTACCTGAATATACAGTGTAATAGTGCTGGTGATGCCGATTCAAACGCAGTTCAGTGTGGGTGATGGTGCTGTCAGATTCCCTTTAAACGCCTGTAGTTTTACAATTTAGTTTAAGAATTAAAACAGGCAGATATCAAAACCTAGAAACGCATCATTCTGAGGCCTGCGTCTCAAAGTCATGAGGTAATTTTGAATGCTTACCAATGCAATATGACTGTTATTCCATGTGTTATTGTCTACCAGCGTCGTTCGATTAGCCATTCCTGCTATTTGATAGCCGTAATCCCACCAAGACATCACTCGGGCATGTTCATCAGTATTTTGCCTTAGCCAGTAGTATGCTTCTCTGAAGTCATCCAAGATGTTTCTTGTTCTGAAAGGAGACTGAGAATATCAGACACAAACAAAAGCACAATAGAAAAAACCCACTAGCATGCAGAATTTTAGAAAATATTTGTAAATCAAAAGTGGGAATGGAAAGCTTTATAAAGGCAAAACTAGGAGTAGGTGCAACTCCACCAATTCTAAAGCAATATATTCACCACAATATGTTTATGTAATAGTGGCTATAGGGTCTTTTAAAGGGTACAAATGATATGAAAATGTGATCACACATGTTTAGAAAGAAGAGGACTGATAGATGCTGAAAAGCCCCCTGGATTTAAGCAATGTAAAAAAAGACACCCAGTATGGGGAAATAAATCCCCATACTGAAGTAGTAGTGAGATGTGTAAAAGTTTCCTTTATTCTATTGTCATACAGAACTGGCACAGATACAGGTAGATAAGTACAAGACGAGCAGATTCTAAATGTATCGGTGCACAATGGCAGTGTGAACCTATCCTAACTTTAAGAGTTTATTAGCCTTCATCAATATACAATATGCCAACCGTGACTCTATAGTGGCACGGCTTAGAGGGCCCCACTTCTATGTACACAACAACGTTTGCATGAGAAGAACAACCTTAGCATTGGTTTTACACACAATACAGGCAAATGTTTGTGTCCATATTACAACCATCTCGGTATAACTGTGGTCTATTGACCTGAACAGACAGCACTGTGGTAATCTAAAAATACATCTATTACAGCTTACTCACACAATTACGGATGCATAACAAGTCAGGTTTCAGGTTCTTACCCATCATGATTGTATGAAGCCAGTACCACACTAGGACTTGAGTAGGCATTACTAGTCACCCATGTGCAATGTACAGCAAACATCATCAATAACATAAGCATCAACATGGTGACCACACTCTTTATATTAGGTCCCAGGCCTTCTTCAGTCTTCTCCTGCTCAGACACATGTTTTCTCACTTTTCCAGCCTAAAACACAAAAAGCAAAATGAGCTACAGAGGTTCTTATAAGAACTATGCCAACTGACAAGCTGCCATGATGGAAGTGGGCACTGAAGAGCTGGTAATTACTAGGGAAACATGTCAATGTCTGCGGAGGTCAAAACTGTTTACATGTGATTGACTGTGATAATGCTAAGCTCTAATTCACTCTGCAAGTCCCACAGTTTTCACTGGAGGCTTATTGCCTCAAATAATGGGATATTTTTGTTAGACAGGAGAAAAAACTAATATGTATATTATATATATTGGAGCATGATAAATATTTTGGAATAGAGTAAATACTACAGTAAGGACATAACCCTTTCCCAAACTATATTTTAAGAGAGCAATATCTTTCCATAGCTAAAGATGAGCACAAGAAGGGGGATTAGGGGTATCCTAGTAACAGACTGACCCGTAAACAGTACCCTGGGTGTTCCTGGCACACTTTACTGCACACAGCAGAATTTCCGCACAGATTTTTCTGTGTCCACAGTGCAGCAGAATCTTATTGAAATGTGATAATTCTGTCTGATCCTATTGCACATCCCTAGACAATAAGTGCAGAATGTGTCTGGCAGCTGCATTTGTTTTTCCCTGGTTGGATAGCTATCTTCTGTCCATTACATGCTTTTCATGATGGCTATGTAAATGGCCCAATATAGTTTTTCTTCTGACTACTGACCATGGCACTAAATGCTCTTCAGACTAACCGCTGGATTAGTATTTGTCAAGAAACCAAACAGAATAAGTCAATTGAAGACCATTAATTAATTGTTATGACCTTATTTACCCCATTTTTTATTAGTATTTTGCATTAGTATTTTTTTTTTTTTTTTTTTTTTTTTTTTTTTTAAGATAGACATGTATCCTAAACACACAAATGCTACTCATTTTTCTCTCTTTTTGAATCTACCTCTTAGGTTTGGCATTAAGATGGATAACCTTAAATAATTTAAATTCATTTTGTTACATTTCTAAAAATAAATAAAATGAAATGTTTGCTACTAATAAAAAAAAAAATAGTTGTGGTTTACCTGTAGTGTGTGTGTGGAGAAGCATTCTTACCTCTCGGACACACAATATGGTTCCAGAACCGTATAGATCGATTTACTGCTACTATTAAAATCAATTCCTGTGTATGAGCAGTAAACACCAGCCCGTGAGTCGGATCACCCGGGTCTCCTGTTGCTTTAGCAGCAAATGGGTTAAGCTGAACTCAAATGTGGTGTTGCTCTTTCCAAACAACGCAAGAGCAGCCAGTTATTCCCAGGTGGCCGCTTGGCAGGCTAGTGTTCATAATGTAACACTTACATAGCAGCAGGCAATCTAGTATTCACCCTGCTGAGTGGCAACCAGCATGGAAAATAATCTGACATTCAGAACAATAATTGTATAATCAAACTGTTATCCCCCGCATCCACCGCCTAGCCAAGTAGGTTCATTTTGTGGAGTAATTAAAAGTAGGAAAAAAAGTGAATTGCTATTGTCTGCACTTCATTACCTAACTTCTTGTAGAGGTGGTTACACAATGCACAGATTAAACACTGCTAGCAACTTCCCATCAATTACAGCTAGCCGTGCTTATCGGGAAAGACGCAGTGAATCAATGTAAAGGAGATAAGGCTGCAGAAAATGACTGTACATCTTTTAAATCGGCTAAAAGGGGCTAATGTTCCTTATGAAAGTTTACCAATTCATTGCTCTGGGTTGAATGCATTATTTCCATAACCTCCTCAGAAAGGTGTTAGTCTGGATTATAAAGGAGCTAGAATAAAAAGCAGATGTGATTGTTTTAAAAGGAGAGGTCTCATACTTAAAATCATAGAAAAACGTATCCCCTATCTGCAGGATAAGTCTTAGATCACAGGAGTCGACTGCTGGGGCCTTCTGCAACCTCCTTTACGGTGCCCCGGGTCTCCACAGGTGCAGCGTGTCATGCCCCCTCCATAAATCTCTATGGGAGAGCCGTTCGGCTATCTTTGAGCTCTCTTATGGAGATATATAGAGGGGAGGCCCTCTCTTCAGGCAGGGGTCGTGACACTGCTGGGGATCTGTACAGGAGATCGCTAGTCGGTCCTCCCCGATCTAAAAACGTATCCCCCGATACTGCAAATACGTTTTTCTGTAATTTTAAGTATGAGACATCTAAGACTTAGGATTACATTACCTGGTCAAATTATAAAAGGCAAACTCTACCTAGTTCCAGATCCTAGGATTGCGATTAGAGATGAGCAAATTTACAGTAATTCGATTGGTCATGAACTTCTCTGCTCGGCATTGGCAGATTTTAGCCTGCATAAATGAGGTCAGCTTTCAGGTGTTCCGGTGGGCTGGAAAAGATGGATACAGTACTAGGAAAGCGTCTCCTAGGACTGTAGCCACCTTTTCCAGCCCACCGGAACACCTGAAAGATGAACTCTTATGCAGGATAAGGTCATCAACTGCCGAGGTGAGAAGTTCGTGACGAATCGAATTACTGGAAGTTCGCTCATCTCTAGTTACGATCAGAGCATTTTTCAACTCTCTAGCTCAGTGTTTCCCAACCAGGGTGCCTCAAGCTGTTGCAAAACTACAACTCCCAGCATGCCTGGACAGCCAAAGGCTGATTGGGAAAATCATTATCTAGCTCTTCTGTCAAAACTCAGAATCTCAAATCTTGCATAATGTTTGTCATATAAATATGTGCGTTATTCCTGTCAAATCCAGTTAAAATAAAAATCAGATAATTATTTGCATCAGTGAAGATGCTGGGTACCAATGCAAAACATGTAACAGGAACCCTAGCTATTATGCTACTACAGAATGCTGCAAAACTACAACTCTCAGCATGCCCAGACAACCAACTGAGTTGTGGTTTTGCAACATCTGGAAGTGCAGTGTTTGGACACCACTGCCCTTTAGTTACAGTTCTGATCTGCATGCCTACGCTAGACATGGCTGTATAAGATATCAAGTATAAGCAGGCAAGGTTCTTAGCAGTGTGATTGCTAAACAAAAGCCAGGGCAGGTGAGACCATGTAGACCGGAAATTTAGGAATTTACATAAATCACAAAAACTTTAACTGAAAAGGGTTATGTGTATGTTAGTTTAGATTTAACATTTTTTTATTTTAATTTACTGTTTGTCTATGTGCAAAAAGCAGTACCGGAGTAAAACTTTGAGGAGTACTGACTGACTATCTTGTGGTGCAGGCTTCCCTGACAGTACATTCAATTGTTTTCATTCGCATAGAGGGTTGTTTGAACGTAAAAGGAAAGAACGAAACGCCTAAAATCCTAAGGCTAGGCCATCAATATAGATCAAAGTGGGACCAACAGATCACCTGACCAAGACACCATGTGTGCTCAGACTGGAAGAGCACTGTGGTCAGACTGGAAGAACTGCACAACCTCCTCTGGGGCATATAGCAGCTCATAAATATATAAGTCTGTATAACGTTCTGGCACCAGTTGATCTGAAATTATTTTTGTTTTCCTTTGGAATACCCCTTTAAGAAAGGGATGCTTGACACACTGGAAACACCGTGTCTTGTGTGGCCAAGCTGCATGTTTATAATGTTACATCAATAAAAGTTATATATTAGCCACAAGATGGATGCTGGATCGAAAATTTATTTTGGGTGTCCTGGAAGAACATGGTCGAGTAGGGCAGTAGAAGTGAATATAATACACTGCTGGAAAAAAATAAAGGGAACACTAACATAACACATCATATGAAATACTTTCTTTACATGGTTGAATGTGCTGACAACAAAATCACACTAAAATTATCAATGGAAATCAAATTTATCATCCTATGGAGGTCTGGATATGGAGTCTCAAAATCAAAATGGAAAATTTCACTACAGGCTGATCTAACTTTGATGTAATGTCCTTAAAACAAGTCAAAATGAGGCTCAGTAGGAGTTTGTGGCCTCCACGTGCCCGTATGACCTCCCTACAATGCCTGGGCATGCTCTTCATAAGGTGCGGATGGTCTCCTGAATGATGTCCTCCTAGATCTGGACTGAAGCATCCGCCAACTCCTGGACAGTCTGTGGTGCAACGTGGTGTTGGTGGATGGAGCGAGGCATGATGTCCCAGATGGGCTCAATCAGATTCAGGTCTGGGGAACGGGCGGGCCAGTCCATAGCATCAAAGCCTTCCTCTTGCAGGAACTGCTGACACACTCCAGCCACATGAGGTCTAGCATTGTCTTGCATTAGGAGGAACCCAGGGCCAACCGTGCCAGCATACGGTCTCACAAGGTGTCTGATAATCTCATCTCGGTACCTAATGGCAGTCAGGCTACTTCTGGCAAGCACATGGAGGGCTGTGCTGCCCCCCAAAGAAATGCCACCCAACACTATTACTGACCCACCGCCAAACCGGTCATGCTGGAGGATGTTCTCCATGATGTCTACAGACTATCACGTCTGTCACATGTGCTCAGTGTGAACCTGCTTTCGTCTGTGAAAAGCACAGGGCACCAGTGGCAAATTTGCTAGTCTGTGTTGTCTGGCAAATGCCAAACATCCTGCATGATGTTGGGCTGTAAGCACAACCCCCACCTGTGGACACCGGGCCCTCATGGAGGCTGTTTCTGACTGTTTGGGTGGACACATGCAGGGGCAACTTGCAGGGCTCTGACAGTGCTCCTCTTTGCACAAAGGTGGAGGTAGCGGTCCTGCTGCTGGGCTGTTGCCCTCTTACGGCCTAATCCATGTCTCCTAATGTACTGGCCTGTCCTGGTAGTGCCTCCATGCTGTGGACACTACGATGAAAGACAGAAAACCTTCTTGCTACAGCTCGCATTGACATGTCATCCTGGATGAGCTGCACCACCTGAGCCACTTGTGTGGGTTGCAGACTCTGTCTCATGCTACCACTAGAGTGAAAGCACCTCCAGCATTCAAAAGTGACCAAAACATCAGCTAGGAAGCATAGGAACAGAGAAGTGGTCTGTGGTCACCACCTGCAGAACCACTCCTTTATTAGGGGTGTCTTGCTAATTGCCTATAATTTCCACCTGTTGTCTGTTCCATTCGCACAACAGCATGTGAAATTAATTGTCAATCAGTGTTTATTCCTGAGTGGATAGTGTGATTTCACAGAAGTGTGACTGACTTGGAGTTACATTGTGTTGTTAAAGTTTTCCCTTTATTATTTTTTGAGCAGTGTATAAGCCTGCACTGCCATGATCCTGTTAGTCAGCTGATCGTTGCCAGAAGATGAAGTGGTTTACTGGCACCTGTATCAAGTGGGTTAAACTAACTTAAGAGGTCATTTCATTACAAGAATGGAAATCAAGGCATATTATAGATATTACCTTATCATAAAGGTTTCCCGAATTCCTTTTATCATCCTCGTCACTACTGTCTTCTACTGGTGGATTTTCTCTTTTCATGTCATCACCCAAATAATGTTCAAAGACATTCGAGAAAGCAATGGCAGAAAGCATGCAGACCACAGGAGTCAAGGTTAACATCAGACGGACCATCACACCAGCAAAATATACTGCACTGATTGCATATAGAGCAACTGAGGAAGGAAGAATAGGTGGATTTTATTGCTCCACTAATACCAGGATAAATACCCTGAACGCTACACGCTGCTAAGACACGACTCCCTTACAGTCTGTAAGAGCTGCTTATGAATTATAGCCACATAACGGTTAGGTGGGTAAAAACAACAGTGTAAATCTCATATACACAATACAACAATTTAGCAGGTTGTCATGCCAGGAAAGGCCATCAGAGGACTACTTCACATAACTTGTTTTGGCATGACAGGCAGAACAGATGACATTAGGTAGAACAAGTAAGGTATTAAAATAAAGGCCATAGAAAAAGCTGTAAACCCACAACAACTGCATTGACTCTTTATGGTAGAGAATATAATCTGAATTGCACATGAAGATATTGGCCCATCTCATAACAAACATTAGGAAGATTGACTGCTGAGAACTAAGTCTGCATATTAATACATACCGGCCCTCTCTAAATATCAGACTCATAGCGTAAACAGCAATGCATTACACACGAGAAAGCTTTTATGAAAAAACAAAACAAAATTTAAATAAAAACCACCACCACCACAAGAATGGATGTTTTCTATGAAAATAAAATATAGAGTACGAGTCCCTCTACTGTCTCTGTGTCTTGGGGCATGCAAATATGATCAATAAAAAGAGCTACATCCACTTATAGGGGTCACGTTCGAGTAAGGCTACGTTCACATGTGCATTTTTTTGTGGCAGATTAGCTTTGGCAGATTTTGCTGCCCATTGAAGTCAATGGGCATCAAAATCTGCAGCAAAAATATGCACGTGTGAACATCCCCTAAGGCTAGGTTTCCACACAGGTTCTTTTTTTTGTAAAACTACCACTGTAATTTTGAGCCAAAGCCAGAAATGGATCCAGTAGGAAGGAGAAGTACAAGCCCTACTTTTATATTTCCCATTCCTTTTGAATCCACTACAGTGTTAGTTTAAAAAAAAAAAAAAACATGTAAAAACCTGTGTGTTTTTTCTTGATGGGGACTCATATTCCCACTATTTTTTGTGGATTGCCATCAGGTTGGCAAAAGAAGACAGAAGCTAAAGGTATATGGCGCCCATAAGAATCCAGAGCTGTGTTTTCCAAACAGTGTGTCTCCCACTGTTGCAAAACTACAACTCCCAGAAGGCCCAAAAAGCCTTACACAAACCACATCTACATGAAAAATGCATGAAAATTAGATTTACAGCCGAAAGACTAATTTCATATGCATATTTTATTTTCCTTTTTTCATGTGAACATTCTTTTTTGGATGTGCAGTTTATTGTCATGCACATTGGTTTTGCCCATGTGAGCTAGCACTTCCTATTTGGTGGTGCCCACCAATTCTTTATTTTCTACCTTTTGAGGATCTACTCACTCCAATGTATTGACTTCAATGAGACTCTGTATGGTATATTTTTTTTTTACCAAAACCTGTGTGGGAAAAACGTGGAGCAGTTGCCCATAGCAACCAGATTGCAACTGGTCAACCTTTTCTTCAGCACAGGTTTTAATAGTTTCCGATTGTGTCCATACAAACCAAGTAAAACCAAATAAATAAAGCAGCAAAAATGTTCTGGGCAGTACTTACCAAATACTCGCTCATCATTGATATTCTTTATACAGAACCAAAGCCCTGCAGGAAAGGTACAGACTAATATATGAAGGTCAAAAAAGAAAGAAACCCAAGTTGTAGGCTGATGCTCCGATACTGAAGCGATAATAGGGATGTGAATTTTCGCGTACCTATTTAAAAACAAAAAACAAAACACAAAGTCTTGAAAAACAACTCCAATGCTTAAAATCTGCCATACATGACAGCAGCGTACAATGTTCTGCTTATTAGCTATTGTCATCTGTAATTTTACTGCTTACAGTACCCGAAGTGTGTAGGGAATGAAAGGACAAGCAGCTAAGGCAGACTATCATTACATGAGAGAATCCAGCAGTTTAACCATCAATTTGTTATTCAGATTTCTCCATGTGAAAATTGCTGCCAAGAAGCAAATGCTGAAGTCACTGAACCTCATGTTAATAATGACCTCCTAAGTACAGACTAAACTGTTTGGCCAGTCTTAAAGCGCTAAGCTGCCATCATTTCACGGGGATCCGAGGTATAAAGACAGCGCTGATTACCATTTCATTCCAAAACATTTTACAAAACACCTGCCAAATGCTCGGATACCAATCGCATCTAACAAGGGATGTGCCATGCAATTTTACAGGTCACTTCGCTGTCCAGATGCCTGATCCTCCCCGGCTGTTGAGCTGGCTGGACTTTTCCATCCGGAGAATGTACCAATTGCAGCCAGCTACTGGTTATGTAAAATATCCCAGGCCAGAGAGAAAAAGCCTGAGGCAATCTAGGTTATGTGGCTATATTTCCTCAAAAATGAAATATTTCGTTTTATGTTATCACCAGTGTAATATGGGATAACTACGTTCTATCTGTCCACAGAACAATCTGTAAAAACTGTTTACCAAGAGCATGTTCATTTGTCTGAAACACAAGGAGTCACTCCATGGATTTCATGGAGAATGGGGGAGCACTCCAAATGAGGATACATTTCATTGAACCAGATTTTTCAGTATACGGTGACTGTTAAGTGTCTATTCAACATACTGAAGCAGAAACTATTTCCAGACGCTCTTTAAAAACACTTACCCTGTATCCCAAAGGGAATAAAATCGGCCACTCCAAGGGGCAATGTACCCTATAAAATCAGAGGAAACATGTTAAATAAAAGCAAACAATTTAAAATTAATATAAAATATATATGGTATATAAGCCCAGGGTTAGACACACCCTCTGATGAAGTTCTATTGACCAAACACCAACACTATAGACCATAATGAAACAATACTCATTCAAATGTAGGCAAACTTTATTGTAATACAAAAATTCATGAAAACAATTAAAAAAATTCAGTGGTTAGGTACAAGAGAATACTCAGGCAGAAGAGTAGGAGGTGAGAGCAATGAAAAGATCACAAAGGTGTGCATAAGGATATGTATCATAATACAATTATGCTGAAAAACATATTGCGTGAAGGCTTGGGCTAAAATAGGATCACAAATGCGGATAAAGATGCACCCACAAATAGGATGTACCTAAGGCACAGGAATGCCACCCCTATACTAATGGGGTTAAGACAAGTAGAAGTCACAAAAGGAACCTGTGACTACAACAACGGCCGTGACTAATGATACAAAGAAACAAAAAGACACAAGAAATACTGCAGTATACCTACAAGATACATGGCCAATGCACCCTAATGGATATACCTCTCACCTGCAATCCCAAACGCGTTTTCGCTAAGCAGCTTCATCAGGGGGCGTGTAAACCAGATGGTAAGGGTCAGTGTATATATAGGGGTGGTGGCCAATCACAGTTGGCATATGTCCTGCCTAATTGATAACATGTGTGGTACTCACATCATGGAATACATCATGCGCGCCAGACCCTGTAATGACTGGAAAGCAATGTGTCCGCCGCATACATGACTTATGATGGCAATATACGAGCCGCAGCCATTGAGTGCGCTCATAAGCCCGGAAATGTGACCTCCACTTCCGGACTTACGCCTCGCATATTGCCATCATATGTCATGTATGCGGCGGACACATTACAGCATAATTGTATTATGATACATATTGTTATACACACCTGCGCAATTATGTGATAGTTTCATTATTGCTCTCACCTCCTACTCTTCTGCCTGAGTATTCTCTTGTACCTACCCATTCTATGTTTTTAATTGTTTTTATGAATTTTTGTATTACAATAAAGT
Organism: Hyla sarda; assembly: GCF_029499605.1. Taxonomy (NCBI): domain Eukaryota; kingdom Metazoa; phylum Chordata; class Amphibia; order Anura; family Hylidae; genus Hyla; species Hyla sarda. The sequence continues at coordinate 109,826,248 of NC_079193.1, read as the reverse complement.
TTGCCTACATTTGAATGAGTATTGTTGCATCATGGTCTATAGAGTTTGTGTTTAGCACAGACCATATGATATTGGGTAACGAAGTTCTATTGAGCCAAGTGATCGTTTGGGTACACTACTCCAGATGGATTTGTTTTACACGGCAGACATTGTGGTTTGTTAATTCAGCTCATCATTGTTGCCCTTTATTTCAGCTCTATATATTTGCACATTGACTGTAATGTAATGTAATGTACCTGTATTAAGTGCTTGTAAACTAGTAATGTATCCATGTCTGTATATCATGCCTCAGATATTTAGGTGTTGATCCACTTTTCCTTTTTTGTCCTACTGGGAGTGGTGGGGGTGCTTGTGTTTTATCTGTATTTATTTACGATCTAATAGTTTTCCTATACTGACCTGTGTCAAAAAAAATTGGGTGTGTAATTTATACATTTTGGCATCAGATTGCCCTATTTACTATTTGTGATACATTGCCTTAGTTTTTTTGAGGGACAAGATTAAAAAACTGTTACACTTCCATATGCCATGGCTGGACAGATCACAGAGGCCTATTACCTACATATTTTCTACTGGCATCTTATTCTGGCTATAGATGAGATATACGCTATATATCAAGCATTAGTAGTAAAGTTAAACACATAGGAATGTTCAGGATGGCAGACTTTGGTCATGTTTATTCAGGCAAAAAACATAAAAATTTGCATGAAATTTGCTGTGCAGATTTTGTTGCCAATTTTGATGTTTTTCATGTGACACTTTTTCAGCAATGTCTTTTGAAAACCAAATAAAGCCAATGGTAAAGGGAAACCCTACTTTCTTGGTGGGCTTTTTACCCAGGTTACCCTCCACAGCAAAAATATGACCAGCCATGCAATGTTTTTTTTCAGCTTTGGCCGGTTAAACAAAAATGAAAATGGCGTGATCAACCACACTGGAAAAACAACATTTTTGTATCACTTGTCTGCCTGAACAAAGCTGTATTAACCTGATCATCATAAAGATGATCAAGGAGATCTATATTATATAAGTATTATGTCAGGATGAAATTATCCTCCTCCTCACATTCTCAGAAATCCTACTGAGCCTGCCTATCACCAGTATACAATATCCTCTGCCAATATTCAGAAACGGCCATGAGAAAGACCAGCAAGAAGAGCGTGTGCAGCATACATGGAGCGTCTCACAGCAGCTTACCTGTGTAGGTTAAGTAGATAACTGTTAGGAACACAATTCCAGCAGCGAGAGACACTCCCAGAAAGAAGAGCGTCTGAAACTCCTGCTTTGTCAGCTTGTCTCTAAGGTACTGTAGGAAAGCATACGCCTGCAGCAGAGCAAAGACTCCTGAAATAGACAAAGACATTAGCGGCAATCACAGTGGGACTCCTGATACAAAACATTATATTTCCCTAATATCTGTCAGACCAAGCGTATGTCTGTCTATATATGTTATCGCATAATAATACATATTTTCAATTAAAAAAGGTACTATTCAACTTAAAAGCGGATCTGTCAGACCATGTTTGTCTATGTAAAGGCAGCAAAGTATGGGCATAGGTCTGCTTAAAAGGGTACTCCAGTGGAAAACTATTTTTTTTTTTCAATCAACTCGTGCCAAACAGATTTGTAAATTACTTCTATTTAAAAATCTTAATCGTTCCAGTACTTATTAGCTGCTGAAAACTACAGAGGAAAATGCTTTTTTTTTTTTTGGAACACAGAGCTCTCTGCTGATATCATAACCACAGTGCTTTCTCCTGACATCTATGTCCATTTTAAAAAACTGTCCAGAGTAGGAGAAAATCCCCATAGAAAACATATGCTGCTCTGGACAGTTCCTAAAATGGACAGAGATGTCAGCAGAGAGCACTGTGGTCATGATGTCAGCAGAGAGCACTGTGTTCCAAAAAGAAAATAATTTCCTCTGTAGTATTCAGCAGCTAATAAGTACTGGAAGGATTAAGATATTTTTAATAGAAGTAATTTACAAATCTGTTTAACTTTCTGGCACCAGTTGATTAAAAATAGTTTTCCACCGGAGTACTCCTTTAATATTAAGAAAAATGGCTCCTACAAAATACAAAGAACATTGTGACATTTGGTTTAGGGTAGGTATAAAAAGGCACACTAATGTATACAGCAACGCACTGAAGCAACGCACGTTCAAGCCACTTCCCACGCGTATGTTTATTTTAGCAAAATAAACATATGTGCAAGGGAAGTTGCCCGAATGTAATCCCTAGCTGACTATGTTCAGGGGATTAATGTGAATGTCCGTTATACCGACATGTACCTAGGATGCATTGCACTAATGTAGCATAAACCTAGCCTAACCAGAGAGCTCAGAAAATACAAAAAGGCACCTAGTTTATTACTAGGAGCAGCATAGCCCATCTACTGTGCTGTGACGTAAAAAGGATAGGGTATAAGATCTCTGATTGCGGGAGTCCCGTCGGTGGGGACCCGCGCGATCTCCCTGCTGCACGGCATTGGTTTAGAGCGTCAGGTGCAGCGCCGGAGGCTCGAGACGCCACGGCCATGCCCCCTCAATGCAAGTCTACGGGAGGGAGCATGAATTCCATCATGCCCCCTCCCATAGACTTGCATTGAGGGAGCGTGCACGTGACATCACGAGCGGGGCGTAACTGACGTCATGAGCCTCTTCCCCGCATCGCCAGTCATCCGGCACAAAGCGATGTCTGGGGTGCCGCAGGTGAGATCGCGGGGGTACCCAGCAGCGGTCAGACATCTTATCCCCTATCCTTAAAGGGCAGAAGAAGACAGTGCACAAGTTTTCTATCTTTCTTATAAAATGTATACCAGCATATAGCACACCAAAAATAGGCTTTTATAGACCAAAAACTTAGCCTACTAGTGACTATGGCCACTAAGTGGTGACATTCCAAGGTATACCTGCGGCATAAGCCAAAAAATGATAGTATGCTGCTTAGGGAATGAACACAAATAAGCACAGGTCAGTGGAGGTTTTAGAGGACAGACCCCAATGGATCAAAAAGTAATAATAGATCCTGACAATAGGTCATCATTTTATGAGATGGGAAACCCTTGGAAAGCATGAAAACACAAACATCTCCCATTGTTAAAGCTAGTTAGGATGTAGAGGATAACCTGAGTGCATGCAATAATAGTGAGCTTTAACCACACACCGACACTACAAACAAATATGAAGTAGACAAGAAAGAAAATAAAAAAACCTATGGTGAATGAGAAGATAAAAAAGGAATCAGATATTGAATTAAAAGGCCAAATGCAGTCACAGAGGCTTATACCCGATATCCAAATATACATAGACTGATCGTACCTGCAGCTGCCATGTGCTCACTTGTACGGATGGGTTGGAAACCAACAAAGGGAATCTGCATGGATAATATTAACCCCACAATGTAAAAAGTGCTGTATGCTGCAGAGAAAACAAAAAACAAAAAGAAAACCTGATGAGCAATTTAGCATAGTACAATGTGTTAACCCTGTAATTTTTTTAAAAAACATATTCTGATTTGAATACATTTTTTTACTCTATTTAAACCTGTGACTTTTCTAAGGGGCATCTAACAGAATTTGATCTGTAGTGCAGCTTACTCAAAACAGATGAGTTATACAATATAACAGACAATGAGGGAAAAAAAACTCCCAAAATAATACAATGGAGAAATCAGATAACTTGGCTACAGACCAAAGAAATAAAAATAAAAGCAGCCATGGAAGAGCATGTCAGACATTGTAAAAGAAGATCAAAGAAATCCTGAACCACTCTTCAACACAAACACATATAATTATTTATTTATTTTATTTATTTATTTATTTATTTATTTATTTATTTATTTATTTATTTATTTATATATATATACATATATTCATATATATATATATATATATATATATATATATATATATATATATATATTCATTAGAGATCGACCGATTATCGGTATGGCCGATATTATCGGCCGATAATCACGATTTTGGGCATTATCGGTATCGGCAATTACCTTGCCGATAAGCCGATAATGCCCCGCACCGCACCATGTCGCACCCCCCACCGCCCCGGCCCCATTGCCTCCCCCATCCCCGGTTTTATAATTACCTGTTCCCGGAGCCCACGCTACTTCTTGCTCCTGCTGCGTCACGCTGTGCGCAATGACGAGTGACGTGCGCGACCTGGCGTCACCGTCAGTGCGCACAGTGACAGTTCAGGAGGACGCCACCGGAGCCAGATGTGGAGTGGACCCCGGGAACAGGCAATTATAAAACTGGGGATGGGGGAGGCAATGGGGCCTGTGCAGGGCGGTCGCGGCAGGTCGGGGGGGCAGTCACGGTGCGGCGGGGGGAGCGGTGGCGGTGATAGGTCTCAGGACCCCCGGACAGGCAGGGGGTGAGAAGTGGGTGGCGGCGGCGGCCTATGGCACCGCAAAAGCCACTGCAGTGCGGTGTCGCGGGGGGATAAATAGTCGATTATCGGTATCGGCCCTAAAAAAACGATATCGGTCGATCCCTAATATATATATTACACACACAGGGTGGGCCATTTATATGGATATGCATTAATAAAATGGGAATGGTTGGTGATATTAACTTCCTGTTTGTGGCACATTAGTATATGTGAGGGGGGAATCTTTTCAAGATGGGGTGACCATTTTGAAGTCAGCAATTTTGAATCCAACTTTTGTTTTTTCAATAGGAAGAGGGTCATGTGACACAAACTTATTGGGAAATTCACAAGAAAAACACTGGTGTGCTTGGTTTTTACGTAACTTTATTCTTTCATGAGTTATTTACAAGTTTCTGACCACTTATAAAATGTGTTCAATATGCAGCCCATTGTGTTGGATTGTCAATGCAACCTTCTTCTCCCACTCTACACACACTGATAGCAACACCGCAGGAGAAATGCTAGCACAGGCTTCCAGTATCCATAGTTTCAGGTGCTGCACATCTTGTATCTTCACAGGATAGACAATTGCCTTCAGATGACCCCAAAGATAAAAGTCTAAGCGGGTCAGATCAGGAGACCTTGGGGGCCATTCAACTGGCCCACGATGACCAATCCACTTTCCAGGAAACTGTTCATCTGGGAATACTTGGACCTGGCACGTTCCCTGAGTTGTTCCAGCAAGATGGTGCACTACCACATTATGGGTGTCAGGTCTGAGCATTTCTAGATGAACAGTTTCCTGGAAAGTGGATTGGTCGTCGTGGGTCTCCCCATCTGACCCCCTTAGACTTATCTTTGGGGTCATCTGAAGGCAATTGTCTGTGAAGATAAGATGTGCAGCACCTGAAACTACGGATACTGGAAGCCTGTGCTACCATTTCTCCTGCGGTGTTGCTATCAGTGTGTGAAGAGTGGGAGAAGAGGGTTGCATTGACAATCCAACACAATGGGCAGCACATTGAACACATTTTATAAGTGGTCAGAAACTTGTGAATAACTCATGAAAGTATAAAGTTACGTTAAAACCAAGCACATCGTTGATTTTCTTGTGAAATTCCCAATAAGTTTGATGTGTCACATGACCCTCTTCCTATTGAAAAAAAACAAAAGTTGGATTCAAAATGGCCGACTTCAAATTGGCCGCCATTGTCATCACCCATCAAAGTTTCTCCCCTCACATATACTAATGTGCCACAAACAGGAAGTTAATATCAGCAACCATTCCCACTTTATTAAGGTGTATCCATGTAAATGGCCCACCCTGTATATAGGCCAAGGCAGGAGAATTCTATTGGGCTCTGGGGAGCCCCTCTCTAAGAGAGTTGTAGATGTGGCCAGGTGGAAAATAAACCTGACTAGCTGAATATTGATACCTGCTGTATCTCTTGTAGCAAATACATGTTTGTTTGTTTATTTTTATTCTTTGCATATATTTAGAGTAACGTTTTACAGATCTGTCAGTCTTTCCTAGAATGCTCTAAATCAGTGTCTCTCAACCAGGGTGCCTCCAACTGTAGCAAAACTACAACTCCCAGCATGCCCAGACAGCCAAAGGCTGTCTGGGCATGCTGGGGGTTGCAGTTTTGAAACAGCTGGAGGCACCCTGGTTGGGAAACATTGCAATAAAATGTGTACAACTTGCTAGGAAAAAATGAAGGGAAATCCAATACTATCAACAAGAATGCACACTGTGCGGACGCATTAGACTGCGATGTGTGGAGACTGCTCTCTGATGTCCCCAGCGAGGCTCAGAATCTAATGACATTTCTCAGGAATGAATACTGAGTACCCATAGGAAAGTCACACAAAGGATGCCGAGAGAATACGCAGACTCCTTGCAGATATTTCAGGGGGTCGGAAACAGCCATGTAGCTGAAAATGAAGACCACTTGGCAACCATGACTTGTGTATTAGGGAGTCATTCTATAACCAGAGGAGCAGGAGATAATCCATACAAGTACCGGTGGATTCTTCTTATGACAACAGAACGGTACGATCACACAGACTGTATAGGTAAAGCATGTAAAACCGCAGGAACCACTCTATTGCTTATGTACAAGAGGATCCAGGCAGACTGAGCATGTGTGACCACTGTGGACACATTAGCTGGAGACAAGCAAACCACCACCAGGGGCACCATAACAAATATGCAACAATATCTAGGCCCTATTAGAATGGTTCAAAATGTTAAATTGATAGTTTCTGTGTGATCTAGCCATGTACATTGTTATTTATTCACAGGAAAACCCCTTTAACACAGGCAATGCTTCATTATACAGACCACAGAAAATCCTTTAGTTCTATCAGCTAGACAACAAAATGTTCAAAAGAATCCGTAAGTAGCCTGAATCCAGATCCAAGACTAACTAGTTGTTCAGTAAAGCACAAGGCAAGAAAACATGGCATTAGTCGATTTCATGTGTCTAGTAGAAACACTTAGGCTTCTTTTGTTTAATGTCATTGAGATGTATTGGAATAAATTCTTTAGTTTAGCCCCTTTTAATGCTGTAACTCCTAGCCGAGAAGGTTTGTAGCACAGAACAAAGTCAAGGCATGTCACACAAACCAAGGGAGGACAACGGCGCCTTAAATCGTCTCTGATAATTTCCCCTAAAGCTGTTCTATATAATAATTGTTAGAGTGCCATCCTGTGGAAAATGCTGCAATGTACATTTGTCAGGAGATGTCAGTGGATAAACACTACAATATAATGAATCACTGTGCTCTGCGGGAACACAGATCTTATCGCACTAGAAGCTTTTACACTATGCACAGATGATACACTTAGTCCTTTAGGTTATAGATGGTAGAAAATTATAATCCATGCAAATGATTCTAAAGACTACAGCGACAATATTCACATACTATTCATACAGAAAACAGACGGCAACATAAACACTACCTAATGCAATATATTCCAGCTATGTGAGGGGGTCTACCATAGTCCCTTCCAACTTGTGATTGGAATCGGTCCTAGAGATCAGACATCTATGGATCAGAACTTGTCATCCTAGTAATATGCCAAACAGTAGATAGGAATACAGTCTAAAAACAAACCTGACAGTGTGAACATGCTGTACAGTCTGCAAGCATCATGTTATGGAGCAGAAAGATGAGCAGATTAAGGTGGATCTGAGACTGGTTTACAACTTGGGCTAGATTTACATCAGGCTTGGCACGCAACATATGCCTGGAACTTCTCCCGCCATAAATGTCTACTGTGCCTGCAGGCTACATGTTAGCCATAAAGGTTTGACTGGTATAGCTTCAGCTCAACTGTACTGAAGGGTGTCATCTTCCCTTGTTAATAAAGGGTGTGCAACAACAGTCATCAGCATAAAGGGGTACTCCCTCCACCCCTAGACATCTTATCCCCCATCCAAAGGATAGGGGGATTAAATGTCTGATTGCGGAGGTCCCGGAACTGGGACCCTCTGTGATCTCTGTTGCAGCACCTCAGTCATCCGGTGCATGGAGCGAACTTCACTCCGTGCCTGATGACTAGCGATGCGGCGCTGGAGGCTCGTGACGTCACAGCTTCATTCCCCCTCGTGACGTCATGGCCTCCACACCCCCTGCCATAGACTTTCATTAAGGGTGGGAGGAACACCGGGTGCTGCAGGGAGATCACTGGGTGTCCCAGCGGAGGGACCCCGTGATCAGACATCTTATCCCTTATCCTTTGGATAGGGGAAAAGATTTCTAGGCACGAATTACCCCTTTAAGTCTCTTTTAGATGAAGACCCTGAAACCTTATTTTGAAGGAGCTAGATTCTTTCCAGGATTTCAGTAACACTGAAAACGTTGTATGATTACCTAGCTGAATGGCTTAGTGCTCGCTATGCTTCTAACGTGTCAGTGACTAGGACTTCTAGCCAGTTCTATGTTTCTAACGAAAGTGACAGGAATATAACCGTGCAAATGAAGTTTTAGGTAATACTGCAGCTACAGAAGATTTTACTCCTTGATGCCGACTTGCAGCAAATTTTGCAACGTATGAACATAACCCAACTGTGAAAGGTGGCAACTAGCTAGCGGTCTTACTGAATATGACAGCTGTGAGTCACTAAGATATTACCGTATATACTCGAGTATATTCGACATGAATATAAGCCAAGGCCCCTAATTTCACCCCAAAAACCCAGGAAAAGTTATTGACTCGACTATAAGCCTAGGGTGGGAAATACATCATCCAGACCCCCGTCATCATCCCTGCCTGTCAATCCCTTCATCAGTGGTCTTCAACCTGTGGACCTCCAGATGTTGCAAAACTTCAACTCCCAGCATGCCCGGACAGCCAATGGCTGTCCGGGCATGATGGGAGTTGTAGTTTTGCAACATCTGGAGGTCTGCAGGTTGAAGATCACTGAGAAGGGATTGACAGGCGGAGAGTTCACTTGAGTATAAGCCGAGGGGGCGTTTTCAGCACGAAAAATTGTGCTGAGAAACTCTGCTTATACTCGAGTATATACGGTACTTCAGAGAACCAGTTAAGAGAAAATGTGGTTTTCCTTTGATGTTCCCCTTACTTCCTAAGCAATTTCGAAAAGGAAATGACAAGTCTTTTTTTTAAACTATGATATAAACAACACCTTAAGGGTAAAGTCACTTGAGGAGATTTATCGAAACCTGTCCAGAAGAAAAGCTGCTGAGTTGCCCATAGCAACCGGATTGCTGCTTTCATTTTTGAAAAGGCCTGATTGGTTGCTATGGGCAACTCAGCCACTTTTCCTCAGGACAGGTTTTGATACATCTCCCCCCTATGTGAGGTCATTCCATGGAGTCATGGTTTTGCTTGCATGTGTTGAGCATGATTAGGTACCCCTTGCCCTAGTCTCAACATGTATTGCCATTACTTAACCCCTTAAGGACCCTTGACGTACGCCATGACACCCTGGTACTTAAGGACCCATGATGTACGCGTACGTCATGGAGAATTCCGGCCCCTGCCGCGCACCGGGCGGGGATCGGACCGGGATGCCTGCTGAAATCGTTCAGCAGACATCCCGTGCAAACGCTCAGGGGGGTCATTAGACCCCCCCCCCATGTCGGCAATCGCGGCAAAACGCAAGTGAAATCACACTTGCGATTTGCACGATTCCGGGTCATTACGGGTCTGTGGTGACCCGGAATAGATGGGGGATCACGGGTGTCCATGACATCTACAATCCCCCTGAAGCAATAGGAGTGAGGTGGCAGGGGTGCCACCCCTCCTATCCCTGCTATTGGTGGTCTAGACGAGACCACCAATAGCAGATATGGGGCTGGGGTCTACTTTCATTTTCCCTGTCCTGCCCACCCAAAATAGGCGGTGCAGGACGGGGAAACGACACAGGACCGGGCGCCAAAGATCCACTTACCGATCCGGAGGCTGCGGTCGACGGAGATCGGCGACGTCGTGCGGCTGGATCCTACGGAAGCCAGTGAGTTGCCTAGCGACATCTGGAGGGTACAGTATGAGACCACTAGATAGTGGTCTCTAACTGTAGCCCTCCAGATGTTGCAAAACTACAACTCCCAGCATGCCCAGACAGCCGTTTGTGCATGCTGGAATATGTCGTTTTGCAACAGCTGGAGGGCTACAGTTTGAGACCACTATCTAGTGGTCTCTAAACTGTATCCCTCCAGATCTTGCAAAACTACAACTCCGGGCATGCTGGGATTTGTAGTTTTGCAACATCTGGAGGGTCACAGTTTGGAGATCACTTTGCAGTGTTCTCTAAAACTGTAGCTCTCCAGATGTTGCAAAACTGAAAATCCCAGCATGCCCAAACAGCTGTCTCGGCATGCTGGGAGTTGTAGTTGCGTACCTCCAGCTGTTGCATAACTACATCTCCCAGCATGCCCTTTGGTGATCAGTACATGCTGGGAGTTGTAGTTTTGCAACAGCTGGAGGCTGTTAGATAATACTGAGTTAGATAACAGAACTTAACTAAAGGTTTTTACAACCAGTGTGCCTCCAGCTGTTGCAAAACTACAACTCCCAGCATGCACGGTCTGTCAGTACATGCTGGGAGTTGTAGTTTTGAAACAGCTGGAGGTACGCAACTACAACTCCCAGCATGCCGAGACAGCTGTTTGGGCATGCTGGGATTTTCAGTTTTGCAACATCTGGAGGCCCCCCCCCCCCCCCCCCCCCCCCCATGTGAATGTACAGGGTACATTCACACGGGCAGGTTTACAGTAAGTTTCTTGCTTCAAGTTTGGGCTGCGGCAAACTTTTTGCCGCAGCGCAAACTCCTAGCGGGAAACTCACCGTAACCCGCCAGTGCGAATGCACCCTAAAAACACTACACTAACACAAAATAAAGGGTAAAACACTACACGGTCCCCCCAATAAAAATTAAAAACTTATTGTATGGCAGTGTTTCCAAAACGGAGCCTCCAGCTGTTGCAAAACAACAACTCCCAGTATTTCTGAACAGCCACTGACTGTCCAGGCATGCTGGGAGTTTAGCAACAGCTGGAGGTACCCTGTTAGGGGTATTCTACGCCAGTGATTCCCAATATCCACCCCTATGCAATCCCTAATTTGGTCCTCAAATGCGCAATGGCGCTCTCTCACTTCAAAGCCCTGTCGTATTTCAAGGAAACAGTTTAGGGCCACATATGGGGTATCTCCGTACTCGGGAGAAATTGCACTACAAATTTTGGGGGGCTTTTTCTCCTTTTACCCCTTATGAAAAGGAAAAGTTGGGGGCTACACCAGCTTGTTAGTGTAAAAAAAAAATGAAAAAATGTACACTAACATGCTGGTGTTGCCCCCTACTTTTTATTTTCACAAGCGTCAAAAGGAAAAAAAGACCCCCAAAATTTGTAACGCAATTTCTCCCGAGTACGGAAATACCCAATACGTGAGCGTAAAATGTTCTGCGGACGCACAACAAGGCTCAGGAGTGAGAGCGCACTATGTGCATTTGAGGCCTAAATTGGTGATTTGCACAGGGGTGGCTGATTTTACAGCGGTTCTGACAAACGCAAAAAAAAAAAAAATATCCACATGTGACCCCATTTTGGAAACTACACCCCTCACAGAATTTAATAAGGGGTACAGTGAGAATTTACGCCCCACAGGTGTCCGACAGATTTTTGGAACAGTGGTCCATGAAAATGAAAAATGTAATTTTTCATTTGCACAGTCCACTGTTCCAAAGATCTGTCAAACGCCAGTGGGGTATAAATACTCACTGCACCCCTTATTACATTCCGTGCGGGGTGTAGTTTCCAAAATAGGGTCACATGTGGGTGGGGGTCCACTGTTCTAGCACCACGGGGGACTTTGTAAACGCACATGGCCCCCGACTTCCATTCCAAAAATGTTTCTTCCCAAAAGCCCAATGGTGCTCCTTCTCTTCTGATCATTGTAGTGCACCAGCAGAGCACTTGATTTCCACACATGGGGTATTTCCATACTCCGAAGAGATGGGGTTACAAATTTTGGGGGGCATTTTGTCCTATTATCCCATGTAAAAATTTGAGGGAAAACCAGCATTCTAGTGAAAAAAATAAAAATATTTTCACACATCCAACTTTAACGAAAAGTCGTCAAACACCTGTGGGGTGTTAAGGCTCAATGGACCCCATGTTATGTACCTTGAGGGGTATAGTTTCCAAAATAGTATGCCATGTGTTTTTTTTTTTTTTTTTTTGCTGTCCTGGCACCATAGTGGCTTCCTAAATGGGACATGCCCCCCCAAAACTATTTCAGCAAAATTTGCTTTTCCTTCTCTCCTGAGCATTATAGTTTACCCGCAAAGCATTTTGCGTCCTAACATGGTGTGTTTCCATACTCAGAAGAGATGGGGTTAGAAATTTTGGGGGGCATTTTGTCCTATTATCCCTTGTAAAAATGTTAAATTTGAGGGAAAACTAGCATTTTAGTGAAAAAAAAAATAATAATTTACACATCCAACTTTAACGAAAATTCGTCAAACACCTGTGAGGTGTTAAGGCTCACTGGACCCTTGTTACGTGCCTCGAGTGGTGTAGTTTCCAAAATAGTATGCCATGTGGTTTTTTTTTTTTTTTGCTGTTCTGGCACCATAGGGGCTTCCTAAATGCGACATGCCCCCCAAAAACCATTTCAGAAAAACTCTCTCTCCAAAATACCACTGTCGCTCCTTCCCTTCTGAGCCCTCTACTGCGCCTGTCAAACACTTGACATACACATATGAGGTATTTCCTTACTCGAGAGAAATTGGGTTACACATTTTAGGAAGAATTCTCTCCTTTTACCACTTGTAACTGGGTCTAGAAGAACGTGCCAGTGTAAAAAATGAAGATTTTGAATTTTCTCCTTCAATTTGCTGCTATTCCTGTGAAACCCCTAAAGGGTTAAACCTTTTGAATGTCATTTTGAATACTTTGAGGGGTGCAGTTTTTATAATGGGGTCATTTGTGGGGTGTTTCTAATATGAAGGCCCTTCAAATCCATTTCAAAAGAGAACTGGTTCCTGAAAAATTTCGATTTTGAAAATTTTGTGAAAAATTGGAAAATTGCTGCTGAGCTTTGAAGCCCTCTGATGTCTTCCAAAAGTAAAAACATAAAGTAGACATATTGTATATGTGAATCAATATATAAATTTATTTGGAATATTCCTTTTCTTTATTAGCAGAGAGCTTCAAAGTTAAAAAAAAATGCAACATTTTCAATTTTTTCATCAAATTTTGGAATTTTTCACCAAGAAATGATGCAAGTATCCACAAAATTTTACCACTCACATAAAGTAGAATATGTCACGAAAATACAATCTCTGAATCAGAATGACAGGCAAAAGCATCCCAGAGTTATTAATGTTTAAAGTGACAGTGGTCAGATGTGCAAAAAATGGCCGTGTCCTACAGTGAAAATTGGCTGGGTCCTTAAGGGGTTAAAATATAGAAAAGGGGGGGGGGGGGGGAAGAGATTTATGGCCACAAATATCAGGAAAATTGTTAAAAATAAATAAAAAAAATCTAAAGATTAACAAATGTCCATTTTGTTTGCCAAGTGTTACATATTTCCTTCAATGAGATGTAATCATTCAAATCCTGTAACATAATTCTCAAAATGCTAGAAGAAAAGCGCGTCGGCCCCGGCTCTTAATTACAAAAGTAATTGGTTACACTAATTTTGCTTTCTTTGTAGTTCAGAAAGGGCTTATCAAAGGCTAGCACTTGGAAATAATAGTTTTTGCTGGGCAAGGAAATTGCGACAATATGAGGGCAATGCAGAAAATGTCTTATGCTGTGATAAGTATAATTTTACATGTTACAGATATTACAGCTTATCACCGCATATGGTATTGCTACAGTATTACCATGGACACGCAAATATTGGAGAAGAATGTGTGTGTCAGCAAAGTTTCCTTATTAAGGCATAGGCCATATTTAGGTTTAGAGGTAAAAATCATATTTCTTTCCGCTGTTGGTTCCAGTCATGCCTCTCCTAAGTGATTGTAAATTCTGATCATAAACCTAATCACAACTAAAACCCCTGCAACAACCACCACACACAAAACTGCATGTCTATAGCTCAGATATTCATGACAACCCATTGACACTTTACTGTGAACTATAATTCACAATCAAGGACATTTATCATGGTTGCTTTGGTAAGCGAGTTCTGAAGTCATTTTTTTCTTGCTTGTGTGTGACGTATTTATCATACTATCATTGGGGATTGAAAAATTTGTCTCACAAGCAAAAAACAAATCACTTTTGAATACCTTTTTTTAGCACACACAAGCAAAAACCAATAAAAGACTTCAGAACAATAAAAGACTGCAGAACAGCACTTTGTAACCCCACCTCAAGCAGCTGTGAGAAAAAAAAACAAAAAAAAACGTACTAACCCATTTTTTTCCCTTCTCATTTCAGATCCGTGTATCCTGTGGACTACTACGATAACCAGCTTTTTTTGGTTTAATATTAATAAAATGGTTACCGAGAGCTTGCTTGTGTATTTTATTTATTTACCGTATTTATCGGGGTATACCACGCACCGGCCTATAACACGCACCCTCATTTTACCAAGGATATTTGGGTAAAAAAAGTTTTTTGCCCAAATATCCATGGTAAAATGAGGGTGCGTGTGTGCGCATGTATACCCATACATCCCCAGGAAAGGCAGGGGGAGAGAGGCCGTCGCTGCCCGCTTCTCTCCCCCTGCCTTTCCTGGGGTCTAGAGCCGTGCTGCCGGCCCTTCTCTCCCCCTGGCTATCGGCGCGGCTGCCCGTTCTGTCCCCCTGACTATCGGTACCCGGCGCCCCATTGCCGGCGCCGATAGCCAGGGGGAGAGAAGCGGCGCCGACAGCCAGGGGGAGAGAAGGGGCAGCGGTACCCATTGCCGGCGCCGCTGCCCCGTTGCCTCCCCCCATCCCCGGTGGCATAATTACCTGGGTCGGGTCCGCGCTGCTGCAGGCCTCCGGCGTGCGTCCCCTGCGTCGTTGCTATGCGCGGCGCACTGACGTCATGCGCCGCGCAGCGCATAGCAACGACGAAGGGGACGCACGCCGGAGGCCTGCAGCAGCGCGGACCCGACCCAGGTAATTATGCCACCGGGGATGGGGGGAGGCAACGGGACAGCGGCGCCGGAAATGGGTGCCGCTACCCCTTCTCTCCCCCTGGCTATCGGCGCCGGGTACCGATAGTCAGGGGGACAGAACGGGCAGCGGCGCCGATAGCCAGGGGGTGAGAAGGGCCGGCAGCAGGGCTCTAGACCCCAGGGAAGGCAGGGGGAGAGAAGCGGGCAGCGACGGCCTCTCTCCCCCTGCCTTTCCTGGGGCGGTATCGGCGTATAACACGCACAGACTTTAGGCTTAAAATTTTAGCCTAAAAAGTGCGTGTTATACGCCGATAAATACGGTATTTATTTTACAGGCTTAGTATTGGAAGCCATCTTATAGACTGAGTCCATTACTAAGGCCTCTTTCACACTACAATAATTCTCCGTTTTTAAACATCCCTGCGAAGTTCGGTCTGAAAACCAGTTGAAAACGGCAGTAACAAACTCCTTTTCGTCCGTTAGAAAATCCCATTATTGTTTATGGGATTTTTCTAATAGCAGTTTTAACCAGTTATAGTCAGTTATTGATAACGGCTGTCATTTTGTGACGGAAGATAGTACAGAAGAAAATAGGGCGGAAGAAAATTGTTCACAATTTTCCGGCACTAAATAATGGCCGTTATCAATAACGGACTATAACGGGTTAAACGGCTACTAGAAAAATCCCATATGTCATTTACCATAGCAAAATATGTATCCTTGTTGTAGGGTGATTGTTGTCATTTGTGATATATGTCCTTTAAAATGTCCATTTGTATGTACATCTTGTAAATTCAATTATCCTTACCAGTGAGTTTAGCATTTCAACAATAATTAATTCTCTTTTGATCAGGGCACAATGGAGCCTACATGTCTATCCAGCCTGGGTATAGGTGTGACTAATCCTAGCAGGGGGTTCATTAACACAGCTGCTCTATTATAGGAAAGGTAACACCATTTTAGCCAGCAAGGCACCAGCCTGGGTGTCAATAGATGAAAGATGTATGAAGTTGACCCAATTGGAAAATCCTATATTTTTCAATATTAAATATGGGGGTTAGGGAAGTGTGTCCCTGGCGCTATTATATATGGTTGGATTCTCCATCATATTCCCTTTAAAATTAGTCCTCACATGACCCTTGTGTTTTGATCCCTGCCCGATCTGCCCGCACTGGGTAAACCGTACACAATAAGGGGGTCATGTCAGGTACCCCTAGAAAGAGAATTTGATGGAGAACCCAAATATAACAAAATGATGTGGGTGCCTGACCCATGATAAAAGTTAGGGGTAATTTCCTATTCTTTGGGCATAAAGTTATCATGAGTAAGTGGGCAGCATCTATCTCTCCTCCTTGTCCTGCCCAGGGGCTGAACAGAGGTGTCACCTGTGTATAGCAGAGTATAAAACTATAGACCTGGGGGGACTAGGGGCGCTTGCATGGGGGACAAGATCTAATTTTGGATGCCAGACGCCATTTCCTACCAGACCCCATGGGACAGAACTTTTTGTAAGTAAGGACTATGTTTTTCCCATTTATTTTATTCTCTTTGTGGTGAAACTTTGTCTTGTTAACATCTATTTTTACATGTACTGTGAATATTTTTCTTTCATAATAAATAATTCATTTATTAAGTACCGCCTTATGTCTGGTAAAACAGACGTACATTGTCCTTGAAGAGATTGAAGTTAGTCTTAAATTTACTTACCTGTTCGGCTACATTATAGATTTGGATTAATCTTTTTCCTGTGTTAATATACTACTGGGGATAGTAGATTATATTTGGGAATTGTAGCATATCCAGATTGGATTGATAGCTTCCTGTCGGCTTGAAATTGACAGGTGGTGGCAGCGATACCTTTAAATTGGGTGGGGTAAGAGGGATTTTTATCATTTTCGGTCTAGTGTAGACAAATAGTGATTTTAGAGATAACCCTACCAACCGCACGTCTCGGTTCATGACAGACTATAATGGGATTTTCTAAAGGATTTTGTTACTGCCGTTTTCAGCTGGTTTTCAGACAGAACTTCGTAGGGATGTTTAAAAACTGATAATTTTTGTAGTGTGAAACAAGCCTAAGCTGGGGCTTAGCATTCGCCCCCAAAACAGGAAGCGCTAACCCCCAAATATTACCCTGGTACCCATTGCCACATGGGTGCCGGGAAGAGCCGTTACCAACAGTCCCGGATCTTCAAAAAATGGCGCTCCTGGGCGGTAATAGGCTGGAATTATTTAGGGTGGTGAGGGCCAGTAACAATGGTCCTCGCCCAGTCTGGTAATGTTAGGCTGTTGCTGCTTGGTTGGTATCTAGCTGGGAATGAAGATATGGGGAACCCCATACATTTTTTCATAATTTAAATAAATAAATAAAAACCATAGGTTTCCCTATGTATCTTAGGCCCATAGGGGGAGATTTAGCAAAACCTGTGTAGAGGAAGAGTGGGGCAGTTGCCAATAACAACCAAATTGCTTCTTTAATTTTTTAAAGAAGCGATCTGATTGGTTGCTATGGACAACTGGGCAAGTTTTCCCTCTGCACAGGTTTTGATAAATCTCCCCCATAGAGTTGAATGAAGAAGCAGTGCACATGTCTGACATGGAACCCTTGTCCTTGGTCCGAGCCTTGAAGCCCCCGCTGATCAGACAACCCGTTCAATAAGTTTACACGTTTCTATATAACACTGCAGGTGTGCATCAAAGATTAACCGTGCATTACAATGATAAACCCTAAAATTATCATGGGCACTTTCCAAGACAGACTTCTCACGGCACAAAATCTTCCTACTATATTTTCTCATGTGAAAACCACTCACACGAAGCACAATACTACAAGACACAATAAGCTGCTTCACATTTCATAAAGATTCAGCATTCTGGGATATTGAATCCATTGTAATTTGAGCTGAGCTGAAACCACTAATGATATTGTACTGCGAAATTGTAAGTGTTCGCCTGCCTGCAAAATACTGCTCTACAATATAAAAGCATAGAGATGTGATGGCAGTCTGCCAACTTATTGCTTTTTTTTTTTTTTAAACTTTCCTCTGTAAATTTTTGTTAGCATCTTTGGAATTACAAATCGGCTTGCTTGGCCTCATTCTGACAAGCTCTATTTTTTCCCATCTCGGAAGGTATGACAAGCAGAGCTGTAAAATCTGAATGACAACTGGTGACAGTGCTGTAATGACAGCTAATAGTTTCACGCCGCTGGAACAGAACCCATTTATACCTTTCCTGGTCTGCTTAAAGATTTTTAGTTGTGCAATAAAGCCTTGTACCTTTCTTTTCATCAAAACCTAAGTCCCTATTATGACAGCCTGTGTTTGGATGCATTTAACAGGTTGTGTGTCCTCACAGGTCCACTCTGTTAATACAGTTGTTCAAATGGATAAATTCCGCAATGTATGGTACTTCCTCTTAATTTAATCTTAATTGTACGTTAAGTGTCTGAGCTCTAAATACTTTAAATTGGAAGGGAAGACATAAACACTAAAAATTATAATGAAACCTAGAAACTGATGGCTGATAAGAAATTGCAGCGATTCTAACAGCATTCAGTGTACTAGGTTATACCAATGTGCAAGGTTGAAAGCAAAGAAGAAACCTAATAACTCCAAAAAAACACTTGCATTTACTACCCAGGTTCAATTAAAGGAGTTACCACACCCAACCTGGAGACAGACCGGGAGCGGGGTTTGAAAGAAATTAGCTTTGTATTTGTATAACCCGTTTAACCACTTAAGGACCCAGGACATACAGGTACGCCCTGAAGCCCCGTTACTTAAGGACCCAGGGCGTACATGTGAATTCCGGTCACCGCCGCTTGCTTTACAAAATGAATTTCGGTGTGATCATGTTGTATTTTTATTTGCTTTTTCCAATGTTCGAGGGTAAAGCTGACTGAGGGTGATTGACCGGTCCAGACTAACAATCACAGAGCCTGCTGGGAGGGGATCGGGCAAGTCGGGGGTCCCTTACCTGTCCAATCGGGGCAGGCGGGGGTCCCTGGCATCGACATAGAGGGTCCCTGGAGTCGGCGACGGCAGAGGTCAACGGGCAGTGGCGGCAGCAGAGTCCTTTGTGGCGGCAGCAGGATACAGCAGGAGGCTAGTTGTTTGGCTCCTGCTAATGCTAAGCAACAACTCAGCCAAAGGGCATGCTGGGAGTTGTAGTTATGCAAAAGCTGAAGGCACACTGGTTGCGAAACACAGTTTGTTACCCAACTCAGTGTTTCGCAACCAGTGTGCCTCCAGCTGTTGCAAACTACAACTCCCAGCATGCACTGACAGACCGTACATGCTGGGAGTTTTAGTTTTGCAACAGCTGTAGGCACACTGGTTGCGAAACACAGTTAAGTAACAACCTGTGTACCTCCAGCTGTCCCATAGCCAAAGAGCATGCTGATAGTTGTACTTTTGCAACAGCTGGAGGTTTCCCGCTGGAAGTTTGAGCTGTGGCAAATTTTCCACCACGACTCAAAACTCCCAGCGGGAAACTCACTGTAAACCCCCACCCGTGTGAATGTACTCTAAAAACACTACACTTACACAAAACAAAAAGTAAAACTCTACATATACACATACCCCTACACAGTTACACCCCCCCCCCCCCCCAAAATAGGAATAAAAAAAATAAAAAAAGTCTTGTATGGCACCGTTTCCAAAACGGAGCCGTTAGCTGTTGAAAATCAGTAACTCCCAGTATTGTCCATGAAGGCATGCTGGGAGTTTTGCAACAGCTGGGGACATCCTGTGTGGGAAGCACTGCCGTAGGGTATTTTGGTGGCGGATGCAAATCCCCAATTTAGGCCTCAAATGCGCATGGTGCTCTCTCGCTTTGGAGCCCTGTCGTATTTCAAGGCAGTTTAGTGCCACATATGGGGTATCTCCGTACTAGGGAGAAAAATTGTGTTACAATTTTTTTCTCCTTTTACCCACTTATGAAAAAGTTGGGGTCTACACCAGCATATTAGTATGTAAAATTTTCACAAGCTGTAAAAGGGAAAAAATGTATTAAAAAAAAACAAAAACAAAAAAAAATTTGTAACGCAATTTCTTCTGAGTACGGAAACACCCCATATGTGGACACAAAGTGATCTACGGACGCACAACATGGCTCAGAAGTGAGAGTGAACTATGTACATTTGAGGTCTAAATTGGTGATTTACACAGGGGTGGCTGATTTTACAGCAGTTCTGACAAACACAAAACAATAAATACCCACGTGATCCCATTTTGGAAACTACACCCCTCATGGAACGTAACAAGGTGTATAGTGAACTTTAACACCCCACAGGTGTTAGACAAATTTTCATTAAAGTTGGAAGTGAAAATGAAAAAAATTAAAATGTTTTTCTTCACTAAAATGCTGGTGTTACCCTACATTTCTCATTCACAAGGGAAAATAGGGGGAAAAAAAGCCCCCCAAAATCTGTAGCCCCATATGTGGGTGTAAAGGGCTCTGCGGTCGAACTACAATTGCTCAGAAGAGAAGGAACTCCATTGGAATTTTGAAGAGAGAATGGTTCTGTAATTAAAGGCCACGCGTTTTAAAAGCTCCGATGGTGCCAGAACAGTGGACCCAACGTGACCCCATTTTGAAAACTACACCCTTCACCCATTATAAAATTCTGTGAAGTGAGCTTTTACCAATGGTGTCTGACAGACTTTTGGAACGGTGGTCCGTGAAAATAAAAAAACTGTCAAAGATCTGTCAAACACCAGTGGGGTGTAAATGCTCACTGCACCCCTTATTAAATTCTGTGAGGGGTGTAGTTTCCAAAATGGGGTCACGTGTGGAGGGGGTCCACTGTTCTGGCACCACGGGGGGGGATTTGTAAACGCACTTGGCCCCCAACTTCTATTCCAACCAAATTCTCTCTCCAAAAGCTCAATGGCGCTCCTTCTCTTCTGAGCATTGTAGTTCGGCCGCAGAGAACTTTACATCCACATATGGGGTATTTTCTTACTCGAAAAAATGATGTTACAAATTTTGGGAGGCCTTTTCTCCTATTACCCCTTGTGAAAAAGTTGGGGTAAGGCTCTTTCACACTATGAAGTTCACCCGTTATTAAACACCCGTTTTCTGTGTAAAAAACGGATGTTTAATAATGGATGAAATAACGGGTGCTAACAGCTGAATAAATATTCATCCGTTAAGACCCGGGGCTACTACTACTCCCATCATGGAACAGACTTGTTTCCATGATGGGAGTAGTAATTCCCTGGCTGTGGGAGTCTGTAGACCGCTGCGGAGGCTACATTAGTGTTTGTACTACTACCCCCATCATGGAACAGAGTCTGTTCCATGATGGGGGTGTAGTACAGGGGCTGATGGATTGATCGCACCGGGTTTCACTTCTGAGACCAGATGCGATCTGAAGTTATTAAGCAGGGGAGCGCGTGGCAAGCTCCGCAACCATGCGATGTATCCGTGTGTTTTAACTTATTATTATTGAATCCCCCGCGGGGAGCCCTGAATGGCCGGTAGCGAGGAGCCAATCAGGGCTCTCAGAGGGAGATTTAAAGATGAACATTGCGACTAGAAGGGCCAAATGTATATTAAAAGCGCTGTGGGGGCAAGATATATAGCGCTGCAGGGGGGGGGGGGGGGCAGACATATAGCCTATATATCTAGCCCCCCCAGCAGCGCATTAGATATGACCCCCGCCGGTGCATTAATAAATATAATCCCCTCTGCCGGCGCATTAAATATATACCCCCAGCAGCGCATGTATAATGTAGCCTTGCAGCACTTCTATATACCCATGTCGATGCAGCGCCCGCCCGATGCTGCTGATAGAAATACTTTTCATACATAGGGCTGCAGCGTCATATGTATATAGAAGCACTGTGGGGGGGCAGATAACGCTATATGTCTACACCCCAGCGCTTCTATATGCATATACCCCTGCAGCGCTATAAATGAAAAGTATTTCTATAAGGAGCGCATAGTGCCAAGAGACGGCTGCTGGCACTATGCACTGCTAATAGAAAAACGCTATGTCTGCCCCCCCCAGCGCATCTATATACATGTATCCCTGCTGCGCTATTAATGAAAAGTATTTCTATTAGAAGCGCATAGTGTCGGCAGCCCTCTCCTGACACTATGCACTTATAGAAATACTTTTCATTCATAGCCTGCAGGGAAATATGCATATAGAAGCACTGGGGGGGCAGACGTATAGCGTTATCTGCCCCCGCCCTGCACTTCTATATTCATATACCCCTGAAGGCTATGAATGAAAAGTATTTCTATAAGGAGTGCATAGTGTCAGGAGCAGTCAGCTGGCATTATGCGCTGCTAATAGAAATACTTTTCATTCATAGCAGGGATATATGTATATTGATGCACTGGGGGCAGCAATTTAGCGTTATCTGCCCCCCACAGCGCTTCTATATACTTATGCCGCTGCAGCGCTATGTATGCATGCTGCTAGAATGCATTTCACATATAGTGCTGCAGTGGCATAGGTATATAGAAGCGCTGCGAGGCTACATTATACATGCGCTGCAGTGGTACGTACTTAATGCGCCGGCGGTGGGTATATATTTAATGCGCCAGCGGGGGTCATATCTAAAGCGCTGCTGGGGGGCTAGATATATAGGCTATATGTCTGCTGCCCCCCCCCCCCCTGCAGAGCCTGATTGGCTCCTTGGTACCGGCCATTCAGGGCTCCCTGCGGGGGATTCAAAAATGAAAGTTAAAACACACTGATACATCGCAGGGTTGCGGAGCTTGCCGCACGCTCCCCTGCTTAATAACTTCAGATCGCATCTGGTCTCAGAAGTCAAACCCAGTGCAATCAATCCCTCAGCCCCTGCACTACAACCCCCATCATGGAACAGACTGTTCCATGATGGGGGTACATCACTTCTTGTTGTGGAGGACCCAACAAGAAGTGATGCCTTGTTGGATCTGATCATTTCCCACAACGCAGAGCTGGTTGGTAATGTAACTGTGCGGGAAAACCTTGGTAATAGCGACCACAATATAGTTACTTTTGATTTAAAATGTAGAAAACAAAGATAGACGTGGAAGGCAAAAACATATAACTTTAAAAAGGCAAATTTCCCTGCGCTGAGATCCGCACTGCAGGACATAGCCTGGGGGGAGGTGTTCTCAAATACTGATACAGAAGGTAAATGGGAAATTTTTTAATCAACTCTAAATAACTATACAGCTAAATATATACCAAAGGGGAACAAATATAAACGATTAAAACTAAATCCTACATGGCTGACAAATGATGTTAAAGGAGCAACAAAAAAAAAAAAAAAAAAAAAAAAGCCTTCAAAAAATACAAATCTGATGGGTCAGCTATAACATTTAACAGTACGAGGAGCTTAATAAAATCTGTAAAAATGTAATAAAAACAGCAAAAATTCTAAATGAGAGACAGGTGGCCAAAGAAAGCAAAACTAACCCCAAATATTTTTTTAGATATTTAAATACAAAAAAAACAAGCACAGAGCATGTAGGACCCCTTAATAATGATAATGGGGAGGTTGTCACGGGCGATCAAGAGAAGGCGGAGCTACTGAATGGGTTCTTTAGTTCTGTATATACTAGGGAAGAAGGAGCTGACATTGGACAGGTCAGTGCTGGTAACACATCATGTAATGTGCTGAATTGGCTTAATGTAGAGATGGTACAAGGTAAGTTAAGTAAAGTAAATGTAAGCAAATCTCCAGGACCAGATGGATTACACCCAAGAGTTCTTAGAGAGGTAAGTTCAGTAATATCTGTACCCCTGTTCATGATGTTTAGAGATTCTCTGGTGTATGGTATTGTGCCAAGGGACTGGCGCAAGGTGAATGTGGTACCAATCTTCAAGAAGGGCTCTAGGTCTTTGCCAGGCAATTATAGACCGGTAAGTCTAACGTGCATTGTGGGTAAATTGTTTGAAGGACTTATAAGGGATTACATACAGGAATACATAGGGGATAATTGTATTATAAGTGATAGCCAGCATGGGTTTACTAAGGATAGAAGTTGTCAAACCAATCTAATTTGCTTTCATGAAGAGGTGAGTAGAAGCCTTGACAGAGGAATGGCTGTGGATATAGTGTTTCTGGATTTTGCTAAAGCATTTGATACTGTCCCTCAGTCGTCTGACAGGTAAGTTAAGGTCTTTGGGCTTGGAAACTTCAGTTTGTAACTGGATTGAACACTGGCTCATGGATCGTACCCAGAGAGTAGTGGTCAATAATTCGTACTCTGATTGGTCCCCGGTTATTAGTGGTGTACCCCAAGGTTCAGTACTGGGCCCGCTGCTGTTTAATTTATTTATCAATGATATAGAGGATGGTATTAACAGCTCTGTTTCTATCTTTGCAGGTGACACCAAGCTTTGTAGCACGGTACAGTCTATAGAGGATGTGTATAAGTTACAAGATGACTTGGATAGACTAAGTGTCTGGGCACCCACTTGGCAAATGAGGTTTAATGTGGATACATGTAAGGTTATGCATCTGGGTACAAATAACATGCATGCGTATGTCTTAGGGCTGATTAAACTGGCAGAGTCACTGGTAGAGAAGGATCTGGGTGTAGATCACAGACTACAGAATAGCATGCAATGTCAGGCTGCTGCTTCCAAAGCCGGCAGGATATTGTCATGTATCAAAAGAGGCATGGACTCAAGGGACAGGGGCATAATACTCCCCCTCTATAAAGCATTGGTACGGCCTCACCTGGAATATGCTGTTCAGTTTTGGTTGCCTGTCCATAAAAGGGACACTGCGGAGCTGGAAAGGGTGCAGAGACGTGCGACTAAACTAATATGGGGCATGGAACTTTTTAACTACGAGGAACGATTAAAGGAAAGGAGTTACAATTGTTTAGTCTTGAGAAGAGACGTTTAAGGGGGGATATGATAAACGTATATAAGCATATAACTGGCCCATACAAAAAATATGGAGAAAAAAACTGTTCCAGGTTAAAACCCCCCAAAGGACGAGGGGGCACTCCCTCCGTCTGGAGAAGAAAAGGTTTAGTCTAAAGGGGCGACACGCCTTTACCATAAGAAATGTGAATTTATGGAACAGTATACCTCAGGAACTGGTCACAGCAGGAACAATTAATAGCTTTAAAACAGGGTTAGATACATTCCTGGAACAAAATAACATTAATACTTATGCAGAATTATAAAACAACATCCATTCCCCTTATCCCCTTACACCCTTCCCTTCAGTTCCCTGGTTGAACTTGATGGACGTATGTCTTGTTTTCAACCATACTAACTATGTAACCTCCTCAGCTGTCTGCAGACTCCCGCAGCCAGGGAATTACTACTCCCATCATGGAAACAAGTCTGTTTCATGATGGGAGTAGTAGTCCCTCAGCACTGCAGGAGTCTGCTGATGTCACCTCTTCTGAGCATGCTCAGTAAAACTAAGGACGTTATTATAACAGGCATTAACGGGTGTATTTCCTAACGTATGTCAGCTATAGACTACAAGGTTATATATAACAGACGTTAATTTACACGTTTCTTGTGACGGGCTAAAAATTAGTGCAGGTCACATTATTTCTCCCGTCACAAATAACGTCCGTTATTCATGACTGGCTATAACGGGTCATAACGTGTAATATAAAAACACCATAGACTTGAATGGGGTTGTTTAATGCACGTTCAAAATGGCTTTTCAAACGGGTGTTTATAACGGGTAAACTTCTATAGTGTGAAAGGAACATCAGCATTTTAGTGGGAAAAAAAAAAAATCAAATTTTTCATTTTCACGTCCAAATTTAGCAGAAATTTGTCAAACACCTGTGGGGTGTTAAGGCTCACTGTACCAATTGTTACATGCCTTTAGGGGTGTAGTTTCCAAAATAGTATGCTATTTAGGTTTTTTTCTTTCTTTTTTGGCTGTTCTGGCACCATGGGGGCTTCCAAAGTATAGGGGATAAGGTGCCTGACCGCGGGAGCCCCCCCGCCGCTGGGGACCCCCGTGAGCTTGCACGCGGCACCCTGTTTGTAATCAG
This sequence comes from Hyla sarda, assembly GCF_029499605.1. Lineage (NCBI taxonomy): Eukaryota > Metazoa > Chordata > Amphibia > Anura > Hylidae > Hyla > Hyla sarda. The sequence continues at coordinate 109,800,281 of NC_079193.1, read as the reverse complement.
TCCCCGGAGCGTGTTCGCTCCGGGTCTGATTATGGGCGACCACAGGGCGGGCAGCGCGTGACGTCATGCCTGCGCCCCCGTGTGACGTCACACTCCGCCCCTCAATGCAAGCCTATGGGAGGGGGCGTGATAGCGGTCACGTTCCCTCCCGTAGGCATGCATTGAGGGGCGGAGTGTGACGTCACACGTGGGCGCAGGCGTGACGTCACACGCCGCCCGCCCTGTGGTCGCTTGTAATCAGACCCGTAGCGAACATGCTCCGCGGACTGATTACAAACGGGGTGCCGCGTGCAAGATCACGGGGGGGGGGGGGTGGGAACCCCCAGCGGCCGGACTCCCACGATCAGGCATCTTATCCCCCATCCTTTGGATAGGGGATAAGATGTCTAAGCACCGGAGTACCCCTTTAATGTGAAAATGGGCTGGGTCCTTAAGCGGTTAAAGAAATTGTCAATATATATCTATAATGTACTAAAGTCAGAAGCCACCAAATGCAGCCACAATGCTTATCGACTGATCCCATCAATATCAGACTAAGCGACCATGCACATGGCATAGCACTGTATCCAGAGCCTGTACAGTGCCCACAGTCTACAAGGGTTTGTATTATGGATCTTGTGGCCACATTATTCTTCAGTAAAGTAACAATCTTCTCTATAAGCAATAACATGGAGAGAAAACCTCTAACATATCATGCCTTGAAATAGGTGTGCGTAAGATCCAAAAAGAAGTTTTACTATGTTTCTCTGCCACCTTAAAAAACCATTATCTTGACTTTGTTGTATATAAATGTATGCCACTTACCTATGTAGACCCTCTTGCTATATCGCTGCATCAATAACAACACAAACACATGAAGTGGAATAAGATTGATGATAAAGACGTAGCCACCCCAAGCAGACACCTAAAAGAAGAGAGGAAACAATATAATACAACAAATAAACACAATACCCCTTTAAATCAATCTCAGGGTGATAGTACATTGGTAGGGATAGGACCTATTAGACCTCCACCCATTGTGAGAATGTAAGTTTCGCATTGCTGGAGTTTTTCCTTGCATAGTGGTGGTGCGGGGAAATGAACATCCACCAATGTTAGTCGTATGTCAGTGGGAATACCCCTTTAAAGACGTTATCATTCAGTGCTGGAGAACACTCAATAAGCAGTGCTGCTGAGGTAAGACAGCTAGAGCTACAGATAACTAATAGGGTTTTATACAAAAATAATCTATGAAACTTTATAACTATGGGTTATGTTTATCAGTATCCATACGCATTATTTAGAAGGATTATTTTACTATTAAGATAGATTAGCATTTAATATCCTAGCTTCAGAAGATAATCTAGGTGCAGATCACATTAAAATCACAAAATACTACATGCACAAGTAAAAGAATGCAAATTGTGTAATATATTTGTTCTTTTCTCTGTAATTATGTGAAAATTCAAAAATAATTACAAAGATTACACATGATTGGTGACAACAGGATGTGTCTACAGTGTTCAGAAAACTCTGAATAACTAATTGTTATATAGTCAATCATTAAATGTGGTTTTTCTTAACTCTTATGAGAAATGTATGGGATCCAAGACAGGAGATCTAAGTACAGGGACCACTAGTCATGAAAGACAGACCACCCCCCCAAAAAAAACCTTGGGATCAATGGTGCTAGCCGTTATACTGAACAGTTTTCAGTCACTAAGGTTTCTGCAGAAGACAACCACATTTTATTTAAACTGGTTTATGGGTTTGCTGGGAAAAGAAATGAGTGGGAGCATCATTTTTCTAGAAGAAACTTTGAAGAAGAATGGCGGGTGTGGAAGGATCCATGAGGACAGATAGGCTAGGGTATGTAATAGTAATCTCAGTGATAACTTTAATAGCAATTCACAAGAAAACTGCATGAAATTTTGTTCTTTGACTTATACAATCTTGGACGCTCCGGACGGAAGACTTGAAGTGAAGAGTGAACCGGCCTTACAATCAGCACGCTGGCAACACAAGCAAACAGCTGTTTTGCTGTTAAATCAGCTTCATCATGCCCATCGGACTGTGGCTGATGTACAGCGGTAAGTACGACCTGTCAAACGATTTTCTATTATATGCTTATATTGGACAGGATCCTTCATTAGTGCTGTGCATCACTAAGGGCTCATATCCATTCTCCTGTATACTGGAGAATGGGTTAAATTGGTAAAGTCCTATTAAAAAGGACAAGTCCCATGCCGATAAGTACAGAAAAACTTATCCACTATCTGCAGAATAGGGGATAGGTTTTAGATCGAGGGGAGTCTGTACAGAGCCCCGGCTTCCCACAGAGTGGCGCGTCACGACCCCTGCCCTATGGGAGAGCTGTTCGGCTATCTTCGCCTCTCCCATAGAGATATATGGAGGGGGCCTGGCGGCCCGTGCGTCGGCGTGGGGGTCACGTGCCACTCTGTGGGAAGCCGGGGCTCCGTACAAACGATCGCGGGGGGGACCACAGTGCTCTGACCATCTGCTATTTAAAACATATCCCCTATCCTGCGGATAGGGATACATTTTTCTGTATTTATCGGCATTGGAACTTTTCCTTTATTAGTGTTAGGCTGGGTTCACACTACGTTTTCTCCCATACGGGAGCGCATACGGCAGGGGGGAGCTAAAACCTCGCGCTCCCGTATGCCTTCGTATGCGCTCCCGTATGTCATTCATTTCAATGAGCCGGCCGGAGTGAAACGTTCGGTCGGCTCATTTTTGCGCCGTATGCGCTTTTACAACCGGACCTAAAACTGTGGTCAACCACGGTTTGAGGTCCGGTTGTAAAAGCGCATACGGCGCAAAAATCAGCCGACCGGACCGAACGTTTCACTCCGGCCGGCTCATTGAAATGAATGACATACGGGAGCGCATACGAAGGCATACAGGAGCGCGAGGTTTTAGCTCCCCCCCGCCGTATGCGCTCCCGTATGGGAGAAAACGTAGTGTGAACCCAGCCTTAGTTACATTGTATCTCCTGGATGTGTATATACCTCGGTGCCAGCCTCTTTCTACATGACATATGAGCAATCCAAATGGGCTGGGAAGGGTCGGATACCAAAAGTCATGCAGTATTGTTGTGGATTACTAATAAATTATAAAAGGAGTGCCAAGATCTTGAGGCGGTTTATAAAAAACAGTGCAAAGAAAACGTTGATCAGTTGCCCATAGCAACCAGTCAGATTGCTTTTCTTCATTTCAGAGGCCTTTTTAAAGACAAAAAGCAGCAATTTGCTATAAGCAACCAGTCAACTTTTCATCTGCACAGGTTTTGATAAATCTCCCCCATTAGGTTTATAATATTACAAAGTAGGATCCTTCTTGAATTCAGTCAATGAGGAATGCAATGTGTTACCCTCTATAATAATACCAATATGCAAACACACTAATTGACACGCAGGTCAGTAGAAATAAAGCTTCAGCACTCACCTATGTTTCAAAGATCCTTTATTCGAGCATCAAATCCAGGGGAAACCGCTGGCCAGGGATGGGGAGGGAAAGAGGACGCCACTGCAGGCGCAGCGGAGGAGAATGCAACTAGTTTTGCGGGTAAAACTGCTTTGTCTGGCCTGACGAAGCGGTTTTACCCACTAAACTAGTTGCCTCCTCCTCCGCTGCGCCTGCAGCGGCATCCTCTCTCCCTCCCCACCCCTGGCCAGCGGTTTCCCCTGGATTTGATGCTCGAATAAAGGATCTTTGAAACCTAGGTGAGTGCTGAAGCTTTATTTCTACTGACCTGCATTTTGTTAATTTTCTGCTTAATCCGGTGCACCCCTATTTATCCTTGTACTGTGGACATCACCTGTCCTACCAGTGACTGCGCTGCAGGATTGCCGTGATTACAGTGGTGCGGTCTCATTCTCCTTTATACCACGAACACTAATTGATACACCCCTTTAAAATCTAGAACATTTTAATATGCACATTTTTACTTCATGCAAACAAATGCTATATGGAAAATGCCCAATAAACTGCTGCTGACAGACCCGCCATTCACATGGCATGGTTCTGTTTAGTAAGGGTCAATGACACTATTAAACATAGATGCACTCTACAAATAAATAGCTACCACTGTACAAATCACTAGTCAGATCACACAAGGAATAGTGGGCACAGTATTGGGTACGAGTGTACAAAAAAGATAAAGTGGAGCCGGAGTGGATTACCAGAGTAATAAAGGGAATGGAAGTACTACAGTACCCAGAAAGATTATCAGAATTAGGGTTATTTAGTGTAGAAAAAAAAAACAACTGAAGGGTGACCTAATTATGTATAACTATATCAGGGGCAGTACATAGATCTCTTCCATGACAGTACCTGTAACAAGGGGGCATCCTCTACATTTAGAGGAAGGAAGGCTTCTACACCAGAGCAGCAGACGGGGTTTCTTTACTGTAAGATCAGTGAGACTATTTAACTCTCTGCCAGAGGAAGTGATCATGGTGTACTCAATAAGAGTTTAAAATGGTCCTGGATGTATTTTTGGGGAGTAAGAATATTCCTGGTTATAGTCACTAATCTGGACAACGGTTGTTGACCCAGGGAATTGTTCTCCCTAAAAATAGGAGAATTGGTTCTACCTCATTGGATTTCTTGTTGCTCTCTGTTTCAACCCTATAGGGCCGTGATTCCCAACTGGGGTGCCGCGGGATTTTGCTGTCAAAATGTTTTGTTTGCTTTTTTAATTTCCCGGCCTGCGTGCCTATGACTCACGGTGCCGCAAGGGGAGGGGAAGTATGTGCGAGCTTTGCTGTGCATGTGCACACAGCATCCCCCTGCGTCCCAGTGAGCGAGTGCCCTGGTAGTGCTCTGCCGGATTACCGTGGGGGTGTAGGGACACCGTGCACCAGCGTCCCCCCGCGGTGCAGTGAATGAATGCCCTGCTGGATTCCCATGCCGGTGTAGTGACCAGTTGCCCAGCGGCGCAGTGAATGAGTGCCCTGCCGAAGCCCTGAGTCAGTGCCCTGCCGGAGAGGGGAGGAACGTGGAAGCTGCGCCGATTCCTGTGCCGGTGTAGTGAAGAAAAATGGCTTGCTTAAGGTACTGTACCCTTTCCACCCCTCTGTTACCCCTTCTTAACCCTGTCCAACCCCCTCTCACCCATGTCCACTCCTGTCATCCATGTCACCCATGTTCACCCCCCCACCGTCTACTCCCTGCACACCTGTCTATACCCCCAGTCTACCCATGTCACCCATGTCCACCCCCCTATTCACCCCTCTGTCCTTTTGTCACCCATCGTGTTCTGTTTTGCCATATCTGCTGTGCGGTGAGGAGTGTATCTTGTTAACTTGTGAACTGGAGTGATTTTGTGTGAATATTTCAACTTGCACATAGAGGGTTTACTGCTACTAGTTTAAGAGTTTTCTCTCTCTTCACTCTGCCTGTAGGGGGAGGGGTAGAGTGGACACAAATGTATAAATTTGAGGTTGGGACTCAGTTTCTGAGCATGCTGTGTTTTGAGTGAGCTCTGTAGGACTGAAACTGAAAGAGTTTGAAATCTGAGAGTTTGAAAGCAGGAGTTTGAGATTGCTGTGAGTGTTACTTTGCTTACACTGTAGAGTCTTCCACTCGAAAAGGTCTACTAAATCCCCATAACTAGTATGGCCTCCATGTTGGAAAATGTTGTCCGGTGTACATCCTGTTCAATGTATGCAATCCTTGAACAGCAGTTTGAGGGTGCATATTGTTGTGCGAGATGTGTGCTAGTTGTTTGTCTGGAAGCCCAGATCCTGGATCTAGAGGAGCGACTGGCAACATTGAGAAGCATTAACAACATAGAGAGGAGTCTCCTGCTCACTGAGCAAGTACTCTCTGGGGTAGAGGTGGGGGAGGATAGTGGGTCAGAGGTTCAGGACAGTCAGGCAGTTAGCTGGGTTACAGTTAGAAAACGGGGTAGAGGAAAAAGTGTCAGGGAGGCTAGTCCTGAACTGACAAACCCCAACAAGTTTGCCCTGTTGGCGGATGAGGGGGATGCTGTTGGTAAAATTATATTTTGATATCTATGTTCTCTGTGTATATATTTATGTATATATAGATGTATATCATGTCGAACTTTAGATGGTGTTGGCCGGTAGAGATGTGCGAACTTACAGTAAATTCGATCCGTCACGAACTTCTCGGCTCGGCGGTTGCTGACTTTTCCTGCATAAATTAGTTCAGCTTTCCGGTGCTCCCGTGGGCTGGAAAAGGTGGATACAATCCTAGGAAAGAGTCTCTAGGACTGTCATGGTCCATATTGGCACCAATGACGAACTAAGAGGTAGGTGGAGTGTCCTAAAAAATGATTTCAGGGACTTAGGCCGCAAGCTTAAGGCAAGGACCTCCAAGGTAATATTTTCTGAAATATTACCTGTACCACGAGCCACACCAGAGAGGCAGCGGGAGATCAGGGAGGTAAATGAGGGGCTCAGAAGCTGGTGTAGGAAGCAGGGGTTTGGGTTCATGGAGAACTGGACTGACTTCGCTGTCGGTTACCGTGCAGCTGTGCTCGGCGAGATGGCGGCTAGAAGGGTGGAGGAGTGTTTAAACTAGGGACTGGGGGGAGGGAACCTATAACAGAGGGGGAAGACAGTGTAGATAGAGAGTGGGGACTTAGTAATGTACCTGGGGGTGGAGTAGAGGGGGGGTTAGAATAGTTAATACGAATAGGCTTCATAGGAAGAAAAAACATACACATGAATTACATGATAACTAATGCCAGAAGTCTGTCCAATAAAACTGATGAACTGGAGTGGTTGATGTCTGAGGAAAATTATGACATAGCGGGTATAACAGAGACTTGGTTGGATGATACCTGTGACTGGGCGGTCAACATACAGGGTTATAGTCTATTCAGGAAGGATCGGAAAAAATGGAAAGGGGGAGGAGTTTGTCTATGTGAAATAAAGTCTGAAGGCCGCACTGCGGGAGGATATATGGGAGGGGGACGATAATGTGGAGGCATTATGGGTAGAAATATATGGAGATAAAAAACTAAAAAAAATAAAAACTGATAGGGGTTTGTTATAAGCCACCAAACATAATGGAAGAGGCAGAAGATCAATTACTGAGGCAAATAAAGCAGCAAATCAAAATGATGTGATAATAATGGGAGACTTTAACTATCCTGATATAAACTGGGAGACTGAGACCTGTGAATATCATAAAGGAAACAGATTTCTGACTATAGCTAAAGACAATTATCTGTCCCAAATGGTGCAGGACCCTACCAGAGGGAGCGCCCTACTAGACTTCATATTAACCAACAGACCTGACAGAATAACTAATGTGCAGGTAAAAGGACACCTGAGAAATAGTGATCATAATAATAATAATACATTATAACTTGTTCTTCAATAAGGGAATCTCTCGAGGGGCCACAAAAACAATGAACTTTAGGAAGGCAAAGTTTGATCAGCTCAGAGAAGCCCTTAACAATATAAAATGGGATAATGTCCTCAAAAACAGGAATACTGACACTAAATGGGAGACTTTTAAATATATCTTAAATTATCACTGTAATAAATATATACCTTTATGGGAATAAAAGGGTCAGAAATAAAAGAAAACCAGTATGGATGAATAAAAACATTAAAGGGGCAATAAATGACAAAAATAAAGCATTTAAAATACTAAAACAGGACAGCAGTGAAGAAGCATTAAAAAGCTATAGAGAAAAATGTAAAATATGTAAAAAACAAAAGCCGCAAAAATAAATACAGAAAGATTCATTGCCAAAGAGAGTAAAACTAACCCCAAAATGTTCTTTAAAGGGGTACTCCGCTGCCCTGTGTCGGAAGCTCCGCTCCCCAGCGTCCGGAAATTTATTGTTCCGGACGCCGTGTGCGGGCTTCCGTGTTCAGGGATGCCCCTCGTGACGTCACGGTCGCCCGCCCGCCTGCCCCCTTCATGACGGCCATCGCGCCCCCTTCCCATAGACTTTCACTGAGGGGGTGGGCGTGACGTCACGAAGGGGGCGGCCCTGAACACGGAAGCCCGCACACAGCGTCCGGAACAATAAGCTTCCGGACGCTGGGGAGCGGAGCTTCCGACACAGGGCAGCGGAGTACCCCTTTAACTATATTAATAGCAAAAAGGTAAAAAATGAAAGTGTGGGCCCCTTAAAAAATTATGAGGAAGAAATTATAAACTGGGATCAGGAAAAAGCAAATATATTAAACAAATTCTTCTCCACTGTATTCACCGAGGAAAATGAGATGCCAGGTGAAATACAGTGTGATAAGGTAAACTCCCCAGTACAGGTCACCTGTCTAACCCAGGAAGAAGTACAGTGCAGCCTACAAAAAAATCAAAACAGACAAATCACCAGGTCCAGATGGCATTCACCCCCGTGTTCTAAAGGAATTAAGTAATGTTATAGACAGGCCCCTATTTTTAATATTCTGGGACTCTATAGCAACAGGGACTGTTCCCCTGGACTGGCACATAGCAAATGTGGTACCAATATTTAAAAAGGGAACAAAAGGTGACCCCGGGAATTATAGACCTGTTAGTTTAACCTCTGTTGTATGTAAATTGTTTGAGGGTTTTCTAAGAGATGCTATTTTGGAATATCTTGATACAAATAAATGTATGACTCCATAGCAGCATGGCTTTATGAGGGATCGGTCCTGTCAAACTAACCTGATCAGCTTCTATGAGGAGGTGAGATCCAGACTGGACCAGGGGGAATCGCTGGATGTCGTATATCTGGATTTTTCCAAAGCATTTGATACGGTGCCACATAAAAGGTTGGTGCATAAAATGAGAAGGATCGGGCTGGGGGACAATGTGTGTAAGTGGGTAAGTAACTGGCTCAGTGATAGGAAACAGAGGGTGGTTATTAATGGTACTTATTCTGATTGGGTGACTTACTAGTGGGGTACCACAGGGGTCCGTTTTGGGTCCTGTTCTGTTTAATATATTTATTAATGACCTTGTAGAGGGGTTGAATAGTAAATAATCTTTGCAGATGATACTAAACTCTGTAAAGCGATAAACACAATAGAGGACAGTGCACTGTTACAACTGGATCTGGATAGGTTGGAGGTTTGGGCTGGGAAGTAGCAAATGAGGTTCAACGCTGATAAATGTAAGGTAATGCACACGGGGAGGAAAAATCCGGGCTGGGGTTATGTATTGAATGGGAGAACACTTGGGACTACTGACATAGAAAAGGACTTAGGTCTTAGTTAACAGTAAATTTAGCTGTAGTGACCAGTGTCGGGCAGCTGCTGCCAAGGCTAATAAAATCATGGGGTGCATCAATAGGGGCATAGATGCCCACGACAAGGAAATAATTCTACCGCTGTACAAATCACTAGTCAGACCACACATGGAATACTGTATACAGTACTGGGCACCAGTGTACAAGATAGATATAGTGGAGCAGGAGAGGGTTCAAAGACTGGCAACCAGAGTAATACGGGGAATGAGAGCACTACAGTACACAGAAAGATTATCAGAATTAGGGTTATTTAGTTTAGAAAAAAGAAGGCTTAGGGGCGACCTAATAACTATGTTTAAATATATCAGGGGGCCATACAGAGATCTCTCCCATGATCTATTTATACCCAGAACTGTATCTATAACAAGGGGGCATGCTCCACGTTTGGAGGAAAGAAGGTTTCTACACCAGCAAAGACAGGGGTTCTTTACTGTAAGAGCAGCGAGACTGTGGAATTCTCTGCCTGAGGAGGTGGTCATGGTGAACTCTGTAAAAGAGTTCAAAACGAGTCTGGATGCATTTTTGGAGAGTAATAACATTACAGGTCATGGCAAGCGGAGAAAGAAAAACTGCGGCAGCTCACCGACTTCAATCTTGGCTTCTTTATTAAATTGCGGGTGTGCAGGCAGGTGCAAACTTACCATGACAGAGCGACATACGTTTCACACAGAAAAGTGCTTCTTCCTGAAATGCGCCGGAAGAAGCATATTTCTGTGTGAAACGTATGTCGCTCTGTCATTGTAAGTTTGCACCTGCCTGCACACCTGCAATTTAATAAAGCAGCCAAGATTGAAGTCGGTGAGCTGCCGCAGTTTTTCTTTCTCCGCTTGCTGGGATTTGTTGTGTATACCTATACTGCTGAGCACCATCTCAGGCTTATATTGGTGACTGTGCTACCCGAAGGAGTGAGGGATTGCCGCGTCCCCTTGGACACAGTAGTGCCAGTTATATTCTCTCCTGTTTACATTACAGGTCATGGATACTAGATTTATAGGGACAGAACGTTGATCCAGGGATTTATTCTGACTGCCATATTTGGAGACGGGAAGGAATTTTTACCTCTAGTATGAGATTTTTTTTGCTTCCTCTGGATCAACTCAGTAGGGACTCATTATGAATATAGGTTGAACTCAATGGGCCTTTTTAGCCTTCCACTGGATCAACTCAGTAGGGACTCAGTAGGGATATAGGTTGAACTTGATGGACTCTGGTCTTTTTTCAACCTCATGAACTATGTTACTATGTTACTATCTTGTCATCCTTGACCACCCTCCTGTCATCCCTGCTCACCCCCATATCTCCTGTGTCCACCCTCCTGTCATTCATGTCCACCTTGGCCACCCCTGTCCATTCTCGTCACAAATGCTCACCTCCCGTCCACCCCCCCAGTCTACCCCCTGCACACCTGTCTACACCCCCAGTCTACCCCGTCACCCATGTCCACCCGTCTCTTTGTCACTCCTGTCTACCCCTCTTAACCGCTTGTCTAACCTCCTGTCATCCATGTCCAACATGGCCACCCCCCTATCCACCCCTGTCATCCATGTCCATCCCCGTCACCCATGTTAACCCTCCTATTGTACACCCCTCTGACCACATCCTTTTCACCCATGTTCACCCCTCTGTCCCTTTGTCACCCGTTATCACCAGTCACTATCCAACCGTCACCCGATGCCCACGTCACCCATGTACACTCTTCTACACCCTTGTCACCCCTTCTACCCCCCCCCCTATGTCTTCCATGTACACCCCTCTGCCACCCATGTACACCCCCTCTGTAACCCATGTACACCCCCGTCTTCCATCTGTCACCCCTCTACACCTGTCACCCCTGTACACGCCTCTACACCCCTCTGTTACCCATTTACATCTATGTGCCCCTGTGTTCCTCCTCCCTTGTAAAAGGGGAATCTGGAGGCTGATGCTTGTAAAGTGCGGAGCCTAATAGGTTTGTTTTGCAGGTTTAATGGTGAAGAGTTGTGGCTGGAATAAATGGTCATGATGGACCGGACCAGATGGAGAAGAGAAGGGAACGACGCTGATCAGAGAAGACGTCATGTGTGAGTTGCTGTATAAAGCAGCACTGTAAATTACATACTGACATACAAATAGATATTGTGCATTACGTAATTTTTTTTCGAGGGGTGCCCTGAGCGGAAAAAGGTTGGGAAACACTGCTATAGGGTAATAGGCTGAACTCAACAGAAATATGTATATCTTCCTCCTTACAAACTATAACTATGTATTGTAGAATTAAGAGAGGCTAATCTCAAATCACATCGCTAAAAAAGGCAGGGGAAGAAGATTGTACATAATGTAGTTAATGCATATTATACCTGAATGTACAGCCACTGGAGAGGTATTCACCCAATATTGCTTTGGTGCTTTAAAGGAGTATAGCCAGAAATTGAAAATTCTTTGTTATGTTCAGTAAATTATAAGAAAAAAAATACTTGAAAGTTCTTAAGTTCTGTATTTTATAATTTCCTAGAAATATGTAGGCTGAATGCTGACATAATGACTGCTACCAGATGTTAAAGTCAAAACTGTCAAATCTTAACTATGTAGTGACATCGGAGGAGGGAACTATCACAATAGTCAGGGTGATTTGTCAATAGACTTTAGATAAGGTTTTGCTTTTCTGTACAACACACACTGCTCTCTATCCCTCTCTTTCTGTATTAGAACGCTGATGTGACTGGCCGCAAGATGGCTGCCGATTATATAGGACTGTGACATTACCGGGTGGCTGGCTGGTGACAGGCAGCATGTGATTCATAGTCATCCCGCCTACCCTTCCCAGGATTCCTCGCCCCATATCCTCACATGTGGATCCACCATTTTAGATGCCCGGCCCCTGGACCTCACTAAATGGAGTTTAATGAAGCTATTTGCATGATCAAATTGTGGCGATAATCGCATTAATTGCAAATCAAATTTTTCCTGAAATTCCTAACGAATTCGGATTCGTCAGATTCGATTTGCTCATCCCTATTCATGAACTGAGAATTTATGCAAGGACGGGCTGGGATACCTTGATAGAGAATTAGGTCCACAGCTTGCAGGTCTGTATAATGCTAACATTATTAGATTATACCAATGTGGCCAGGAGTACTCAGGAGATGCACATAAAAGCTACACAGAGCTGTACTTACCATGTAAAAATAAGACAAACAGCAGCATATTGTCCAAAACACTGAGCCCGTTTTCACAGATTTCACCTGCAATGACAAAGTATATAAAATGAGAATCGAAACGTCTAAGAGACATACAAAGTATATAGGTTTTATTACTTTATTAATCCCTTCTAGACATCCAAAATTTTTACATTTTCCCATATTTCCCCTCTTGAACGACCTATATTTTTTTTATTTTCCTACCAACAGAATCATGAAGGCTTTTTTGTGGGACAAGTTGTAGATTTTATTAGCACCCTTTTCTTGCAACTTTTGTGTGCGCCCTTATGTCATTTACCATATGGGATCAGTAACATTATATTTTAATAGTTCTAACAAAACCACATGGCGACAAATAGGTGTTAACTATAAAAAAGTAAGATTTTATTTTTAATTTGAAAAATAGGAACGGGGTGATCTGGATTATGATTATTTATAAATGCTTTTAAATATTATTGATTTTAGACTATATTAGATAACACTAATTGGCAATCAGAGATTGCATCGCAGAGGTGCCGATCAGACCACCTAAATCACCAATGATGTACAATATAAATGTTGCGATCGCTAATTATATACAGTCATGGCCGTAAATGTTGCCACCCCTGAAATTTTTCTAGATAATGAAGTATTTCTCACAGAAAAGGATTGCAGTAACATGTTTTGCTATACACATGTTTATTCCCTTTGTGTGCATTGGAACTAAACCAAAAAAAGTGAGGGAAAAAAAAGCAAAATGGACATAATGTCACACCAAACTCCAAAAATGGACTGGACAAAATTGGTACCCATAACTATTTGGTTGCACACCCTTTGGAAATATAACCATCAATAAGCTTCTTACACCTCGCAGCCGGAATGTTGGACCACTCTTCCTTTTTAAACTGCTCCAGGTCTCTCTTATTGGAAGGGCGCCTTCCCCCCCAACAGCAATTTTAAGCTCTCTCCACAGGTGTTCAATGGGATTTATTCCTGGCCACTTCAGAACTCGCCAGTGCTTTGTCATCGTCCGTTTCTGGGTGCTTTATGACGTGTGTTTGGGAGTAGTAGTTCCCCAGCTGCGGGAGTCTTCCGGTGGCTGGGGAGGATACATTAGTGTTTGTACTACTACCCCCATCAAGGAACAGACTGTTCAATGATGGGGGTTGTAGTACAGGGGCTAAGGGACTGATCACACTGGTCTAACTTCTGAGACGTGATGCGATTAGAAGTTATTAAACAGGGGCGGGCCGCATGCTGCGCTCCCCTGCGATGTATCTTACTTTTAAATTCCCCGTCGGGAGCCCTGAATGGCCGGTACGCATCAGCCATTCAGGGCTCCTGGAGGGGTTTTTAAACTTCAGTGTTCCTTACTGTATAATCATATTCCCCCTTAAGTATATTAATTTTATTCCCCCCTGTGTATATGTATGATTCCCCCTTGCCTGCTGCAAGGTCTTCTAGCGCTGTCACAGCGCACAGCAGGGACATGCCATTCCATTCCCTGCTGCTCATGTCCGTATCGGATAGAGGAGCATCGGAGAATGGAGGGACCTGTCCCCCGTGCGCTGTTATAGCGCTCCATTCTCCACCGCTGTACCTGACCTGTGCCCCCAATGCGCTGCCTCATTCATATATTCTCACCGCCACCTGACATGTCTCCGCTGCTGCCCTGCTCCAAGCGCAATCAGAGCGCACAGCGGGGGCATGTCAGTCTATTCCCCACTGCTCATCTCTGCACCTGACTGGTACAGAGATGAGCAGTGGGGAATAGACTGACATGTCTGTTCCATTATGGGAGTAGTAGTAGTAGTAGTCCCTTAGCACTGCAGGAGTCTGCTGCCGTTTAACATCCGTTTTTAAAGGCTTTTCTAACGGAAGTTTATTACTGGTCTTTTAACGGAGCAACTTTATAGTGTGAAAGGGGCCTTAGTGTGGCGCGCACACAGACACACAATGCAAAGACCAAGTGAACATCTCTCCTTTATCTGCTTTTAGGTTTGATTTTTATATTGCCCACACCTGTTACTTGCCCCAGGTAAGCTTAAAGGAGCATCACATGTAAGAAACAATCTTATTTTCCACAATTTTGAAAGGGTGCCAATAATTTTGTCCCGCCCATTTTTTGGAGTTTGGTGTGACATTATGTCCAATTAGCTTTTTCCTAATTTTTTTGATTTAGTTCCAACATACACAAAGGGAATGAACATGTGTATAGCAAAACATGTGTTACTGCAATCCTTTTCTGTGAGAAATACTTCATTTTCTTGAAATGGGTACGGTCAGATCCAAAAACTTTTGATGTGTTTTAAAGCATACACAACCAATAGGTTTTGCAATTGCTTTCATTAGAAAATGTTCAGTATTTCATACAGAAATAGTCAGTCAAACAACTGCCGCCCTTGCTTGCTTGGACAGGATAGGAGAGATGCGAGCAGACCGCATACTGTGGGAGGGGGCGGAGACCTGCACAGTGAGGCCACACCCCCTTTGAGAGGAATTCAGACTAGCGAGTTAAATTAAAAATGTAATAAAAAAATTAATAAAGGAGCTAGACACATAAAAATTTGATGTACATGGTCAGGATTAGGTACAGCGCGATATTTAAAAAAAAAAAAAATTGGGTTGGATCTGACGTACCGCTTGAAGCATTTCAGGGGTGCCAAAATTTACGGCCATGAGTGTATATCTAGAGATTTCAGGGACTGACTATCATGTGTTATGAGCAAAAAACCAAATCAATGCCTGGTCTCTCAGGATCTGTTCACCTTTTCTGTATCCAACAGATTTCAGTACGCTAAATGAATGGGGCTAATCCTTTTGTAAATTAGTGGCACGTCAAACTGCAAAGCCACAGCAGAAAGTACCACAGGTTAGAAATGAAAGCATTTAGGTGTTCCCTGCTGTCTCCATTTAGAGATCTGAGTGACCTAATGTTTAGGCACTCCAGGAAACTTTCCTTATACATTGCAGCAATAGCTCTTAAAAAAATAACAGTGCTTGTGTATGCCATGTGCTTATCCGTTTTAGCTAATGTGACAGGCAGTTTCCAGCCATAATGATTTCTATTTTGACACTTTTTTCTAATGCCACCACTTCCATGACTCCTAGGGGTTTGCAGAGAGAGAGAGGCGAAGTCTCATCGCTGCACTTACTCTAATGAAGTCACATGGTTATCTTATCCCCCATGGCTAGACTCAAGCAGCCTGAACTGTTGATACTTATAAGTAAGTGGGTCGGTATCCGTTATTTTAATCAGTCACATGCAGTTTTATTTAAAAGTGCCTTTTTGAATAAGGTCATGAAAGCAATAAGAGAAATCTAAAATTTTAAGCTATGTTAACATGTTTTTAAATCACATCTTTACTACGGTATGTATTGGCCCAGTTTTTGCTGTGATTTTCGAAATTGCTGTAAACAAAAAAAAAAAAAAAAAAAAAACACACCACCACAATTTGTGCAATTGCAGTAAAATCGCATCATTTTAGGAAAATCAGAGCAGAAGCACAGCAAACACTGTTTAAAACACAACCCCAAGGAAGGACATAACTATGATATATTCTTTTCCCATAAATAGGATAACAGCAGCGTACAGGTCTGGGTGGGATGGGTGTTGATGTAATTCTATAGTTTACAGGAAGTCCGCTGACTCAGGAAAGACATTAACACTGATTTTCTGAGGGTCAGGCTTGTGATCACATGACCCAGTTGCACTAATACAATCTAAGGTTGCAGGTATGCTGGAATGAAACCAAAGGCACTAAAGGACTAATAACCAGTTACCAGTGATCTGTATGGAGAAGATGCAGATGGTATACTGTCCACATGCTTCCAAGTCCACGCTACTAAGCCAAACTGTAGGGTCACTAACATTACGAGCTTCCTTAGCAACTACCCAAATACAGAGCTTAGCCTTTGAGTTATACAACCCTCAAAAAGGAGTGCTGGGGGGTTTGTCATATCATGTGACTCATAATTTTCATTTTCCTGTCACCGTATAGGGTCAGACGACAATAAAAACATAATTGGGTTGGCACTACTAAACTGTAGCACACAAATTCACCATGAGAAGCTCCATTACAGAACTTCCAGCAACCAAGTCCCGTTATATAGTGGTGCTCGGTTGACAATGCCACAACAGGCCCAACGACTGTATGCAAGCGGATAGATGATCAACGACACACTCACTCCAGATCAATAAAAAAAAACTGCAGATTTTTATTGTACTTACATCGAGGTTACAAGAGGGTAATACAAGGAGGGAGCAGACAAAGGGAACTGTTCTCTGTCAGCTCCTTCCCTCCCTGTATTACCCTCTTGTAACCTCAATGTGATCAGCGGTTAACCGATCCAGAGTGTGAGTGCCGTTACACCTCATCTATCTGTTTGCATACAGTACAGGATCAGGCTCTCCGTGTGACAGTCCAACTTTACTGAAGGAGCATGTAAACAGAGTGCAGGCAGAACGATCAGCTCTACAGCCAGTAAACTTACATGGAGCAGAAATGATGGGGTTCAACCATTTTTGAACATTAAACTTAATGGGGTACTCCGGTGGAATAATGTTTTTAAAATTAACTGGTGCCAAAAAGTTAAAACACAGATTTGTAAATTACGTCTACCGGTATTTAAAATTTTTAATCTTTCCAGTACTTCTCAGCTGCTGTATGCTCCAGATGAAGTGCTTTTATTTTTGAATTTCTTTTCTGTCTGAGCACAGTGCTTCCTGCTGACACCTCTGTCCATGTAAGGAACTGTCCAGAGCTGGATAGGTTTGCTATAGGATTTTTTTCTCCTGCTCTGTACAGTTCCTGACACGGACAGATGTGTCAGCAGAAAACACTGTGGTCAGACTGGAAAGAACTACACAACTTCCTCTGGAGAATACATTAGCTGATAAGTACTGGAACGATTAAGATTTTTAAATAGAAGTAATTTACAAATCTGTTTAACTTTCTGGCACCAATTTAAATTTTTAATTTTTTTTATAAATCCACCAGAGTACCCCTTTAACATGTAAACAGCTGATAACAGACAAAAAGCACTAAACCGCAGCTCTGTCAAACAATGTGGTACAATTCGAATATTTAGTGCCAATTTTACATAGTTTAGTACTTTACAGGAAAGTGTATGGTGATGGTCTCCACACAATTCATGCAAATTTTTAGTTTATTGCTACTTTTTAGGTGACTGCTTGGTGGCAGACATAAAAATGCTGGGATCATAGAAGTGCAGACGAAAACCAGAATACAAATGCACAAAGACAACACGTTGTTTCCTATTATAAAGTCTGGGCACTGAAGCGCCCGTGATCATTAGAACAGAGTCCCCGAGTCTTCTGTCCTCGTCTCAACAAGGAATCTGAATGAAGCAGCAGTGTTTGAACATGTGCTGGACCACTCTATGCAAAGCCTACTGGGCAGACAGAAACCGCCAAGTCAGACTCTAGTGATCGTGGGGATCCAAAGGACCGGTGATAGATCTTTATTATGAGGAAACCATTGTGAGAAACTTTCCTAAAAAGATCTATAGGAAACAGCTTATGCACTTTTTCATGCGTTTACGTGTAAGCGCTCACACACGCAGCTATATTATGGCTCTAGGGCTCTCATTTATGTGCAAAGTGCCACTTACTGTAATTCCCCAAGACTGATTTGACATACAGGCATATGGAGGTAGTTATATGCTTCTGTAAACACCTAACAGGAGGTATTATACCCTAGAACAGTGTTTCCCAACCAGTGTGCCTCCAGGTGTTTTAAAACTACAACTCCCAGCATGCCTGGACAGCCTTTGGCTGTCCAGGCATGCTGGGAGTTGTAGTTTTGCAACATCTGGAGGCACACTGGTTGGGAAAAACTGGCCGGCATTTATCATTGTAGGTGTAAGTGAAGCATTTTTCTACATTTTTGTGTGCTGGTAATGTGTAGGAGCACCAGATTTTTAAAATGGTCACAGAGCATCTGATACATTTTGTGCGGGTCACATTTTCTGAAATATCTCTTCGCATACACAAAAAGCTAAGGTAAGTCTTGGCTGGTGTAGGTTTAGAGACTTTTTAGTGGCTTTGCGCCTTTTTTTGTGCCTTTTCACATAAAGGTGCAGTTCATAAAACCCATCCATATCATGTGTATTGACAAAATCAGTGGATTGCAACTTAAAATCAGCAGAAATGTGTAAACCAAAAGGTGCAAAAAAGGTGCAAATAAACCCTGCTTGTGCCTTTTGTAGACACAAAAAACTGTCTAAAGACAATGATAAATGTCGGCCACTGCCCTAAAAGCACGTAAGGCAGCACAGGTCAGTATTCCAGTATGCATTCTGTATTTTTGCTTCTGGGCACCTGATATTTTGGACAGTTTTGATAAATGAGGCCATGAGTATAATGCAGGAGTGGGTGGTGCATGACTCATTCCCTGTATGGTGTTGAATCCATATGTCATGGCCCTGCACTAGGCAAAACAGAATAAGATTTGTCCAGAGCATTCATTAATCTGAGGTTTATCGGTAGTCAGAATCCAGTCATGTGTACGCAGTGGTCTGTTTAATAAGAATGCACTCCCTGCACCTCATTTCTGTTACAGGGTTAGCCAAGTAGCCTTCTAGTCACAGCTTCAGGCAGAGGATACGTTGGCAATACTTGCAATAGGCGACTATACAACATTGGATTGATTTCTAGAACGCTAGAATTTCTAGAACACTGGCACAGGCTCTGTGCATTCACTGAGGCACCAAGGATTCTTGGGAGATTTAAAGGGGTACTCCGCCCCTAGACATCTTATCCCCTATCCAAAGGATAGGGGATAAGATGTCAGATCGCCGGGGTCCCGCTGCTAGGGACCCCGGGGATCGCTGCTGCAGCACCCCACTATCATTACTGCGTAGAGCGAGATCGCTCTGCACGTAATGGCGGGCAATACAGGGGCTCCGCCCCTCGTGACATCACGGCCCGCCCCGTCAATACAAGTCTATGGGAGGGGGCGTGGTGGTAGTCACGCCCCCTGCCATAGACTTGCATTAAGGGGACGGGCCATGATGTCATGAGGGGCGGAGCCATGACTTCATGCTGCTCCGGCCCCTGTATCGCCCGTCATTATGCACAGAGCCAAGGGGCGGAGTACCCCTTTAAGCGCTAAAGCCTAATGAAATGTTAAAGTTACTCTGTAATATAGTTTAAAAAAATAAATCGGTAGGTAGTGGTACTATATGCCCATGTAAATATCTGCATAGATTATTGGCTCTTTATTACATTTAGCAAAAATATGGATGTCACATGGATAGCAAATAGGCTCATGTGAACGCAGCCTTAAGGTAAAGCCGTAAAAGTAAAACAATGGACTTAAAACACTATTCAAATGAAAGGCACATTTTCTAGTCTACATCAAGAGTTACACTCTTCGCTTACATGGATTTAAGCAGAACTGAAATATATAATAAAAACTGAATTTCTGGTTGTATTGGAGCAGAAGTGGATTTGTAGACAGATTAATAAAACAACCGCCTTTAAACTGCAAGGCTCACACCTTACCGTGCAACTGCAGGCACCAGACAAGACGATTGCTACCAGTCTCCAAGGTTAGGAGGGGTCGTCTCATAAGATCAAACCCTTTATAAAGTGAAGCCGATGCAGTGATCAGTGGACTGCAGCAGTTTTGGCTTCTCTGGCCACATGTAATGACAAGGGTAGCCTGGTCTAATCCACTGCAAAGGAGATTGCATTACATGGCAACCGTTCATCTAAATGGTTGTGCATGAACTGTGTGAACGTGCCAGGCTTATAAAAGTGGCCCTCTACTCTGACACAGAAGTGGATCCTGAGTGGACTCTCCCACTTTAAATTCAATATGGACTCTCCCACTTTAAATTCCGTATATACAGGTTGTAATCTCTAGTCCTGAAACAACCTCTTTAAATGAGAAAGCGTTTTATGGTAGGTTGTGACTGAAAAAGGCATAATGCGAGATGCAGAAACCCATTTTAGCTCTGTTTTGATGAAACTTTCTAGTCTTTACTAGAAATTTTGTAACACTTAGCTGTTAATATGAGTACATTATGTCTGTCAGTCTCTGACATTCTGCCCTCTGTGGTAGAAGTAAAAGCAGGACAGATGTTATAGACCAATTTAGATAGTAGGTGAGGGGGAAGGAGAGAAAAAAAGAGCAGACACAAAGCAGACAGCAGGGGATAATTAGTCATGGCCGTAAATGTTGGCACCCCTGAAATTGAGAAAATTAAGTATTTCTCACAGAAAAGGATTGTAGTAACACATGTTTTGCTATACACGTTTATTCTCTTACGAGGGAATTTATCACTGTATATAGAGCTTTTTTGTCTTTAACGCAAAAATATGCACAAATTCTTCATATCCATGTCTACGGTTAAGTTTACCTTTCTACTGTAGAATCAAATTTATTAACTGTTTTTTCTGTTTGTTTTTTTAACGCAAAAACCCCCCCCAAAAAAACAAAACCGCAAATATACATCCCCCTCGGAGGACACGTACCAAAGTGTTCTAAAGCATGTGGGAATGAAACTTGTGTTCCTCTTTGTATTTTGTAAGCATAATATAAACTATTTTGGGACAGTTAGGACTACTACTCCCATCATGGACAGGCTCTGCCCATGATGGGAGTTATAGTTCAGGGGCTGAGGCGCAGATCGCACTGTGTCATTCCCCCGAGGACCGCTGCGATCTGCATTTATTAATTGTAAAAGCCGGCGGCACATACGGCTACACTGCGCTGCCCGCCTGCTACTGTATATGCTGTCACATTTCATAATCCCCGCCCAGAAGACGGGAGCTCTCATTGGTGAATAGCTATTCACCAATCAGAGCTCCTGTCTCCCAGCGGCGGCGATTATGAATTATGAGCGGTGTATACAGGAGGCGGCGGGCAGCGCAGTGTAGCAGCATGTGCCGCCGGCTTTTCCAATTTTATTACATGGCTCAACAATCATGCAGGCAGGGTTGATTCCACCATTGTCCAGTATTATGCAGGGATATATGTGACTGATGTATGCAGAATTTTTAAGTTTGTTTGGTTTCAATTGATTTGCTTTGTTTACTTCAACTGTGCTAAATACTGGACAATACTGAGAGGCCTTTCCGCCTCTACCTGCACTTTTGTTTTTTTACTCACCTTCTAAAAATTATAACTCAGTTTTCCACCTACAGACCAATATGAGGGCTTTTTTTTCTTTGTGTCACCTATCTTTACTTTGTAATGATATCAATCAATCATTTGGTGGATGGAGAGAGACATGATGTCCCAGATGTGCTCAATCAGATTCAGGTCTGGGGGAACGGGTGGGCCAGTCCATAGCATCAATGCCTTCCTCTTGCAGGAACTGCTGACACACTCCAGCCACATGTGGTCTAGCATTGTCTTGCATTAGGAGGAACCCAGGACCAACTGCACCAGCATATGGCCTCACAAGGGGTCTGAGCATCTCATCTCAGTACCTAATGGCAGTCAGGCTACCTCTTGCAAGCACATGGAGGGTTGTGCGGCTCTCCAAAGAAATGCCACCCCACACCATTATTGACCCATCACCAAACCGGTCATGCTGGAGAATTTTGCAGGCAGCAGAACATTCTCCATGGCGTCTCCAGACTGTCACATGTGCTTAGTGTGAACCTGCTTTCATTTGTGAAGAGCACAGGGCGCAAGTGGTAAAATTGCCAATCTTTGTGTTCTCTGGCAAATGACTAATGTTCTGCACGGTGTTGGGCTGTAAGCACAACCCCCACCTGTGGACGTCGGGCCCTCATACCACCCTCATGGAGTCTGTTTCTGACTGTTTGGGTGGACACATGCAAATTTGTGACCTGCTGAAGGTCAATTTGCAGGGCTCTGGCAGTGCTCCTTTTTGCACAAAGGTGGAGGTAGCGGTCCTGCTGCTAGATTGTTGCCCTCCTATGGCCTCCTCCACATCTCCTGGTAGCACCTCCATGTTCTGGACACTACGCAGACAGACACAGCAAACCTTCTTGCCGCAGCTCGCATTGATGTGCCATTCTGGATGAACTGCACTACCTGAGCCACTTGTGTGGGTTGTAGACTCCATCTCATGCTACCACTAGAGTGAAAGCACTGCCAGCATTCAAAAGTGACCAAATCATCAGCCAGGAAGCATAGGAACTGAGAAATGGTCTGTGGTCACCACCTGCAGAACCACTCCTTTATTAGGGGTGTCTTGCTAATTGCCTATAATTTCCACCTGTTGTCTGCTCCATTTGCACAATAGTATGGTGAAATTGATTAGCAGTGTTGCTTCCTGAGTGGACAATGTGATTTCACAGCAGTGTGATTAACTTGGAGTTACATTGTGTTTAAGTGTACCCTTTTTTTTTTTGAGCAGTGTAGATTATATTTGGTTTTACTTTGAAATTTTTTTTACTTTTTGTATGAAAATTAGCATGTTTAAAAATGTCCTTTTCTGACCTGTATAACTTTACTGTTCCACGTGTGAGGGCTCATTTTTTGCACCGTGATCTGTAGTTTTTATCGGTACCATTTTGATGGGACTTTTTGATCACTCTTTATACATTTTTCTAGGGTATACAAAGTGACCATAAATAGGCAATTCTGGACTTCTGGTATTTTTTTTTTTTTATGTATACGGCAATAACTGTGCGGTTAAAGTAATGTTACATTTTTATATTTCGGACATTTACATTTTATTTATTTATTTTAAATAGGAAAAAGGGGTGACTCAAAACTTTTATTAGGGAAGGGGTTAAATCACAGTTTTTTTTTTTAATCCTTACACAAATTTGATAGTCCCCATAGGGGACTATTACATGCAATCTTCAGACTGCATACACTGTTCAATGCTATGCCATAGCATAGCACTGATTAATGTTACCAGTGCTCTGCTGCTCCAGCATGCCATGGCTGGCTGGAGCATCAGATTATTGATCGGATGATAAGAAGGCAGGTAAGGGCCCTCCCTACTGTCCTCTCAGCTGCTCAGGACACTGGTTTCACCGCAGTGATCCCGATCAGCACCACATTGATCAACTTTGATTGGGGCATCTAATGGGTTTATGCTGGGCATCACCATGATCACTGAGGTCCAGCATTAGCCACAGGTCTTGGCGCAGATAGCAACCACGAGCACCCTGTTAGGACATGTCCTTTGTCCTCAAGAGGTTAAGGCTATGTTTACACGGGAGAATACCCGCATGGAAAATTTCTGTGCAGACATTCCCCCCACTGCAAAGTGCCGACACTAGGACCACTTGTAAAATGCGTAGTCTCCGACTGCAATGCATTTCAGTACGGGCTCCACAGAAAGAATAGACAAGTCTATTCTTTCTGCGGCCACCGGAATGTGAATTTCCATGCCAGAAATTCTGCTGTGTGACCAGTGAAGCAGAATACCATTGAACTCAACAGGACACTGCTGCTACAGAATCTCTGTGCATGATTCCGCACGGAAATTCCATAGTGTCAAAATGGCACAAATGTTCGGCCAGTAAAAATGTACAACCCTGAGCCATTCAGGCAATCTTTCCAAGGCAGCTGGCCCTGGACACTCTTCTTGCATGTATCCTCAAAATTGTACATTGTTCACATTTCAATTGTCTTTTATTTGCTTGCTTATTTATTTGTATCTACAAACCCTAATAAAATTCTTTGAAAATAAGTAAAAACAAACATGCTAGAAGCCAACTAAAGAGCATTTGCTAGTTCATCAGATAAACACAGGGGCCTACTACACATTTAAAAGGAGTTCTCCAGGACTGGAAAACGTATACCCTATCCTAAGGATAGGGGATTAGTTTCAGATCGTGGAGGCCCAACCCCCAGGGTTACTGTCAAAAAAAAAAAATTTTTTAATCTGTCCCACAGATATAAGCTTCACTCCCCTGCTGAACGCCTGAATCTGACTTTTTGCATAGACTTCTAATGAAGCCAGTCTTCTTTAATTAGATGTATTGGGCAGTCAACCAGGGAGCTAGTGAGTCAGTGGCAAGTCAAGTTCTCCCCCCCCCCCCCCTAATGACAGTAAAGCTTTAAAGCGTACCCGTCAGATCCAACAAAAAAACACTTATTATATATCACTCAGTACCTAATCCTGACCATGAACATCTAATTTTTATGTGTCTATCGGCTTTATTTATTTATTTTTATTACACTTTTAATTTAGCTCACTAGTCTGAATTCCTCTCAAAGGGAGGGGGCGTGGCCTCACTGTGCAGGTCTCGGCCCCCTCCCTCAATATGCTGTCTGCTCACATCTCCCCTAGCATTAGATAAAACTACAACTCCCAGCTTGTCCGCACTGACAGTAGCAGGACACAAGCTGACAGTGGGAGGATTGTTCCTCTAGCTGTGAGCCCTGCACTCACAGCTGTCAATCAAGGAAGTGTGTCCATGACATAGGTGATGCCGCATGGACACAGCAGGACTAGTGTGTGTCCAAGCAGGCAGGGGGGGCAGTTGTTTGACTTGCTTTTTCTATATGAAATATTGAAAAATTTCTAAGGAAAGCAATTGGAAAATCTATTGGTTTTACATGCTTTACAACTTATCAAAAGTTATGTGTATCTGACAGTGCCCATTTAAGTGTAAAATAAATCCCTATCTAATGGGAAAGTCCCTTTTAAAATCAATACATCTATATATACAGATTTTGAATCCACTGCTATAGCCAGTAGAATTGTTTTCTATATTGAAATCGCAGCACGATAGTCAATTTTACCATGGAGGTATAAAAACTCCATTTCTACTGTATAATCTCTTTTCTGCCTCAAGCTCTTTCATTATCAGAATTTCACTTTCAAGTACTTCACTTTCACTAACAACCTGGTAGGTAAACCACCAATTCATTATTCACTGTAGCGGGGGAGGGGGGAGGGGGTTGGGAAGCGGCATGTACAACAGAACTGAGATGACAGGACTTAATGATCACAAGATTAAAAAGAGGACAGTCCACAACATTTGGCTATCGAGAACTGCGAATGCATCCATGATGAGAAATATTCTAAAAGTAGTAACTTCCTGTGTTATTCTGTCAACACCTAGTTATTGCTTTCTTTTTGCATACTGACAGGTATTTCCTGCACACCTAAATATACCAAAGGCCAAAAAAATAAAAAAATAAAAAAACAACTTACAGCATCACACGAACTTTGATTTCAAAGAACTGCAGAGATCTGTGTGTTCGATGTAAAACATAAAAAAGTAGGGGCTCATTCAGACATGCATATCTCAAGGCTGAAGATACATAAGCACTAGGAGAGAGCTTTCTATACCTGAAACTTGTTTGTGTAAAACTTTAGATGAGAAACATTTGTACAAATTTCTTTTTTGTTTATCCCCAACTGAACTGCTGAATCTTACATGTTTCGGACTGAAACAAAAACTACAGCAAATAGTTTTGCCCTTTGAACTAAGACAGGTATCTGGCTGGGTACATAGTCAGCTAGGAGTACTCCGCCCCTAGACATCTTATCCCCTATCTAAAAGGATAGGGGATAAGATGTCTGATCGTGGGGGTGCCACCGCTGGGGACTCCCGTGATCTTGGCTGCAGTACCCCAGACATCCGGTGCACGGAGCAAGCTTCGCTCTGTGCTGGATGACTGGCGATGTGAGGCAGAGGCTCGTGACATAATGGCCAAGCCCCTTTAATGCAAGTCTATTGGAGGGGGCGTGACTGCTGTCCTGCTCCCTCACAGACTTGCATTGAGGGGGCGTGGCTGAGACGTCAGGAGCGGGGCGTGGACGTGATCAGCTTCCGGCGCTGCACCCAATGCTCTAAATGAACACCAGGTGCAGAAGGGAGAACGCGGGGTCCCCAGTGGCGGGACCCCCATGATCAGACATCCTATCCCCTATCCTTTGAATAGGGGATGAGATGTCTAGGGGCAGAGTGCCCCTTTAAAACTGACTGGCAGTCGCCAGGATAAGTCTGACCATAGGGCCTTACACTACTACTGATACAGTTAAATGGTCACTCATTAAAACTAAAATAAAAAATATTTCTAATATACTTTGTTTAAAAAAAAAAAAAAAAGCTTTCTATGTTTTATTTGTGCTTAAAGCTCAAGAGCACATTTTCCCCCATCTCATACACAGACTTTGGACCGAAGCCCAAACACAGGAAGTGCAGCTTGGAGTGCTGAGGGGGTGTGTCCAACCAACAGCATATGGCAGTTAAGTGTGAGAGGAGCTATGATTGGATGAGGCTGGACACACCCCCCTCAGCACTCCAGGCTGCACTTCCTGTGCTTGGGCTTCAGTCCAAAGTCTGTGTATAAGATGGGGGAAAGTGTGCTCTTGAGCTTTAAGCACAAATAAAACGTCATTTTTTTTAAACAAAGTATATGAGAAATATTTTTTTATTTACCATAAGGAGTGCAATAGCAAAAATTACCGTTTTAATGAGTTACCATTTAAAGAGGTATTCCCGGAAAAAACACACACACACATATCTCTGCTTGTGCTTGTCTTGGGAACCGCACAGAGTAGAAGAGGTTTCCTATAGGGATTTGCTTCTACTCTGGACCAGTGTCAGCAGAGTGCACTTAGACCGAAAAGAACAACTCACCTTCAGAAGCTCAAGCTCAAGTACTGAAAGGATTAAGATTTTTTAATAGAAGTAATTTACAAATCTGTTTAACTTTCTGGAGCAAGTATATATAAGTTTTTTCCTGGATAACCCCTTTAAACCCTCATTGATTTAACCCCTTAAGGACCGGGGTTTTTTCCGTTTTTGCATTTTCGTTTTTTGCTCCTTGCCTTTAAAAAAATCATAACTCTCAATTTTGCACCTAAAAATCCATATTATTGCGCCACCAATTCTACTTTGTAATGACGTCAGTCATTTTGCCCAAAAATCTACAGTGAAATGGAAAAATAAAATCACTGTGCGACAAAATTGAAAACAAAAAACAAAAAACGTTTTGTAACTTTTGGGGGCTTCCGTTTCTACGTAGTAAATTTTTCGGTAAAAAGGACACCTTCTCTTTATTCTGTAGGGCCATATGATTAAAATGATACCCTACTTATATAGGTTTGATTTTGTCGTACTTCTGGAAAAAAATCATAACTACATGCAGGAAAATTTATACGTTTAAAATTGTCATCTTCTGACCCCTATAACTTTTTTTATTTTTCCGTGTATGGGGCGGTATGAGGGCTCATTTTTTGCGCCGTGATCTTAAGTTTTTAACGGTACCATATTTGCATTGATAGGACTTATTGATCGCTTTTTATTCATTTTTAAATGATATAAAAAGGGACCAAAAATGCACTATTTTGGACTTTTTGCGCGCACGCCATTGACCGAGCGGTTTAATTAATGATATATTTTTATAATTCAGACATTTCCGCACGCAGTGATACCATATATGTTTATTTTTATTTTCACTTTTTTTTATGGGAAAAGGGGGGTGATTCAAACTTTTAATAGGGGAGGGGTTAAATGATATTCATTCACTTTTTTTTTTGCAGTGTTATAGCTCCCATAGGGACCTACAACACTGCACACACTGATCTTTATCATTCATCACTGGTTTCTCATAAGAAACCAGTGATCGATGATTCTGCCGCATGACTGCTCATGCCTGGATCTCAGGCACTGAGCAGTCATTCGGCGATCGGACAGCGAGGAGGCAGGTAGGGGCCCTCCCGCTGTCCTGTAAGCTGTTCGGGATGCCGCGATTTCGCCGCGGCTATCCCGAACAGCCCACTGAGTTAACTGGCATGGTTTCACTTTCGCTTTTAGCCGCGCGGCTCAGCTCTGAGCGCGCGGCTAAAGGGTTAAAAGTGTGCGGCGCCGTGATCGGCGCTGCGCGCTATTAGCGGCAGGTCTCGACTTCTCTATGACGCCGAGCTCGCCGTGATATGATGCGGGGTTACCGTGTAACCCCGTGTTATATCACGGGAGCAGGACCAAGGACGTACCGGTACATCCTTGGTCCTTAAGGGGTTAAATGGATCTTATTTTGTGTCCATTCTGTTGGTCTTCCCTTCAATTATTATTATTTTTTTAAACAAAAAAAAACACGTTATGCTGAAATTTTGTTTTCATTTATATCGTCAGAAGCCAACTGAGAGTGCAAGGTCCTTATTTTTCTAGTAAAGTCAATGGTGGCAAATGTAAATGGATTTTTACAGAATTTGTTAATGACCTGATCTGCTGTAAATGGATGCTCTGAAAGGTTTGAACATAGACTATGGGGGAGATTTATCAAAACCTGTATAGAGGAAGTGTTGCTGAGTTGTCCATAGCAACCAATCAGATCACTTCTTTCATTTTCAAAGAGGCCTGTGAAAAATGAAAGTGATCTGATTGGTTGCTATTGGCAACTGCACCGCTCTTCCTCTACACCGGTTTTGACAAATCTCCCCCTAAATGTATACATTTGATCGTAAAGGTTTCTCAATTTGACCCTCTACAGCTTTCAAAAAATTTATGTTTCTACACATAGTGGTCCAGATTTAACATTGTGCCTGAAACCAAAACTGTCTGGGTGTTCCCACAGTAACCAATCACAGCTGCGTTTTCATATCCCAACAAGCTCTGATAAAATGGAAGCTGAGCTGTGATTGGTTGTTATGGGCAAAATCAGACAGTTTTGGTTTCAGGCACAATAATAAATCTGACCTAATAAATGTCAACAAAAAAGGGAAATTAATTTTGGCAATCCTGAAATGAGCATTAAAATGAGCAACCCGACCTTAAACGGAAGATAAGTATATATATCAGGCAATCCTGAAACCGCTTTGTTCCTTGCAGCCAGCACACTTGCCATAATGCTTTCATATTGTGCCGGTTGTTTTACTTATTTCTTCCCATTTTAAAACACTGATGTGAATTTCTGATGCTTTTAATGTACCAAGTCCCTGCAATTTCAGCTTACTTGTTGAGGTGTCATTTTGAGCTATTACGGTTAAAGTTTATTATTTTTTAGTTTTTTTTTGACACAATCCAGATCTTTCCCCTATGATGATAATGTGCATCTTCACAACCCATTTTGTTCACAGGAAAAAAATGTGTTAGTGATAATATTCTTCTGATTGACAATGCCTTACTCTCTATAAGTCTCTACTGTGGTTCTACAATCTCCCCCTCCAAGGGGCATCAGCTGGTAATTCTGTAAACCTGTAAATCCTATAAACTGCAGGCATTCCCATCCAGTCAGCCAGCAACACAAAAAGCGAACATTAACCCCTTAAGGACCCAGGACGTATGGGTACATCCTGGGTCCCGGTCCTGCGATATAACGCGGGGTCACACGGTGACCCCGCATCATATCGCGGCAGGCCTGGCGTCATAGTGAAGCCAGGAACCGCCTCTAATAGCATGCGGCACTGATCGCGGTGCCGCGTGCTATTAACCCTTTAGCTTTGAGCGCGCGGCTAAAAAGGAAAGTAAAAGTGCCCGGCTAGCTCAGGGAGCTGTTCGGGATCGCCGCGGTATAACCACAGCATCCCGAACAGCTGTAGCACAGGAGGAAGGTCTCTTACCTTCCTTCCTGCAGTCCGAGCGCCGAATGAATGCTTCAAGCCTGAGATCCAGGCTTGAGCAATCAATCCCCGAAAACACTGATTGATCCATTCCTATGGAGATGCATTGAACACTGTTAAAGATCAGTAAATGCAATGTTATAGCCCCATATAGGAGCTATAATATGGCATAAGAAAAGTGTAAAAAAAAATCATTAACCCTTTCAATTATCCCTTCCCCTAGTAAAAGTTTGAATCACCCGGCATTTCCAAGAATAAAAAAAAACACAGTGTAAATAAAAATAAACATACATATGTGGTATCGCTGCGTGTGGAAATGTCCGAATTATAAAAATATACCGCTTTTTAAACAGCATGTTCAATGGCGTATGCGCAAAAAATATGAATAAAAAGTGATCAAAAAGTCTGATCAGAACAAAAATGGTACCGCTAGAAACTTCAGATCACGGCGCAAAAAATGAGCCCTCATACTGCTCTGAACACAGAAAAATAATAAAGTTATAGGGGTCAGAAGATGACCATTTTAAACATATACATTTTCCTGCATGTAGTTATGATTGTTTTCTGAAGTGATACAAAATCAAACCTACATAAATAGGGTATCATTTTAACCGTATGGACCTACAGAATAAAGAAAACTTATCATTTTTGCCGAAAAATGTACTGCGTAAAAACGGAAGCCCCCAAAACTTACAAAATAGTGTTTTTTCATCAATTTTGTCTCACATTGATTTTGTTTCCCGTTTCACCGTAGATTTTTGGGTAAAATGACTAATGTCATTACTAGAGATGAGCGAACTTACAGTAAATTCGATTCGTCACAAACTTCTCGGCTCGGCAGTTGATGACTTTTCCTGCATAAATTAGTTCAGCTTTCAGGTGCTCCCGTGGGCTGGAAAAGGTGGATACAGTCCTAGGTGACTCTTTCCTAGGACTGTATCCGCCTTTTCCAGCCCACCGGAGCACCGGAAAGCTGAACTAATTTATGCAGGAAAAGTCAACAACCGCCGAGCCGAGAAGTTCGTGACGAATCGAATTTACTGTAAGTTCGCTCATCTCTAGTCATTACAAAGTAGAATTAGTGACGCAAAAAATAAGCCATTATATGGAATTTTAGGTGAAAATTTTAAAGAGTTATGATTTTTTAAGTTAAGGAGGAAAAATTGAAAATGAAAAAAACTGAAAAAGCCCAGGTCCTTAAGGGGTTAAAAGTCATCAGAAATACATTAGTGTCAAAGTAGTGTTCTGGACAGAGTTGTCCTAAAGTTCGGTCTAATACATGAAGGAATTGGTCATTAATACCTTCATACTCACTTGATGCTATGATACAGCACTTTCTCATACTCCCCTGAACAAACAGCTCTTACAGTTTGGCCTGTGTAGGTAGGACCCACCTGTAAGTAGTTTGCCCATGTAGGTAGCTTGCTGAAAGCCTCACTAATCACTGAAATGGTTGTTCTATGTTTCCTGTCACGCTCTGCTGATGGACTTAAAGGGGAACTCTGGTGGGAATTTTTTTTTCAAATCAACTGGTGCAAGAAAGTTAAACAGATTTGTAAATGACTTCTATTCAAAAATGTTAACCCTTCTAGTACATATCAGCTGCTGTATACTACAGAGAAATTTTGTGAAGTTCTTTCCAGTCTGAACACAGTGCTCTCTGCTGACACCTCTGTACGGGTGAGGAAATGTCCAGAGCAGGAGAGGTTTTTTATGGGGATATGCTTCTAATCTGGACAGTTCCTGACACGGACAGAGGTGTCAGCAGAGAACACTTGTCAGAAAAGAAATTCACAAGTCTGTGTTTTATACAGCAGCTAATAAGTACTGGAAGGATTAAAATCTGTTTAACTTTCAGGCACCAATTGATCTGAAAACATTTGTTTTCTACTTGTTTCCACAGGAGTTCCCATATACATATATATATTAGATAGAAGCTGATGTTGGAAGTAACAGTCTGGAAAACTATTGTTTTACTGAGACAGACTTACACAGAGTGTAGATAATTCCGGCCTCTATAGTTGGTTAAATTGACTACACACGTTCAATCATACCAAATAAGTAACAGCCAACCTCCTGCTTGAAGAGGCATTATGATAGGTGGAATTCAATGTCTACTGGGTGGGAAAAAATTGTTTACTAAAAAAATAAAATAAAACATGACAGACACACACTCACCATCTCTCCCCTGTAGGGTGGTCTTTAATAGACTACTGTAAAGTTTATGGACCGAGTGACCTACACACTACTAGCATGTATTGGACAAAAGCTTCAAAACACATCAAACATTCTATACCAGCTTCATACATTTCCAAATATTTAGCTGCTACTGAGAGAAGTGTAAGATAAAATCTGTTATACATTGCTCCAAGAAATATCACATATTTGTAGAATGGAGGAACTGATGGCGGTCTCGGAACAGCAGATTGACAAATACCAGCATATCTGGGGTCCTTGGCTTGCCTTTATGTCATCTGGGGAATTTGAGTCCTTTCACTTGGAGGCATAATGTGATACATCTGTGCTCAGCTGCCAATCTCTTCAGTACTACCCTGTTGGCCGTGGATCTGGAGGTGGCCGGTCCTGCCAGACTCATGAGGTACGTCCTTCTCTAGCTCGCCTGCTTCCCTATTCCTTCTTCTCCTTCTAACATTCATCTTACATTCTTGTTCTACTTTGGTCCATCTGCCCTTTCCCTTCCCTCTCTTCTCTCTTGACCTGTGTGACTGTGCTTATACCCTCCATAACTTGACGGCCCTTCCCTACACTTGGCCTAGACCCTTATTGAGATTTACACTCCAGTTATTGTTTTTTTTTTTTTCTCATGTTCTCTCTGAATTGCATTGTTATATTGAATATAACCATTGTCATGCTGTAAGAAGCTCCTCTATGATATTGAACTGGCCGTCCCACGAGCACATCGAAGAGAGTCACTCATATCATTCTTTCTTCCTGTAAGATGCTTTTGTTGTTTTAGTGTCTTGTATGCTATTTTTGAAAATAAAAAATTTTACTTTGAAAAAAAAAAAAAAATCTGTTATACAAACATTCTAAGTAGGTATCGACCGATATTGATTTTTTAGAGCCGATACCCTGTGAACTTTCAGGCCGATAACCTATATCGATAATCCGTGCTGTCCCCAATGGTCACCAGCCTGATATTATCGGACGATATTCACGCTTTTCTAAGTTATCGGTATCGGCAATTACCTTGCCGATAATGCGGGCCCTTTAAATGAATCAACTGCATCGGCTTTTGCGGGCCAGAGACCGCCGCCCGCTTCTCTCCCACTGCCTGTCCGGAGTCAAACCACTGCCACTGCCTGATTGCCTCCCCTCTGGCCAGAGACAGCCACCGCTGCCCCATTGCCTCCCCCATCCCCGGTTTTATAATTACCTCTTCCTGGGGCCTGCGCTACTTCTGGTTCCGGCGGTGTCCGGAGCTGTCACTATGCGCCGGGCCACTGACTCTGACGTCGTGTTGAGGACGTCACTCGTCATTGCGCACAGCAACAGCGCAGGACGCCGCAGGAGCCAGAAGTAACGCAGGCCCCGGGAACAGGTAATTATAAAACCATGGATGGGTGAGGCAATGGGGCAGCGGCTGCGGCAGTCTCTGGCCAGAGGGGAGGCAATCGGGCAGCGGTTGGACTCCGGACAGGCAGGGGGAGAGAAGCAGGCGGTGGCGGTCTCTAGGCCCCGCAAAAGCCGCTGTAGTTCATTGGTTTAAAGGGCCCGCATAATCGGAAAGGTAATTTCCATTACCGATAACTTAAATCGTGAATATCGGCCGATAATATCGGCCAAACCGATAATCGGTCGATCTCTAATTCTAAGATAGAAGTATGGAGGTGTTCCACACTAGCTCTAAGAGATGAGGAAGGAGTGCTTGGGCAGCTCAAAGAGGCTGTAGAAAAAGTACATACAAATCAGTTTGCATGGGAGAATTATATATGAAGTGCGCAATACTATAGGGGGACATTTATCAAGGGATTTAGAGCTTTTTTGCTTACAAAAGTTGCACAAAAAGTCACATTAGCACCTAAACAAATTTTTGTGCGACTTTTGGCTGTAAGCAAAAAGCTACAAAAGATCGTACGAAAGTAAAAATTTTATTTTTCACTTTGCAGCGGTCAGGGATTTATCAAGTGTGAAAATCGCACAAAAAGTCGCAAGCGATCCAAAATTGCGTAAATGTAAGCCAGCCCCGAGCGGCTTTGAAGAGCAGATTTTAATATTTCCTGTTGGCAGCAGTTGGATCACTGCTCCAGCGGGAAATAGGATATAACAACTGTACAAAAGGAGCCCGCGCTGGCATCACTCTGCAGCCGCCCGGGCTCCGTCTGATTCTAACCCCGCTACGCTAATGTAATGACAGGGATGGGGACACTGCTTTACATCCCCCCCCCCCCCCCCCCGCTGCACATCTCCCATCTGTCTGCTACCTGTTGCAAGACTAGAACTCCCAGCATGCCCTTACAGTGAGGGCATGCTGGGAGTTGTGGTCTTGTAGCGGGCGGGAGATGTGTTGCATGGGCGGGTGGGAGATAAGGGGGGGGGGGGGATGTAAAGCAGTGTCCCCGTCATTAAGTTAGGGTAGCAGGGATAGAGTCAGATGCAGCCCGGCAGCTGCAGAGTGATGCCAGCGCGGGCTCCTTTTAACATACCTCGGCGCCACAGAGTTTCTATATTCCCTACTGTAATTTCATATTTCCCGCTGGGTCCAGTGATTGGCCAGGCAGGAAATTTGATCTTACAGTAGGGACTAAAAACTATGGCTCTGTTATATGTTAAAAGGAGCCTGGGCTGGTCTCACTGCAGCTGCCCAGGACATCATATATTATCCCTGTGGCGACGTGGTAAGGAGCCCAGGTTGGCATCACTCTGCAGCCACTCTGGCTCCATCTGATTCTATCCCCACTACCCTCACTTAATGACGGAAACACTGCTTTACATCCCCTCGCTTGTCTCCCACCCGCCAACGCTGCCCATCTCCCATCTGTCAGCTATCTGTTGCAAGACTACAACTCCCAGCATGCCCTTACAGTGAGGGCATGCTGTGAGGTTTAGTCGGCGGGAGAAGCGCGGCGGGTGGGAGACAAGGGTTCAATGTAAATCAGTGTCCCCGTCATTAAGTTAGGGTAGCGGGGATAGAATCAGCCGGAGCCCGGGCAGCTTCAGAGTGATGCCAGCCTGAGCTCCTTTTAACATACCTCGGTCCCGCAGAGTTTCTATATCCCTTAATGTAATTTTATATTTCACGCTGGGTCCCGTGATTGGCCGGGACTGAGCAGCCAATGAAAGGACCCAGTTGGAAATTTGATCTTACAGTAGGGACTAAAACTCTGTGGCGCCATTAGATGTTAAAAGGAGCACGGGCTGGCATCAGTCTGCAGCCGCCCGGGCTCCATCATATACTATCCCCGCGGCGCCGTGGTAAGGGGCCCAGGCTGACATAACTCTGCAGCCACATGGGACTCCTGCAGCTGCACCAGGCGATGTGAAGGAGCAGTCCCTGCCATCCTTCAGCCCTGTGGTACACGCTGAGAGATGGCAGGGATGGCCTCCTTACCACAGCGCCACAGACTTAACTGTAATTTCAAATTTCCTTCTGGGTCCCATGTCACGGGACCCGGCGGGAAATATGAAATTACAGTGATTTTCTGATCACCGCAGGCTAGGGAGCGGAGCCCATTACCGCTCGCTTCCCTGGCTTGTACAACTACAACTCCCAGCATGCCCTTACAGTAAGGACATGTTGGGAGTTCTAGTTGTGGGGCAGGTGACCAGCTTGTCACCTTCCCCCTGCCACATTAATACAACTCCCAGTATGCCCTTACTGTTTAATGTTAACAAAATGGTTAATGAGGGCTTGTGGGGGAGGAGTTTTTTAATTTATTCATTTACCTACTTGACAGGCTTAGTAGTGGAAGCTGTCTAATAGACTGAGTCCATTACTAAGCCTGGGCTTAGCGTTAGCCCCAAAAACAGCTAGCGCTAGCCCTCAATTATAAACCCGGTACCCACCGTGTCACAGGGGTTCCGGGAAGAGTCAGTACAAAGAAGCCCGGAGCGTCAAAATGTGCGCTCCTGGGCCTAGGCAGTAACAGGCTGGCATTATTTAGGCTGGGGAGGGCCAGTAACAATTGTACTTGCCCACCCTAGAAATGTCAGGCTGTTGCTGCTTGGTTGGTATTTGGCTGAAAATAAAAAATATGGGGAACCCATATGCAAAACAATTGGGGTTCCCCCTACTTCTATTCTCAGCCAAAAACTAAAGTTTAAGTAAGTATCAAAGCAAGCTTTTCAAATGTTTCCAAAGTCTTTAAAGGGGTACTCCGGCCCTGAGACATCTTATCCCCAACCCAAAGGATAGGGGCTAAGATGTCTCACCGTGGGGGTCCCAACACTGGGGACCCCCGCAATCTTGTATTCGCCACTCACCTGTTTGACTTGCATAGCGGGGGGGTGACATCACACGGGGGCAAAGTCCTGATACTTCGGCCTCGTGGTTGCTACCAGGCTGTTTGTGAGCTGGCACTGCGGCATGCAGCTCCAACAGGTGGGTGGCGAATACAAGATTGCGGGGGTCCCCAGCGGCGGGACGCCCATGGTGAGATATCTTATCCCCTATTCTTTGGATAGGGGATAAGATGTCTCAGGGCCGGAGTATCCCTTTAAATTTTACCTAAATATAATTTGCTATGGTTGAACTTTGGTCAAACCTGCAGAATTTGGCGACATAGGCTGACCATCAGTGCATAGGGGAGTCCTGACTTTTCCCAGATGGCAAGAAAAAGGATGGGACATGTTGGATTTCATGTAGACAAGCCACAGCCAGAGGAGCTTATTCCTCTCTCCCCATTGAAAACATAAGTACGCTTTGCCTATCCAAGCATGTGTGAGTATGGGGGCTTGTTCTGCTCACAGCTTTCTAAGGTGGCCATATTTCTTTCTACTATGGCCACAAAATAGATAAAGTCTCTGTGCTAGAGGACTACCGGCTTAGATAAATCAATTGAATTCTATTTTTTGGCACCATATGGAGTCCTGTCATAACACTTGAGTGAATTACTACAATGAAGAGTTTCCACAAGTTTGACAACAGTCCCTTAATAACCTTTGCTACATTAACCAGCAGTTAAGTCACAATAACACCAAACCCTCGCTTAAGAGAGTTCATAAACATTTACACAAGATCGGTAGTTACAACCAACAATAAACCGTCCGCACCAGTATTAATGACCCTGTACGTGTCACCAAGAGCCTACTAAATACAGATGTCTAGGTCATAAATGAAACCTTCCCTGTATAATCTGCATATCCTGAAAAGCGCTGTCATACACTGCCATATACTGCACATATGAGGGAGGGTAAATAACCATGTTCTGGGGGGGACTAGGCAAAGATTGGAAACAGATTTCAGCCGACATCAATTTGTGGGAAAACCGGTTAAAAGACTGCACAGAGTGCCATTGGAAAACCAGCAGAATTTCTTCTATTCATCCTTTAAAAGCGTAATGGGGGGTATGATGAAAAGCCAGTGGCGTGTGAGTAAAATGCAGATGAATGTTCAGACAATTTATGCAGTTCATAAAGGTAGTTATTGTTTCTCTGCCAGAGCGTGGAGAAAGGCTACAGGGAAGAGGAAAATCCAATTACTTACCCACAAATAATATGTAAACTGCAGTGCAAAAATAGCAATGCCTTCATTGTCAAAAGACCCAGCTACTGATCGGGATATGTAGCCTGGCACTATAGCTATGAAGCAGGCCGCTAGAAGTCCTGCTCCCTGGTTCCACAGTTCTCGAGTAAGCAAAAAGGTGGATATTGATGTAAGGCCGCTGAAAACAGGTGCTAGGAATACACACACATCTCTTATATGAACTGTGATGTTCAGCATATTTAATATCCAATGGAAAAGGCCGGCTGTCACCATCAATCCTGGATACACCTGCAAGGGCGAAAAAAAATGTAATTAAAAATGACAGCTTTAAAACAGATACATGTATACCTAATGCTGTAAACTGTATTACTTGCTATAGAAGCTATAGGTTTTTCTTAAAGGAGTACTCCGGAGCGCTGGTGCTTAAAAAAAAGTTTACCTCATCTGATAGCTCTTTCAAAGACCTTTCCAACGATACCTCATTTGGCCCAGCCATTCTCTTGTAATTGCCACCTGTAGCAGTAAGCAGCCATGTCATAAAGACTACATTTCCCATGACTCCCTGCGCCAGCTTCCTGTTAGCTGCTGCTCTCTTCCCCCCCCCCCCCCCAGGAAATTATAATAAATTATAATAAAGTGACGCACACAGCTCCTTCCCTTGTGGTTATCTCCTCCCATTCTCCTCCTCCCAGCTCATCAGCCCTGTCCATGTGCCCACTAGCCCACTGATCCACCCATCCATGTGCCCACTAGCCCACTGATCCATGGGCCTCACTAGCCCACTGATCCATGTGCCCACTAGCCCACTGATCCATGTGCCCACTAGCCCACTGATTCATGTGCCCACTAGCCCACTGATTCATGTGCCCACTAGCCCACTGATTCATGTGCCCACTAGCCCACTGATTCATGTGCCCACTAGCCCACTGATTCATGTGCCCACTAGCCCACTGATCCACCCATCCATGTGCCCACTAGCCCACTGATCCATGTGCCCACTAGCCCACTGATCCATGTGCCCACTAGCCCACTGATCCATGTGCCCACTAGCCCACTGATCCACCCATCCATGTGCCCACTAGCCCACTGATCCATGTGCCCACTAGCGCAGTGTTTCCCAACCAGGGTGCCTCCAGCTGTTGCAAAACTACAACTCCCAGCATGCCCAGACAGCCTTCAGCTGCCGGGCATGCTGGGAGTTGTAGTTTTGCAACAGCTGGAGGCACCCTGGTTGGGAAACACTGCGCTAGCGGTGTCACAAGAATGCCGCAGCACTATGCAAATAGTGTAGGGCTAACTTAGGCAGCGATAGGAGCCTAGCGTTAGTCCTACGCTATTTGCATAGTACTGCGCATGCGCAGAGTAAATTAACTTTGTGGGAGTAGCTGACTCCGGGCTGGGAGGCCGGCACAGCCCGCAGTGACTCATGGGAGCGATGAGTCACCGGCGGAGATGGCGCCGGATCGTGAAGACGACGCGGTCGAGCGTCAAAGGACCCAGCTTCCGGCCAGATGGAAAAGCGAGGAGAAGTCCGGGAAGAAGCCGACATGGACAACGTGAGTATATTAAAATGTGATAACTTTTATTAATGCTTCATTTCCCCCATAAACAAGTTGTGTCGGAGTACTCCTTTAATCCTTTTAATAAACAAAATCTCAAAAAATACACAAATTAACCATACATAATGTTTTTCTTTATGTACCATAACAGGGATCCATTCCGGTGGACCATCCTATCCATTTATATGAGGGAAAGCTGGGTGTTATTTGACTCATTTACATTTTTTTTTTTATAGCCCCTTTAAACTCCCTTAGTCATCAGCCAAATTTAGTCCTTAATAGAGATGAGTGAACTTACAGTAAATTCGATTCATCACGAACTTCTCGGCTTGGCAGTTGATTGCTTATCCTGCATGAATTAGTTCAGCTTTCAGGTGCTCCGTGGGGCTGGAAAAGGTGGATACAGTCCTAGGAAAGAGTCTCCTAGGACTGTATCCACCTTTTCCAGCCCACCGGAGCACCGGAAAGCTGAACTAATTTATGCAGGATAAGTCATCAACTGCCGAGCCGAGAAGTTCGTGACGAATCGAATTTACTGTAAGTTCGCTCATCTCTAGTGTCAAGCATTGATAAATCCCCCCACCCCTCAGGGTTTAAAAATTGTGGCAGATTTAGCATTGCAAATGTGGCATATTCTTAAACCTCACTTAAAAAGGGGCAAATTGCTTTGCGAGAAAAGGGCATTGTGACTTTATTGTACCAAAGGTTTGGTGAAAAGTAAGCCTAGTAATTTGGGCTTAACCTGTTAACGACCATGGACGTCTATACTAGTCCAATGGCCGTTACCGGGGTATAACGCGGGCTCCCAGCTGATTCCTGTAGCTGGGGGAAGGCGA
The DNA here is from genome assembly GCF_029499605.1 of Hyla sarda. Classification (NCBI taxonomy): domain Eukaryota; kingdom Metazoa; phylum Chordata; class Amphibia; order Anura; family Hylidae; genus Hyla; species Hyla sarda. The sequence goes on along the minus strand of NC_079193.1, from coordinate 109,760,355 downwards.
TCGCCGCGGGCAGCTATTAACCCTTTAGATCGCCGCTGCTGCTGGACCTCTACTGCTGCGGTGGCTCCGGTGCTCTGAATGATAAAGCCTGGCAGGGTCAAGACTTTATCAATCGAGCACAGAGCACACAGATCAATGTGGTTCTACGAAACCATATTGATCTGTATGAGGAATCTAATGATTCCTCCTAACAGTCCCCTAAGGGAACTAAAAGTGTTAAAAAAAAAAAAAAAAAAAAAAAAAAAACAAGTTTAAAAACACACATTAATCCCTTTCCTTATTAAAAGTTTAAATCACCCCCCTTTTCCCAAATTCCATATAAAAAGAAAAATTATATATAGAGACAAAAGTAAACATATGTAGTATCGACGCATGCGTAAATGTCCGAACTATAGAGATATATCGTAAATTAAACCGCATGGTCAATGGTTTATGCGCAAATAATTTCCAAAGACCAAAATAGAGTATTTTTGGTTACTTTTTATACCATAAAAAAAGGAATAAAAAGCGATCAAATAGTCCGAACGAAAATGGTACCAATTAAAACTTCAGATCATGGCGCAAAAAAAAAATGAGCCCTCATACCGCCATGAACTGGAAAAATAAAAAAAAAGTTTAGGGGCCAGAAGGTCAATTTTAAATGTATTAATTTCCGTGCATGTAGTTATGATTTTTTCCAAAAGTAAGACAAAATCAAACCTATATAAATAGGGTATAATTTTAATCATATGGACCTACAGAATAAAGATAAGGTGTCATTTTTTTACCGAAAAATTTACTGTGTAGAACTGGAAACCCCCCAAAATTTACTAAATGGTGTTTTTTCTTCAATTTTGTCGTACAATGATTTTTTTTCCTGTTTCGCTGTAGATTTTTGGGTAAAACTGATGTCATTACAAAGTAGAATTGGTGGCACAAAAAATAAGCCATCATATGGATTTTAAGGTGCAAAATTGAAAGGGTTATTTTTAAAAGGGGAGGAGGAAAAAATGAAAGTGCAAAAACAGAAAAAAAGCTTGGTCCTTAAGGGGTTAAAGGGGTTCTCTGGTGCACAACTTATGCCTTAAAGGGGTTATCCAGGAAAAAACGTTTTTTTTTTATATATATCAACTGGCTCCAGAAAGTTAAACAGATTTGTAAATTACTTCTATTAAAAAAATCTTAATCCTTTCAGTACTTATGAGCTTCTGAAGTTATGGTTGTTTTTTTTTTCTGTCTAAGTGCTCTCTGATGACACGTGTCTCGGGAACCGCCCAGTTTAGAAGAGGTTTGCTATGGGGATTTGCATCTAAACTGGGCGGTTCCCGAGACACATCATCAGCGAGCACTTAGAAAAGAACAACCTTAACTTCAGAAGCTCATAAGTACTGAAAGGATTAAGATTTTTTTAATAGAAGTAATTTACAAATCTGTTTAACTTTCTGGAGCCAGTTGATATCTAAAAAAATTTCCTGGAATACCCCTTTAACTACAGGATAAGAGAAATGTCTGAGAAGGACTAAGTAGTTAAGCATAAAAAAATGCTCCCAAAAAAGGACCAGTGTACAGGTCTATCGGAGCACAAGAGATGCCCTTGTACAGCACAGAGCTCCTGGTGACTGTTAGGATATCTTGATTTAGTCCATTTTAGAAGTTAAAATGATTATAATAATATTAATGTGTAAACAATACAGTTTATAATAACGACCATGGGAGAGATTTATCAAAACCTGTCCAGAGGAAAAAGTTGCCTAGTTGCCCATAGCAACCAATCAGATTGCTTCAGTAGTGATCTGATTGGTTGCTATGGGCAACTTGGCAACTTTTTCTCTGGACAGGTTTTGATAAATCATCCCCCATATCCAGAACCAGTCCCTGACTGCAGTAGTGTAGTATAGATGGGACCGCAATGCTTATAACCCCCGGCTGTATATACAAAGATTGAGAACAAAACTCAGACTCAAGAGTGTGATCGAGGAGCCAAACCTAAGCCACTGATTCTTTTTTTTGTCATTTTAGAAACACTTAAAAATGTGCAAAATGGCCATTAAAGTAGTTTAAGGGCAGGGAACAAAACACGGGAATCAGTTTTAGCAGTCACATGTCCTATTTCTAGCATCACTGGCTTTGTGGTGCCTGTGGGTATGGCGTGACGTGTGATTGCCCACGGGGGTTTACAGGCCACCAGTAAGAATTGTCAGCAAGGGACTGAGGTGGGTTCTGTTTTTTTCCCCCCTTCTTATTTTGATAGATCATTTGCAGCTGTACAAAACATGTAAAAGGCAGGGTTAACACAAAAACCCTCACTGAAAAGGCAAGGACATAGGGGACATTTAGCAATGATTTTACCCCCTTTGATTATTTTTTGACGCATATAGGGGGGCATTTACTAAGGGGTTTAGTCAGTTTTTTCTGACTATTTTTGGCGCAAAATTGTCGCAATTGCGCCTACCCTATAAATTGTGCGACTTTCCCTAGCAAGAGCTAGAAAGTCAAAAAAAAATTTCCCGCTTAATTTACGCAAGTTTTCAGTTTTTACTTGCAGTGGTCAGGAATTTATTAACTGAGACAGTCGCAGTTGCGCAATAAACTGTCGCAACGGCCATAAAAATTGACTAAATTTACTCCAGCTCCAACATGGAGCAGGAAAAGCTGCTGCCGCCCGGGCTCCGACATACTTTCTCCCCGCTACCCTCACTGCGCTACCGGGACACTGCAGTGATTTACATCCCCCCTCTCACCTGCCAGCGCCACACAACTCCCATCTGTCTGCTGTTGCAAGACTACAAGTCCCAGCATGGCCTTACAGTGAGGACACGCTGGGAGTTGTAGTCTTGTAGCAGCGGGAGCTGAGCGGCGCGGGCGGGAGACAAGGGGGGGGGGGGGGGGGGGGGTAGCGGGGAGACCGTATGAGGAGCCCGGGCGGGAGACAAAGGGGGTTGCGGGGAGGCCGTATGAGGAGCCCGGGCGGCTGCACTGTAATGTCAGCCCGGGCTCCTGCCCTGAGAGCCATAGGCTTTGGCTGTCAGGGCATGCTGGGTGTTGTAGTTTTGCAACAGCTGGAGGGCCACAGTTTGCAGACCACTGGTGTGTGGTCTGTAAACTGTAGTCCTCCAGCTGTTGCAAAACTAAACAGCTGAAGGGGACCGGCGAAGAAGTTCACTTACCCTTCCGAGGCTCCAGCGACGATCGCTGCCGGAGATCGTCGTGCAGCGCTGGATCCTACGGAAGCCGGTAAGTTGCGCAAGCTTCCCAACCAGGGTGCCTCCAAATGTTGCAAGACTACAACTCCCAGCATGCCTGGACACCCTTTGGCTGTCCGGGCATGCTGGGAGTTGTAGTTTTGCAACAGCTGCAGGCACCCTTGCTGGGAAACACTGGCCTAAAACAGTGTTTCCCAACCAGGGTGCCTCCAGATGTTGCAAGACTACAACTCCCAGCATGCCTGGACAGCCATTGGCTGTCCGGGCATGCTGGGAGTTGTAGTTTTGCAACAGCTGGAGGCACCCTTGTTGGGAAACACTGGCCTAAAACAGTGTTTCCCAACCAGGGTGCCTCCAGATGTTGCAAGACTACAACTCCCAGCATGCCTGGACAGCCATTGGCTGTCCGGGCATGCTGGGAGTTGTAGTTTTGCAACAGCTGGAGGCACCCTTGTTGGGAAACACTGGCCTAAAACAGTGTTTCCCAACCAGGGTGCCTCCAGATGTTGCAAGACTACAACTCCCAGCATGCCTGGACAGCCATTGGCTGTCCAGGCATGCTGGGAGTTGTAGTTTTGCAACAGCTGGAGGGCCACAGTTTGCAGACCCCTGGTTTGTGGTCTGTAAACTGTAGTCCTCCAGCTGTTGCAAAACTAAACAGCTGAAGGGGACCGGCGAAGAGGTTCACTTACCCTTCCGAGGCTCCAGCGACGATCGCTGTCGGAGATCGTCGCGCGGCAGTGTCGTGCAGCGCTGGATCCTACGGAAGCCGGTAAGTTGCGCAGGCTTCCCAACCAGGGTGCCTCCAGTTGTTGCAAGACTACAACTCCCAGCATGCCTGGACAGCCTTTGACTGTCCAGGCATGCTGGGGCTTGTAGTTTTGCAACATCTGGAGGCACCCTGGTTGGGAAACACTGTTTTAGGCCAGTGTTTCCCAGCCAGGTTGCCTCCAGATGTTGCAAAACTACAACTCCCAGCATGCCTAGACAGCCTTTGAATGTCCAGGCATGCTGGGACTTGTAGTTTTGCAACATCTGGAGGCACCCTGGTTGGGAAACACTGTTTTAGGCCAGTGTTTCCCAGCCAGGTTGCCTCCAGATGTTGCAAAACTACAACTCCCAGCATGCCTAGACAGCCTTTGACTGTCCAGGCATGCTGGGGCTTGTAGTTTTGCAACATCTGGAGGCACCCTGGTTGGGAAACACTGGCCTAAAACAGTGTTTCCCAACCAGGGTGCCTCCAGATGTTGCAAAACTACAAGTCCCAGGTTGGGAAACACTGTGCCCGGCCTCCGCCCCACCTTACTGTAAGGGCATGCTGGGAGTTGTAGTCCTGCAGCTGGGGGCAGGGGACAAGCTTGTCACATTTATTATCACCTGCTCACACATCTCCTGCACCACACAACTACAACTCCCAGCATGTCCTTACTGTAAGGGCATGCTGGCAGTTTTAGTCGTGCGGGGCGGGAGATGTGTGAGCAGGTGATAATAAATGTACTAACCCATTTTTTTGTTTTCTTCTCATTTCAGATCCGTTTATCCTGTGGACTCCTTCGGATTCGGTGGACTACTTCGATGACCAGCGTTTTTCTTTGTTTGATTTTAATAAAATGGTTAACGAGGGCTTGTGGGGGAGTGTTTTTTTTAATAAAAAATTTTTAAAACCTGTTGTGTTTTTTTCTTACTTTACTAGACAGGCTTAGTAGTGGAAGCTGTCTTATAGACAGAGTCCATTACTAACCTGGGCTTAGCGCTAGCCACAAAAACAGCTAGTGCTAACCCCCTATTATTACCCCGGTACCCAACGCCACAGGGGTGCCGGGAAGAGCCGGTACCAACAGGCCTGGAGCGTCAAAAATGGCGCTCCTGGGCCTAGGCGGTAACAGGCTGGCGTTATTTAGGCTGGGGAGGGCCAGTAACAATGGTCCTCGCCCACCCTGGGAACGTCAGGCTGTTACTGTTTGGTTGGTATTTGGCTGAGAATGAAAATAGGGGGGACCCTATGCGTTTTTTTTTTTAAATAAATAATTAAATATATTAAAAAAACGCATAGGGTCCCCCTATTTTTATTCTCAACCAAATACCAACCAAACAGTAACAGCCTGACGTTACCAGGGTGGGCGAGGACCATTGTTACTGGCCCTCCCCAACCTAAATAACGCCAGCCTGTTACCGCCTAGGCCCAGGAGCGCCATTTTTGACGATCCGGGCCTGTTGGTACCGGCTCTTCCCGGCACCCCTGTGGTGTTGGGTACCGGGGTAATAATTGGGGGTTAGCGCTAGCTGTTTTTGTGGCTAACGCTAAGCCCGGCTTAGTAATGGACTCAGTCTATAAGACAGCTTCCACTACTAAGCCTGTCTAGTAAAGTAAAATAAAAATAAAACACAACAGGTTTTAAAAAAAATTTATTACAAAAAACACTCCCCCACAAGCCCTCGTTAACCATTTTATTAACATCAAGCAAAGAAAAACGCTGGTCATCGAAGTAGTCCACCGAATCCGAAGGAGTCCACAGGATACACAGATCTGTAGAAGAAGTAACCAAAAAAAAAAAAAGTGTAAGTACATTTAGGGAGAAAAAAACTGTGTTAAAAAAATGTAATAAACACACACACACACACACACACACACTAAACGCCGTTTACCACTTCTGAGCCATGACTGCAATTTACAGTGATCCCTCAACTTACAATGGCCTCAACATAAAATAGTTTCAACATACAATGGTCTTTTCTGGACCATCGTAAGTTGAAACCAGACTCAACATACAATGCTACAGACAGTCCAGATCTGTAAAACGTGTCAATGGCTGGAAGAACCAACCAATCAAAATGGGCATTCACTGGTAAAACCCCTGTATTACTGAAGTGTATGCACTGACTGGTATTACATGTTCTGTACACTTTACCTGTATCAGGGTTAGCTGCTCTTTTGGACACCAGGTGAGGGCAACTCCATTACTTGTTTTGGACATTGCCTGTACTGTACAGGACCCCTGAAGAAGCTCCTGTCCTCTACATAGACCAGTGTTTGCCAAGCAGGGTGGCCCCATTTTTTGCAAAACTACAACTCCCAGGATGCCCGGACAGCCTTTGGCTGTCCAGGCATGCTGGGAGTTATAGTTTTGCAACAGCTGGAGGCTCCCTGCTTGGGAAACACTGACATAGACAGTGATTACAGCTCCCAGCAGATCTTTATTACTTTTATATGTAAGGATTTGCTTCATCTATATCAGTTATCTACTTATTTTTCTTTGTCACTTTTTCCTATTTTTGGATGACATTTTGGTGCCTTTAGAACCAATTACCCTGTTTCCATAGAGTTATGGTCTCAACATACAATGGTTTCAACTTACAATGGTTTTCCTGGAACCAATTAATATTGTAACTTGAGGGACCACTGTAGTTATTGAATTATTTAGATGTGGTGAAAAAGCTAAAAAAAAACTCAAAAACAAAAGATCCAGAAGGAAACCTAGCAGCCAAACCTATTCAGACAGCAGGAAAAAGGAACAGACTATTTTTTCTACTACATGAAGTAAATTTCCCACTTTTGCCTATGTGTGCCAAATTTATTAATGCCGTGCAACAATTTAGTAAATTTGTCGCAGATAGTCAAAAATGAAGTAGAAAAAAACAGGGTAAAAACCAGACTACATAGTAAAAGATTAGTAAATGCCCCCCATAGTCTTTTGTGCTTCTTTTTTGGTGGAATATTTTAAGATGTTTTCTATTGTTCGTGCACTGAGGAGCGAAAAATGCAGTGGACACCAGTTTATTACCTGCGCTAGGTTTGTTTACGCTGTCAGACATTGCGCATTGACGACATTTTTAACGCAAATATAGAACATCAAGGAGCACACGTAGCAAAGTGTCAGAAAGCATTAACTGCTTCTGCCTCCAGTCAGATTATCTCTGGGATACTTAAAACCTGTTCCATGTACCTTTTAAAAACAATGCAATTTTTATGGACCGCCAGTGATCTTTCCTTTGAAAATATTTTAAAGGAAAATGGTCACTCGTTTACCCGCAGTATAACGCAACACACGGGGTTATAGTGCAGGTGAACAGGAGACTGAAGCGGGGTCTCGGGGTTTCTGTGTCTAAAATATCCCAAAATACTTTGACACAGTTCAAACTTCCAACTGTGTAAAATTCAAACTCCCTGTGTTCTTTATGAGTGAAGGAAATTATACCTGTGTAGTGCAACCATGGTGACCATACAGCTAAGAATATACCACTGTAGGGAGGGAGCAGGAGGTATGGCTGTTAGGTGTGAGTGTGTGCACCTCTAATATATATATTAGAGGTGCACCGAAATGGAAATTTCAGAACCGAAACGAAACCGAAATAAAAAAAAATTAAAAATGTCCGGCCGAAACGGATACCGAAATCGAAAAGGACTTCTCCCCGTCTTCTGGTAAAATGCAGCCAGGGCTGGTGCAAGGATTTTTGCCGCCCTAGGCAAAAGCTCATTTTGCCGCCCCTTGACTCCGCCCCTTGACACGCCTTACCCTACTACTGGGGTGACACACTGTAACAAACCTCCTCATATCACTAATATATACACACACACATATATATATACATATACATATATACATATATATACACACACACATATATACACACACATATATACACACACACACACACACATATACACACACACACACACACACATATACACACACACACACACACACATATACACACACACACACACACACATATACACACACACACACACACACATATACACACACACACACACACACATATACACACACACACACACACACATATACACACACACACACACACACACATATACACACACACACACACATATATATATATATATATATATATATATATATATATATATATATATATATATATATATATATATATATATATATATATATATATATATATATATATATATATATATATATATATATATATATATATATATATATATATATATATATATATGCGACCAGCTGCACATCTCTACGTAATGGCGGATGTGCGGCCGATGACTGATTACAAAAGGTCCATGCTTGATCACTACCAAGCCATGTAGTAAGCTTGTTAAAGAGCACCGATTTAGGAGATGGTGCTCATGTGGGAGAGGCGTCAGGTGGAGTTCTAAAGCCCTCAGATTTAATCTATAGAGACAGTCCTATTACACTGACCATATTTGTCGTGGTTTAATATGGAACAGACAGCACCTGCACACTGCTTTCTGTTACCAAGATAACTGGTGCATGAAAACCACTTTGCCTTCTCCATTCATATACGCCTTTGTGGTTAAACTTGGGGTATGTTCTCAGATTATTTCACTATGTTTGGTGTATGCACTTGAAAAGGACTGACTGGGAGTCTTATTTCATGGGGATGCATTCAGTAAAAACCACATGGCTTTTTCAGTATGTGTCTTTACCGTTGGTTAAAGGAAAAACAGTCACCTGTTCCCCCGCACTATAAACCGATACACCGGGTTAAAGTGTGGGTGAACAGGAGACCGATGCAGGGTCTCTGACTGCTATACCTATCTGCAGTCCGGAGCCCCGATCCTCCAAAGGTCCCCCTTCTTCCTGCGCTCACTTGCACACAGAGGAGGGTCTCGCCGGCTAGATGTAAATATTCACAAGCGCCGGCCCATCACCGGTCATGTGAGCACTTGTGCCTACTGAGCGCTCACGTGACCGGTGATGTGTCGGCGCTTATGAATATTTAAATCTACCTGTCGAGACGGCAGTCTAGTTGGGAAACCCTGATCTAGACAAACATTACATAATATTGATTCTAGATCTTTATTTTGTGAAGGTGCAATGTTTGTGTGAGCTATTTAGGCCACATTGTTTATACCCCATCAATAGCGTCTTCACTCCTCTGAATATTGATGTTACTCCATGTAATACAAAACAACGGTACAAAGACATCCAAAAAAGTGAAAAGGCAGCAGAATTGTGTTACATATGATCCCACTAGAGATGAGCGAATTTACAGTAAATTAGATTCGTCACAAACTTCTCGGCTCGGCAGTTGATGACTTTTCCTGAATAAATGAGTTCAGCTTTCAGGTGCTCCCGTGGGCTGGAAAAGGTGGACAGTCCTAGGAGACTCTTTCCTAGGACTGTATCCACCTTTTCCAGCCCACCGGAGCACCTGAAGGCTGAACTAATTTATGCAGGATAAGCCATCAACTGCCGAGCCGAGAAGTTTGCGACGAATCGAATATACTGTAAATTCGCTCATCTCTAGATCCCACAAGTAAATCTTTGCTAAATTTACACCCATTAAAACCAACTTTGTGCGGGCACTTACCGTCCCACCGACTATTCTCCCCAGTGGATACCATGCTCGCTCATCAAACCAATTCAAAAATTCATAAAACCCTTGGGACGCTAGATGATGTGTGGATCTGTAGTTGAACCTGGAAAAAGCAGAGAGAAGAGTTAAAACGGTTCAACTAAATAACCCTTTCTTAAACTATATCATGCTTCACATTTGGTTAAAGACAACAAATTCAATGTCATCCTATGGTGCGCGCATGCGCACACGCGCGCGCGCACACACACACACACCAGAATGGAGAGGATATTACTACAGAAAGAGAGGTACACCACCCGAACTATGTTGTATATTTAGAGACTTACTCAGCACGTAACCCCCCCATGTATAGTGCTGGAATCTTACCAAATGTTCTGGATGTGTCATATCGCACCAGCCTGCTACATAAAATGTGCCACCATCTTCTTATATTCTCTATGCCAGTGTTTCCCAACCAGGGTGCCTCTAGCTGTTGCAAAACTACAACTCCCAGCATGCCCGGACAGCCGAAGGCTGTCCGGGCATGCTGGGAGTTGTAGTTTTGCAACAGCTGGAGGCACCCTGGTTGGGAAACTCTGCTCTATGCTTAGGACTAGAGATGAGCAAACTTACAGTAAATTCGATTTGTCACAAACTTCTCGGCTCAGCAGTTGATGACTTTTCCTGCATAAATTAGTTCAGCTTTCAGGTGCTCCGGTGGGCTGGAAAAGGTGGATACAGTCCTAGGAAAGAGTCTCCTAGGACTGTATCCACCTTTTCCAGCCCACGGGAGCACCTGAAAGCTGAACTCATTGATGCAGGATAAATCATCAACTGCCGAGCCGAGAAGTTCGTGACGAATCGAATTTACTGTAAGTTCGCTCATCTCTACTTAGGACAAACAGTTTAAACTCTAGCATTCTGAGTATTTCATTATGGGTTTAAAAAAAAAAATAATTAATAAAAAAATAAAATGAACGTACAATTGTCTGACCACTGGCTGAGCGAGTCGTCACTGCTGAGATGGGTCGTCTCAAAAGTAAAACAATAAGATGTATGTGGTAATAATAAATAATAATGATGATAATCATGATAATATTATTATTATTCTTATCTTCATCATAGAGGGCCCAGCACCACATGAAAACATTCCTCTATTCAGAATACCCCTTTGAGGGGATGATCTCATTTTGGCACAGTTTTTGGAAGAGCCTCTTTTTGTAGACCGGGACTGAAGTGAGCTGTAGAGTGCTATGGAACTTGTCCGTGCTTTATCAGCTGCAGCAGTGTTCATCAACCAGGGTGTCTCCAGCTGTTGCACACTAAAACTCCCAGCATGCCTGGACTGTCAAAGGCTATCTGGGCCTGCTAGGAGTTGTAGTTTGGCCACAGCTGGAGGCACACTGGTTGGGAAACACTGAGCTACAAGGAGGTAAATAAAATGTGTCAATGGAAATTAAACAGGGCTACAAAACTTGAGCAAGCAGAATTTTTTTTGAAGCATATGAATAAAATCATATTTTATATCAGTAGCCGTTAAAGGGGTTATCCAGTGATACAATTTTTTTTCTAGTAATGTCCTCAGCCTGCCTTACAAATTCATAAAAACTAGAATTCTTTCTCAGTTTCCTCGTAGCTTTTGGTATCAGGAAAGCCCCACCTCCAGCCAACCCCCGGAGATGGCCCGAGCATTAGACGTGGGGTCACAGTGTGGCTCAGCCAATCCCCATGCGCAGCGTTGTGCCACCTCGGCCAGTGATTTGTGAGGTTCCCGGCTGCAGCTCCAGGACACCAGTGTCACCGCTTGTGGACAGAGTGCCCTAATACCGAAGGGACAAGGGAGCAGAGAAGAGTAAAAGTTTATTTTACTAGGCAGGCTGGGGACATTGCTAGAAAAAAAATAAGTTTGCACTAGACAACCCCTTTAAGTTGCCAGCATAAAAGCATAAAAATAGCTTATTTGTGCAGAAAGTTGCAGAAAAAGCTTTATGAATTCCAATGCCATTATAACCAATGTGGCTGGACCAATACCAGGTATCACACTATGTACCCAGATTTTGGGCACAATGAATACCAATATTTGGCCTGCATGGTAAATACTCTATAAGGGGAATATCGGTCATCAGAACTTGACAGGTACTGTAATTTTCTAAAACCTGCCTCTTGCCGCAGTTGACCTGTCAGGGAGAAGCGGCTGGATTTTACGCTTTTTCATACCTAGTGCATAGTCTGAACTCCTAGATCTGTGAAATAACCCTACAAATGTTAAGGAATACATTACATGGCTGAGGCGTATTCACTGCAATTCATCCATGTCAAATCCTTACACAGCAAAGAGCAGCCTAGTGTTAGCCTAACAGTGTTAGATTCTGTTCTCTTTAAAGGAGAATATAAAATCTTTATCTACCTCTCTATTATACACAAATAAGATATTCATATGGTCTGACTCCTTACTGAAGCAATATGCATAAAGACTTTTGTAATGAAAAATTTAGCATGAAAAAAAAAAAACGATGCTGTCACCAATGGTTTGGAGAACTCTGATCTGCGCTGAGGACAGGAGCTCCTCTGGTTAGTGGCTAAAGATTCAATGGTTTCTTCTTATCAGCGACCATAAATCCTTTACCTAAAATACCAGTATTGTATGACTCAATGGCCATTCAAACAGAATTTGTCATCACAAAAGGACCTAATTTTAAATCAAGTTTTTATGTGAAATTTTTGTTTTAAAGCATTTTTGACAATTTTCTTCAAATTTTCCATTTCGCTATACTTTAAAATATGCCTGAAATATTAATATATTTACCGTATTTTTCGCCGTATAAGACGCACTTCTTCCCCAAAACTGGGGGGGGGGAAGTTGGTGCGTCTTATACGGCGAATACACACCTATCAGGTCGGTCCCTGCGGCCATCAACGGCCGGGAGCCGCGGCTAATACAGGACATCACCGATCGCAGTGATGCCCTGTATTAACCCTTCAGACGCAGCGATCAAAGCTGACCGCCGCGTCTGAAGCGAAAGCGACACTAACCCGGCTGCTCAGTCGGGCTGTTCCGGACCGCCGTGGTGAAATCGCGGCGTCCCGAACAGCTTACAGGACACCGGGAGGGACCTTACCTGCCTCCTCGGTGTCTGCTCCGTGCTGGGATCCCCTGCATGGCTGGCGCTCTCCGACGTCATGTCATCGCGCACGCCGTCCCGTCAGCCAATAGGAGCGGCGTGGCGTGATGACGGCGACGGAGAGAGTGGATCCTGGGGAAGAAGACGTCCGGAGCATCGGGGACACCACGGGGACGCGGCGACAGCAATGGAGCGACATCCAGGGCAGAAAAAAAAAAAAAAAAAAGGAAGAGAAACAGATATAATAAATTTCATATTGAGGTCAGTGGGATGAATCTTTAATTTCTCAATTTGCACCCGTTTTTCCAATCAGTTTTTGATCAGTTATTACTTCTGAGCATGCTCAGAAAAGGTCAGCGCATCTAGGAAGTAACCAAAAGATAATGGACAATAAAAAAAAATTTTTTAAAAATTGATTAAAATCCGATGCAAAAGGATGCCACTTAAATGGCATCCCTTTGCTTGCTTTTTTTTTAGTATAGTCTATTTAGCAGCAATGATGGGAGAATAGCAGGATGGAAGAGAAGGCCATGTGAATATAGCCTTACACATCTTTCCCTAGCAGTGTACAGGGAGAGGTGGGTCGGGTGAAAAGTAGCTTCCAGGACCTGCTCCGTGGACTACTTACACAGGTCCTGAGCGTCCCAGACTGGCAATGCTTGCACCAGTTTTACGCTGCCTGCGGTTTGGACAACATAAAACTGATGACATCTTCCCCTTTAACAGTAGTAAAAATAAAAACTTTCTGACACTGCTGTGTCCGACTAAGATGTATTGCATTTCATGAAAAATAGCCTTGAATTAAATCCTGCAGAAAATAGCGGGTCAATTTCCTCCAATAAACATGTAGGTTGGTTCCCCACCACTGAGCAGTAACATACGGTCAGCTCAGCATCAGCTTTCTGCTTATAAAGCAGCCGGTGTCTGTACATGTGTTGATATGAAAACTGAATTCTCTATTATCGTTCTGCTCAGTTAGAAGGTGGTTTCAGCTCCCAAAAGAGACAATGCTGATAATTCCGGAGACAAAATCCTGTAGTCTCTATCAGACACTTCAAAGAGCCAGTCTAATACATATCAATTAGGAAATGCAAGGAGCAAATTTTACACAACCATAATAACTAACCCCTTCCTGCAAATGGACACAGCATTAAGTCATTACTCCAATTGTGTGTAATGATATGCCATGTGGATGGTATGGACTTCAATGCTGTGCCATTAACCGAGGGCAAATAAGGCCGGCAGCGTCAAAAGGAGAATTACATCTCTACCAGTAATTTATTTCTCGGAGAACAAAATTATCGGTTAGCAGAAATCCCAAAAGTCTAATTCTTTTCTACCCCAATCTGCAACACACATACAATGGTTGACTGGTGGCATCAAAATAGGTAGATTTGGTCATCACATACCTACTTTGTATGGTCAAGTTTAGAGGTCAGGGTGAAAAACTGCAGTTTTTTGTTTTGTTCTTTTACGGGTGCATTCATATACACGATATCCTTTGTGTATTTGATGCTGCAGATTCAAAGCAGCGTTTAATAATTTATTTTACATTATATTTTTGCAGCACTAAATATGTGCCGGAAACTGTACATGTAAATACACCCATTACAAAGATCACATTTAGGGTATGTTCACACATACAGGATCCTGCGCAGATTTGATGCGCAGGATTTGTAACTGCCGATTAGAAGCTGTGCTCAGTCATTTAGTTTACATTGAAATACAGCAGCAAATCCTGCGCATCAAATCTGCGTACGTGTGAACGTACCCTTAAAAGGGGCGGTATACCATTTCAAACCAAATACCGGTGTGTATTTGTCTTACAATCAGGGCTGTGGAGTCGGTAGATAAATGTTCCGACTCCTCTGTACTCCCAACTCCGACTCCTCTGTATTAATATGCAAATGTATTTTATACATTCCTTGAAGGAAAGAAAGGTAACATACATGTCATTACCACAGGACTACTGGCTGGGAAGCCAACAGTCTACTGTATTGAACAGTTTGTGTGCTGATCTGCTGCTGAAGATAGGGCAGTGGGAGGATCAAGGAAGGGGCATTTATTATAAAACATGATTTCCCTAGTAGAATCCCGTAGTCATGTTTAAAGTTTAAAGGGGTACTCCGCCCCTAGACATTTTATCCCCGGGGTCCCGCTGCTGGTGACCACCGGGATCGCCGCTGCGGCACCGTGCTTTCATTACTACACAGAGCGAGTTCGGGGGACGGATACAGAGCGATACAGTGGACAGAGCAGCGTAATGTCATAGCTCCGCCCCTCGTGACATCACGGTCCGCCCCCTTAATGCAAGTCTATGGAAAGGGGCGTGAAGACCGCCACGCCCCCTCCCATAGACTTGTATTGAGGGGGCTGGCCGTGACACCACGAGGAGCAGAGCCATGACGTAACGGTGCTCCAACCCCTGTATCGCCCGTCATTACGCACAGAGCGAACTCGCGGGGGTCCCCAGCAGCGGGACCCCGGCGATCTGACATCTTATCCCCTATCCTTTGGATAGGGGATAAGATGTCTAGATGCGGAGTACCCCTTTAAGCTAACAATCGCGTTTACAAGTTTTTATAGCCTTAGCTGAATGGCAGCAGTTTTTCCAATGGTTTACAGCTTCAGTCTTGAACTATTGACCCTCCATTCCCTTCACTTATACAAGTGTCTCTAGTCCTGCAAAAAACATATTTCCTTAACCCCTTATCAGTGAGAGGCTAGGTTACACATGAGTTCCCTGTAACAGCAGAACACAACACTATGGAAAGTATAAGTATTGCCGCTTCTAATTGTGCGTTGTGTGCCATATAGTAAAGCACATGAAAAGCATGCTTCTTCACGGTCACTTAACGTGTTCGTTTTGCGGTTATGTGAGGCACTGTATGCATTGGTCTTTATTCTTAAAGTAGAGAAGTCATTAGTTATAACTTTTTGTGAATTGGGACATTCAAACTTGCTTTTTTTTTTATTCCAATCTAAATTTAGTAGGAGTCTGTGCATTGTTTGCAGACTCCAGGTACCCAAAATTTCATTCGACTCCACAGCCCTGCTTACAATATTAATCTTTCACATACCACAATACCGTTTCCATAGCAACCAACTCCAATGTGCGATGGCGTAGAGAAACGTCCGGCTGCACAGCATCTCTGGGAAGTTTAGTCCGAGACGCACTGAAGTGACTGAAGAGCTGGGAGGGGACTACAAATTCCGGCGGGCACGGGAAACTCTAGCAGAACTGCGGAGGCATGGAGGAGAGTTACTGGGCAGCCTGACCAAGACCCCGTGTACCATGGTGAGGACCCCTGACTACCTGACACTATACTGATGAACCAAACACTGCCCCCCGACCACAAATACCATTAAATACCGTGAAACCGCAATCATTTAGAAAAATACAGCGATATACATTTTTGGTCCCCCCTCTGGACCCCGGACGCAATCCTCTTTATGTCAGAAATTGCAATGCCTGGGCCCCACTGTCCCTCAGCCAATCAATGGCAGAGGTGGGACATTGCCACAGCCAGTGATTAACTGAGCAGCAGTGTGACACTATGGTCCCAGGAGTCATGATTTCTGACATGGAGGACACTGGAGGCACCGCCAAAAGGTTACAGACCACTTCAAAATGTACTGGGGAATTTAGATTGTGAGCCCCAATAGGGACAGTGACCAATTTAATTGAACAGCGCAGGGTTTACTTTATAAAATATTATTTTGTGCTCTAGAAGCAGTGGATGGTAGGAAAGTGTCAACATGCTGGGAGATTCCATTTTTGTTTAGTAGAGGACTATGATCAAGTAGCCTTCGAGATTGATCTTTTCCGAGCTTTAAGAAAAATCAATTTGAAAAAAAAAAGGAAAAATTTTAAATTAGACCAGAAGGAGAGTTCCCAGTGAGCATTGGACCACTTGGTTTAAGTGAGTCACAGGTTTTATATTGGGTTTACCACCTACCCCAGTGAGTGTAAGGTTTAGGGAGCATATAAATTCCCTTAAAACCGGTAAAGGCTATCCTAGGCTAATGCAACATGTAAAAATATAATGATTCCAGAGTTTTACAATTTTAGGGCATTGAACAAATGGTTGCAGCGGCAGGCGGAGACATATGGAACCTTTTACTACAAAGGGAAGCGAAATGGATTTTAAAAAACCAATGCATTAGGAAATCTTTGTTTTAACGATAGACTGGATAGTTAAGGTTTCCTTTTTGTTTTTAAAAAGGAAAAACTCATTAAAACTCCCCCTGCACTAACCAGAGGTACTGGCTGGTTGTGCGGGAGATGCTTATTAATATGCTGCCTACCATGCCCAGGTCCATCCAGCCATTTGCCGTTTATCTTCATTATTCCTTATATGCAAATGATCTTTTAACTGGCACGGACGGGATTACATGCCTTCATCTGGCATTGTGACGTCAGCACCGCTCGTCTTATGAATATTCATCCCTTCCCGATGCCTCTCCTCCCCACTCTGTACAGGACTCCGCTGCACATGTGCCGCTTCCTGTGTACACCTGGAAGCAGCCTCAGCCCAGTGGAGTCCTGTACAGAGCGGGGAGGAGAGGGAGAGGCACCGGAAGGGGATAAATATTCATAAGCTGGGCGATGCTGCGGACGAGCGGTGCTGACGTCACAGTGCCAGATGAAGTAATGTAATCCCGTCCGTGCCAGTTAGAAGATCATTTGCTCCGGCAAATTCGGACGGCAAATACTGGGTCCTGATGGACCCCATTGTATTCTATAGCCGCCCTTATTTTCGGAGATCAAAGCCGGAGAAAGACTGTGGAAGAACTTTTTTTTTCCTCCGGCTTTTCTCCATCCAAAATAATGGGCTTCACAATGCCCGAGATAGCCAGCAGTGTGAAATTGGGCCTAAATTTTTATATTATCTTATCTGTAACGCCACTTTCCCGTGATGTGGATGGATTATGTGTATTTACCTATCCCCAGGTAACACAAGTGATTGGTCTGAAAAAGCGCTGTTTGTTCGGCACGAAAGCGGCTGTTCACCCGTTACATCCACGGACCCTGGCATCCTGCTATATGGAGTTTTAAACTGCACCAAGAATAAAGAAAATTACCACATGAGCGACTTCCAAAACAGTGAGTACTCCCCTTTCTCCTTTTTGCTGCAATTGCTGTGGACTGCTTTCAAAAGGAGGGAGCCGCAGAGTGGTCCTGCATTTATGTTATGCTGCTGTTGCTAATGCTCACAGACAGGAGGTCTTTGGTAAGAGGCAGCGCCGATCTCTGCCTCTTACCAGAGTAGTTAGGAATATCCCTTTAACATATATAATATAAATGTATAAAAAGTGTTCCTGTTACTTTCATTTTTATTTGTTTGACATGTCACACAGAAATCAAAAATTTTGATCAGGCCGTTTCTGGGTGTTCCAGACCCCCTACAGATTGTTAAACAGAGCAAGGAAATGCACAAAGTTAAGCTTTCACTTCACATCTCTCTGCCTCATAGCAGGATATTGCCTCCAGTGTAAAAGTCTATCAAGCCAATCTTATGCAAAGAAACTAGGAGAGCGCTTAGCTGCACGCTTCTGCTGCCTCTAACTGGCAAGCGGTAGGGGTCTGACAGGGCCACTTGTTAAATCAAGCTTTTAGGTCTAATATATTTTTAGCAGGCCATTTACAGTTCTGCTTTGGTCATAACTTGCATTTCCTTTGAATTAAAAATGCAAGGGAATCTTTTTATTAAAATGGGCATCAGTTATTTCTCCTGGAAATACACAAATAGCGCATTTATCTATCAACAGGGCAGGTCCCAAAGTTTAATACTGACAGGTGCCCATGTTCTCACCTATTGATACATTTTACTACCTGCCTATATAAAACTGTTGCATAAATGGCGTGGTCCATCATCAAAGGCTATCGATCTTTATTTTGTACAGGGCATACAGAAGATCCGCTATCATACAATGTCTACTGCAGTGGTCTCTGTGGATGTCTGGATGTTGCAAAACTTCAACTCCCAGCATGTCCAGACAGTCAACGGTTGTCCGGGCATGCTGGGAGTGCCCACAGTTTGAGACCACTGGTCTACTGTATAAACCCAATTTTTCCCCATTGAAGGCTTTAGAATGTAGATTCAGTGCAGCCCAGACACAAAAGCTGAACTCATTAACCAGAGTGCTGAAGTGAATGGTGAACTTCCTGTAAGAACAAGGATTTGCATGAGCTGATAATGTGACCTCCAGCAGCTGCTTTCTTCACGCTTTACTAAAGAAGTCCAATGGGTTTTTATTAAGATCTGACAATGGCTTGGTTGGCCGGGTTTAAAGTACAACTGATAGAGTCTTTACAGGGAAACCATTAAAGTGGGATTCCAGGCAAATTAAAAGATTTCATCAGTCAAATCCTCTATACACTAAGTGTATTATCCTTTATACACTAAGAGCTGTTGGCATGAATAAAAGCCAAAGCAAGATATCGTATAGTATTGTGATAACCAGATTGTGTACTCTAGCTTGGCAGAGACTCTTATTAAAAAAGCCTCCCTCTGTTCAACACACCGGTGTGGAGAAAAAAAATAAATAAAATTATGCAGTAGTGATGGGAAAAATTGAAGAGAACGAATTTTCTAAACAATTTTTTTTACATTTTCTATCGGTATGATTCATGTGAGTGGGCAGGGACATGAAAACGTGGCAGACAACCAAAAAAATGGCAAAGGAGTCCATGTGATTTTTAACCCCTTAAGGACACAGGGTTTTTCCATTTTTTCCTCCTCACCTTTAAAAAATCATAACTCAATTTTGCACCTAAAAATCCATATGATGGCTTATTTTTTGCACCACCAATTCTACTTTGTAATGACATCTGTCATTTTACCCAAAAATCTACGGCGAAACGGAAAAAAAAAACTCATTGAGAGACCAATTTGAAAAAAAAATAAAAATAAATGTAATTTCGTAACTTTTGGGGGCTTCTGTTTCTACGCCGTACATTTTTCAGTAAAAAGACACTTTATTCTGTAGGTCCATACGATTAAAAGGATACCCTACTTGTATCTGTTTGATTTTGTCGTACTTCTGAAAAAAAAGCATAACTACATGCAGGAAAATTTATATATGTTTAAAATCGTCATCTTCTGATCCCTATAACTTGATTTTTTCCGCGTATCGGTTGGTATGAGGGCTCATTTTTTGCGCAGCGATTTGAAGTTTTTAGCAGTACCATTTTTGTATTGATCGGACTAGTTGATCGCTTTTTATTCATTTTTCATGATAAAAGTGACCAAAAATACACTATTTTGGACTTTGGAATTTTTTTGCACATACGCCATTGACTATGCGGTTTAATTAATGATCTATTTTATAATTCGGACATTTCCGCACGCGGCAATACCACATGTTTATTTTTATTTACACTTTTTAAATGGGAAGGGGGGGGGGGTGATTCAAACTTTTATTAGGGAAGGGGTTAAATTATCAATGTGATCAATGATTCGGTGATCAATGATTCTGCCGCTTGACTGCTCATGCCTGGATCTCAGGCACTGAGCAGTCATTCGGCGATCGGACACCAGGAGGCAAGGTAGGAGACCCTCCTCGTGTGCCACAGCTGTTCAGGATGCCACGATTTTGCAGCGGACATCCCAAACAGCACCCTGAGCTAGCCGCCAGTGATTCACTTTAGACGCGGCGTTCAACTTTGAACTCCACGTCTAAAGGGTTAATAGCGCACGGCACCGCGATCATTGCCGCGCACTATTAGCCACGGATCCCGGCTGTTGTTAGAGGCCGGGCCCGACCCGATATGATGCGGGGCCACGCCGTGGCCCTGCGTTATAGAAAGGACTCAGAACGTACCAGTTCTCAACTACCTCAGGCTATGTCTCTAACTACTAACACCCCTCCTGCTCTTAAGAACAATTTCAGAGCTTTAAAAAGCTGTGTATCTTACCTTTCTTCTTGCCCACGTAGTGCAATTTCCCTGCAGGAGAAAGTGGGTGTTTTCCAGCAGGCATGACATCACTGAAGCCTGCTGGGGGACAACTTCCACCCTCACATTGTTGCAGCATTATGATGAACAGAAGACCTCAAGCTCTGTGCATGTTTCAGTCTGTGCAGATTTCAGAGAGGCTCTCCTTCAGCTGTCAGTCTGTGTGGTTTTCTGTGAGAATCTGTAGAGCTTTCACTTTTTGTACAGCTGACAATCAAGATCCATGCAAAGAAACACTTCCTTGGTTCAGACTCCTGCCAGGCCAGGAGGAGACCGATCTCACTGTATTAATAGCCACATAGTGACCGTTTTTTTATATTCCATTTTAAACATTTATGTTGATAATTTTAAAAGCAAGTGAATGGGAAAGTGTCTGCTAATTACTCAAGGAACACTATATTTAAAAAAGAATTTGTTATTTTGGCGACAGGTACTCTTAACATTTTTTGACTAATATTGTTCTGCCTTAATAAATTTGCATTTAAACAATACAGTGTAATATCCTTTCTACACTATATGTCCATACATTGTGGTACTCCCGGCAGTCTGATCCATGTTGGGAGTAGTAGTACCTGCATTAAGAGAAATCACACAGGGTCTCACTCATGAGACCCTTTGCAATCGGAATTTATAATCCAGAAGTGGGCGGCACGCTGATCTCCCCCAAAACTATGGGGAAATTTATCATTCCCTGCGCCAGCACAGAATGGCAAAAATGATTGGACTACTTTTTCCACAAAGATTGGGCAATTCTTCCACTCTGCACTGGTGCAGGAAAGGAAAAATCCCCCCATGTATGTCTATCAACAGAGCATATCCTGCTCTTTAACATTATGCTGGCAGACAAGACTTCAGGATTATCGTGTTATATGTTAGCGACCACATGTAGTCTGCAAGCACAAGCGCTTTCACAAGGATAATTTTTTTTATATAGATTAAGACCAGGCAATACATGCTTCTGTCTGATTACTCTAAAATCTCTAGAAAACACCAATCTCAAATCAAGCAGAAATAGGATGTGCAAACTTCTTAACTTGTCTGAAGTGGTGTAAGTGCCTTGTGGGAGTCTGTGGTCCTTGGTGAATGTCTTCTGCAGATAAGACCGCTCATCAGTCCTTCCAGTCACAGGTAATTAATTTGTTCTGCTCTATTTGTGAGGCAATTATGTTACAATCGCTAGTCAGGCAGATAAGCTGAAGAGCGGTGATCTGCTCAAAACTGCAAGCCATAGAGTTTCTCTCATTCCCACTGAAATCCTGGGAGACCTTTGCTCTGGACCACCCCCTCATATGTTCTGAGAGACTGCAAAAACTCTTAACACGAGGAACATTCTGATGCACTGGTTAATTCCGGAATGTCCAAAATGCTTTACTTTTGGCTCATTCAACAGTAACGGATGAATATATGTGGATGAAATATATGTAGACTGCATAGTTACTAAAGAAAGGTGCACCTTAAATGGGTGCAACAACAGGCCCAAACCGAAGGCTCCCTGGCAGCAGGACTGAAATGCAAATGACAAGACACAAGGGGCGCTCCAGTTACCAATGTGTCCTCCAATAAGTGCACTCCCACCAACGCCAACATGACTGCTCCAGTACACTAGACCTGTATATAGCTTTAAAGAAAAGTTTCCCAATAGTGTGAACCTGGGGTAGAGAAATAGGATTCCAAATACCAGTGGAAACAAGTAATTTAAGGGATTTTGTGTATGACGTGCTACAGAAGCATGTATGACGTGCTACAGAATATGTTGAACTGTACTAAGAAAAGCGATGGGCACCGCTGAGATAATAAACGTGGGTGCAAAGAGGTTGCCTAACCGTGACACAATTGAAAAAAAGAAGAAAAAGACTGGCAACCACAAGAAATGCACACCACCATATGTACAAATAAATATAAATATTACTTTATTAGAAAAACCACAAAGGGAGAGACCATCTTAAAAACACTTAAAACCATGAAATAATGATGTACAGAGAGAAGGGATGTAACCCTACCTCAACCCCCTAGCTGACGCTAAATAGCGTATTGGTGGAAAACTGTCCACAAAGTCAATACAGATAAAACCTACCAAGTCCACAAAGAATAAATGCAGCAATATGCATAAAAAATAGATATAATATGAGCAATACCCTCACACAGAAATACCAAAAATGTGACACAAGGGAAATATATGTATAAATAATATGTAGATGATAATCCCAGACAATAATTAATACAGTGCCACTATATACTTGACAATACAACACCAAAGTGCAGAAGGCACCAAAATATATATATGTGTGTAACAAGCCTATACGCCTAACCAAAAAAAAAAAGGGATTATGTGGTATTAAATGAGAAAAATATACTCAGAGACTTGGACCCATAGGAAAAGTATAAGGGTGCACAGACATAGGACAGTTTCCACCACGAGAAGGGGGACAGCTTGCTCCACGCGTTCCGCCACCCACTACGGTGGCTTCCTCAGGAGTAATCACCTACTCCCCCTCAATGCTTTTTATATCCAATCTCAATTAAGTATCACCTGTAATTATACTCAAGTTAGATGTACATACCCCACATGGTGTGTGTTTGTTCCTCCCCACATCGTATACCGGTCTTCCGCCGGAAGTGGGGCAGATCAAAAGAGAGTGAGAGCTGCCGGAAGTGTGGCAGACCTCAGTCATAGTCACGTCACGTCTGCGCAAAAAATAGCCTACTGCGCATGTGCAAGGAATAAAGCAGAGCGCATCAAACGTGGCCGCATCATGCCTAATGTCTGCCCCGGCGCAGTCAGTAGACCGCACGGACGTAGACTGCAAGAGAGAAAAGCTATCTCATTCCCAGCACCGAGTGTGTGTGCCAGATCTCAGCACCATGCCTCAATGCTAGGTGCCCAGCGGGTCACGAGTTTTTTTTTTTTTTTGGTTAGGCGTATAGGCTTGTTACACACATATATATATTTTGGTGCCTTCTGCACTTTGGTGTTGTATTGTCAAGTATATAGTGGCACTGTATTAATTATTGTCTGGGATTATCATCTACATATTATTTATACATATATTTCCCTTGTGTCACATTTTTGGTATTTCTCTGTGTGAG
Source organism: Hyla sarda (assembly GCF_029499605.1). Lineage (NCBI taxonomy): Eukaryota > Metazoa > Chordata > Amphibia > Anura > Hylidae > Hyla > Hyla sarda. The sequence continues at coordinate 109,736,683 of NC_079193.1, read as the reverse complement.
GGTATTGCTCATATTATATCTATTTTTTATGCATATTGCTGCATTTATTCTTTGTGGACTTGGTAGGTTTTATCTGTATTGACTTTGTGGACAGTTTTCCACCAATACGCTATTTAGCGTCAGCTAGGGGGTTGAGGTAGGGTTACATCCCTTCTCTCTGTACATCATTATTTCATGGTTTTAAGTGTTTTTAAGATGGTCTCTCCCTTTGTGGTTTTTCTAATAAAGTAATATTTATATTTATTTGTACATATGGTGGTGTGCATTTCTTGTGGTTGCCAGTCTTTTTCTTCTTTTTTTCAACAGAATATGTTGAAGCTATTTAGTACAGTAAGTACTAAATATGTCAAACCTGACAGTTTCCATAACAGAAAAAAGGGAGAGGTGATCTATTTTTGCATTGATTTGTAATGACTTTTGCTTATTCTATGTGTTATATGCATTAATACCATCAAAGAGCAGTATGACAAACCCTAGTGTGTGTTGATAAAGCACCTAGATATGATTTTTTTTGTGAATGTACTTTTATATAATATTTTAAAATAAAAGTGTGTATGCTGAATAACTTTCAATCTCAGAAAAGTATTCCCTATCCACAGGATAGGACACAAAGGTCTGATCCAATCGTTCATTCGTGATCTCCAAAAAAAAAAAAAAGGACCTTGGTCTCTCTGATGCGTGGAGCAGCAGACTGCACATTCTTCATTCCTTGACTATGGGAGCGATGAAGATACTCTAGAATGGCACGGTGGTATCTCTGGCGCTTCATGCAGCTGAGAGAATCGTGTCTTTTTTTAAAGCAGTAAGGCCCCCCGTGATCAGGCGCTTATGCCTTATCCTGTGGATAGGGGATACATTCTTTTTTTTTTTTGACTGGATAAACACTTTTAGTAAAATGTATTAAAGTTGTTGGGAGTCCTATAGTGCTGAGCGATATACCGAATACAGTTTTTTGGAATTCAGTACAATATGAATTATTCCTTTACCGCAATACCGGTCGGGCCCCTCCCTCCTTCGAATGACTCCCCACCTGCTCCTCCCCCCCCCCCCCCCGTCCTCCTGTGAGGCGCTGGCGCTTTAAATAAATGAGTTGTGTGCAGCGGCGCTGGAAATGATTAATAAAGGACATGTGTACTGATTTTATATATTCCTGTGCCAGGGCTGCAAAAATAAACTTAGACTCCCCTCCCCTTCCTACGTTCCCCCGTTGCTCCGGTATCTGCCTCACTGCTCTCCGCTGCAATCTTCATGCTGCTTCCTGGGGACGGAAACGTCAGAGCAGTCAGCATATCACCAGCCGTAGCGATGTCCCGCCTCAGCCGGTGATAGGCTGAGTGCCCTGTCATGTAAGGAGCATTAATCCTTTCCAGCGCCGCGGCACGCAACTCGTTCATTTAAAGCGCTGGCGGCTCACAGGAGGACGGGGGGGGGGGGGGGGGGGGGGAGAAAACCATTAAATACCGTGGCACAGTCATAACAAAATACTGTGATGTGCATTTTTGGTCATATCGCTCAGCACTAGAGTCCTATAATAAAGTCTTTGTAGATACCCTATTTTTTGTGAAAGATTTTTCATACTAACCCCTATGATTACAAGATATATTGGATTTTCTGCCATTTACTTAAAAATATTTACTTATACACAAAAACAAAGCAAACAAAAAACCTAATTCTTAGAAAAGCGCAATATAAATCAAGATAATTCTCTCCATAGAGCTTGTGGACAAACTCAACTCTTAGGCTCCTTTCACACTACCGTTTGTGCCTGTTAGGAAGAATAGCTTTTCTCCCGCTATCGTTGGCAGCAATAACGGGAGTCATAATGGACATTAGCATAACCCCATTCAAGTCAATGGGATCCTCTTTGCCAGTTATGACCCCCGTAATGCTGTTAAAGACATTAAGGCCAGTAAAAGTGGAGAAGGGGAAGAGAGAAGAGAAAAAAAATTAACAGAGCCCTTAACTAGGGATCGACCGATTATCGTTTGGCTGATATTCACAATTTTGGACGTTATCGGTATCAGCAATTACCTTGCCGATAATCAGATGCCACCCCCCACAGCACCGCCTCGGCCAGAGACCACCGCTGCCCCATTGCCTCCCCCATCCCCAGTTTTCTAATTACCTGTTCCCGGCATCCACGATACTTCTGTCTCCTGCGGCATCCTGCGTTATGCTGTGCGCTATGCGTTATGCAGAAGTTATGCAGAGGTCTTGTTAAAAATGAAAGAAGCGATCTGAATGGTTGCTATGGGCAACTGGACAACTTCCTTTACACAGGATTTGATAAATCTCCCCCGGTAGCCTTATAGTGTTCATTCAAGATGATACAGATAAGTAAGCAAATGGGGATAAGTGGGATTAGCTGAAGAGTTCACGTTGTCCTGTCAGATTTCAACCAATTTCTGGAGATCAGCCATGACTTTTCATCTCAGTGCATGCAGGGCTCAGCAAGGCCGAGCACAGAGACAAGAATCAAAATACCTTAACGCATGAGAGATTGTTTGCCTGGAGGAGTTTTCAGAGTTATATCCTACGGTTAGTTCTTGCACATCACAGGCTACTGAACAACATGTAAACAAAAAACTGGAAGGGAGAGATTCTGCTATTATTTTTTCAATTGAGGGAAATCACAGTAATCATGTTAAAAATATCAGTTGTCAGGCAAAAGCCAGTGATGCGTGTGGGCGCTGCTTTGATGCCACTAGAATGAATGGCTTCCCATTGTCACACTACAAATCAACATTATAGAAGAAAGAAAGAAATGCTTACATCCCATCTTGAAAGGGGGAAAAAAAATAGCTATAAACAGCACAGGAGCCCATGTCCAACCTTCCTGTATTCAAGCACTTTCAGACACTCCCAATGAAATCAGATCTAGAAGTATATTTAACCCCTTAAGGACCAGGGGTTTTTCAGCTTTTGCACTCATTTTTTCCACCTTACCTTTTAAAAATTATAACTAAATTTTGCACCTAAAGATCCATATGATGGCTTATTTTTTGCACCACCAATTCGACTTTGTAATGACATCAGTCATTTTACCCAAAAATCTACAATGAAACGGAAAAAAAAAAAATTATCATTGTGTGACAAAATTGAAGAAAACACACCATTTTGTAATTTTGGGGGCTTCCGTTTCTAAGCAGTACCTTTTTTGGTAAAAATGACACCTTGTCTTTATTTTGTAGGTCCATACGATTAAAATGATATCCTACTTATATAGGTTCTGATTTTGACGTACTAATGGAAAAAATAGTAATCTTCATACCCCTACACTTATTTTAATGCGTAGGGGGCGGTATGAGGGCTCATTATTAGCGCTGTGATCTGAAGTTTTTAGTGGTACCATTTTTGTCTTGATCAGACTTTTTATTCATTTTTTCATGATATGAAAAGTGGCCAAAAATTACGCTATTTTGGACTTTGGAATTTTTGGTGCGTACACCATTGACTGCGGTTTAATTAACGATATATTTTTATCATTCGGACATTTCCGCATGCGGCAATACCACATTTTATTTACACTTTTTTATGGGAAAAGGGGGGGGGGGTGATTCAAACTTATTAGGGAAGGGGGTTAAATGATCTTTAAAAAAAAAAAATCCCAATTTTTTTTTTTTTTTGCAATGTTATAGCTTCCATAGGGGGCTATAACACTGCACACACTTGATCTTTTACATTGATCAATGGTTTCTCCAGATACGGTAGCATAACATTACAGGTTAGCGTTCATTTATAATAAGAGTCATATTTCTGGCTGAGGCATTACGTGTTGGACCGTACACCGATCACTTCTCTGTAATTGACACATGGGGGGTGTTATTAAAAGGCGGATGTTTTCTCCTGATCGCTAACAAAGATCTCAAGTCTCCACTGTGCACATAAAAAACATTTTTCACAGCTTTTCGTGTACAAAAAGTGACTGTAGACACTCCCCTCCCAAGCATGACCATTTTAAATTGGATTCCAGCTGTTTCTATCTCACGTAGTTTCCTATGCGGTACTTTGCACGACAGGCTCTTGCTTTTGTGTTTTGTAGAATGTCAATTTTGCCGGCATACTTCATACTGTGTGTTACTGTTTTATCCAAACACACCATCTCTGGGGAGATTGTCAAAATGTTAACCGTGGTTTCACACATCCCGGGTGATAACTTAACTATGTGATACCAAAAGGCTCTGGAATGCTGAACAATGATTTCTAAAGCTGTGCATTTGATAACATATCACAACCAAAAACACAGACTGTATATTTTCTTTTTCTTTGCATCTGAAAGGAGAGGCAATGTGCTCCATGGATATGCCTCTGACTCTTCTTCAAGATCTCCCTATACCAAAAGCTGTTCTCCACCAAGGGCAGACGAAGTCACAACCGCCATAGGGAGACACTTCCATATTTCTGCAGCGGAGATTCATTTCCTTTTAGATACTGTTTGTCCTGTTCTTTTTAATGATTTGTGTAAGCTCTATTATAGCTCTACAAAAAATACATACAGCACTACCCTCCTCCATTGGATTTTTTTTAGTTTATAATAGTTCCAACAAGCATCTTTTGCTCGTAATGTTCAAACTAGAAGCATTGGCAAATAAAATAAAATGGAAACCACTTGTTCACCATGTTCTCTAAATGAATGCAATATTCATAGGATGCACTATATACCAGGCTTAGTTTTGCAATATGTCCTCCATACGATTCATATTAGAATGACAACATTACATACAAGTTATTTTTGGCATAGCGTTAAAACCAATTCCAAGGAAGTCTATGATGGATGATCTCTACAAACCATCACTGCTGGCTTTAGGCAGTTTTAAAGCATGTACCAAGTGAGGTTTTACACTGAAAAAGCAGGCACGAATCATACAAGGATTTTCAATTACTGAGAAAGTTGGGTATATGTTTGGCTGGCATAAAGTTATCAACTACATTTTGCGATAAAACTAGTAACAATGACTAAGACACAAAAGCCAATAAAAGAAACTAGCTGAGTTCTTGGAGTTGCCAGGCAACAATGAACAAAATAAATATTTAAATAAAAAATATATCTATGGACATCTTCAGACAGAATCCCTCCAGTAGACTGGGAAAGCTGGGGAGAGTACTGTAAGCTATGTACTGTGAACTGCCATCCAGCTTTCCCAGTCTGCTGAAGAATATTTTTGTATGGTAAACATCCATATTGAAGCCCTTCAGGAAGAAGCTAGGTTGCATGCATAATGCGTGCCATCCAGCTTCCCCAGTCTCCTGAAGCCCCAGCAGTGAGGCTTCTCATCCTCCCTGCATTCCAGCACTGTCATATGAACCTAGCCTTATAATACACTGCTCAAAAAAATAAAAGGGAACACTAAGATAACACATCCTAGATCTGAATGAATGAACTAATATGAAATACTTTCATCTTTACATAGCTGACAACATAATCACACAAAAATCATCAATAGAAATCCAATTTATCAACCCATGGAGGTCTGGATATGGAGTCACTAAAAATCAAAGCGGAAAACCACACTACAGGCTGATCCAACTTTGATGTAATGTCAAGTCAAAATGAGGCTCAGTAGTGTGTGTGGCCTCCACGTGCCCCTATGACCTCCCTACAATGCCTGGGCATGCTCCTGATGAGGTGGCAGATGGTCTCCTGAATGATGTCCTGCCAGACCTGAACTAAAGCATCCGCCAACTCCTGGACAGTCCGTGGTGTAACGTGGCGTTGGTGGATGGAGCGAGACATGATGTCCCAGATGTGCTCAATCGGATTTAGGTCTGGGGAACGGGTGGGCCAGTCCATAGCATCAATGCCTTCCTCTTGCAGGAACTTCTGACACTGCAGTCACATGAGGTCTAGCATTGTCTTACATTAGGAGGAACCCAGGGCCAATTGCACCAGCATATGGTCTCACAAGGGGTCTCAGGATCTCATATCGGTACCTAATGGCAGTCAGGCTACCTCTGGCAAGCACATGGAGGGCTGTGCGGCCCCCAAAGAAATGCCATCCCACACCATTACTGCCCCACCGCCAAAGCAGTCATGCTGGAGGATGTTGCAGACAGCAGAACGTTCTCCAGACTGTCACATGTGCTTGAGTGGACACATGCACATTTGTGGCCTGCTGGAGGTCATTCTGGAGGTCATTTTGCAGGGCTCTGGCAGTGCTCCTCTTTGCACAAAGGCAGAGGTAGCGGTCCTGCTGCTGGATTGTTTCCCTCCTATGGCCCTCCTCCACGTCTCCTGATGTACTGGCCTGTCTCCTGGCAGTGCCTCCATGCTTTGGACACTACGCTGACAGACACGGCAAACCTTCTTGCCACAGATCATATTGATGTGCCATCCTGGATGAGCTCTACTACCTGAGCCACCTGTGTGGGTTGAAGACTCCGCCTCATGCTACCACTAGAGAGAAAGCACCGCCAGCATTCAAAAGTGACCAAAACATCAGCCAGGAAGCATAGGAACTGAGTAGTCTGTGGTCACCACCTGCAGAACCACTCCTTTATTGGGGGTATCCTGCTAATTGCCTATAATTTCCACCTGTTGTCTGTTCCATTTGCACAACATCATGTGAAATTGATTGTCAACCAGTGTTGCTTCCTGAGTGGACAGTGTGATTTCACAGAAGTGTGATTGACTTAGAGTTAAATTGTGTTTAAGTGTTCCCTTTATCTTTTTGAGCAGTGTGCGCCATAAGATGGCAAAGGACCATATTGAGAAAAGTGTGAAATGAGAAAAAAAATTCAGCCTTACAATTTTTTATAATTATCTGTAAATTCATCAACTTAACCTGTTAAGGACCAAGGGCGTAAACTTACACCCCTAGTCCCGCTCCCGTGATATAACGCGGGGTTACACGGTAACCCCGCATCATATCACGGCGGGCCCGGCGTCATAGTGAAGCCGGGACCCGTCGCTAATAGCGCGCGGCACTGATCGCGGTGCCGCGCCCTATTAACCCTTTAGCCGCGCGCTCAAAGCTGAGCCACGCGGCTAAAAGTGAAAGTAAAATGTGCGGGTTAGCTCAGGGAGCTGTTCGGGATCGCCGCGGTATAATTGTGGCATCCCGAACAGCTGTACGTCAGGAGGAAGGTCTCTTACCTTCCTTCCTGCAGTCCGATCGCCGAATGAATGCTTCAAGATCCAGGCTTGAGCAATCAATCGCCGAAAACACTGATTGATGCATTCCTATGGAGATGCATTAATCAGTGGTAAAGATCAGTACATGCAATGTTATAGCCCCCCGCCTGGGGGCTATAATATGGCATAAGAAAAGTGTAAAAAAATCATTAATCCTTTCAATGATCCCTTCCCCTAATAAAAGTTTGAATCACCCGGCATTTCCAAGAATTAAAAAAAATAAACTGTGTAAATAAAAACAAACATGTGGTATCGCCACGTGCGGAAATGTCCGAATTCTAAAAATATGCCGCTTTTTAAACCACACGTTCAATGGCATAGGCGCCAAAAAATTCCAAAGTCCAAAATAGCGTATTTTTGGTCACTTTTTATATCATGAAAAGATGAATAAAAAGCGATCAAAAAGTTCGATAAATGCAAAAATGGTACTGACAAAAACGTCGGATCACGGCGCAAAACATTAGCCCTCATAGCGCCCTGAACATGGAAAAATAAAAAAGTTATAGGGGTCAGAAAATGACAATTTTAAACATATAAACTTTCCTGCATGTATTTATGATTTTTTTTCAGTAGTAATACAAAAATCAAACCTATATAAGTAGGGTATCATTTTAACCATATGGACCTAGAGAATAAAGAAAAGGTGTCATTTTTTACAAAAAATTTACTACGTAGAAACGGAAGCCCCCAAGTGTTACAAAATGGCACTTTTTCTTCAATTTTGTCGCGCAATGATTTTTTTTTCCATTTCGCTGTAGATTTTTGGGTACAATGACTGATGTCATTACAAAGTAGAATTGGTGGCGCAAAAAATACGCCATAATACAGATTTTTAGGTGCAAAATTGAAAGTTATGATTTTTTAAAGGTAAGGAGGAATAAACGAAAGTGCAAAAAACGAAAAATGTTAAGAAGTTAAAAATCATATAAGTTTATGTGCAAATGGCCTGAAGACTCTGCTGTATTTTTCCAGTATGTACACATGAACTCTTCTGCCTATGAGGCCTGTAGCAAGCTCCAAGCAACTGTGCTTCATATGGCCACAAGTAAAAACGCATTAACTATGCTGCAGAACCCCACACAGTAGATTTGGGGTAGATCTATGGATCCTCCAAATTTTCCACAAAGGCTCACGCTGTACGATTCATTTTGTACGTGCCTGTCTAACTTTTTGTACTCACTGGCCCTCATTTACTATTGCAAACCCAACATGTTTCGTCGGGTTGTGCGCCAGATTCTGTCGCATTGCGTGAGAAATTCTGTCTGCGCCAGAATTGGGGAAAAAAAAAAAACACACTGGCTAACTATCCATTTTGGTAAGAAAATGCGAAAAAGGGGCGTGGTCATCAGGAAAAGGGACGTCTCATAAAAGGGTTCCCGACATTTCCACAAAAACCCAACATAATTACTAAGGTTTCCACAGAAAATGTGGTGGATTTGAGCTGAGGAAAACCCTACAGATCAGAGCATGTGTAAAAAAATAAAAAAAAATAAAAAAAGCAAAATGTAGGGAAACTTTAGTAAATACAGTGGGAAATTGTAGGGAATTAAAACCCACAAAGAAACCTACACTCCACTCTTAGTAAATAAGGGCCACTATGTGTTGACTTTGACAGGGTGCTGACATACCTCTCTAGTATACTGCAGGAAAAGCATAAATCCTGCCTTCTACATTAATGTTTGGAAGCCCCAGAGAGTAGATTTGAAATCCTGGCCACACATGTGCAGAGCACTTCATTCATTTGGAGGTACAATATTCAGCTCCCATGATCGGTGGCGCTCCCAGTGGTCAGACCCCCACTGACCAGCTTGTTATCCCTTGCCCTGTGGATTGCCAATACGTTATGTAGATGAGAATAACCATTTAAATGAAAAACCTTTTTTGGCATTGAACACTCATGAGGAAAATATTTAAAATGTTTTATATATGAACTGGCTCCAGAAAATTAAACAGATTTGTAAATTACTTCTATATAAAAATCTTAATCCTTCCAGTATTTATCAGATGCTGTATGCTCCACAGGAAGTTATTTTCTGTCTGACCACAGTGCTCTCTGCTGACACCTCTGTCCATGTCAGGAACTGTCCAGAGGAGGAGCAAATTCCCAAAGAAAACCTATCCTGCTCTGGACAGTTCCTTACATGGACAGAGGTGTCAGCAGAGAGTAGTGCTGGGCGGTATACCGGTATGATACAGTTTTCTTCTCCCACGGTATGGATTTTGGCCCATACAGCTATACCGGTCGTGCCCCTCCCCCACCCTCCAGATGAATTGTAGAGCCCAGCGCGGCTAATCCATTTACTGTGTCCCTGCGAGCACGATTAATCCCCACCGCTAGCGGGGTCCATTGTGCCCACTAGCTGTGTCACAAGAATGCCGAGCGCGGCTCTGTTCTCCATCAGCTCTTAGGGTACAGGAACAGATTTAAAAGCCTCGCGCAGCACTACGCAAATCGCGTAGTGCTAATGTAGGCAGCGCTAGGAGCCTAGTGTTAGCCCTACGCTATTTGCGTAGTACTGCGCATGCACAGTACTACGTTAGCTGCGCGCAAGGCTTTTAAATCTGTTCCCGTACTCTAAGAGCTGACAGGGACGGGGAACAGAGCCGTGCTCGTCATTCTTGTGACATCGCTAGTGGGCACAGGGACCCCGCTAGCGGTGATGGTAGCGCTCGCGGGGGGGGCACATTTGACACCCCTAGTGGGCACAGGGGCCCTGCTAGCGGTGATGGTAGCACTCGCGGAGGGGGGCACATTTGATACCGCTAGTGGGCACAGGGACCCCGCTAGCGGTGATGGTAGCGCTCGTGGGGGGGACATTTGACACAGTTAGTGGGCACAAGGACCCCGCTCGCGGGGTGGCGGGGGTGCAGGCGGTAATACAGTGATAGTAAAAAAAAAAATACCGTGATATTAATTTTAGGCCATATCGCCCAGCACTAGCAGATAGCACTGTGGTCAGACAGAATAAATTTTAAAAAAAGAACTTCCTCTTTAACATACAGCAGCTCATAAGTACTGGAAGGATTTTTGAATAGTAGTAATTTACAAATCTTAACTTTCTGGCACCAGTTGTTAAAAAAAAAAATAATTTAGGTTTTCCACTGAAGTACCTTTTTAAGCCCTTTCAATATGGCAATTGAGCAATGTAAGCAGTCAGACAAGTCCAGTAAGTGGCTCCCATGTGATCAGTTTCGCTTAATGCGGTTGATTTGCTGCGAAGTACAGGATTACATGATCACCCATCTAATCCATCTTTGCAGTTCAGACCTCTCCCCTCTCTCTTTTAGGCCTTTCTAAACATTGCTAAAGATACAATTTCTCCATAGACAAGGAGTCATACAAGCCAGTACATACAATGATAAGCAGCCATTATAAACTTTAGTTTACCGCTGCTATCTGTTGCTTGCAGAGTTTCCAGTATATTCTATAGGATGCAGCTCTCCCCGGCCTCCTGATAATTAGAGCTGACCAGGGAAGAACGATTGTAAGGAGTCAAGCTGAAGCTGCACCACATAGGAACACACTATAGTGTGAGTTAGGGGACAGAGGTTCTGAGAGTCTAATGGGCTGGGCGATCAAGACTACCCTTCCAGTCACTCAATTCTGATTTTCATTAGAACGGCAAATTTGATGTTAGCGCAGGGCTAACTTTGCTTTTATTAGCACCACCCTGGGGGCTGGGTAACATTGGCCAATTCACATTTTTTTCTGCAATAAATACTCACGGATCAGAGAATTCAGTGAAACGTACCCCTGTATCAAGGAAACTGGGGTTGCAAGTTGAAAAAAAAAAAACTTTAGACTGACCACAGGTCCTGTTTAAGCAGGAATGGTAACTGAAAACATTAGGATTTCCATATATTTTTATATCCTTAGTGCACATAGGCTGCTCTGTACTCTTCCAATCCTAAAAATTGCTGTTTAGGTCATACATGTTAACCAAAGCAAAACCCTCCATGAAGCAGCAGATTTTGCCTTCATAATCCCTGTTTTAGTAGTTTACTGCCATAGTAATTAGTTCCATACCGCCGCCTTTCACACAAGCTGCAGGAGAGCAGCCGAATATTTCTTCTACCTGACATTGATCATTAGGAGAGACATTCTTAAAAGGAAATCTAATGTCACACCTTCCATACCAAGCAATAATGGCTTTTAAGAGATTATTCAAAGACTTAATAATCACTAAATGCCTGGCCTTCTTCACACACTCCTGATGCCCAGTCACTTACAGTCAGAGGGGTTATTTGGCATCAGCAGGTAGGGAGAACTTAAAAATGGGAACCTAAAAGGTCTCCTTGCAGACCAACTCTTATGAGCAGAACTATTATTGGTGCTGCATCTAAAAATGGGGAACATTTTAAATGGATATTCCAGGTTTTTATTTTGTATTTTTTTAAAATTTTTATTTGTGTGTGCTACAGGGGCGGTAAAGTAAGTGTATTTCATAATATAGTGTCTGTACCTGTGTTTCATGATTGTCTCACAATTCTTATGTGATCTTTGCCCCTGTGTTTATTTTTAACGGCATACAAAATGACTTGTCTCAGCTTTTCCCATTACATCACTAGTCAGGTGTTGAAAGGGAGCCTGTCTGTGCTTCAATGAGTGGAGTATAGGTCAACTAAGATCTAAGAAAAGGGAGAGGAGTCGCACTGCCACAAAGATACGCAAGAGGTAAATTGCACAAAAGGGATTCTTTTGTATTAATGAGTGGAGTGACCACTGGGTGGGAGGGAGATAATTCTCTAAAATGGATGCAGGGAATTTCAAGCACAGGACAGAAAGGAGATCAGTTGTGCTGCAATGGATTGGGTGGCTGAAGTGTGAGGGAGAACTGATCTCAACTTACAAACAAGGGATCCTGGGACTTTCAGTTGGAGGAAGGGTATTCCCAACAAAAAATTGCCATTTAGCCCCAAGAAAAGCATGTATCCTTCCTAGGCATGTTCATTACTGTCTGGCAGGTAAGTACTGAAGTCCCATTATGGCGGATAACCCCTTTAAATAAAGTAAATGCATGGTAAATCTACAAGATGTAGTTACCCAGTGTTTAGCTGTACTAGCAAAACAACAACTGCGGAGAGAGGAAAACATTGGTTATGCCGTTTAAGACAGATAGAAGGAAACCTATTCTGGTATCATTACAGACATTACTACACTGGGAGGCTACAAAGAAAAGCAAACAAAATCTCCTGACGATGCGCACAAAAAAACATCCATGGGCTGAATCGCTGTTTTCCCAGGGCACAGAATTGGCAGCGCTCTTAAGTGCAATTGACAGAACTGAATATGAATACCTTTTAACTCTGCTTTCAGATACAATAACCATTGTTGAGCAGAAACTTCCACGCTGAAAAAGCGCTCTCCCTGACAGGATGCCTCTTCTATTACCTTCACTAAATCAACCGGCATAGAATTGTATGCACAGCTAACGACTTGGTGCACTTTGCGGGGAGGAATTACATACAGAAACTTTACAGACAGAAACAGGACAAAAAGGATAGGGAAGGAAGGAAAACAAACGCATTAAAATATATTAAAAATTCATTGTCCACCTACAGTAATTGAATTAGAGAAAGGAAAGTCTGAGATGTGATTAAAGAGTGCTTTACCGTGTTCCAGCTGTTTCAAAACACTCAGCATGCCCAGACAGCCAGTGTCTCTTCGGGCATGCTGGGAGTTGTAGTTTTGCAATACTACAATACAGAAATTTAGGTGCACTACTGTGGAAGATGTATACAATGACATTGGCTAACCCTCAAAACTGATGTTAAAATTGAGACATTCGCCAGTGTATCCTTGGGTGGGGCTTGTAGCCTGTCTCCCTCCTCCCATTGTATGTGTGCTCAGTCACGCTGGACGGAACTGGGAGCAGGCTGCATGTCGGCCTAGTGCTGCTGTAATTGCCCACTGTCCCCTGGTTTGCTTATCACGCACAGGTAGGTTAGCGTTAGGTCCCGTGCCACTTGAGAAACCTTGGCGTTGGTGTGCGGGCTCTGGTATGTCCTTCATATAAGGATACACTGGCGAATGTCTCAATTTTAACATCAGTATTGAGGGATTAGCCAATGTCATTGTTTACATCTACCACAGTAGTGCACCTAAATTTCTGTATTATTATAATTGTTACACATCCACACTGTTTATCTGGTGTAGGATTCTATTATGGCACTTGTAGTCCACTGCAGGCATCCCCCATTGTATGCATTTTTATGCTGGGGATCGCCCCTAGCAACGGACTACAAGGGCAGGATCTGCTTCCCCAGTATAAATGAGCGACCGCATTTGGGGTTGAGCACCTCCAGCCATTTGAGACCACGTTTTTTGTTGTTGTTTAGTAGTTTTGCAATAGCTGGAGACCCACTGTTTGAAAAACACTGGTGTATTACCAAAAAATGTACTTTCTGTAATGTTCTCTTGTGTTTTTTCCTATATAAACTCATTTTATTTTAAGGAAAACTGTCAGATATTTTCTCCCGCACTATCAACAGGTACTGGTGTATAGTGCAGGAGACTGAGTAAGCCCTACCTTACCCGGATCCGCCCGGCAGTTTTATTCTATGTGTATATCTTCTTGTAACTGGCACGGGCGGGGCTTCTGCAGCTAACCTGCACTGACGTCAGCGCCGCTTATGAATATTCATTCCCCGGAGCGGCGAAGAGAGGGAGAACTGGAGGGAGGGGGGATGAATATTCATAAGCAGCGCTGACATCAGTGCCAGTTAACCTGCAGAAGCCCCGCCCTTGCCAGTTACAGCAAGATATACACATAGAATAAAACTACAATTGCGGGCGAACGACCGAGTAGATCCGGGTAAGGTAGGGTTAGTTTTAATCAGCGTCTCCCGCACTTTACACCAGTACCTGTGGATAGTGCGGGAGAATATCTGACAGTTTTCCTTTAAGAGGAGCCATACAAAAATACAGTCTACAGGTCCACTCACACATTAACAGGGATGTGGAAATCCTATCGCTCGAAACCTGGGACATGTAGTTCTGGGTGTCGGGCAGGTGAATTTTTCTGATTCTGTATTGGGCAAGCCGGGCAAGACAGACTTTTTTATGCCGGTGTGAGGTGCAGGAGTGGGCGCAGACTTGCATGGGATGCAAGTCTGCACCTCACACCAGCGCTCAGGGTGTATGGAGAGGGCTCCTGACTCAAGCCCGCTCCATACCAGTGGGCCCCCGGCTGATTTCAGTAGCCAGTGGCCGCCTATTGCCCCGCAGCAGCCGCCGGTTAACCCTTTTGACAAAGTTGACAGTGGCGTCTAAAGGGATCTTATAACCATCCCTGGTGGTCTAGTGGGGTGGGATTATTTTGTCTACCAGGTCAAGTTGATTTTTATGAGGGACAAGTAGATTATTTTCCATTTTGGTCACTTGGACAATTAGTTTTTTATTTTCTTCCAGACCCACCCCGCCCCCCGCAATCCCCTCTTGCGGATAGTGGATATGCATTTCTGTACTGATCGAGCACGAGACTTGTCCTTTAACCCCTTAAGCACGCAGCCCATTTCCTCCTCGCCTTTAAAAATTCATAATTCTTATATTTTCATCCACAGACTAGTATGAGTTGTCCGTTGTAATGCCATCACTTTACCATAAAATGTATGGCGCAACCAAAAAAATACTATTTGTGTGGGGAAATTAAAAAGAAAACCACAATTTTGCTAATTTTGGAAGGTTTTGTTTTCACGCCGTACAATTTAGGGTAAAAATGACGTGTTATTTATTCTTTGGGTCAATGCGATTAAAATGATACCCATGATAACATACTTTTCTATTACTGTTGCGCTTAAGAAAAAAAATCACAAACCTTTTAACCAAATTAGTGCGTTTAAAATCCCCCTATTTTGAAGACCTATAACTTTTTCATTTTTCCGTATAAGCGGCGGTATGAGGGCTCATTTTTTGCGCTGTGATCTGTACTTTTTATTGATACCATATTTGCTTAAATAGAACTTTAATACATTTTTTATTAATTTTTTGGGGGAATAAAAGGTTATTAAAAAAAGCAGCTATTTTGTACTTTTTTTTTAACGTTCATGCCACTCACCGTACAGTATCATTAACATTTTATTTTCATAGTTCAGATATTTACGCACGTGACGGTACCAAATATGTATGTAAAATATGTTTTTTTAACACTTTTTGGGGGTGAAATAGGGAAAATGGGACAATTTACGTTTTTATTGGGGGGAAGGGGTTTTTCACTTTTTTTTACTTTATTTTTTTTACTTTTACACTTTAATAGTCCCCATAGGGGACTATTTATAGCAATCACTCGATTGCTAATCCTGTTCAGTGCTATGTATAGGCCATAGCACTGATTAGTGTTATCGGTCATCTTCTGCTCTGGTCTGCGGGAAGGTAGCGGAGGCAGGTGAGGGGACTTCCGTATGCCGTATGCAGCGCTGCGGGCGATCCTATCATCCATTTTAGTGTCCGCAATGCTGCAGATGCCGTAATCTGTATTGATCACAGCATCTGAGGGGTTAATGGCGGACATCCGCGGGATCGCGGGTGTCCGCCATTACCAGTGGGTCCCTGGATGGACCTGCCACGCATGATCCGGGCATCGCTCCGATGCCTGCGGTTATGCTTAGGACGTAAATGTAGGTCCTGGTGCGTTAAGTACCACGTCACCAGGACGTACATTTAAGTCCTTTGTCGTTAAGAGGGTTAAAGAAAGATACGTTGTTGCCCACAACAACCAATCATGGAGCATCATATGAAATGAACGCTATGTTGTGACTGGTTGTTATGAGCTACAGAAACATTAAGACAATTTTAGCAGTGAAGAAAGAAAAAAAAAAAGCCTACGTGCACACGCTGGGAGACTTTTTTATATTTAAAAGGATATTCTCATCTAATGTTACAGCATACAGTTCTAAGCAGTCTGACCTCTGAACCCCTGACAACACGAGAGCATAGAGACTGAGTTGTTCCTGTCACCTCGTGAGCTTGGTACTACATAACAGCCTGTATCGTGGCGAGTAGCTGGGTGCATCACTGTGCAGGAAAATCTGCAAACAAGCAGAAGCACTTAACTAGCGCAACTCCTCCTCCACACCGAGGGAGAAACAGCTGGGGGTCCAGGCAGCTGAGACATACAAGGTTTTTAGCGCATTTCACTTAACTCTCCTCCACTTTAACTATGTAAAAAAACAAACAGCACAAAAACAAAATGAAAAAAAATAAATTAATAAAAACACACATTTATTAATATACACACACACTATTATATATATATACATACATACACATTATAATATATATATATATATATACACACACACACACACTATTATATATATACACATACATACACATTATAATATATATATACACACACACACACACACACACACAATATACATACAAACATTATTATACACACAGATATATATATATATATATATATAGATATATATATAGATATATATATATCATAATAAAACAATGATTCATGGTCCAGTATAACATTTTTTAACTTTTCTGAAGAAAAAGAAAAAAAAAAAGCGGTTAGTTGTTTTCGCAGTTTTCATAAATGAGGCCCATTTGGATCCTAATGATAACATCTAGACCAAGCATAAAAAGTGGATGTGTTGTCATAGTAACAGATCAGAATCCAGCTGTCTCCATCGGGCTTTATGACTTATTTGTGCACACATATTGCTCTGATTTCCTGATGTAATCTGGGACACTTTCATTAAAGTTGCCTGTAGCAACCGGTCAGATCATTTTATGTATTGGTCCTGTCTAGAAATGAAAGCAACAAATTACCTTCAGCTCCCCTAGATAGACACAGATCAGCAGCCCAGAGCCTTTGGAGCTGTGGTTCACAACATCAGCACTTGAGGACGCTGTTTTTTGGGAGTACAGTGACCCCCCCCCCGACCTACGATGGCCCCGACATATGATCATTTCAACATGCGATGGCCTCTAAGAGGTCATCACATGTTGAAGGCAGCATCAACATACGATGCTTTTGTATGTCGGGGCCATCGCATAAACTGCTATCCGGCAGTGCAGACTGCTTCAGCTGCCACCGGATTGCCGTTTACGGTGCCCCGTGTGGTCCGCTGACGACCACTTACCTGTCCTTGGGGCTCCGGCGCGTCCTCTTCGTGATCCCCTGCATCGTCGGCGCTCTCCATCATAGTCATCACGTCGCTGTGTACGCCGTCCCGTCATCCAATAGGAGCGGCGTGCGTAGCGACGTGATGGTGGCGACGGAGATCGCGGATGCCGGGGAAGCAGAGGCCTTGCTGGAGCGTCGGGGACACAGCGACAGAAGGAGACATCCAGGGCAGCGGTGACAATCGGTGACGGTCCGGAGCGGCGGGGACACGTGAATATAACCCAATACCAGTGGTCTTCAACCTGCGGACCTCCAGATGTTGCAAAACTACAACTCCCAGCATGCCCGGACAGCCGTTGGCTGTCCGGGCATACTGGGTGTTGTAGTTTTGCAACATCTGGAGGTCTGCAGGTTGTAGACCACTGTCCTATACTTTACACTGCACGGATCCCTCAACATATGATGGTTTCAACAAACGATGGTCCATTTGGAACGGATTACCATCATATGTTGAGGGACCACTGTATAGGAGTTTAGAGAAATATGTTAAAGCATTACTGTCATTTTCATATGATATTTACATACACCAGCCACGCTCTGACCAGTCAAAACTCAACATTGCATGATACTAAAATTATAGTAATGCTTTAACAATTCTCTAAACCCCTAAATAATTCTATAAGCTTTCCTTAAATAAATATATCTTATATTTTTATATAATCACACACAGCAGCCAAACCACCTCTACTAGAGTGGAGCTGTGGTCTGTAACCTAGGCAACAAGCTGCAATGAAGGGGAGGAAAGGAGCGGAATCATTTGCTAAATTAATGTATTTGCTAAAATATTTTATGTGGTGTGCCCTATAAGTTTAAAGGACCCCCCCATGTATCCCATAGAGGGGCGTTTCAGGTGCCATGTCATGAGGGGATGAAATGCTCCCTTCCAGCAGAATGCTGGGGCTCGTACAGGAGATCGCAGAGATAAGTTATTTTACACCACAGATGTCGTTTAACTACCGTACATTATTTTAAATAGAAATAATCCTCTAAATCTTCGTGACATTTTCCACAATAAAGTGAAACGTGATTCTAAGGCTGGTTTAACACCAGTGTTTTTCATATGTACATTTACATCCTGTGTATGACCACGAGCATTGGAGTGGTGCTGGCGTCATACACGGCAGGTTCCGGCTGCTAGCAGCAGCTAGGGACCCGCCGGTAATGGCTGACATTCGCAATCCGGAGGATGTCTGCCATTGACCCCTTAGATGCCGTGATCAGTAAAGATCACGGTATCTGCAGCAGTGCGCATGTTAAAATATATGATCGGATTGCCCGCAGCGCTGCCGTGGGGATCTGATCATCTGTAATGGCGGACGGAGGTCCCCTCACCTGCCTCCGTCCGTCTTCTGCTCTGGTCTCAGAGAGCAGACCAGAGCAGGAGATAGCTGATAATACTGATCAGTTTTATGTCTTATGCATAGCACTGAACAGTATTAGCAATCAAATGATTGCTATAGATAGTCCCCTATGGGGACATAAAAGTGTAAAAAAATAAGTTGAAAAATGTAAAAATAAAAAGTAATAAAAAAAATATAAAAAAAAAAATAAAATAGAGTGCAAAATCCCCTCCCCCAATAAAAAAGAAAATTGTTCATTTTTCCCATTTTACCCCCAAAAAGCGTAAATGTCCAAGCTATCAAAAATAGGTTAATGATCCCGTACGGAGAACGGCGTAAACGTAAAAAATAAAAAAAGGTAAAAAATGCTGCTTTAGTCACATTGTATTAAAAAAAAAAATTCACAAAAAGTGATCAAGAAGTTTTATATATGCAAATGTTGTATCAATAAAAAGTACAGATGACGGTGCAAAAAATTATCTTTCAAACTGCCCTATATACGGAAAAATGGAAGAGTTATAGGTGGTCAAAATAGGGCGATTTTAGATTACTGATTTTGTACAGAAAGTTTTAGTTTTTTTTGTAAGCGGTACAAAAATATAAAAGTATCTAGCCATGGGATCATTTTAATCGTATTGACCCACAGAATAAAGAACACATGTCATTTTTACCGTAAAGTGTACAGTGTGAAAACAATACCCTCCAAAATGTAAAAAATTGTGGTTTTCATTTAAATTTCCTTCCTAAAAAAATATTTCTTTGGGTTCATCGTACATTTTATGCTAAAATGAGAGGTTTCATTACAAAGTACAATTGGTCACAAACAAAAAGGCCCTTATACGAGTCTGTAGATGGAAATCTAAAAGTTATGGATTTTAGAAAACGAGGAAAAAACGAAAATGCAAGAATAAAATTGGCCTGGTCTTTAAGGGGTACTCCACTGGCCAGTGTTCCGGCTGCTTTCGGAACATTTCGTTCCAAACACTGTGCGCGCGCACTGCGGGGTTCGGCCATGCCCCCTCATGACGTCAGGCCATGCCCCCTTAATTCAAGTCTATGGGTAGGGGCGTAACTGTTGCCACGCCCATCGCATCGACTTGCATTGAGGGGGCATAGCCTGACGTCACGAGGGGGCATGTCCGACCCCGCAGTGCGCGCAGTGTTCAGAACTTCCGACAGAAATAATGGACTGATATCATAACGTCCATTATAAAATTAATACAAGTCTATGGGGACAGACCTAACATCTGTCTGCGCATGCTAGTTTTTTACATCTGTTACAATCTGCTATTGCAACTGAGCATGCTAAGAAAAGAAAAAAGTCCAGATCACGTGACCATAAATGGAAAGAGTTATGCAATAGTTACTTTAATCTCTTCCCTCTCGGGCCATTTTTCATTTTTGCACTTGTCTTTTCCTCCTCACCTTCTAAAAATCATAACACTCAATTTTCCACCTACAGACCCATAATGAGGGCTTATTTTTTTGCACCAATTTTACTTTACCATTAATCATTTCACCACAAAATCTACGGCAAAACCAGAAAAAAAATACATATATATTTGTAAATTTTGGGGGCTTTTGATTCTACCCAGTGCACTTTGCAGTACAAATTACACCTTAGGCCGCCGCCACCCGCTTCTCTCCCCCTGCCTGTCCAGGGGGTCCTGAGTCCTATCACCGCCGCCGCACCGAATACGCCCCCCCCCCCCCACACTGCGACCGCAACCCCCCCCTGAATCGCACCGCGACCGCCCCCCCCTGACTGTGACGTCACGTCACTCATCATTGCGCACAGCGTAACGCAGGACGCAGCAGGAGCAAGAAGAAGTAGTGTGGGCCCCGGGAACAGTTAATTATAAAATCGGGGATGGGGGAGGCCAAGGAGCCAGGGCGGTGCGTCGGGCCGGTCGCGGTGCGGCGGTGATTATCGGCCGAATCTTGATTATCGGCCGATAATATCGGACATACAGATAATCGGTCGATCCCTACTGCTGAGTGCACGTCATACAGCGGGA
The DNA here is from genome assembly GCF_029499605.1 of Hyla sarda. Classification (NCBI taxonomy): domain Eukaryota; kingdom Metazoa; phylum Chordata; class Amphibia; order Anura; family Hylidae; genus Hyla; species Hyla sarda. The sequence goes on along the minus strand of NC_079193.1, from coordinate 109,716,048 downwards.
GCCCACAGTGGACATGGAAGTCCATTTGGGGGAAGGGGGTTAAAGGGGTATTCCGGAGGAAATGTTACTTTAATTTTATTTATTCTTTTCAAATCAATTGATTTTTAATAGACTACTTCTATGAAAAATCTTAATCCTTCCAGTACTTAACTGCTGTATCCAGAGGAAGTCATTTCTTTCTGGAGCTCTTATGTGTCTGACCACAGTGCTCTCTGCGGACACCTCTGTCCATGTCAGGAACTGTCCAGAGCAGGATAGGTTTGCTATGGGGATTTGCTCCTACTCTGGACAGTTCCTGAAATGGTCAGGTGTCAGCAGAGAGCACTGGTCAGACAGAAAAGAATTTCCTCTGTAGTATACAGCACCTGATAAGTACTGGAACGATTAAGATTTTTTAATAGAAGTAATGTTTAACTTTCTGGCAAAGTTATAAAAACAGAAATTAACCAATAGAAACATATGAATTAACTGATTTAAAAACAGTCAGTTTTTAATGTCCATTTTGTCCACTAGATGACAACCAAACAGAATGGATGTTCCTAATGCAGATGTGAACATGGCCCAAAAGTAATCAGTGAATCACTTTATTTAATATGGGAAAACCGCGACTGAAAATTGCACTAAAGTACTAAAACAAAAAAAACGCACAATTATGTTTGCTGGGATAACAAGTTGTGGCTGTAACCACTGCACCACGCAAGTTTTCATTTTGAAACAATTTACAAGGTAGCCATTAATAAGAAAACTGTACGGTTTTAGCCACATAAGAGCTGCATCAGGTGAAGTCCCGCATAACCCCTTCCTGCCCTCGGATGTATGGGTACAATACATGCATCGGGTACATTCCCCCAACAGGACATACCCATATATCCTACCTATTTCTGGCTCAGGCGGCAGGAGATTTGCAATCCCAGAAGGCACTGACAGTTAACTCTATAGATTCTGTGGTCAGTATTGACTCATGCATCATAAGGATTCACAGGGGAAGGTGGCTCCATCTTTCCCCAGTCAGCAACCCTGCAATGCTTTTGCGGGGCCCCAATGATTGCCAAGGCAGCATTCAACTGGCCTCCACATCTGCCATGTACAGAAGCCTGTGAGGTTCAGCCATAAGCTGGGTCTCACAGGTGAAGCGAGTAACATAACAGTAATACCGTACAGTGGACCCTCAAGAGTCAATATTAATTGGTTACGGGATGACCATTGTTTTTTGAGTCCATAGATATGTGGAAAATTGATAATTGATTTCGGAGTCACCATAATGTCAACCCAAAGTAAAAAGTTGAAAAATAAAGAAAAAATAATTAGTCAGAAGGAGCAACTGGAAACAGGTTAAAGGGGTATTCAAGCATTTTAAAAACATATCCACAGAATAGCACAGCCCTCGGACCCAGCACTCCATGCAGTGGGGAGATTCAGCTGATCTGAGCCTATTACAGCCTATTAAGAAGGGCCTTAACCCCTTAAGGACAAGCCCATTTTCCCCTTAAAGGACAACTGCAGAGCAATATACACTTATCCCCTATCTACAAGATAGGGAATAAGTGTTTGATGGCGGGGGGTACGACCGCTGGGACCCCCCGCTATCTACCTAACGCGGCGCCGCCATAAGCGCTCATAGTGAGCGCTAAGGCGCGTAGCATTGACCTAGAGGTCGACGGCGACGCCCCATCTCCTCCCTGTCCCAATACAGTTCTATTGGGGGAGGCACGAACGCTGCCTCCCCGCCTATCCCATAGAGATGTATGGAGGAGGCGTGCCAACTGCAACGTCATGCTGCGGCTGGCATGCCCCCTGCACGGGACAGCTGCGGCCCCGTACAGGAGATCACAGGGGGTCCCAGCGGTCGGACCCCCGTGATCAAACACTTATCCTGTGGCTAGGGGATAAGTGTTAATCACGCTGCAGATGTCCTTTAATGACCAGGCCAATTTTATTTTTGCGTTTTCATTTTTTCCTCCTCGCCATCTAAAATTCATAAAAAACTCTTTTATATTTCCATCTACAGACCCATATAAGGGCTTGTTTTTTGCGTGACCAATTGTACAAATTTTTTTTCAGGGACGAAATTTAAATAAAAACCTAAATTTTGCACATTTTGGAGGGGTTCGTTTTCACACTGTACAATTTACGTTAAAAATTATATGTGTTCTTTATTCTGTGGGTCAATACAATTAAAATAATACTCATGGCTAGATACTTTTATATTTTTGTACTGCTTAAAAAAAAAAAATCTAAAACTTTTTGTACAAAATCAGTAATCTAAAATCGCCCTATGTTGACCACCTATAACTAATTTTTATTTTATTTTTTTTTATTTTTTATAAAGGACTGTATGAGGGCTCCTTTTTTGCGCCATCATCTGTAAATTTTTTAGATACCACATTTGCATATGTAAAACTTTTAGATAATTTTTTATAAACATTTTTTGAATGAAATGTGACAAAAAAAGCTGCATTTTTTTACTTTTTTTTACGTTTACGTCATTCACTATACGGGATCATTAACATTATATTTTGATAGTTTGGACATTTACGCATGCGGCAATACCAAATATGTTTATTAAAAAAAAATAATGTTAAGCTTTTTGGGTGTAAAATGGGAAAAACTGACAATTTTCATTTTTATTGGGGACGGGGATTTTTCACTTTATTTTTTTATTTTTTATTATTCCCCCCCCCCCCCACTTTTTATTTCCCATAGGGGACTATCTATACCAATCATTTGATTGCTAATACTGTGCAGTGCTATGTATAGGACACAGCACTGCTCAGTATTATCTGTGATCTTCTGCTCTGGTCTGCTCGATCTCAGACCAGAGCAGAAGATCCTGGGAGGCGGCTGGAGCCAGGTGAGGGGAACTCCGGCCGCCATGCTGGATGATCGGATCGCCGCGGCAGTGCTGCGGGCGTTCCGATCATCCAAAGTACCGCAATGCCGCAGATGCTGTGATCTAGCAGCCGGGACCTGCCGTGTATGACGCAAGCACCGTTCCGATGCTCTCGGTCATACACAGGACGTAAGTGTGTGTCCTGGTACGGGAAGTCCCACCAGGACGTACATTTACGTCCGTGGTCATTAAGGGGTTAAAGGGGTACTCAGTTGGATTTTATTTTTTTTTAAATGAACTGGTGCCAGAAAGTTAAAGTTTTGTTAATTACCTCTTAAAAAATCTTTACCCTTCCAGTACCTATTAGCAGCTGTATATAAGAAATTATTTTCTTTTTGCATTTCTTTTTTGTCTTGTCCACAGTGCTCTCTGCTGACACCTCTGTCCATGTCAGGAACTGTCCAGAGCAGCATAGGTTTGCTATGGGGATTTTCTCGTACTCTGGACAGTTCCTGATACGCGCATCAGGTGACAGAAGAGCGCACAGTGGACAAGTCAATATAAATTAAAGTAAAGAATTTCCTCTCTAGCATACAGTGGCTAATAAGTACTGGAAGGGTAAAGATTTTTTTAATAGTAGTAATTTACAAAATCAGTTTAACTTTCTGGCAACAGTTGATTTAAGAAAAAATAAAAATAGTTTTCCAAGCCCATTTTCACCTTAAGGACCAAAGCGTTTTTTTTGCAAATCTGACCACTGTCAATTTAAGCATTAATAACTCTGGGATGCTTTTCATTCCGATTCCGAGAGTTTTTTCATGACATATTCTACTTTATGTTAGTGGTAAATTTTAGTCGATACTTGCATCATTTCTAGGTGAAAAATCCCCAAATTTCATAAAAATGTTGAAAAATGTGCATTTTATTAACTTTGAAACTCTCTGCTTCTAAGGAAAATGGATATTCCAAATAAAATATATATTGATTCACAAATACAATGGGGGAGATTTATCAAAACCTGTCCAGAGGGAAAGTTGCCCAGTTGCCCATAGCAACCAATCAGAGCGCTTCTTTCATTTCCAACAAGGCCTCTGCAAAATGAAAGAAGGGATCTGATTGGTTGCTATGGGCAACTCAGCAACTTTTCCTTTGCACAGGTTTTGATAAATCTCCCCCTATATGTCTACTTTATGTTGACCTGTTTTTTACTTTAAGACATTAGAGGGCTTCAAAGTATAGCAGCAATTTTCAAAATTTTGCCATCTCTGATGGGGTCACAGGAGTCCACCTATTTGGATGAGCGTAACTAGAGGTGGGGTGTTCAGTAATGTATTGGGTGACATAGATCGGCTCATCTGTGAAAAAGAACTTTAAAAAAAAAAAAAAAAAAGTCCAGCATATGGGAATAGCATCCCTGCAATCTCTGTAAACCCAGGGATTTGGGGTATAAAATGCTCTGGGTCTACTCATGTCGGGTCAGAGGGCTCCAAGGGCTCAGTGGCCTGACTGTGTCGCCTCCTTGGGGGTGGCACATCTGAGTCGGCTGAGGATGTGAGCAGGAATGTGGGGCCCTCATCACCACTCTCAGACTCAGTCTCTGAGGCCAAATAGTCATAGGTCTACTCCTGCGAATACATCCGCTGTGATGTGCCAGACATGATGTGAGCGCAATATTATATACATTTTTATATATATATTCTTTATTATACAGAAATTTAGGTGCACTACTGTGGTAGATCTATACAGTGACATTGGCTATCCCTCAATACTGATGTTAAAATTGAGACATTTGCCAGTATATCCTTTTATGAGGGACACACCAGAGCCCGCACACCAACGCCAAGGTTTCTCAAATGGCACAGGACCTAAACGCTAAACCTACCTGTGCGTGATAAGCAAAAACCAGGGGCAAGTGGGCAATTACGGCAGCATTAGGCCGCCTCACAGAGTCCTCCCAGGTACCCTCCAGCATGGCTAAGCACACATACAATTAGCCAACTTAGGTGGGGCTTGCAGTTTGCCTCCCTCCTCCCATTGTATGTGCTTAGCCACGCTGGAGGGTACCTGGGAGGACTCCGAGTCGGCCTAATGCTGCCATAATTGCCCACTGGCCCCTGTTTTGCTTATCACACACAGGTAGGTTTAGAGTTAGGTCCCGTGCCATTTGAGAAACCTTGGCACTGGTGTGCTATATACACACACACACACACACACACACACACACACATATATATATATATATACTTATACACACACAAAAACTGGGGGTGACAACAAGAAAGGGGTGACTTGTGTTTTATTTTTCTTGTAACAGGGTGACAGGAAAGAGCTAATTTTTTGTGTTTACTTTTTATAGCAAGTGGATGACAACAACAGGAAGAGTGACAAGGGGCGACGATCTCTGCAGACAAGGGGTGACGGTCTCAGATGACAGCAGACAGCAAACTCAGATGACACAGGGGTGACAGACTGATAGCGGACAGCTGATCTATATTGAAAAATACTAATAAGCACGCCACAGCTATCAAAGGGGGACGGGGGGACGGGGGGGGGGGGGGGAAGAGATGAGGGAGATTTCAAGCTCTTTTTCCTTTTTATAACAAGGGGCAACGATCACAGGTGACACAGGGGCAACGATCACAGGTGACGGCAGACAGCAAACTCAGGTGACACAGCGGTGACTGACTGATAGTGGACAGCTGATTTATATTGAAAAATACCAATCAGCACACCACAGCTACCACAAGGGACACTGGTGACGGTCTCTGGTAACACAGGCGACGATCACAGGTGACAGGGGAAGACTATCACGAACTCTGGTGATAGCGGACGGCTGATTTATATTGAAAATACTAATCAGCACACCACAGCTATCACAGGGGGACAAGGGGCGAAGGTCTCAGGGGGTGGTGAGGGGCGATTAGGGGGGGGGGGTGATCACTGGAGGGTGATCAAAGGACAGGTGGGGGTGTAATAGGGTGATGGCAGGGTGGGGGGTGGTGAGGGGGATAATAGGGAGGTTTTTTTTTTGCAGTTTTTGTGATTTTATAAAGCTGATCTGTCATGAAAATGGCTGATCAGTCTGCAGGACGTCTTCTGTTCAATCTCCTCTGACAGACTGACTTCAACATGTACAGAAGACCAGAGCTTTGACAGACACACACACTATCTATCTGTGCATATTTTTGGGTAAAAAAAAGCTGGGAGCATGTCACAGCCTCATGAGCCCTGCTTGCCCTCAGTGCACTGGGCCCTGCTTGTCCACCCACACTTCCTGTATTTTGTCTCTGCACAGAGAGACACAGGCAGGTACACTTTAATGATGTTAAGTTGGGAACTAAAAAGTAGTTTAGCGTGGCTTATCTTAAGAAGCTATACACATCAGAATAATTTGGGCCCAATTACACGGCACGGTTATTGGCCAAAGGCTATGTTTACAAGGGCATTGTTCACACAAATTTTCCCTGCGGACATTACCCAGACATCAGAGCGCCTGCAGAACATGCCGGCACTAGGACCGCTTGTAAATGCACAAACACAATAAACTTGTTCAATGTTTTTGTGGACGCAGGAATTGGATTTCTGAGCCAGAAACATCTGGTGTGGAAATTCTGCAGTGTGCACCGTGCAGCAGTATGCCATTGTGAACATACCAAACAAGCCAATATCGCCCTTTGTTAAGGCTAGCAATCAGCCAAAAACAAGCAAACGCTCATTAGCTTGCTTATTTTTAAGTGGATTGTTGGCCTTTCAGGACTGGGAAACCATCTAATGTGTATGGTGTCTCCAGATTGTCTCCCCAGGGCCAACAGCCCCCCTGCCCTATGCTTATGAAGGTAGAGTCTGGCAGCACCACAACTCTCTTCCTACCCAGCCAAGCCAAACATGCAGGGGGAGGAGAGAGATAGCCAAACAAGTGTTTATTCAATAGCTAACAGCTATCAAATGTGAAGACCAGCAAAGTGAATTAGTGGGATCTTACTAAGAAGCCTATGTGCAAAATGTAAGTGAAATAAAAAAAATAAAAAAAAAACTAAAGCATGCTGCAGCAGGATCATCAAGGGAAGCACACCTTTATGTATACAAGAGATGGAGATAAGACACATACCACTTGGTGTCAGGACACAGGATACTTTTTAGGGAGAAAAGTCACAGCTCAGAATAAGGGGAAATATGAATAAACCGATTTCAGCAGGAATTCCAGCACGCCTTCACACAATACAAAGTCTTCCACTCCATCAGGCAATTTATTTGCACGTACTGAAGCCGTTCTCCAACTGTGAACATTCTGAAACCCAATATCAAGTCACAGGCAGATCTGTATCATTTTCAATACCAAATCTCAACTCTCTCAAGTGCTAGTAAAACATACACAGTTATTAGCCAATATCATGGGGCTTCTTTTGCAAGAAACCTAGAAGCATTTCTTAGCACTATGCATGGTCACCCTAAAATACGTAAGCTGCAGACAAGAGACATGTTACACTATTCATATTATTGATGAGTCTTCAAGAAACAAACCAGAATTTCTAATTACATCATAAGTGTCAATGTCAATATCTCACTAATATGCAACACCTTAGGCTGCACTTAATCCATGTTTTGTACCTCTATGGCACAGATCTTACAAGAGAAACTTCACAATTAGCTGCCGATTCGTCAGTGCTCAGATCTGCACAGGCCCTATTCAAATCAAATAACCCCAAAGGAGACCACGCTTTTCAGTCCAAGCCAAATGTCTGATACTCAGCGACTCCGTTTGGGTCACTGGATTAAACGGGGTCTGGCAGATTAAGCACAGATATGTCCCTTCTCTAGAAGTCAAGCAATATGTAGACGGGCAGTTTTTGTGGCAACATCTTAACTAACCCCTTAAGGACCAAGGACGTACCGGTACGTCCTGGGTCCTTTCCCTTTCTATAACGCGGGGCCACAGTGGTGAAATCGTGGCATCCCGAACAGCTGCAGGACACTGGGAGGGTCCGCTTACCTGCCTCCTGGTGTCCGATCACCGAATGACTGCTCAGTGCCTGAGATCCAGGCTTGAGCAGTCAAGCGGCAGAATCATTGATCAATGGTTTCCTATGAGAATGATACATTTTAATTTGTCTAAAGATTTGAGCTATAGTTGCTTGTCGGGAACCTGTAACAGAATCCACAAATCCCCCATTTACACAGTTATGTGCAGTAAACTATCTTGATTTTACGCCTACATAAATTATAGCATTAGCCAGGGAATGAGCATTTACTTGTTCGTTGGCTGGTTGCAAGTATAATGCAATAGTGACCATAGTCTTTAAAAAAATGTAATTATAAGAATCCAGGTTTTCAATTTTGGTGCATATTTCTTTGCCAGTGACCCTCATAAGTATCTGACATTTATATAAATGCTAAACTTGACATGCTATTCAACTTTCTTTATATGAGTCATGGTCAAGTGCTTAGAGGTTAGTTTTCTTGCCTGTGGACAATGTATTACCAATACATTGTATCTAGTAAGGCCGTTTGGTTGTATGAAAGTGAATGGACTGCATAGTAAAGTACCGTATATACTCGCGTATAAGCCGACCCGAATATAAGCAGAGGCCCCTAATTTTACCCCCAAAAACCCAGGAACAGTTATTGACTCGAGTATAAGCCTAGGGTGGGAAATACATCATTCCCCCATGTAATCATCCAGACCCCCGTCATCATCCCCCCCCCCTTCATCATCACCGCCTGTCAATCCCTTCATGAGCCGTCTTCAACCTGCAGACCTCCAGATGTTGCAAAACTACAACTCTCAGCATGCCTGGACAGCCATCAGCTGTCCGGGCATGCTGGGTGTTGTAGTCTTGAAACCTCTGGAGGTCCACAGGTCGAAGACCACTGCGGCCTTCGTCATCATCCAGCCTTCCCCCCCCCCCCTTTTGTTTTGTACTCGCCTCCCCTCGGCGGGAAGTTAGGGTGAGCTGGTCCGGGTCATTATGCTGCAGGGACCGTCCGGTGGTGAGGATTAGTCGTTGCGGGCTGTCCATTTTCACCGGGGGGGGGGGGGGGGGGGCCCCTCTTGTCCACGCTTCGGCCCCGGAGGAGTGATGTTGCCTTGACAACACACAGGGACGTTGGGCATAAACGTCCCTGTGCGATGTCGTCAAGGCAACTTCACTAGTCCGGGCCCAAAGCGCGGAGAAGAGGCCCCCCCCGGTGAAGATGGACAGCCCGCAACGACTAATCCTCCCCATTGGACGGTCCCTGCAGCACAGATGGCCCGGACCAGCTCACCCTAACTTCCCACCGAGGGGAGATGGTGTACAAAACAAAAGGGGGGGGGGGGGGCTGGATGATGACTGGCCGCAGTGGTCTTCAACCGATGGCTGTCCGGGCATGCTGGGAGTTGTAGTTTTGCAACATTTGGAGGTCCGCAGGTTGAAGACCACTGATGAAGGGATTGACAGGCGGAGAGTTCACTAGAGTATAAGCCGAGGGGGGGCGTTTTCAGCACGAAGAATCGTACTGAAAAACTCGGCTTATACTCGAGTATATACGGTAGATTGCTTTTTACCATGTGTCCTTTGCCATTTTCTTGTTTGATTTCTGTTTGGTATGTAATGTAATAAACCTTTTTTGGGGGTGCACATGCCAACGCCTCAGTCTTCAAAATCTCTTGCCAGCAGTCATATTACTGGCACTGCAGTCCTGGATTGTGTGGGTTTCCCCCCCCCACCCCTCTTTTGTATTTGTCTCACTTTACTATTGAGAAAGAAATTCACTACAGTCTGTTAATTTCATTACTGCATAATATGTTGAGTTCTATGGCTCAAATATGCAAATCCATCCAATATCAGCAAGGACTTTATTAATGGCAGCAAATACAGACGTTTCTTATGCGTCAGCCTGACTAAGCTGGCTGTCTTTTTTTTTCTGTTGGATGGGGCTATTTAACTGCCCCGACTTAAATAGGCTTCGCTGTTTTAAGTTAAAACAGGTAAAATGCTTATTTAATTTTTATATAATATTTGGGTCTTGGCGTTCTTTTTTGTACATGTGCATGTAAGCCTTAGTTTTGTCCCTTTCTACTTTTCCATATTTAATGCTTTCTTTCATAATGTACATTGAGCATCTCTGCATAGACCCATGAGATCCCTGGTGATCCTATGGGCGAGTTCTAAAGCTAAGTAGATAATAGATATATGGCATATATATATAAACAGATGCAAAGTGCTGAATACAGTGTGCATTTAAAGTCAATATCTGTCCACCACTATATAAATCTACAATATGCTTCTAAAGTGATAAGTGCAATATACGGTACCTCTCATATTTGCAAACTTGTACCCACAGTTGCCTATACATATTAAAAGTAACCAGAAGTAATCAATGTGAGTCCAGGAAAACAAAACCTTGATGTTGGGGGCTGAGAAGGTAGACTTTAAAAGGGAACTCCGGTACATAAGTTATATAGTTTGTATGGTTGAAAAAAGACATGTCCATCAAGTTCAACCAAGGAATTGAAGGGAAGGGTTATAGTAGGATGAAGGGAAAGGGATGTGACATTTCTATCCTCTATCTGCAGGGTAGGGGGTAAGTGTCTGATCCTCAGGGTTCAGACCACTGGGACCCACCACGATCTCCTGCCCGGCACTCTGGCTCTTAATCTGTGCAAGAAGCGGCGCTTTCTCCGTGCACGAGAAGAGCCAATCACAGCACGAAGCAGTGGGAAAGCTGAAGATACATGAGCGCTTTATCTCCAACTCGTCCATAGAGAATTTATCAATCTGCTAAAATGGTCTTGTTTTGCCCATAACAACCAATCACAGCTCAGCAATTTTACCAGAACTCATTAAGATAAAAGCTGGTTACTAGGGGTATATCTAGAGATTTTTGTATCAGGCGGATATATTTGGACCAATTGACCTCTTTAAACAAATATGAATTGTCTAATGTCCTCTTTAAAGGGGTATTCCAGGCAAAACCTTTTTTCTTATACATCAACTGGCTCCGGAAAGTTAAACAGATTTGCAAATTACTTCTATTAAAAAATCTTCATCCTTCCAATAGTTATTAGCTTCTGAAATTTTCTGTCTAATTGCTCAATGATGATGTCACGTCCCGGGAGCTGTGCATGATGGGAGAATATCCCCATAGGAACTGCACAGCTCCCGAGACGTGAGTCATCAGAGAGCAGTTTGACAGAACACAACAACTCAACTTCAGAAGCTAATAACTATTGGAAGGATTAAGATTTTTAATAGAAGTAATTTACAAATCTGTTTAGCTTTCCGGAGCCAGTTGATATATAAAAAAAAGTTTTGGCCTGGAATACCCCTTTAAGTTTTGTTTAAAATGGATGGCTTTCTGGTAAAGCAAAAGTTAAAAAATATCCTTGCTCCTCTTCAGTGTACAAAGCAAAATCCCTATATTGTTGGTAAATATAATTCATTTATAGGCAGTAAAATCCTTTCATAACTATGTTACTTGAACCTGATATTTGCTATTTTGCAAATATTCATATGATCGTTAAAAAAAATAAAAATAAAAGATGTAATGTTGATCTGTAGGTGTGGAGATTTTGTAAGAAGACCTTAAATGGAGAACTGTCACTTGTTTTCTCCCGCACTATCCACAGGTACTGGGGTATAGTGCAGGAGACGCTGATTATAATGAGCCCTACCTTGTCCGGATCTGCGCCGCGGATCTCCCGCAATTGTAGTTTTAATTTTCTGTTGAAATCTTCCTGTAACTGGCACGAGCGGGGCTCTGGCGCTTAACTGGCAATGACGTCAGCGCCGCTTCTGAATATTCATCCCCCCTCCCTCCAGTTCTCCCTCTCTTCGCCGCTCCTAACTGGGGGAGGGAGGGGGGATGGATATTCAGAAGCGGCGCTAACATCAGTGCCAGTTAAGCGCCATAGCCCCGGCCGTGGAGGCAACACTGCGCTAACACAGTTATTTACAAACATTGCAGCTTCAGTTGTTACTAAACTACAACTCCTAGCAAGCTGAAATAGTCAAAGCTTTCTCGGACTCCTGAATGACATAGAAGTTGATCAGACATTCAGGAGTCTGTGAAAGATGAATGACACAGCGACAGCTATGCTTATTAGCATCCAGCTTTACTAGGAGAAGATAAAACAGATAGAACATGCATTCATAAAAATGCTGTACTTTTATTTAAAAAAATCCTTGCACTAATTTTATAAAGATCTATTCTTATATTTATACATTTTATCCTGTTATGAATTCACCATAATTTCTTCTGATTACCGCAGGCAAGCTCCAAGTATCTTCCTCTGACACATGACACAGCATAAAACCAGAGAGGAAAGGGTTACAGAGTAGAGAGTACTGATTGGCTGACTGCCCAGGCTTGCTCCTGTGAGGGAGACAGACTGACACGCCCCCTCCAGCCTGAACAATGAAAAAGTAACTCACCAGCAGATAAATGCTTATATCTCTGGATATATAGGTCCGAGACACACAAAAATGATATGCACATGATCAGGATTGGGTCCTGAGTAACATCACTTTTTTTTGCACTAGGACAGGTACGCTTTAAGGACCAGGGTTTTTTGCTTTCATTTTCTTCCTTTTTACCTTTAAAAAAAAAATCATAATTCTTTCAATTTTGCACCTACAAATTCATTTGATGGCCTATTTTTTGTGCCACCAATTCTACTTTGTAAGGACAGTCATTTTACCCAAAAATCTACGCTGAAACGGAAAAAAAATAATTGCGCGACAAACGAAGAAAAAACACAATTTTGTAACTTTGTTACAGGTTCCCGACAAGCAACTATAGCTCAAATCTTTTGACAAATGAAAATGTATAATTGAATCCAAGAGAGAAAACTGCAAAACTCTGAAAATAATTTGTGGACCTATGATTTAACATCGACTGGTAAAATGGGGCACTATGGCAGGGTTTCAACTCCCTCCTTTAATTCTATGCAAACAGAATAACCCCTGTCCGCATGCCCTACTGGGGAGGAGTTCAGGACATCCCTCTACTAGCCATAGTAAATAGTAGCTGCACATCTATCGGACCTGGAGTATATAGTAATACATAGTCACCCAGTCAGAACTATACGCTTTATTTTCTAACATACACACAGAACTCTATGTCCAGCGGAGTACACCCAACCATCCATTCAGTTTTTTTCTCTCTCCGTGGTCTCTCTATCAGGACGTTTTTGCTGTCATTTCTTAGGGCTATGTAAGAACACATAACAGCACAAATTGAGAGACAGAGGCCAAACTGTATGTGACCACATCATCTTGAGGGTAAAAGAATCTATGGGTCCCCTTGAGAACAAGCAAACTATATTGAAATCCAAATAAAGAGATGGTGGGAAACCTATAGTGACATGGGCTGTTAGCAAGTGATGACCTCAGCCATTGAAACACATTATTAGAGACAAAAAATGAAACACTATTCAGGTGGACTGTTCTATAGTTCTTAGGCCTCCTTTACATATATCCATCATCATCAAGAATGGGACAGTTAATCATCCGGCGTCTCCGTTTGGATGCCGGATGATAGGACTCCCGGGCCGACACAGACTGGAATGCATCACACACAATGGACACCAGATGATGCACAAGTGATGCCAAGTGATGCCCTTCTGGCATCAGTTGTGGCAGTTTTCACCCAGTTTCGCCTGAGCCAGACACATGTAACTCTAGCCTTAGGTTTAGTCTGGCTTCTTTATCAATTACCTCCAAATATAAAGTCTTACTTTGTTTCAGCAGGCTTGCAGGGACCGGTGATGTATGTCTGCAGGACTAATAGACCGTGCAGAGGCTGTCATCTGTCACACAGGCTCTAGAGAAAAGACAGGTCCCCAACCCTTGGTACATCTCTAGTTTTGCTTCCACATGCTAAAAACTTACAGATTAATCCACTTTTCTATAGAATTCAGTTCATTCATTGAGTTTGATAGAGGTGTAATTTGTGAGAGACTGATGCAAGTGATGACTATGTACAGCTCTGCAGAATGTTAACACTATATAAGCAACAGGTAAAAACTAGGAATGTCCCGATACCATTTTTTTTTTTTTTTTTTTTTTTTTAAGACCAAGTACGAGTAACAATACTTAAATTCTAGTACTCTCCTATAACAAGTACTTTTTATTTTAAAGGGAATCTGACACCAGGGTGACCCAGTCTCTGGCGATGCTTACCGTGCTGATATGTGGGGTCCTTGGTGTGTGCAATGGAGGCGGCTGCTGTAGTATGAGCCAAGATCTCTCTCTCTTCTCCATTGGGCAGAACAGGGAATTTGCATTGGTGGTGAGAGAGATGTCTCCAGAGCGATTGCACTGATGTTCACATGGTGAGCAGCGATAGAAACTGGGTCACCTGCACTGTCTTCCTATAAATTCACGTTAGTGCAGGGGACTCTGCTGTAAGATTACCTTAAATAGTAGGTAGGATCCTCTTGTAGGTACTATAGATAGCTGCAGACATTAGACAGCAGGACCCCCTTATAGCCAGCAGCTCCCCCCCCCCTTGTGGCCAACAGGACCCCCTTGTAGCCAGCAGGACCCCCACCTATAGACAGAAGCCTCCCTCTGTAGCCAGCAGGACCCCCCCCCCCCCCACGCCTGCTGTAGACAGCAACCCTCCTTTATAGCCAGCAGGATCCCCCCTGTAGAAAGCAGTCCCCCTTTGTAGAGAGCAGCCCCCTCCTTTTAGGCAGAAGCCCCCCTTTGTAGCCAACAGGACCCCCTGTAGCCTGCAGAACCCCCCCCCCCTAGACAGCAGGACCCCTCTGTAGCCAGCAGGACCCCCCCCCGTAGAAAGCAGCCCCCCTTTGTAGTTGCTCACTGTCCGATGCCGCCGCTCTGCAGCCCCATTCTCATCACTGCCGCTGCCCCGTTCTGGGGTTTTAAGGAGGAGCATGTGACATACACGACACTCTGCTTCCGCCGTAGCGTTACGCTGGGCGCAGTGGAGTGACGTGTATGTCACATGCTCCTCCATAAGACCCCATAATGCGGACGGCAGAACGGGGCAGCGGCAGTGATGCGAACCGGAGGACGGGGCAGCGAAGCACTACACCAGGTATCCGATTTGGTATCGGGGACATTAGACGAGTCCCCAATACCATGCAGATACCTGGTATCGGCCCCGATACTAGTATCGTGAAATCCCTAGTAAATGCCTAGCCTAAAAATACAAACTATGGGTAAATGAGGTTGTGTGGCCCTAACAAACTGCTTGTGCTTAAAGATTTAAGGTAACAAAAAAACAAACAAAAAAAACAACATTGCACACCTACCTCAATTCTTCTGCATGTCCTGATTCCATTCTGATACATCCCAACTAAGCCAGTAACTGTTCAGAGCGGTGATCCACCTTAGCCAGTGATTGCCTGAACATGCATGATCTGTGGGGCAAAGCTAGAGGAGGACTCACTGGAAACTGGCAGTCAGGACTGACACTGCTGTGGATAAGAGAATGACTAAGGCCTGGTAGGGCAGAAACATGTCAGATCAGTACGAGGAACAACTCACCATGGTCTTCCCCTAGGTTTGCTGCACTACACTTTGATTTTGTATCATGATTTAATTAGGAGATGGATAACATTTTATCATTTTTTTTTACTTGATTTTCCCCGTTCTGCTTTTGGATTCTGTCTACCAACGATTGAAGAGGACCATATTCACATGCACAGGTGATGTTAACAATTTTTTTCTCGCTCTCGATAGGAGAATATAACAAGTTTGGATAACCTCTTTAAAATTCCTTGCCAATCTATAGGACAAAGCAAAGCTGCCTAAACCCAAACAGACATAATAGTAGACACACAGTACTTTCATATACTATTCATAAGATCAATACTTTTCCATATGCCAAATTAATAGAGCCAGCAAAATCCATAAAGAAAATAAGGACAATTAACATGTAGAGAAAAAAGGTAGAAATGCCTGATGAGCACAATGCTTATAGCTTTAGCCTTTCTGATCTGTGTGGTTTAGGTGTGAAGGATGGATGGGCGGGTGGGGGGGGGGGGGGGTGCCAACGGTCAGTAGCTTATAGAAAAACAATTTTGGCTGCATTTACTTCAATCTAAAGCATGTGTGAAGGTCATGCATTCTTTATATCAATGTCAAGCAGACAAACCAAGACTTCCTCTTACAGTCTTATAGGGACACCCTGACTAGAGACACTCACTCAATAGTATCAGTTAAAGGTGAACTCCACTGAAGGCTAGTAAAAATGGATACGACTTGCAGGTAGCCAGATTTTCACAAACCCATGACAGCACCCCTGGAGAGGAGACCTCCCACCGCAGGACAGGAAACCACTAAAAGAAAAGCAGTACACACCTCATGTTCTGTGAGAATGCCAATACATACAGCGGTCGCATAATGCAGCATTCTGGAAGCTGTTATAGTAGCAAACCCATTTTTACATGTGCCATTGTTGGTGGCAGAACTTACATTTTACAGGCAAGGGGGGGAAATAGCCGATAACTTAGCCGATAACTTATACCGGAATATCGGTATATCGGCCTGAAAAGGTCACAGACTATCTATATCGGCCCTAAAAAAAAATTAATATCGGTCGATCCCTATTGGAGAGTGCCTAGTAACTCCATTCAGGCCATATATGTTTTAGCTGGATTCAAAAGTGCAGCAGACAACGCTTTTTTACATTTGGTTAAATGGGCACTGTCATGAAATCTAAAAATGTATATGTTGTAGTACTTAAGTACTACAACATATCTCTAATATACTTTAATAAAAATTAAAAAAAAAAGTGATTTTAAACCAGTTTAAAATCTTTTAAATTCGGCCACTAGGGGGTCGCCCTCCTAGTGGCCAAATGCATTCGGCAGTGACGTCACTACTGAATTTCGACTAATTTAATCCTGGCAATGAGTTGAAATTCAGTCACTGCAGTGCTCGCTCCCTCCTGTCAGACAGGCAGGAGCGAGCACTTTGCAGGAAGTGGATGCGCGCAGGCTGCTGGGGAAAAGGTAAAGTATTATGCCAGGGGGGTTGCGTGTTCACCTATACAGTATGCCTCCAGTTTCCCCACTACAACTCCCAGCATGCCCTGACAGCCAATAGATGTCAGGGCAAGCTGGGAGTTGTAGTGGGGAAACAGCTGGAGGGACACTGAATAGGTGAACTAAGGGGGGTGGGAGGGCGAGTGGGTTGAGCGGGGCCAGGGGGGGTTGCGGGCTGCGCGGCAGGGAGGGGATACTCTGAATGGGTGAACTAAGGGGGGGTGAGTTGAGCTGCGCGACGGGGCTAGAGGGGGGTTGCGGGCTGCGTGGCGGGGAGTGGTATGTGCGGCCATCACAGATCCGGTGTTCACCTATACAGGGTGCCTCCAGTTGTTTCCCCACTACAACTCCCAGCATGCCCTGACAGCCAATAGATGTCAAGGCAAGCTGGGAGTTGCAGTGGGGAAACAGCTGGAGGCGCCCTGTATAGGTGAACTACGGGCGAAAGTGTCGGCCCCAGCAGGCATCAGTGACGTTGTGCCTGCTGGGGAAGTCTGCCTGGTAGTGAGCACACTACCAGGCAGACAAAAGGCATTTTTAATATGTAAAAAAAAAATTTAAGGCAGGGAGGGGGTTAGGGATAGATGGGTAATAGGCAGGGACAGAAAAAAAAAAAGAAAAAAATGGGATGGTGGGAGCTACCCTTTAAAATAGCATATACAGCCTGAATAGACAACAGTTGACTCAATTTATGCCATTGAAATGAATAGCACTCACTTCTCTTCGCCACAGTATACAGTAGATGGTAGATGGAAAGTGAAGAAAACAAAGTCTGCAATGTGAAACTAACTGAGAAGGCAAACATAAGATGTTTGATTGAGTGATTTATATACTACAACGGCCCTAAACAGCGTGCGAACACAGTCTAAGAATGACGTCTAAGGCTGCATAAATGATACTAGCGTTTACTCGTTCTACTGCATTTTTTCACGGGTCAGTTATTGGGAATGAAGATTCCCATCAATGCCATTTTGGCCAATGATTGGCAAGGCCCCTGAGTAAAGATGGGCTCTGCAAATACTGGGAGAGATTTATCATTGCCTTCCTGACATTTTTTGGCTGTAATTTTGTGCAATTTCAGACACTTTCTGCAAAACCGACTGAAATGCAGTAAACCTCTATTGACAATGCAGTGAAAGATATTCACCATGTGAGCCTTTTTGAAAAAGGCTCAAAAAAAAGTGTGCAAGCATAAAAAATTAAAAAAATTACAGTTCTGAGGTGATTACTCATTTATGCAAAATTTACCTGTTCTCCTTACTGATAAATTCTGGAGCACGTAAGCCAAAAACACAGCAAACAACAAAAAGGCAGGAGGAATGACTGCACAAAGCCACACAAAGCCACGTCAACTCTCCGCAGCCCGCGTTAAGTTTAAAAACGCAGGGGCCGCTGGGCACACCGGGACGTCACTGACGCAGAGGAGCGGAACATGGAGGTGGAAGACACGCGCTGGCCAGCATAGTAAGTGATCAGCGGCACGTCCGCTTCGGTGCTCAGACCACTGCTCCTCCGGTCCTGGGACCTACTGCTATGGCTGGACCGGAGGAGTGGTGGTCAGAGCACTTAAGTGGGGCAGTACACAGGCATACAGCCTCCAGCTCCACACTGTATATGGCTGGAGGCTGTATGTCTGTGGGGGGACATACTGCCAACCTAATGTGGGGGAACTATACTGCCAACCTAATGTGGGGGAACTATACTGCCAACAGAATATCGGTATAAGTTATCGGCCTGAAAATTCACAGGTTATCGGTATCTGCTCTAAAAAAATAAAATAAAATACAATATTGCTCAATCCCTAAGCAATTCTACAACTCCCAACACCCTGTGGCTGTCAGGGCATGCTGGGAATTGTAGTATTGCAACTGCTAGAGTCACACAAGTTTGGGATGACTCCAAAGCTTTCATGGGACCCCTGCAATCTCAACTGCAGCACCCCAGACATCCAGCGCACAGAGCGAAATTTCAGTGATGGATGACTGGCGATGCAGGGCAGAGGTTCGTGACATTATGGCCGTCACGCCCCCCCTCCAATAAACTTGTATTGAGGGGGCGTGGCCGTGACAGCATGAGCCTCCGGTGCTGCACCCAACACTCTAAATGAATGCAGAGTGCAGCAGGGAGATCGCGGGGGTTCCCACAATCAGACATTTTATCTAGGGGATAAGATGTCTGGGGGGGGGGGGGGGGGGGGGGGGGGAAGTACCCCTTTAAACAGATTTGTCAATTACTGAATTACTGACCACACTGCTCTCTGCTGACACCTCTGCCCATTGATTAAAATATTTAATAGAAGTAATTTACAAATCTGTTTAAATTTCTTGCACCAGTTGATTCTAACTTTTCCACCAAGGTACCCCTTTAACCTCTTAAGGGTGAGATCACTGTGCAAAAAATGAGCCCTCATTTTGTAGGGGTCAGAAGATGACAATTGTAAACGTATATATTTTCCTGCAAGTAGTTATGATTTTTTTTGAGAAGTGATACAAAATCAAACCTATATAAGTAGGGTATCATTTTAACCGTATGGACCTACAGAAGATAAGGTCATTTTGACTGAAAAAATGCACTGCGTAAAAACGGAAGCCCCCAAAAGTTACAAAATAGCAATTTTTCTCTTCAATTTTGTCACACAATTAATTCTTTTTCCGTTTTGCCGTGGATTTTTTGGTAAAATGCCTAATGTCACTGCAAAGTAGAATTCGTGGCACAAAAGATAAGCCATAATATGGAATTTCAGGTGCAAAATTTAAAAGAGTTATGATTTTTAGAAGGTGATGAGGAAAAAAATGAAAATGCAAAAACGGAAAAACCCTGCGTCCTTAAGGGGTTAAAGTTCCCTTGTATAGCCAGAGAGAAAGATTAAACCATGGTCCTTGTCATTGGAGATGTTCTTCACAAATTTTGGATGATCATATTTTCTAGCTCAGTGTTTCCTAACCAAGGTGCCTCCAGCTGTTGCAAAACTATAACTCCCATCACCCTGGTCGGGGAACACTGACCTAGATAATAGGCTGAAAGACGACTTTCAAGACTCTCAGAGAAACAAAACTATTTTAAGATTTTAGACAGTCCCTCTCAGAAAGGTAAACTAATCTGGTATCACAGCAATGACAACCAATTCGGAGACTTGTGGATGCACACTTACATTGTATTGTGGCTGTGGCCAGGTTGGCAAACCCTAAGGAAATTATATTCCTGGCACTTGCCATACAATCGAAAAGCAGGGCTGTAACCCAAGCCACAACCATTGCATAATGATTCCAGTCTGAACAGCCGCCTAAGTGAGGAGGCGGCTCAGGATTTTATAACACTGCGCTCACTCCTGCCAGACAGCTATGTGACAGTGCACAAGAGACAAGGGCATATGGCAGGGTGGTAGATCACACATCTTCCCTCCCCTCCCTAAAAATCATCTCCTGCAGACAAGGAATGTGCTGCAAACAACATTAAAAACGTAGGAGTGAATTGTGAAGGAAGCGCAGAAAGCACATCACCAGCTACAACAAAGAGCTGGAGGGCAAAGACTTACCATCTCTTTCATGCCACGTAATCTAATATTATAGACATCAAGAAGCCCCCTCCCTTACTAAACAGATGCACACAAGATCACGAGAAAATTAAACCAAGACATAACCCGCTTTGGGACTGAAGATATTACAGTATCTTGTCAAGACACTTGAGGCAGAGTATGCCAGGACATCAGCGAGGCAGAGTATGACAGCACCGCATCACGCCGTATAGTTTAGAAGTCAGTCCCCAAATGTTAGTCAGCGACTAAAGACAATAAGTGTATGCCAGTAGCTGGTCACCTGCCACATTCCTACATAGAATCAGTATATGCCACTCTAGAGCCCAATCATCCAGAATACTTTAGACAGTACATGCCAGCATATGAAAGAACCTGGCAACCAAGTACATGCCAATCCCTGCTCACCTAATAGACTCTAGTGACCAAGTACATGCCAATCCCTGCTCACCTAATATACTCTAGTGACCAAGTACATGCCAATCCCTGCTCACCTAATAGACGCTAGTGACCAAGTACATGCCAATCCCTGCTCACCTAATAGACGCTAGCGACCAAGTACATGCCAATCCCTGCTCACCTAATAGACGCTAGCGACCAAGTACATGCCAATCCCTGCTCACCTAATAGACGCTAGCGACCAAGTACATGCCAATCCCTGCTCACCTAATAGACGCTAGCGACCAAGTACATGCCAATCCCTGCTCACCTAATAGACGCTAGCGACCAAGTACATGCCAATCCCTGCTCACCTAATAGACGCTAGCGACCAAGTACATGCCAATCCCTGCTCACCTAATAGACGCTAGCGACCAAGTACATGCCAATCCCTGCTCACCTAATAGACGCTAGCGACCAAGTACATGCCAATCCCTGCTCACCTAATAGACGCTAGCGACCAAGTACATGCCAATCCCTGCTCACCTAATAGACGCTAGTGACCAAGTACATGCCAATCCCTGCTCACCTAATAGACGCTAGTGACCAAGTACATGCCAATCCCTGCTCACCTAATACACTCTAGTGACCAAGTACATGCCAATCCCTGCTCACCTAATACACTCTAGTGACCAAGTACATGCCAATCCCTGCTCACCTAATACACTCTAGTGACCAAGTACATGCCAATCCCTGCTCAGCTAAGACGCTAGTGACCAAGTACATGCCAATCCCTGCTCACCTAATAGACGCTAGTGACCAAGTACATGCCAATCCCTGCTCACCTAAGACACTAGCGACCAAGTACATGCCAATCCCTGCTAACCTAATAGACTAGTGACCAAGTACATGCCAGTGTCTGATCACCTAATAGACGCTAGTGACCAAGTACATGCCAATCCCTGCTCACCTAATACACACTAGTGACCAAGTACATGCCAGTGTCTGATCAACTAGTAAGTAGCAGCAGTATATACCAGCAGCTAGTAACCCAGTGAAGTCACTGAAAGAGCAATCTATGGCAATAATTCACCTGGGCAATGCACGTCAGTGCCTGGTCACCTGCTTTATAGTGGAGTGTGATGCCCATACAGCTAACAATCACTTTATGCCAGTTCATGCCCCTCCACCACAATAGTGACTATGACAAGCTGCAGACATTCATTTTCAGCCACACACTAAGTTTCAGTTGGGGGAAGAAAGCTCAGACTCCTCCATGGCACTTTCCCTTGTGTCTGTGTTGGCACTAAGAACATCTTACTGCAGCTATGCCAGGGACCCAAGACTGCCAAATGCCCCAGCGTGTGCAGTATGCACAGATCATACCTGGGCACAGGAGGGGCAGGTGGCAGTCCACAGACATTGAGATGCCAGTCATACTGACTGCAACCAGAGTAAGTTCCCCTAGAAAGCAATGCCTGGCATTAGAGGTACATTGTCATTGTGCCAGGCAGGGCTGTCAGTGTCTCATACTTTGCCCATTGAGTAATAAGGGGAGTGTTCGTATCCGTCCCGGTGTCACCTTCTACACATGGGGAAGTGCCCCGTCCTGCATTACCTCCAGCAACCCACAGAGGGCTCCACTCACCAGGGGTCGAACTCGTGGATGATGCTCTCAAAGCGGATAACAGCGAAGAGCCTGGAGCTGAAGCCGGCCAGCCAGGCCAGGAAGAGGATGGTGAAGGAGAGCAGAGACTGCCAGCCTGCGGGCTGCGACAAGCCCCCCGACAGGCCTCCCCCGGGGGAGTGCGCCACCACGCTGCCGCTGCTGTTTGCCGAGGAGCCGGATCCCGAGCGCCCGGAGCTCAGGGCGGGGGAGGAGGCCCCGGAGTTGGCGGTTGCCGCTTTGTGCTTATTATCCAGGGCTGCGTGCTCCGCCATGTTGGATTCCCCCCCGCTTGCCGCCGCTCCACCTCCTTCTCCTCCTCCCGGGGTGGGGGTGTGTGCTGGGGGCGGGAGGGGTCTGTGGACTGTCGGTGACTGCTCGGGAATGAAGAGGGAGGTTTAAAACGCGCGGGCACGGGGCTCGTCCGCCCGATGACACCGGCCTCCGTGCTCCCCTCTGCTGCTCTCCGCAGCTGCGGTTCTGTCTTCGGCCGCGCTCACTGTCCTCATCACACACCCGGGAACAAGAGGCCGCAGGGACCGGAGCCGGTCAGCGCTCCTCGACTCTAAGCTCAAATGACATTTCCTAGTCAGCGCTGATAGGAAGGAGGGGCGTCACCAAAAAAAATAAAAACCACGCCTGCTCTGACAGCCCCTAGACTCTCCGCCAATGAACGAGCGACAGGTACGTGGGAGGCGGGGCTACGCTGACACTGGAACCAGTGGTAGACAATAGGCTCTGAACGCACGCCTTTTTCCGCCGGCCATGACGTCACTGGGAGGCGGGACCTTGTCGACACTTCCCTGTGGGCCTAAGGCACGTGCTGTCAGATGAACTGGAAAATGGAAAGCGTGCAATGATTGACAGGACATTTTCACCAATAACGTGACTAAAATGCGTGGGAAGGGCGGGGACTTGTATAGAGACTGCGGAAAATGAGCTCGGCTGTGGGCGTGGCTTCTGAGTTCAATTATTTCTCACCGGCGCTTATGATTAGGCGGTTACTTCGTTCATTGCCGGAAACTGAGGAGCGCGGTGTCTGCGGGCGGCGGGTCCTGTCATGGCCTCAGCGTCACACATATCCTGGAGAGCCTTGCAGCGGCCGTGCAGTACCGTGTGCAGGGGGCAGTGTGCGTCTTCTCATTCCCTATACAAGGTGGAGAGTAGGATATTCCCGCAGACATGAGCTGTCACTGCCAGTCACCTCTCCTTATGGAGATTGATGCCAATCACTGCTACTTTTCTAATGGGCTCCTGTTTTGCATAATAAAAACGTGTCATCTTTTTCAGTTACTCTTTAACAACAGCAAAAAACCTGAGAAGAGGAACACATTTACTATGGCTATGTTCAAAAAATTAGGGGCAGCTATAGACAGAAAGCAGAACATGGCATCACTAGGAACACTCAGAAATGTGCTGTCTCCAAGTGGATTCCGCAGAAGGGATTGGAATGTCTATTCTTATTGTAGGGTCCGGAATGAATATTTCTGCCAGGGAAATTCAGACACATGCAGAGTGCGACCAAATCCCATTGAAAACAATGCAATTTCCTAGCTGAATTTTTCTGCCAGATTCTGCTTGGATATTCTGCTGTGTGGCCATAGACTATAGATATAATTTACACCAGTTCAAAGGTGCGCCAAATGTCCATAAATGCCTCAGGCTAGGTTCACATTGTGCAATGTCCATTCTGTTCCACCAACTATTAGAGACTGGTGATTGGAGGGTGGAAATTTAAACCACTTACTTATACGTTGCCCTTAGACAGCCCCAAAAAAAAAAAACTATTTTCCCAATTACCTAGATAATTTCTAAAAGTGCGATCTTTATTGTTTTTTCTCTGCACATTCAACTGGTTTAAAAATCACATTCGCCATGTTGTCCTGATGTGATAATCCTTTATGACAACATAGGGTGCCTGCAGACACACCCGTTTGTCTGATAGCAGGACAATGGCGTCTGAGTAAAATCTGAACGGCCCCCCAGTCCATTATGGTTTTTTTTTGTTTTTTTTTGCACCCAATGGCCTCAAAACAGTTGGGAAACACTGATCTAACGCATTGTCAAAATAGTATGCTGACACATCCCTATTAATTTCAGTGGCCCAATAGTAGTAAGCTGGTGACTGTTCAAGTCATTTCTCAGCGGTATACAGTACATGTGTGTGCTCAGACTTGTTCACACTACAGAATTTCCTCTCAGCATGGTTTCCTCTTGCAGTAACCTCCTGTTACTCTCAATGAAGTTGATTCTGCCAAAAGAATGAACGTGTTTATTCTTTCAGGGAAATCTTCTCGGAATGGTTCTATAGTCTATGACGGTGTTTCCTAACCAGGGTGCCTCCAGCAACAACAACAAAAAAAACACCACACCTGTCCTCTGGGTGTGTGTGGTATTGCATCTCAGTTCCATTGAAGTGAATGGAGCCAAATTATAATACCACACACACCCTGAGGACAGATGTAACACAGTTTTACAAGAAATTAGCTCAGTTTTTCTATCCCCTGGATAACTTCTTTAAAAGTGCAGCACACCATGCTTTTGATTCTGGGAAATGATCTGAATATAGTCACTAGTTAAACTGAAGTCGTGGGAACGTGCCAAAAGGACAACCGCTGGAAACACGCTGGATGTTATCAGGCCTAACACTTAATGCACACTCTGGAATTTCTAAGTGGAAAGATTCCACTTGGAAATTCTGATGCAGCAGCCCCCCCCCCCCCCGTCTTTTCTTCAATGGGATTCTTCTGCACCATACGCACTGCTGTGAGATTTCAAATTCTGGAATTTCGGTGGACATCCAAGCGGACTGCATCATGGTGAAGAAAAAAACAAAAAAAAGCAAAAAATTTCTTAAAGGGGTATTCCAGGATTTTTGTTTTATTTGACTATGCTACAGGGGCTGTGAAGTTAGTGTAGTTCATAATATAGTGTCTGTACCTGTGTGTGACGGTTTTCTCACAATTCTTCTGTGAATATTGCCCCAATATTTATTTTTAACAGCATACAAAATTACTCATGTCTCTGCATTTCCCATGTTGCACTACATCGAGACATGTCATCACTAGTCAGGTGATCAGAGGGAGCCTGTACTGCTTAAATTTTGCAACAGCTGTAGGCCCCCTGATTAGAAAACACTGTGTTTCAATGGGTGGGATAGCTGATGTGTGGGAGGAAGGAAAGTGACCTCAAACTTTCAAGCATGGAACTGGGGGATGTGTAGTTTAGAGAACAAAATCCAACAGGAAATACCCATTTCTGGCAGATAAGTACTAAAGTCACCTTATGGTGGATAACCCCTTTAAGGAAGCCTAATAACTATATCACATACTTATACCCAGATCAGAGATACTCAACCACATCCTCTCTTCTTCCCCTTAAGGCATGGCAGGTGACGGTTACCAGTGTGCTGCAAGTGTTGGTGAGGGTGAAGACTTTTTTTTTTCAGCACTCTTGGCTGCCTGTGCTTTTAAGTCCTGCAAAAAAAAAAGTACAGTCGTCTCTCAAGTTACAGTATTACTTCCAGGACAACCCTTGTAAGTTACTAAAAAAAAAACTAAACTAAATGACTGAGCACAGCTTCTAATCTGCAGTTACAAATCCTGCACATCAAATCTGCGCAGGATCCTGTACATGTGAATGTACCCTAAAGAAGTACTCTGCTGAAACTTTTTTCTATCCATTGTTCCCAGGCTGCAAAAAGTAAAATAACAAACTTTAACACACTTTCTGCCGCTACCCTGATGCACTTATGTTGGTCTTCTGACTTCTGGGCCCGGTCTTCTTTTTTATCCTGGAGCCCAATGCATCACAATACAATCAGCTTATAGGCAGTCACAGCGATGTCCCTCCTTGACTGGTCATACACTAAGTGAAGTGTCATGTAACGAACCTTGGCCCCTCCTTCTCCTTGGTACCCGGCCCATTACAGTGTATTTCATGCTGCTTCAAAATCTGCTGCACAGTTGAAAATACCGAATATTAGGATTGGAGAGGCTTCCTGTGTTACCAAAAGACTGAGCCAACCACATTGTCACCTATACCCATGGTGACCAGAAGAAATATAATGCCATAGGAGTTTTTGGGCTCAAAGTCATGGATGCAGGACGTATAATTGGATATATCAATGATTTATTAGAATATTAATCTATAAAAAAACATTCATATCAGATCATGAAAATAACAATAACTTGTACAGGGCTCTTGTGCACTGCTACAGTTAAAATAATAAAAATAGTAAAATAGTTACTAATAAACTGTAATAAGACCACCTATAAAATGCTGATATAATATCTCATGAATGAAGAAGCAGAATTGTCCTATGGACATAAAGTGGTACTAAGTCACCACTGATTAGTGGAGATTATGCAAAAAGTTAAGCAGGATTGAGCTGCTGGCACCCGCTGCCAATTGTACACTATAGGGGAGATTTATCAAAACCTGTGCAGAGGAAAAGTTGCCCATAGCAACCAATCAGATTCCTTCTTTCCTTTTTAACAAGGCCTGTGCAAAATGAAAGAAGTGATCTGATTGGTTGCTCTGGGCAACTTTTCCTTTGCACAGGTTTTGATAAATCTCCCCCTATGTCTGCTAGATATGTTCCAATAAATAATCAGCGAAAGTTCAGTGTGATGCACCACTCACCGCTTCCGATGTACAAATAACGTTGTACACTGTGCAGGCATACTGGAGTATATACCCCTCACCTTATTAGCCAGCAGTCTAACAGAAGCGCTCTGCGTGGCGTGGAGAGATAACTGTGGGGTACAAGCGGTCTCCTCAATTATGCAGCGTAGAGAGACCATCAGCCAGATTGTGGCAGGAATGATACACGGTGAGTGGTGATGTACATGTGGTGTCCCGGTACCGGATTGCATCCGTTACCTTGTGGTGAGGTCCCCAAAGTCAGAGTCCCTAGGTACCGGTGGGGTCCTCATCTATAGTTATCCCCTAGTCACCCCTTTAGTAGTTAAAATTATTCAAATTCTAAGTGTAAATATGTATATAATGTATACTTACCTTGTTGTAGTGTCGCGGGACCTGCGGGTAACGTGATGCGTTCCAGAACTCTAAGGTTTTTAAGTTAAGGACCTTTGGAGGTATTCAGGTGACCACCATGCATTGTAACATTGAGTGACAGCTGACATTGGACCAATCCAAAACGGCCCTTCCGCTGCCCATATAAGGGAGCGGCGGCCATTAATCTCTCTCTTGTTCCTGCGCTGCTGATGAGGACGGATCTGCGCAGCTGTCATCAGGACTTGCTAGGCCTAAGCCCTGCGGCCGCGGTCATCTCTTAAAAAACTGTGAGTTACTTCAATCCCTGTTAACTACGCAAGATCACTGGACCTAAATACTCCCCTAAATCCAGCGGATCTCTGCAAGAAACCCCAATTCTAATAATTTCTGGATAACTCAATGGTCCTCAGCAGCTGTCAATCACAGCCGTGCTGAATAGAGACTTTGTTAATAAGACTGTTGCTGTTATTGAATGTACCGCAAATACCTCAGTTTCACGCAAGTTCAACTTCATCTTTGCTGTGGACATTCAGTCATTTATGCACGCACCTATCGTTTCTGGGAAGGGTGGCGATAGGCTGAAGATTTACTTCAGCATATTAACCCCCACCCTGACGTCACGAGTGACAAGGGTTTAATTAACCCCTCATATACCAACACAGCAACACCCCATCTACCCAACACCCCAAGGCAGTTACCACATACAGAAGCAGCAAGCTTGTGGCGGTAGCACGCGCACTCCGGGGTTCATAGGAAAGCTGGGTTCTGAGTCAGGATATTAGCTATATATATTGGTGGGGGTCATAAGGTTTCACAGAATTAAGCTGTCTCAGTTATTCTCTTGTAGTTCTACCATACCAAGGTCAGCCACAGAAACATACTGCTAATTGTTGGGGGAAGGGTGACTCTTTATCTGGTAAACCTCCTTAACTGAACATAACATTCTCTGTTTTATTTGAAATCGCATGTTAAAAGTGTATAATTTAGTATAGTTATGTTGATGCACTGTAGTTACATAGCTTGTAAGGTTTAAAAAAGACAAAAAAGTCCATTAAGTTCAACATAAAACCCTACTGTGTTGATCATGAGGAAGGCAATCCCCCCCCCCCATGAGATTGATGCCAATTTCCCCATGACAGAAAAAATTCCTTCCCCACCCCAATATGGCAATCCTAATAAGTCTGTGGGTCAATGTTATGTCCACATAAATCTAGTATCTATAATTTGTAGTATATTTTTCCAGAAATACACCCAGGCCCCCCTTGAACTTGTTTAATGAGTCAGCCATCACAACATCATATGGCAGTGTGTTTCATAGACTTACTGCTCTTACAGTAAATTGATTTACCGGCCAGGTATAAATATATCACTAGAAAGACCTCTACTGTCCATTTATATATTTGTACATTGTGATCAAATCCCCCCTAAGACATCTTTTCTCCAAACGAAATAACCCCAAGCTTCTTGGTACTGTAATCCCCCCATACCATTAATTACATTTGTTGCCCTCCTCTGCACCCTCTCCAGTTCTGCCATGTCCTTTTTATATAATGGTGGCCAAAATCGGACACAGCACTCCATATTTGGTCTGATTATGATTTATACAAAGGCAAAATAATGTTTCTTTGCCTGTTCTTGTGCCACAAGCTTATATGTCTCTCTTGATACATCTCATGACTTTGTTAGCCTTAGTAGCAGCGGCCTGGCACTGGTCACTAAAGTTGAATTTACTGTCCACCATTACCCCATGTCCTTTTCAGTTGAAGTTTACATACATTTTTATTATTTACCACATAATTGTTCATTTTGCTTTTACAGCTCAAGTGCATACCCTTACATCTATCCACATTAAACCTAATCTGCCATGTCTATGCCCAAGCCTCCAGCTTCCCCAAATCCCTCTGTAATATTATGTTATCTCCCTCTGTGGTGATCACCTTACCAGTTTAGTGTCATCTGCAAATATTCAAATTCTACTCTGTAATTAATCTACAAGGTCATTTATAAACATGCTACCTTCTTGTTTTAGTACTCTGAATGCTTTCCTCATCATTTATCACATCCCTAACTGTTTTGGTTAACCTAAATTGGTCTTCCTCTATTTGTAACACATTTCTTCCCATAGGGTATACAGTCATGGCCGTAAATGTTGGCACCCCTGAAATTTTTCAAGAAAATGAAGTATTTATCACAGAAAAGGATTGCAGTAACACATGTTTTGCTATACACATATTTAAAAAGCAAATTAGACATAATGTCACACCAAACTCCCAAAATGGGCTGGGCAAAAGGTGATGCTCCTTTAAACTAACCTGGGGCAAGTAACAGGTGTGGGCAACATAAAAATCACACCTGAAAGCAGATAAAAAGGAAAGAAGTTCACTTAGTCTTTGCATCGTGTGTCTGTGTGTGCCACACTAAGCATTGACAACAGAAAGAGGAGAAAAATTGTGTAAAAATATCAACAATCTCAAGGTTACAAGTCCATTTCCAGAGATCTAGATTTGCCTTTGTCCACAGTGCGCAACATTATCAAGAACTTTGCACCTCATGGTACTGTAGCTAATATCCCTGGGCTTGGACGGAAGAGAAAAATTGATGAAAAGTGTCAACGCAGGATAGTCCGGATGGTGGATAAGCAGCCCCAAAAAAGTTCCAACGATATTCAAGCTGTCCTGTAGGCTCAGGGAGCATCAGTGTCAGTGCGAACTATCTGTCGACATTTAAATGAAATTAAATGCTATGGCAGGAGACCCAGGAGGACCCCACTGCTGACACAGAGACATAAAAAAGCAAGACTACATTTTGCCAAAATGAACTTGAGTAAGCCAAAATCCTTCTTGGAAAACATCTTGAGAACAGAGGAGACCAAGCAAGAGCTTTTTGGTAAAGCCCATCATTCTACTGTTTACCGAAAATGGAATGAGGCCTTCAAAGAAAAGAACACAGTACCTACAGTGAAATATGGTGGAGGTTCAATGATGTTTCGGGGTTGTTTTGCTGCCTCCGGCACTGGGTGCCTTGAATGTGTGCAAGGCATCATGAACTCTGAGGATTACCAATGGATTTTGGGTCACACTGTACAGCCCAGTGTCAGAAAGCTGGTTTGTGTCTGAGATCTTGGGTCTTCCAGCAGGAAAGTGACCCTAAACAGACATTAAAAAGCACCCAGAAATGGATGGCAACAAATCGCTGGAGAGTTCTGAAGTGGACAGCAATGAGTCCAGATCTAAATCTCATTGAACACCTGTGGAGAGATCTTTAAATTGTTGGGAAAAGGCGCCCTTCCAATAAGAGAGACCTGGAGCAGTTTGCAAAGGAAGAGTGGTCCAACATTCCGGCTGAGAGGTGTTAGTTATATATATTAAGTTATGGGTGCCAATAATTTTGTCCAGACCATTTTTGGAGTTTGGTGAGACATTATGTCCAATTTGCTTTTTTTCCTCCCCTTTTTGGTTTAGTTCCAATACACACAAAGGGAATAAACGTGTATAGCAAAACATGTGTTGCTGCAATCCTTTTCCGTGAGAAATACATCTTTTTTTGAAAATTTTCAGGGGTGCCAACATTTACGGCCATGACTGTATGTCGTTCACAAGATCTAGTTATGATGGTCTTAAAATGTCCCATATCGTTTGTGTACTTTTATTACTAAGGGCAAATTCCCCATCTATGTCACTAAGATAATCTATTAGTTGGTGAAAGTTGACCTTCCGAAAGTTTTATGTTTTTGTAGACATCCTCATATACGTTAAATGAAAACTTATTATGTTGTAGTCACTATTACCAAGATGAGCCCCCCACCTCTACGTTAGAAACTATACCTGCGCTATTGGTTAGTATAAGGTCCAGAAGCACTTCCCTCTTGTTGGGTACTTCACTAGTTGGAAAATGTAATTGTCCTTTATGTCAGGGTAGTTAACCCCTTAACGACCACGGACGTAAATGTACGTCCTGGTTTGGCGGGACTTCGCGCACCAGGACGTACATTAACGTCCTGTGTATGACAGCGAGCATCGGAACGGTGCTCGCGTCATACACGGCAGGTTCCACCCGCTAGCAGCAGCCGGGGACCCGCCGGTAATGGCCGACATCCGCGATCGCGCGGATGTCCGCCATTAACCCCTCAGATGCAGTGATCAATACAGATCACGGCATCTGCGGCAGTGCGGTACTTTGAATGGATGATCGGATCACCCGCTGCGCTGCCACGGGGATCCAGCATGGTGGCCGGAGGTCCCCTCACCTGGCTCCGGCCGTCTCCCGGAGTCTTCTGCTCTGGTCTGAGATCGAGCAGACCAGAGCAGAAGATCACCGATAATACTGATCGATGCTATGTCCTATGCATAGCACTGAACAGTATTAGCAATCTAATGATTGCTATAGATAGTCCCTTATGGGGACTTATAAAAAGGAAAAAAAAAAGTGAAAATCCCCTTCCCAAATTAAAATTGTCAGTTTTTCCCATTTTACCCTCAAAAAGCGTAAAAAATGTTTTTTATAAACATATTTGGTATTGCCACGTGCATAAATGTCCGATCTATCAAAATATAATGTTAATGATTCCGTACCTTGAATGGAGTAAACGTAAAAAAAGTCTAAAAATGCAGCTTTTTTTTGTCACATTTTATTAAAAAACATTTAATAAAAAATTGTCTAAAAGTTTTTTATATGCAAATGTGGTATCAGTACAAAATACAGATGAGGGCACAAAAAGTGAGCCCTCATACCGCCCTATATACGGAAAAATGAAAAAAGTTATAGGTGGTAAAAATAGGGCGATTTTAGATTACTGATGTTTTACAAAAAGTTTTAGATTTTTTTTAAGAGGTACAAAAATATAAAAGTATCTAGCCATGGGTATTATTTTAATCGTATTGGCCCACAGAATAAAGAACACCTATAATTTGTATCGTAACGTGTACAGTGTGAAAACAAAACCCTCCAAAATGTGCAAATTTGTGGTTTTCATTAAAATTTCCTCCCTAAAAATGTTTTGGGTTTGCCGTACATTTTATGGTAAAATGAGGTTTCATTACAAAATACAATTGGTCACGCAAAAAAGAAGCCCTTATATGGGTCTGTAGATGGAAATATAAAAGAGTTATGGATTTTAGAAGGCGAGGAGGAAAAAACAAAAATGCTAAAATAAAATTGGCCTGGTCCTTAAGGGGTTAAAGTCCCCCACAATAATGACTTCACTCTTCTTTGCGACAGTGAAAGAGGGCTTAATGTTTTATTTTTATTTTTTTATAGTATGTACTGTACTGTAGGTGTGGTCTACCAAATTTGTGAAGCTTCATTTTTTTTTTCCTGCTAATTTTTTATTCAAGGATTCTTTCTATGGTCGGGGGATATACAGTAGTTACTTGTAAATGAATAAATCAAGGAATTACATTAATATTCACAAGTTTTAGGTCATTATCGTAAATAAAATTATTTAATGTGATAAGAAAAAACACAGTGTAATCTCAAATGTCTGTAAGTCTAATGTTGAACTCTTGAACAAGAGACTTAAGAGTAACAAAGTAAATGTGTTGTATTAATTTCCATAGTTAATATTCTAGATTTTTTTTTTTACCAAAGTTAACATTGCATGAAACTTCTGCAAGTTTGTATAACCTTTCTATCTTTCACAGTCTTTTGAGTTTTTGCTACAATGGAAATTTTAATCAAAATAGAATAACACAGAAATGGTCTTAACCACTTAAGGACCAAGGGCGTACAGGTACGCCTTTGCTCCCTGGCACTTAAGGACCAAGGGCGGACCCGTGGGAATTTCGGTCCCCCCCCCCCCCCCCGTGCGTCGGGCGGGGACTGACCGGGGTGACTGCTGATATCGATCAGCAGGCACCCCGCGCAAATACCCAGGGGGGGTAATCAGACACCCCCCCCCCATGTCGACGATCGCCGCAAATCGCTAGTGAATTCACACTAGCGATTTGCGCCGATTCCGGGTCATGCGGGTCTATGGTGACCCGGAATATAAGGGGGATCGCGGTTGTCCAAGACACCCACGATCCCCCTGAAGGGATAGGAGTGAGGTGACAGGGGTGTCACCCCTCCTATCCCTGCTATTGGTCACCAGAAGCGACGACCAATAGCAGATCAAGGGCGGGGGGGGGGGGGACTTTGGTTTCCCCGTTCTGCCCACCCACAATAGGCAGGGCAGGACGGGAAACTGAAGAGGACCTAGGGCAGAAGATCCACTTATGCATCCGGAGTCTGCGGGCAGCGATGTCGTGCGGTTCGTACAGAAGCCGATGAGTTGCCTAGCAACATCTGGAGGGCTACAGTCTGAGACTACTATACAGTGGTCTCTAAACTGTAACCCTCCAGATGTTGCAAAACTACAACTCCCAGAATGCCCAGACAACTGTTTAGGCATGCTGGGATTTGTAGTTTTGCAACAGATGGAGGGCTAAAGTTTGAGACCACTATACAGTGGTCTCTAAACTGTAGCCCTCCAGATCTTGCAAAACTACAACTCCTAGCATGCCCACACAGCAGTTTGTTGTCTGTGCATGCTAGGATTTGCAGTTTTGCAACATCTGGAGGGCTACAGTTTGGAGATCACTGTGCAGTGGTCTCTAAACTGTAGCTCTCCAGATTTAGCAAAACTGCAAATCCCAGCATTCGCAAACAGCTATCTCGGCATGCTGGGAGTTGTAGTTGCGTACCTCCAGCTGTTGCATAATTACATCTCCCAACATGCCCTTCAGCGATCAGTACTTGCTGAGAGTTGTAGTTTTGCAACAGCTGGAGGCACACTGGTTGGAAAACACTGAGTTAGGTAACAGAACCTAACTGAAGGTTTTCCAACCAGTGTGCCTCCAGCAGTTGCAAAAGTACAACTCCCAGCATGCACGGTCTGTCAGTACATGCTGGGAGTTGTAGTTTTGAAACAACTGGAGGTTTGCCCCCCCATGTGGATGTACAGGGTACATTCACACGGGCAGGTTTACAGAGAGTTTCACGTTTGAGCTGCGGAAATTTTTTTGCCGCAGCCTAAACTCCTAGTGGGAAACTCACTGTAACCTGCCAGTGCGAATGTGCCCTAAAAACACTACACTACACTAACACATAATAAAGAGTAAAACACTACATATACACCCCCTTACACTGTACCCCCCCCCCCCCCCCCCCAATAGAAATGAAAAACTTATTTTACGGCAGTGTTTCCAAAACGGAGCCTCCAGCTGTTGCAAAACAACAACTCCCAGCATTTCTGGACAGCCACTGACTGTCCAGGCATGCTGGGAGTTTAGCAACAGCTGGAAGCACCCTGTTTGGGAATCACTGGCGTAGAATACCCCTATGTCCACCCCTACTCAATCCCTAATTTAGTCCTCAAATGTGCATGGCACTCTCTCACTTCAGAGCCATGTCGTATTTCAAGGAAACAGTTTAGGGCCACATATGGGGTATTTCGGAAGAAACTGCTCTACAAATTTTGGGGGGCTTTTTCTCCTTTTACCCCTTATGAAAAGGAAAAGTTGGGGTCTACACCAGCCTGTTAGTGTAAAAAAAATAAAAAGTTTTACACTAACATGCTGGTGTTGCCCCATACTTTTTATTTTCACTAGAGGTAAAAGGAAAAAAAGACCCACAAAATTTGTAACGCAATTTCTCCCGAGTATGGAAATACCCCATATGTGGGCATAAAATGCTCTACGGGCGCACAACAAGGCTCAGAAGTGAGAGCGCACTTTGTACATTTGAGGCCTAAATTGGTGATTTGCACGGGGGTGGCTGATTTCACAGCGGTTCTGACATAAATGGAAAAAAATAAATACCCACATGTGACCCCATTTTGAAAACTACACCCCTCACGGAACATGACAAAGGGTATAGTGAGCCTTTACACCCCACAGGTGTTTCACAAATTTTCGTTAAAGCTGGATGGGAAAATTAGGAAAACATTTTTTTTCCAATAAAATGCTGGTGTTAACCTAAATTTTTCATTTTCACAAGGGAAAATAGGAAAAAATTTGCAACCCCATTTCTTCTGAGTATATAGATACCCCAATATGTGGATGTAAAGTGCTCTGCTGGTGAACTACAATGCTCAGAATAGAAGGAGCGCCATTGGGCTTTTGAAGAGAAAGTTTGTCCGGAATTGAAGGCCATGTGTGTTTACAAAGCCCCCTGTGGTGCCAGAACAACTGACCCCCCCCCCCCCCACATGTGACCCCATTTTTGGAAACTACACCCCTCATTTAATGTATTAAGGGGTGCAGTGAGCATTTACGCCCCACAGGTGTCTAACAGATTTTTGGAACAGTGGTCCGTGAAAATGAAAAATGTAATTTTTCATTTGCACAGCCCACTGTTCCAAAGATCTGTCAAACGCCAGTGGGGTGTAAATGCTCACTGCACCCCCCTTATTAAATTCTGTGAGGGGTCTAGTTTCCAAAATGGGGTCACATGTGGGGGGGGTCCACTGTTCTGGCATCTAGGGGACTTTATAAACGCACATGGCCCCCGACTTCCATTCCAAACAATTTCTTTCTCCCATAACCTCAATGGCGCTTCTCCTCTTCTGAGCATTGTAGTGCGCCAGCAGAGCACTTGATGTCCACACATTGGGTATTTCCATACTCAGAAGAAACGGAGTTACAAATTTGGGGGGTAATTTTCTCCTATTACCCCTTGTAAAAATGTAAAATTTGGGGAAAAAACAGTATCCAACTTAAACAAAAAGTCGTGAAATACCTGTGGATGTTAAGGCTCACTGTACCACTTGTTACGTTTCTTGAGGGATGTAGTTTCCAAAATAGTGTGCCATGTTGTTGTTTTTTTTTTTTGCTGTTGTGGCACCATAGGGGCTTCCTAAATATGACAAAAACCAAAAACCATTTCAGCAAAATTTGCTTTCCAAAAGCCAAATGTGATTCCTGCTCTTCTGAGCATTGTAGGTCGCCTGCAGAGCATTTTATGTCCTAACATGGGGTATTTCCATATTCAGAAGAGATGGGGTTACAAATTTTGGGGGGCATTTGCTCCCATTACCCTTTATAAAAATTGTAAATTTGGGGAAAAAAACTGCACTTTAGTACAACATTTTTTTTTTCATTTACACATCCGAAAAGTCGTCAAACACCTGTGGGATGTTAAGGCTCACTGAACCCCTTGTTACGTGCCTTGAGGGGTGTAGTTTCCAAAATGGTATGCCATGTGGGGGGGTTACTGCTGTTCTGGCACCATAGGGGCTTCCTAAATATGACATGCCCCCCAAAAACCATTTCAGAAAAGCTCACTCTCCAAGATCTCATTGTCGCTCCTTCCCTTCTGAGCCCTCTACTGCGCCCGCTGAACACTTGACATACACATATGAGATATTTCCTTACTCGAGAGAAATCGGGTTACAAATTTTGAGGGGATTTTTCTCCTTTTACCCCTTGTAAAAATTAAAAAAAATTGGGTCTACAAGAACATGCGAGTGTAGAAAATGAAGATTTTGAATTTTCTCCTTCACTTTGCTGCTATTCATGTGAAACACCTAAAGGGTTAACACGCTTACTGAATGTCATTTTAAATACTTTGATGGGTGCAGTTTTTATAATGGGGTAATTTCTGGGGTATTTCTAATAAAAAAGACCCTCAAATCCACTTCAAACCTGAATTGGTCGATGAAAAATTCTGATTTAGAAAATTTTTTGAAAAATTGGAAAATTGTTACTGAACTTTGAAGCCCTCTGATGTCTTCCAAAAGTAAAAACATGTCAACTTTATGATGCAAACATAAAGGAGACATATTGTATATGTGAATCAAAATATAACTTATTTGGAATGTATATTTTCCTTACAAGCAGAGAGCCACTGTAACTGTAACGAGGGTCACTGTAAATTCTTTTGGCTGTGCAAGTTATAGCATGAATGTTCTTCATGTGGTGGTTCACATGCTGAGCCAAATGCTCTAGGGTGGCTAAACTGCCCCCTAGGGCCTTGGGCACTACTGACAGGAAAGACACTGTGAATGTAGCCGCAATGTTACCTTGGCTAGAAAGTTGCCCCAATAAGTCTGAGGTGGTTCAATTGAGAGATGAGTTCTTGTTTTTTTTTTTATCCCTTATCTTTCTTCTTTTGACCCACAGCAGTCTCTCAATTTAGAGTCGGCTAGGACACATCAGTCAGCACTTACGAAGAAGGAGGTTAACTTGGGTAGAATTGCTGGCCCACTTCTTACTCCTCAGTTTACAAACTTATGCCTTACCTCTTCCTTGAAGGCAGGCCTGTTGGTGTGGCTTAAATGTTTGCTCTCTTACAATGATCATACTTGCTGGTAAGCTCCTAAGGTTGGCAAAATGGAATTGGCTCTGTTCACTAATGCGGCTGGATCATTTGGCTTTGGAGCCTTTTATGTTGGTGAATGGTTTGCAGAGACTTGGCCCGCTACTTTAAGGGAAGAAGGGTTGTGTCGATTCAGTATAGGCAGTAAGAGGGGGATAACGGGAGATTGATGGAGACTGAAGGAGTGCACCTGATTAATTTTGAGAAGGATATTTTCCTCTTTGGCCTTCAGGATGGGTTTAAGCAGGGCTTGTTTAATCTGGGAGGGGGGTTGGAGCTCAATGAAGGGGTACAGAAGCTCCTCCTGTGATGGTTAAATGGAATTTTAAAAAAATGAAGTTAAAGGCAGACTTGCCCTTCATATATGGATCACGGCTTGCATTATGCTTCGCTTAAAATGATCAATCAAGACTTGTTTCAAACTTCAAATCTAGACGCAAATGAAGGCACCTAATATTCAGAAATGTTTCCCACAGTAAGTTCTGGAGAACAGCAACCATATGGCCACCGGTAAACATAGCCTATCTGATATCTTATCCAGTAATATAATTACAAATCTGCATTGTAGACAAATATGCACGTGCTGAAGACCCAAATGATCTGTAATTATACTGCTATGGTATCAGATGGCCAATTTGATCAGGGAAAAATAATCAGTAGGACATTTTATTGATAACTGCCTTAGCTTGTTATTTTCAGAAGTTAGAATAATAGATTGGTAAACTTAATAATTATGTTTGTCTAATTTACATATATTCAGATATTTCCATCTTACTGTTTTGTTACAGAGGCCATGTTTGCCAAATTGTGGAGAAACAGGCTTCACTCACTCAGGAGCATAGGATCCTCAGCACTTCTGGACACCAGCATGTGTAAAATACAAAAGCTTTATTTCTTTCTTCAATATAAAAACATAATATGGGTACAAATTGTAGTAAAAACAGACCGACGCGTTTCGGTAAACAAAAGCCTTTTTCAAGGTCCTCACTGTGAGAAAATATTCAGCAGAATAAATATACACTTTGTAACAGAAACCCCTCTCCATTAGCACATCCCTTCCCAATTTGGAACTTGCCGTAACCCTTAATTTGCTGACTTGTTGTCAGGAACCGGACTGGTATGCGGGTAGTGGATCCTCTGTGTTAGTGAGACGATGACGTGGGCTGTACCAGGGGACCGGTTCTAAGAAGTTACTGGTTTTCACCAGAGCCCGCCGCAAGGCGGGATTGACTTGCTGCGGCGGTAACTCCTAGGTCGTATCCCCTGATAGCGACTCAGCCTCACTAACAGCTGAGATAGGCGAAGTACACAAGGACAAGGCGAAGGCAAGGTCGGACGTAGCAAGAGGTCAAGGCAGGCGGCAAAGGTTCGTAGTCAGGGGCAACGGCAAAGGGTCTGGATACACAGGCTCTCTCAGGGCACTAGGGCAACAAGATCCGGCAAGGACAGGAAAGGGAAGTGGGTTTTTATGTGTTTAGTACTGATTGGGCCAGGCACCAATTAGTGGTGCACTGGCCCTTTAAATTTCATAGAGCCGGCGTGTGCGCGCCCTAGAGAGCGGGGCCGGGCGTGCCAGGAGGGAAGTGAAGGGGGACGTGGTTGGTAAAAGACCTGGGACGCGATCCGTGAGCGGGCACGTCCCGTCCCGCGGATCGCATCCCCTCCGGTGAGAGTGGAGCAGCGCTCACGGTCAGCGCCGCCAACCGGAGCGCTGCAAGCAGAGAGACGCCGTGAGCGCTCCGGGGATGCAGCGGGACTCGGATCGCTCGGCGTTAAACTTGTAATGAACACTGCCACTGTAACAGAACTTCATAGACGTCTTAGTATAATGAACAGCTGGTTACTTGCAGAAATGCGTTGCCCATAGCAACCTTTGAATACATATAAAATATAAAACCCACTTGACGTAACCCTTCATTTGCAAACTTGTAATGAACACTGTCACTGGTAATAGAACTTCAAAGACGTCTTAGTATACTGAACAGCTGGTTACTTGCAGGAATACGTTGTCCATATCAAGCGTTGAATACATATGAAAAATATAAAACCCACTTGTAGTAAACACTACCATTGGTAGCAGAACTTCATAGACGTCTTAATATACTGAACAGCTGGTTACTTGTAGGAGTACGTTGCCCATAGCAACCTTTGAACACATATTGAACCAACTTGACATAACCCTTCATTTGCTGACTAGTAATGAACACTACCAATGGTAACAAAACTACATAGACATCTTAAAATACTGAACAGCTAGTTATTAGCAGAAGTGCGTTGCCCATGGAAACCTTTGAATGTATATGAAACCAACTTGCCGTGATCCTTCATTTGCTGACTTGTAATAGACACTACCAATGGTAACAGAACTTCATAGACCTCTTAGTATGCTGGTAGGTAATTACTTGCAGGAGTACGTTGCCCATAGCAACCTATGACCAAAAAACCACCAAGCAAGTACCAAACTAATCACATCCATATAGACCACCACTGAAAACATTGTCTTATTTAACAAAAGAGAAGAACAAAAAAGGAGTATATGAGTCAGTAAAACAACATTACATGAGATCTATAATTTATCCCCTCCGGTGCTCGGGTTGCCATTTTCATAATCCAATAGATCTCTCTCGTATGCACTTTGCGGACCCTATCTCCTCCTCTTGGTGATTTCATGACATGTTCAATAGGTGTAACCTTCATATGGACGATGCCTCTGTGTTCATCTGTAAAATGCTTGGACGCACCGGACAGTGCGCGTGTGTGAACACTGCCCACTGACCGTGCGCCAGCAACATGTTCTGAGATTCTATGTTTCAACTTACAGTTTGTGGACCCAATATACTGTTTTCTGCATTCCATACATGAAATGCAGTAAACCACATGGTCCGTTTCGCATGATATATACGTTTTCATTGGATAAATACAGTTGTTAGTATCAGAAATGACATGTCCTGATTTCGTCATATACCGGCATAATGGACAGCGAGACCTTCCACATGGGACACTACCATTGTATTTTAACCAATTTTCACCCTGATTTGTGTTTAAGGGATTTTTCACAAAATGGCTGGGTGAATTTCTATTACCAATGGTAGTGTTTCTCTTGGCAACACAGCGCCATCCAGATTTTAATATTTCACATAACTGTGAATCTTGTTTCAGAATAGATAAATTATCGTGTACAATATTTTTAGTCTGTGTGAACTGATAAGAAAATACAATGGAAAACACCACTGGATTTTTTTTGCCGAACCCTCTGCATGGATTTGTGATGTCGAGTGCCTAGTCTTGCCCCCCAGATATACGTATTCTGATCTAGGTTTTGATCTGGCAATGGCCCCTGCTCTAGAAATTGTACTATGGTGATAACCCTTATTCAGAAGTCTTTCTTTGATAATACTGCACTCCTGATTAAACAATTGTTCGTTAGAACAGGCACATCGTGCCCTGATGAATTCTCCAACAGGGAGGTTCTGGATACTATAATGTTTGTGACTACTGTTAACATGTAATAAAGAATTACCTGATATGGGTTCCTACGTAATTTAGTTTCTAGCTTGTTAGTTTCCTTATCTACTAAGAAATGTATATCTAAAAAAAACATATTTACTGTAACTCAAAGTGAACTGTAAATGATCATGATTGGTATTAAGATACTGTTCAAATTGAGACATGATCTGTTTATCCAGGGGCCCCCGCCACACCACCAGTATGTCATCTAAATAGCGACCATACCAGGTGATGTGGCGGAGGAAAGGATTGTCAGGAGTGTGGATGGATCTTTCCTCCCACCAGGTTATGTATAGGTTTGCCAATGAGGGTAAGAATATGGCCCCCATTGAACAACACCATACCATCCATCAAAAAAAATGTGCATGTGACCGTGATGATTATACGAAAAATAAAGTTTACACATGGAAAACGTAATATAAAAGACCCAAATCCATTTTAAAAAGTCAGCATGGTTAACGCACTGATATGCATGTTACCTTTTCTTCCTCTGAATGAGAGTCACAGGATTAATTCTATGAATGTTCGGATTCGAATTCTGCTCCGGATTTTCCTCATGGTGCACAACAGAGTAATCTGCCAAAAAATATGGGTGGCGACAAACAAGTAGAACCGACAAAGAAAAAAACATCAAACCACAAGGGAGAAAGAAAAGATCCAGAAGAGCGGGCAAGCGCTTCCAAAGGAGGTAATCCAGATCGAGAGAGATATTACACCCACAATACCAGGAACAAGTAGTGGACTGTAACCAGTTTACTGTTCTAAACAAGTCTGCTAAGATTATTTCTAAAGAACAAGAGACTATTTTATCACAGGGTCTGAATTTTGTCCCCAGCAAGAATTTTTATATGCATCAGATTCTGTGGGATGTCAACCGGTTCATACATTCTCTCACAGATAAAAGACATTTCTTGGAGATGCAAAAAACGGATTCCCTTGAAGAATTTGACACTGATATTACAGTTTCGGACCTAAATGAACTGGGCAGTGCAACAGTTCCACTTCATTTGTCCCTTAGGGGCCAAGTAGCAGTTATGGTCTTAAAGGGGTACTCTGGTGAAAACCTTTTTTCTTTTAAATCAACTGGTGGCAGAAAGTTAAATATTTGTAAATTACTTCTATTACAAAATCTTAATCCTTCCTGTACTTATTAGGTGCTGAATACTAGAGAGGACATTTTTTTCTTTTTGGAATGCTCTCTGATGACATCACGAGCACAGTTCTCTCTGCTGACGTTATTATAATAATAATAATAATAATAATGCTTCTTTTATTGTTGTCCTTAGTGGGATTTGAACCCAAGTCCCCTGCAATGCAAGGCAACAGTGCTAACCACTGAGTCACCATGCTGCCCTTAACATACAGCTGCTATGCATGGTTTTTAAAAAGGACAGAGATGTCATCAGAGAGCACTGAGCTCGTGATGTCATCAGTGTTCCAAAAAGAAAGGAATTTCCTCGGTAGCATTCAGCAGCTAATAAGTACTGGAAGGATTAATATTTTTTTAATAGAAGTAATTTACAAATATGTTTAACTTTCTGCCACCAGTTGATTTAAAAGAAAAAAGATTTTCACCGTAGTACCCCTTTAAATGAGCTACAATATGAGACCTCACAAATAGGGAGTATTCTATCTACTAAAAATAGAAACAAAATTGCAAATGAGTTTTTTTATCCAGTAAATTCAAGAGTACCCTGTATGGATATTTTTCAACATGGATCGAGGCTGAATTATTAGAACTAGAACGCTCCAGCAATAGTATCTCTTCACCCTCTTCCAATATCACCCTGAGAGACAAAAAAGCCATTAAAGATTTAGAACATTATAGTGATGTTATTATTAGGATGTCAGAGAAAGGCAGCTCAGTTGTGATATTGGAAAGGGAAATATATAGACAAAAGGTCTGGAAAATGTTGAGGGACACTAATACTTACAAAATTTTAGAGGCAGACCCCACACCAATAGTGTTGAAGAGCCTATCCAAGATATTGGAGGATGGCTTATGTCTGGGCATTTGGGCAAAATTTTTTGTATGTGTCTAAACCCACATGTCCCACTTTCCACTGTCTGCCCAAGACTCATAAAGGCTCTTTTCCCCCTCCACTACGTCCGATAGTGTCGGGCATTGGTTCAGCATGTGAACGTCTTTCTACATGGCTGGACAGTCTCCTCCAGCCTCTGGTTGTCAGGACACCAGGTGATATCAGAGAGACCAAGGATTTTGTAACAGCATTACAGGACCTTGGGTGGAATGATGATTTAGCCTGGGTGTCCTGTGATGTAACTTCGTCGTATAGCGTAATACCTCATGATAGGGCCATTTTTGCATTGGAACATCACCTGAAACGTTATAGTAATTATTCACCAATTTTACAGCAACTTATTTTGGATGTGCATGGTTTTCTTTTGACACATAACTATTTTTCTTTTGATGGATCTTTCCTCCTACTGGTATGTGGTTGTCCAATGGGGGCCAAATTCTCGCCCTCATTGGCAAACCTATACATGACCTGATGGGAGGAAAGATCCTTTCCTCCTCCACATCACCTGGTATAGTCACTATATAGATGACATACTGGTGGTGTGGCGGGGGCCCCTGAATAAACAGATCATGTCTCAATTTGAACAGTATCTTAATACCAATCATGATCATTTACAGTTCACTGTGAGTTACAGTTAATATGATAATTTTTTTTTTAGATATACATTTCTTTGTAGATAAGGAAACTAACAAGCTAGAAACTAAATTACATAGGAAACCCATATCAGGTAATTCTTTATTACATGCTAACAGTAGTCACGAACATCATACTAACCAGAACCTCCCTGTTGGAGAATTCATTAGGACACAATGTGTCTGTTCTAATGAACAATTGTTTGATCAGGAGTGCAGTATTATCAAAGAAAGACTTCTGAATAAGGGTTATCACCATAGTACAATTTCTAGAGCAGAGGCCATTGCCAGATAAAAACCCAGATCAGAATACCTATATCTGGGGGGGCAAGACTGTATTTTCTAATCAATTCACACAGATTAAAAATATTGTTCACACTAATTTATCTATTCTGAAACAAGATTCACAGTTGTGTGAAATATTAAAATCTGGATGGCCAAGAGAAACACTACCATTGGTAATAGAATTTTACACCGCCATTTAGTGAGAAATCCCTTAACCCCTTAAGGACCAAT
Source organism: Hyla sarda (assembly GCF_029499605.1). Classification (NCBI taxonomy): domain Eukaryota; kingdom Metazoa; phylum Chordata; class Amphibia; order Anura; family Hylidae; genus Hyla; species Hyla sarda. The sequence goes on along the minus strand of NC_079193.1, from coordinate 109,671,634 downwards.
ACAAATAAACCTATACACCCTTGAAAGGCCAGGCCTGTTTTTTCACATTGGGGATGTCTGTCTTTATTAGAGAATAACTCTGGTAATGTTTTGCCAATCACGATAATTCTGACATTGTTTTTTTTTGTCACAAGTTGTCCTTCATGTACATAGTAAAAGTAAGCCGATATCATTTGTAGTTTTTTTTTTTTTACAATGCAAAAAATCATGAAATTTTTGAAAAAAATTAAGATTTTTTGCTGTTTTGACACTAATAGGTTGCATATATTTATACTTCCTGACCAAATAGTTTATGAAACTTATACTTATACTTTCAGATGTCTACTTTATTTTGACAGCATTTTTTTTTGTTTTTAATTCACATTTTAAATTAATTAGAAGCCTAACAATTTAACTTGAAATTTTGAAAATTTGAAAATTACATCTTTTTTTTATGTGCTATGCAAGGTTTGCAGAAATTTGAAGGTGGTAGAAAATAGGAACACCCCCCAAATGACCCCATTTTAAAAACTAGACCCCTCAAGGTATTCGCTAGGGGGTACAGTGAGTATGTTAACACCACAGTTTTTTGGCAGGAATTATTACAAAGTCAGTGTTAAAAACTGATATTGCAAGAATTGCACCCTATATTTTATTAAGCTGCTCAGCCCCTATTTGGAAATACCCCCGCTTAGGCCATATTTGGTTCCTTGGCCGCGTGGTAGGACCCCAAAAGAGAGGAGCCCCCCTTGGCTTTCAGGGCATCATTATATGAATAGTCCCCATTCATACTGCGTTTCTGCAGTATAAGTGTCCGTTGTCATGTCAAAAAAGGGATCCAATGTATACTGTACCGTCTCATTCAGAAATGAATGGAGCTGCTACAGTATACGTCAGCATCACTCTTTTTGACATGATGTTGACGGATACCTCTAACACTGCGGAAATGCAGTATGAATGGGACGCAGTGTAGGGTCACATAGAGCGCATCCGCAGCATATTTCACACCGCGGATGCCCCCCAGCAGTCACAAGGGTGAGATCACTGCTGTGGCTGGGTAGCTCAGTGTGTCCACTCATGACTTTTGGCGGGAAATCCAACACTATTAGTGGACACACAAAGCTACCCAGCCACAGCAGGGTGCTCATTATTGTGACTGTTGGCGGGCATCCGCAGCACGTAATATGCTGCGAATGTGCGCCGTGTGATCCTAAACATACATTTTTATTTTTCATTATATTTATTTAATAAATGTATTTTTATATTATTTTTTTATACACTTTTTTTTACACTTTTTTAATACTTTTATTGTTGTTACACTTTTATTTATTTTATATTTTTTTCACTTTTTTTTAATGCTTTGGAATACTTAGTATTCTCAATGGCGTTGCTAGGCTTGGTGTCACCCGGTGCGGTAAAAAATGGTGTCACCCCCCATACCTACCCCCTCCCCCCAGTAAGTTTTAGCCTGTTGTGACAGACACCACTGTTGTAGCGCATTGTGAGAAATTCCAGTATAATAATCAGATATACCAGTTGCCACAGAATAGGAAAGTGTTAAAGAAGTTTTCACCATTTAAATATACAGCTCCCAGAATTACTTAAAGGGGTACTCCACTGGAAAACATTTACTTTTATATCAACTGGTGCCAGAAAGTTAAACAGATTTTTAAATAACTTCTATTTAAAATCTTGATCCTTACAGTACTTACAAGCTGGTGTATGCTCCACAGGAAGTTGTGTAATTCTTTCCAGTCTGACCACAGTGCTCTCTGCTGACACCTCTGTCCATGTCAGGAACTGTCCAGAGCAGGATAGGTTTGCTATGGGGATTTGCTCCTACTATGGACAGTTCTTGACATGGATAGAGGTGTCAGCACAGAGCACTGCGGTCAGACAGAAAATAAATTACAAAAGAAAAGAACTTCCTGTGAATCGCTTATACAGCAGCTAATAAGTACTGGAAGGATTAAGATTTTTAAGTAGAAGTAATTTACAAATCTGTTTAACTTTGTATCACCAGTTATTAAAAAAAAAATGTTTTCCAGTAGAGTACTCCTTTGAGCAGTGGTGAGGTTATGCTGGGAGTTGTAGTTTCACTCATCATAACTGTAGAACTGACAAGTGACTACAGCTCTGATAGGACATAGAGAGGAGAATGTACAATGATATCAGTGATTACAGGTGACGTCTTCTCTATAGTGAGGAGAATACACAATGATATCAGTGACTACAGGTGACGTCTTCTCTATAGTGAGGAGAATACACAATGATATCAGTGACTACAGGTGACGTCTTCTCTATAGTGAGGAGAATACACAATGATATCAGTGATTACAGGTGACATCTCTATAGTGAGGAGAATACACAGTGATATCAGTGACTACAGGTGACGTCTTCTCTATAGTGAGGAGAATACACAATAATATCAGTGACTACAGGTGACGTCTTCTCTATAGTGAGGAGAATACACAATGATATCAGTGACTACAGGTGACATCTCTATAGTGAGGAGAATACACAATGATATCAGTGACTACAGGTGACATCTTCTCTATAGTGAGGAGAATACACAATGATATCAGTGACTACAGGTGACGTCTTCTCTATAGTGAGGAGAATACACAATGATATCAGTGACTACAGGTGACGTCTTCTCTATAGTGAGGAGAATACACAATGATATCAGTGACTACAGGTGACGTCTTCTCTATAGTGAGGAGAATACACAATGATATCAGTGACTACAGGTGACGTCTTCTCTATAGTGAGGAGAATACACAATGATATCAGTGACTACAGGTGACGTCTTCTCTATAGTGAGGAGAATACACAATGATATCAGTGACTACAGGTGACGTCTTCTCTATAGTGAGGAGAATACACAATGATATCAGTGACTACAGGTGACGTCTTCTCTATAGTGAGGAGAATACACAATGATATCAGTGACTACAGGTGACGTCTTCTCTATAGTGAGGAGAATACACAATAATATCAGTGACTACAGGTGACGTCTTCGCTATAGTGAGGAGAATACACAATAATATCAGTGACTACAGGTGACGTCTTCTCTATAGTGAGGAGAATACACAATGATATCAGTGACTACAGGAGACGTCTTCTCTATAGTCTTTCCTTATCTAATTCAGATGGTACATACCGCCAGGACTTGTTCCAGCTAAAACTTCTCTCTGCAGAATGTGACGCCCAGACGTCTCCTCACTATGTCAGCGCATTCTCATCCTCTATATGAAAACAAGTATTATTATAAACCTGCCAGACTCTAAATATAATACTACTATACACTATACTCTGATTATAAACCTTCCATACACTGTACCCACTGAATATAATACTACCACACACTGTACATTTTGAATATACCAACACATACTGTACACTCTGAATATAAATCTGCCACATACTGTACCCCTGAATATAATACTGCCACACACTGTACCCTCTGAATATAATACCAACACATACTGTACACTCTGAATATAAATCTGCCACATACTGTACCCCTGAATATAAATCTGCCACATACTGTACACTCTGAATATAAATCTGCCACATACTGTACCCCTGAATATAATACCTCCACATACTGTACCCTCTGAATATAAATCTGCCACATACTGTACCCTCTGAATATAAATCTGCCACATACTGTACCCTCTGAATATAATATTACCACAAACTGCGCCCTCTGAATATAACATTGCCATACAGTGCACCCTCTGAATATAACACCACAACCGCAGTAACACCCCTCAACATCCGTTAGCTGATGCTATTACCACGGGAGGGGGGTATTGGTGGTGTTGCTAGTGGATGATGGGGGTGCTACTACAGGGGGGTGTTGCTACTACAGGGGGGTGTTGCTGGAGGATGATGAGGGTGCTACTGGCAATCCCCCCTGGCAGTATCACCTCCATCATCCATCGGCAGGATCATCCTCCTGGCAGGAGCACCGCCATCATCCACCATCAGGATCTGCTGATGGAGGTGCTACTGCTGGGGGGGGGGGGGGTTGCTGGTGGATGATGAGGGTGCTACTGCCAGGGGGGGGGGGAGCATTAGGTAGGCAGCAGTTCCCCCACTTTAGGTAGGCAGCAGTTCCCCCACATTAGGTAGGTAGCAGTTTCCCCACATTAAGTAGCATATTTTCCCCACATTAGGCAGCATAGATTCCCCACATTTGGTACCAGTTCCCCCACATTAGGTAGGTACCAGTTACCCCACATTAGGTAGCAATTTCCCCACATTAGGTAGCACAGATTCCCCACATTAGGTAGCAATTTCCCCACATTAGGTAGCACATATTCCCCACATTAGGTAGCAGTTTCCCAACATTAGGTAGCATAGATTCCCCACATTCGTGAGCACAGATTCCCCACATACGGTAGCATAGACTCCCCACATTTGGTAGCACAGATTCCCCACATTAGGTAGCAGTTTCCCCACATTAGGTAGCATAGACTCCCCACATTAGGTAGCATAGACTCCCCACATTTGGTAGTAGTTTCCCCACATTAGACCGCAGGTTCCCTTGCAGGTTCCCCACAATGGGTCAAAGTCTCCCCAAATTAGATCGCTGGTTCAAACACCATGCCCCCAAAAAAACACATACAACACAGAGAGAGACACACACAAACACACACACAGTCAGAGAGACACACACTCACAGACAGACACACACACAGCGTCACACACACAGCGTCACACACACAGAGTCACACAGTCACACACACAGAGTCACACAAACACACACACACACAGTCACATACACACAGAGTCACATACACACAGAGTCACACACACACAGAGTCACACACAGTGCTTTAAGTGGGCCAAAAGAGGTGCCGGTACTCTATTAGGTGCCGGTGCTCCCCCCCCCAGCCCGACGCCACATCCCCCCCTGGCCGCGCCACCCCCCCAGTACTGAACATGAAAATACCCTTAGAAAGTACCCTTAGAAAGAGCTACTGAACATAAATAAAATGTGCAAAAGGGTATTGAAAAAATTTGGTAGAAAATGTACATAAAATAAATAATAAAACATAATAACATACTAACCATAGAACAGTAAACATAAACCTGTTCCCCACATTAGGTTGGCAGTATAGTTCCCCACATTAGGTGCAGTATAGTTCCCCCACATTAGGTGCAGTACAGTTCCCCACATTAGGTGCAGTACAGTTCCCCACATTAGGTTGGCAGTACAGTTCCCCACATTAGGTGCAGTACAGTTCCCCACATTAGGTTGGCAGTACAGTTCCCCACATTAGGTGCAGTATAGTTCCCCCACATTAGGTGCAGTACAGTTCCCCACATTAGGTGTGCAGTATAGTTCCCCCACATTAGGTGCAGTATACTTCCCCCACATTACGTGCAGTACAGTTCCACACATTAGGTGCAGTATAGTACCCCCACATTAGGCAGTATAGTTCTCCACATTAGGTGCAGTATAGTTCTCCACATTAGGTGCAGTATAGCTCCCCCACATTAGGTGCAGTATAGCTCCCCCACATTAGGTGCAGTATAGTTCCCCCACATTAGGTGCAGTATAGTTCTCCACATTAGGTGCAGTATAGTTCCCCCACATTAGGTGCAGTATAGTTCTCCACCTTAGGTGCAATACAGTTCCCCCACATTAGGTGCAGTACAGTTCCCCACATTATGTGCAGTATAGTTCCCCACATTAGGTGCAGTATAGTTCCCCCACATTAGGTGCAGTATAGTTCCCCCACATTAGGTGCAGTATAGTTCCCCCACATTAGGTGCAGTATAGTTCCCCACATTAGGTGCAGTATAGTTCCCCTACATTAGGTGCAGTATAGTTCCCATATAGTTCTTCTGGGGGTGCTACCTTCCTACTGGTAGGAAGAGGGGGTTAATTTGAGGGTACTACCTTCTTACTGGGGGGGGGGGGGTGATCTGGGGGTACTACCTGCCTACTCGGGGCCCCAGATTAACCCCCTCCCCCCCGGTAGTACCCAAGATTAACCCCCTCCCCCCAGCAGGCAGGTAGTACCCCCAGATTAACCCTCTCCCCTCAGCAGGCAGGTAGTAACCCCCAGATAAACCCCCTCCCTCCAGCAGGCATGTAGTACCCCCAGATTAACCAGGGAGGGGGGTTCATCTGGGGGTGCTACCATCCTACTGGGGGGGGGAGTAAATCTGGGGGTACTACATGCCTACTGGAGGGAGGGGGTTAATCTAGGGGTACTACCTGCCTACTGGGGGGGGGCAACTTAACCCCCTCCCCCCCAGTAGGCAGGTAGTACCCCCAGATTAACACCCCCCCAGTAGGATGGTAGTACCCCCAGTTTAACACCCCCCTTGTAGGAAGGTAGTACCCCCCAGATTAACCCCCTCTCCCCCCCTGTAGGAATGCAGTACCCCCCAGATTAACCTTCTCCCCCCACCCTGTTAGAAGGTAGTACCCCCCTGATTAACCCCCTCCCCCCAGACCCAGTAGGCAGGTTGAAATAACATTCACTCACTCAGCGCGGTAATCCTGCGAGCCGCGTACCATCACGTGACACATCACGTCACGCTCTGGGGCTGGCGTCCTTGAATTCAGCGTGACGTCCTGATGGTCATGTGACGGCAGTGACGCGCGGAAATACAAATCCCGGACCAACTGAAGGTGAGCCGGAGTGGAGCGGGGCAGGGCGGGGCACAAAAAGGAGCAGGAGGCAGCGCTGTGTGGTGCGCCTGACGGACAGGCGCACCACAGAGCGCAGGAGAAGAGAGGGGGGGGAGGAGGCCGGTCGGGCACAGATGGGGGTGCTGTGGAGCGTCTTGGTGTCACCCCATTAGGTTGGTGTCACCCGGTGCGGGCCGCACCCCCCGCACCTGGGTCGCAACGCTACTGAGTATTCCAAAGCATTGCAGATATATGCTGCCTGCTAGTTTTACACTAACAGGCAGCATATGAGGACTTGCCTCTGGCACATCCTCACAGGCAATAACCGGGGCAGACCTAGGGGTCCTAGTAAAGACCCCAGGCTGCCCAGGTAAGCAGGAGCACCCCGCGATAGTTGCGGGGTGCTACAGGAGAGAGAGAAAGGGAGCCCCCTCCCTCTGTCAAAACTCCTTACAGCTCGCGGTCGCTTCCGACCACGGCTGTAAGGGTTAAACTGCCGGGACCGAAGTTTTCTTCTGTTCCGGCAGTAACGCAGGTCCCCGCCTGCCGGGGATTACACACAGCACCCCGCGATCGCGCTGCGGGGTGCTGCAGGGGTGACAGAGGGAGCTCCCTCCCACTGTCATAACACTTACAGCCGCGGTCACTTCCGACCGCGGCTGTAAGGGTTAAACTGTCGGGACCGAAGTTTACTTCGTTCCCGGCAGTGCTGCAGGGTCCCGGCTGTGTGCTACAGCTGAGTCCCCGCCATGATCTTGTGGGTGCACTGGGCAGCACCCACGAGAAGCATGGACGAGTATAGACGTCCAGGTGCCGGAATGGCCGCCAACCTGGACGTCTATACTCATCCGTGGTCGTTAAGGGGTTAAAGACAAATCAGGATAAAAATTGGTTAAAAACAGACCATGTGGTTTACTGCATTTCATGTATGGAATGCAGAAAACAATATATTGGGTCCACAACCCATAAATTGAAACGTAGAATCTCAGAACATGTTACGGGCACACGGTCATTGGGCAGTGTTCACACACACGCACTGTCCGATACGTCCAAGCATTTTACAGATTAACACAGAGGCAGCATCGCCCATATGAAGGTTACACCTATTGAACATGTCATGAAATCACCAAGAGGAGGAGATAGGGTCCGCAAAGTGCATACGAGAGAAATTTATTGGATTATGGAAACCTGAGCCCAGGAGGGGATGAATTATAAATCTGACGTAATGTTGTTTTACTGACTCATATACTCCTTTTTTGTTTTTCTCTTTTGTTAAATAAGACAATATTTTCAGTGGTGGTCTATATGAATGTGATTAGTTTGATTCTTGCTAGGTGGTTTTTTGGTCATAGGTTGTTATGGGCAACATACTCCTGCAAGTAATTACCTACCAGCATACTATGAGGTCTAGGAAGTTCTGTTACCATTGGTAGTGTCTATTACAAGTCAGCAAATGAAGGATCACAGCAAGTTTGGTTTCATATGCATTCAAAGGTTGCCATGGGCAACGTACTTCTGCTAATAACTAGCTGTTACGTCTATGAAGTTCTGTTACCAGTGGCAGTGTTTATTACAAGTCAGCAAATGAAGGGTTATGGCAAGTTCCAAATTGGGAAGGGATGTGCTAATTGGGAGAGGTTTCTGTTACAAGGTGTATATTTATTCGGCTGGATATTTTTTCCCAGTGAGGACCTTGAAAAAGACTTTTGTTTGCTGAAACGCATTGGTCCATTTTTACCACAATTTGTACCCCTATAGTGTTTTTATATTGAAGAAAGAAATAAAGCTTTTGTATTTGACACATGCTGAGTGAGTGAGTGAAGCCTGTTTCTCTGTCTACCTTGTTTGCGGCAGCAATGCCCTGACAGCACCTGGACCAGTGGGGGATCATGATATTGTTTATTGGAGTAGGTGAGCAAACTCTTTTGTCTTCAAATTGTGTGGAGCTTTACTTATTGGTACCACTGAATTTGCTTCTTGAACTGACAATTAATTGCTAAAGTGACCCCAGAAGAACGATTTCAGGACCAGCCTTGGCCTTGGTTTCCTCTTTCTGGTTAAATAGCACAGGAGCTGTGAGAGTAAGGCTGTGTTCACACTATGGAATGTCTACATGGAGACATTCCGCAAACTGGCGCTAGGACCGCAAATGAATGACTGATATTTATTCCGTGCAGAGTTGGCAGAAAGACTGAATATGTTCATTCTTTCTGTGGACATGGAAATCGGAATTTTTGTGCTGGAAACATCTTGCACAAAAATGTCAGGGGTAAGATGCCTTCCACTGTTTAAATCACTTGCCTTCTATTTGTTGGGTGATAGCAGGAGAGAACTCTATATTGCAGGGGAGAGTGAATACTGGGGGGAGGCGATAACAGGGGAGAATTGATAAGAGGGGCTGGTACTGAGCTAGGCAAGGAGTATACTGGAGGGATTGAGATGAATTCTGGGAATGAAACTGGGAGAAAGGGAGAGATGATACTAATGCTTTGATACTTGAGGGAGTGTAGAGCTGTTATGGGGAAGAGAAATTATCCTGTGGGAAAGAATTGATACCGAAGTGAGATTATATTGGGGGGGGGGGGAGAGATATTGGAGGAAGAGGAAAACTATATTGGAGTAGAGATAATCAGGGCCAGACTGGGACCGAAAATAGGCCCGGGCATTTTAGAATAAGCAGCCCATTGTGGTCATGGGTGTGGCTATGTGGAGGTGAAGCCACAAATGGAAGCGGCCAAACGCATAGTTGGGTATATTTGATATTAAATACAGAAAAAATATATATTATGGGGAAGATTTATCAAAACCTGTCAAGAGGAAAAGTTGCTGAGTTGCCCATAGCAACCAATCAGATTGCTTCTTTCATTTTTCAGAGGCCTTTTCAAAAATGAAAGAAGCGATCTCATTGGTTGCTATGGGCAACTCAGCAACTTTTCCTCTGGACAAGTTTTGATAAATCTTCCCCTACATACCTTAGGCACCGGCAAAATGTATTTTAGACTTATTTCATTGTAAAAAATGCATTGTGACCATATTTTTAACATTATGTGCTTTATGTAAGTCTATGGGAAAGTAGTTGTCTGACCACACATTATGTAAGAAAAAAGGACATGACATTTTTTTTAGTGATGTAACAGTGACATCACAGATGCAAAAAAATATCTGCTTTTTTATAAATTTTTTTTTTTTTTTTACATATTAGGGGAGATTTATCAAAACCTGTGCAGAGGAAAATTTGCCCAGTTGCCCATAGCAACCAATCAGATTGCCTTTTATTATTAACAAGGCCTCTGCAAAATGAAAGAAGCGATCTGATTGGTTGCTGGGCAACTGGGCAACTTTTCCTCTGCACAGGTTTTGATAAATCTCTCCCATTGTGTGCACAAACAACCCCTTTCCCCTAGACTTCCAGAAAGCAAAATAATGTAAAAAATCTCTTTGCAACAAAATCCTGACCAATACAAGGAAAAATGTTATTACCATATATATTACCATCATACTGTTACTAACCAAATCCTGTATACTGAGACCAGTGTTACTTATAATACCAGTATACAAAGAACAAATAATCTTGAAATATTCACGCTTGCCTACTTATCCACATACATATTACCATCATACTGTTACTAACCAAAGCCTGTATACTGAGACCAATATTACCAGTATACAAGGAGGAATATTATCACCATACATTTTATCAGCATACTGTTACTGACCACATGCTGTATACTGAGACCAATATTACCAATAATCCCAGTATACAAGAAGGAATTTTATCACCATACATATTACTATGCTTCAGAAGATTCACTTCATAGTATCTTTATTCATAAATGAACAGCAAAATAGGTGCACAGTGCAAAGACCAGTCGGGCCGTCTGTCTGTCCAATCTTTGCACTGTGCACCTATTTTGCTGTTCATTCATTTAAGAATAAAGGTATTATGAAGTGAATCTTCTGAAGCCTGGTGAGTGCCCTTGACTTCCTATCTCTTGTGGATATATTTGTACTGGACTTTTGCACACCACAAGTGGAGATCAGGCTCCTAATTAAGGGAAGCGTCTGTGTGGAACACTCATTGTGTTCCTACAGCAGTTGTCAAGGTTTCTTCTCTTTCCTTATCAATACATATCACTATCATACTGTTACTGATCAAATACTGTATACTGAGACTAATATTACCAATAATACTAGTATAGAAGAAGGAATCTATTCAACATCATTCTGTTTAGTAAGTACAGTCAGTGTATAGCAGCAATGTCCTGAGCTTCACACCATTCTACAACAAAGTTACAGTTCACACCACGTTTTGTACATACCGGGGCCGGATCCGGCGGGGGAAGGGGCAAACCGGGTGTTTGCCCGGATCAGCCCGTGACTCCATTTACTTTAATGACCCGACCGGAGTCAACCGGTGACTCCGGTCGGCTCAGTTTTGACCCGTATGCGGTTTTGGACCGGACCTAAACCGTAGTAAACTACGGTTTTAAGTCCGGTCAGGAAACTGCATACGGGTCAAAACTGAGCCGACCGGAGTCACAGTTTGACTCCGGTCACCAGCAGAATAGTGAGTGCAACTTTGGTGTATAATACAGGATATAACTCAGGATCGGTACAGGATAAGTAATGTAATGTATGTACACTGGGACCTCACCAGGAGAATAGTGAGTACAGCTCTGGAGTGGGAGCCAATCAGTTGTGGGTGTGGTTCTGCTTCAGCTGTGTGGTGGTGTCTGCTGTGCCTCCTGAGCTCCAGGGAATTACCACCTGTTCCACCTGGGACCTGCTTTCTCCTCCCCAGGGAGGGAGTGGGTTTCCAGGGATGAGTGAGGGAGGCGAGGCCCAGGCTTCTGCCTCCCGGAGTAGGCCGCAGGGAGGCAGGAGAGGCCAGCAAGCGGCCTGTACATCAGAAGATCTGGGGGTTAGGCGATCCACCCGGAGTCGCAGCAATGTCACTCCAACACCCCCCACAGAGGCAAGAGGCCGAAAGGTTTCTGGAAACGAGGATCCCAATTTGGGAAAGATGGGTGCTGCCAGCAGAAAGCCAAGGTCATCTGGAGGAAGGCAGAGTACTCACGGAGGTGAAGCCGACCTCAGTGAGGAAGGCTGGGGAATGCTGAGGACCCGGGAGTCTATTTCCACCTATACTACCCGGGTCGTAAGTCACCTCCGTGAGTATGAAGATGCCAGCAAAGCTGTGAGGAGGCTTCAGGAGGAACTTCGCCATGTCCGTTCTAAGCTGGAGGTTACCCCAAAGAAGAAGAAGCCTGAAGTCCAGGCACAGATAAAAGGTCTGATGGCTGAAATAAATGCTTTGGAGGAAAGAAAGGAGGAATTGCTGGAGATGAGTGGACCATTTAAAGAAAAGCTGAAAAATCAAGAGCGTTTCAGAGACATGGATGAAAAGAAACAGAGAAGGTTGATGGGGCTGCAACCTGAGAGCCAGGTGGATGATGAGGAGGAGATAGAGGGAGAACAACAGCCAGATCCACCTGGTGGCCTGTCGCAACAGCAGCAGGCCCTGTACAGTGGGCCCCCTGCACAGCAGCCAGCAGTATCACCTGCCGACTCAGGGGAAGACAGTGACAACAGCTACCAGGGAGGGGCGCTAATGGCCCAGATACGTATGCTGGAATCCCCAGTGTGTCCTCAGAATCTGGTGTTCGGAGATGAGCTGCCAGATGAGGCACCTGGGGGTAAGAAAAAGAAGACCAAGCCAAAGCAGCAAGAAGTGGTGAGTTACATCTACACCCCCCTCCCTGTAAACCCTGAGTCGGCCGCAGGGTCAGCTCATTGTGCAAGCCCCGTTACCCAGCCCAGCCCGTGTTCTGTGGTGGACTCGGTGCAAAGGAGCCGGGAGAGTACAGGTACTAAAAGGGCGCAAAACTCCATGCCTGTTTGCAGTAGCAGGGATGGAGTAGAAAAGGCACTGGCTGCAAGGCCGGACAGTGAGGGCAGCCCAGCAGTGGGCATAGAGGCAGACTCCGGGGCTGTAGTTTGCTCCCCTGTGGGAGGGGGGGGGGTGACTCAGTGCCTGAGGTAGTCGCGGTGGCTACAGATGTAGCAGACGCTCCCAAAAGAAAAGAACAAATCTTATTTTGTATTGGCGCCGCTGATCCCATTGATCAGTGGCGCCCTGATAAGACTGGAGAAATTGCTGATGAGGCGGAGGGCACTAATAAGAACAGGGCTGGGGCCTCCTCTAGACTGGGTAAGCATGCTGCCCGGTCCCTTAAAGGGCCAGCGGAGGTTGTCCCAGCTCTAGTGCCCCGTGATGCTGAGGCAAAACGGACTGAAAATGTATCAACATCACCATCATCATCATCATCATTTGCCGGTTTACCTGTTGCTGGTCCAGCCAGTGTGAGTGATGGGGTAAATGGGGTTGGGGGATGTATGACTGGGGAGAGGATGGAGATTGATGTTACTGGGGAAGGTGTTTTTGGGGGAGGTGGTGACCATGTTATTGGAGTTGGTGCTAATGTTGTCATTGGGGGTGGTGGGGATGTTGTCATCGGCAGTGGTGTAGGTGCAGGGTCTGGTCCGGTTGCCCCCCCAGTGGTGACAGACCATAGGAGTTATGCCAATGTCACTGCTGGGGGAAGTAGAATACTTTCCTCATCTCCTGACTCTAGGGACGGTTTATTGCAGCGACGTCTCCTGGAAGCTCTGAAAAAGGGGGAAAGGTCGATTAATGTAGAGGGTAGAGCAGTTGATCTGTCCTTCTGGATAGAGAGACACAGTCTCTCTGCCTTCCGAGAGGAAAGAGGGGGCGATACTGTGTGGTCCCAACAGCCGGGGCAGGTAGTAACCGTAGGAATGTAGTCCGTCTTCGGTGGCAAGGCGAAGATATGTGTCCTTCAAGGACGAAAGTGGTTGAGCTCTTGCTAAAGATGGGCTTCAAGGCAGTTGATATCTTCGCCTTGATACATCCCTACGGTACTCCTGAATTCGATATCAGTTTTGTTCGGCCAGAGGGGCTTGAGCTTTTCTGGTCGAATTATGAATTGGTAAAGAATGAGCCTGGCTGGCGAGACTTTGCCATACAGGCATTGTCTCGCCAAAACGAAATCAAGAGAGTGACCGTTTTGACCCGTAACGAATCACTCTCTTGTGTTGACATCATCACCTGGTTAGGACGGTATGGCGAGGTAATGGGGGTCCCGCAGAAGAACAGGGACGAGTTTGGCATCTGGTCAGGAGCCTGGACGTTTTTGGTAAAACTTAAACGTTCAGGAAATACAGTTACCCATATTCCATCCTCTGCCTTTCTCGGTAGGGATCGTATCCAGATTTTCTACCAGGGTCAGCCGAAGCTCTGTCACAGATGTGGTGACCCCACACACTTCAGTGCAAACTGTACGGTGCAGAAATGTGCCTTGTGTGGGGGTGTAGGCCATCTTGCCGCATCTTGTGCAGAGATTAGGTGTCACCTGTGTGGTGACTTAGGTCACCCATTCAGTCGTTGTCCTCGTTCTTTCGCTAATGCAGTCTTGTCCCCAGCGGGTGAAGATCACGAGCCAGAATCTGCTGGGGAGGGGACTAGCAGGGGTGGAGGAACTGAGGGGTCAGTGAGGAACAGCAAGAAAAAGACACCAGCCCAACTAAGACGTCTTGATAAACGCCAAAGGGATAGGGTGATGGGGAAAGCCCGGGTTACCGGGACAACCTCTCATTCTGTCCCAGAGGCCAACCTTGCTGCTGAGACCCTGAGGGATGGCGAGCTGAATGAGGAGGTCAGGAGGATCCAGAATGAGGAAGGTGCCATCTCCTCAGATAGCGTGGAGGAGGATGATGGGGGATAGCAGAAGGAGACACGAAAGCGGGGTACAAGTAGGAAAAAAAAGGGAAATTTAAGATCTTCTCCCACCCTGGTCCAGGTGCCACAGGAAGGCAAAACTGACTCCCCTCTGGTTGGCCTTTCCAATCGATTCCGACCCCTCAGGGACGTCTCCTCCTCTTCTTCGGAGGGGGAGGATGAGGGGGAGGTGGCAGAGGGGCTTCCAGGGGGCGCCGAGTCCTCTTCCCCTGGGGAGGTTATGTCCTCAGGGGAAGGGACTGGCCTGGAATCCGGAGACGAGAAAAGTAAAACGACGTCTGGTGAGATGGACACTTCTATTTCTCTAAAGAGGGTGAAGAGTTCTTCTGAAGTGGAGGGTGAGAAGGGGAGTGGGAAAAAGAAAGCTGTTTAACTCAATCACCCTTGATGGCGGCACCCTCTCCGTTGACGCTGGCGTCCATTAATGTCGCCAGCATTAAGTCAGATACGGCTCGATTTGCTGCCTATGATTTTTTTGCCCATATTAATGCTGATATTTTATTTTTGCAGGAGACCAGGCTAACAGACATGTCATCTATCTACAAGGCTAAAAGAGAGTGGAGGAATGGGCCCTCCTACTGGTCTCTTGGGGCCGAGCCGTATAGCGGAGTGGCGGTCCTTTTTACCGCAGCGGTAGAATGCCGACGGGTTATCGAGTTAGAAATGGGGAGGTGTCTGATCTTAGATGTCCTCATGAGGGGACAAGAACTTCGCCTTATTAACATCTACGGCCCACAGTCTAAGTGGGACCGGAAGTGCCTCTTTATGAGGATCAAGCCCTATCTTTTTACAAGTCGGCAGGTGGTCTTTGGAGGGGACTTTAATGCTGTCACGAGGCCCCAAGACAGGGGAGGTGCCAGAGACAAGCTGACTTATGATAGCGTCGCCCTTAATAGCATAGCGAGTGAGGCTCGCCTGGTGGATGTCCACATCCGGCACACCCCAGGCCATGCGGGATTCACCTATCATAGGGGTAGTTGTAGGTCTAGGATAGACAGGTTTTATTTAAAGGAGGAAGCCGTCTCTTCAGCAGTGTCTGTTGTTGAGGTGGAGTTCTCCGATCACTGTTTAATTTAGTTTTCTCTGAATGTCACAGAGACCCCCCGGATGGGCAGAGGCTATTGGAAGCTGAATTCGTCTCTCTTGGAAGAAGCGGAGATAAGACAGTCCTTTGAGGATTTTCTTCAGAGCCAGGTACCATTGCTGGGCCTTTGTAGCAGTAAGTCAGAGTGGTGGGAGATCTTCAAGGAAAGGGTTGCGAGATTCTTCCGCCAGCTCTCGGGCCTCAGAAGCCTAAACAGGTACCGCTTGTACCAGGGCCTGAGGAAGAAACTTGAGAACCTTGTCTCGACTGGAGGTAGTCGTGATGATATCTCCAGAGTGAAGTCCTTGCTGATGAAGTGCCAGTACGATAGGCACGCATCTTTGGTTTTTGAGAGGGATTACGGGAAGTACCGCTCGCCCGACCCTTACAGAAACTGCAAGATGTCAGTGAATAGTAAAGTAGTCTCAGGACTGATTGATAGTACGGGATCCTTGAAAAGGTCCAGATCAGGGATCCTGGAGGTCATCAGATCCTTCTACTCGCACCTCTTGGGAAGGAAGGATCTAGATCGAGATAAGGTATCAGCTTTCTTGGTTGAAACCGTCCCTGAACCAGGAGTAGACCCCTCTCTTGACGTTTTGACAGAGATGATCCGGGAAGAGGAAGTCAGGATGGCTATTGATGGGCTTGCCCTCAAGAAGTCACCCGGTCCGGATGGCTTAACATCTGAGTTCTATAAGACCTTTAAGGACACTTTGGTTCCCCTCTTGACCGCGGTTTTTAATGAGTGTCTATCCTCGGGCACTCTGCCAAAGTCAATGAGGAGGTCAGCGCTGATCATCCTGTCAAAGGGTAAAGACCCGTCCCACATTGAGAATTGGCGTCCCATAGCACTTCTCAATGCGGACAGAAAGATTCTGGCAAAAGTGCTGTTTAACCGGCTGGTGGAATTTGCACCCCGGCTCCTTTCGGGGGCTCAGCATTGCTCTGTTCCGGGCCGCAGTACATTCAGTGCTGTGCTCAGTGTCCGAGAGGCTGTGGAGCAGGGTAGGGCTGGCCACTGGAAGGGGTACTTGCTTTCCTTGGATCAGGCAAAAACGTTTGATCGGGTTAACCATGAGTACCTCTGGTCTGTCCTTCTAAGATATGGCCTGCCAGGGGGGTTTGTTGATTGGCTTAAGACCTTGTATGTAGGGGCAGAGAGTTTCCCGCTTGTGAATGGTTGGATTGGCCTCTCTTTTGAGGTTGGGTCTGGTGTCCGTCAGGGTTGTCCTTTGAGCCCTTTGCTGTACGTGTTTGCAATCGATCCTTTCCTTAGAGGGATTGATTGTGGACCGTTGGCGGGGGTGAGAATGGACCTGGCGGTGCCGGATTTGGCTCTGAGGGCGGTAGTGTACGCTGATGATGTCACCGTGTTTGTCTCCTCACAAGAGGAGGGCAGATGGGTGATGTCAGAGGTGGACCGCTACTCGGAGGCATCCGGGTCCAAGATCAATCAGGATAAGTGTGAGAGTCTCTGGCTGGGAGGGGGAGATCCTGATTTTGATCTCCCGGACGCCCTTCCAGAGCCCCAGGAATCCGCAAAAGTCCTCGGCATCAAATTTGGTCAAGGGGATTACCCCAAACAAAACTGGGACAGCAGGCTTAAGATCGCCGCTCAGAAGGTAGATCAGTGGAAGGGTTGGTCTTTGACCCTCCGGGAAAGGGTTAACCTGATGAAAACTTTCCTGCTCCCTTTGCTGATATATCTGGGCAGTGTATGCATGTTGCCAGAACCTCTTTGGACCCGGGTCTACAGTGTGTTCTTCCAAATGTTATGGGGGAATAGACTGAACCTAGTGAAGAGGGAGGTTACTTACCGTACGAGGAGACTAGGGGGGTTGTGTATGGTCAACCCTGTGGTGTTCCTAGTGAATACCTTTCTTAAGACCAATATAGCAAACCTCTGGTCAGAGAGGGCTCCTCCATGGGTATCCTCCTGTAGGGGATGGGTTTCGGCCTTTCTTCCAGGAATGGGAGACAGGAGGGCAAGTGAAGGATCTTCGCACACCACACGGGCATCTCCCGGCTTATGCTACCCCGGTTCTGAAGGTTATTCGTCGGTGGGGTCTGGGGATGTGGGAGATTAGGACTCTGTCGAGGAAATTCCTTGACAAGAGGGTCCTGTCTTCTCATTTCCAGAGGCCATTGGCACTCAAGGACTGCCCAAGTCGGGATCTGGAGGTGGGTTTAGAGCTTTTGAATTCTATCAGGATCCCCTTGAAGTTTTGGGACTTGACTTGGCGCTGCTTCCATGGGAAACTGTGTGTGAGGGACAATCTGAAGTGCAGGAGCTCTGATGACCGGGGATGTCCCCGCGAAAAGTGTGGAGGCATGCTGGAAAGCATGGAGCATTTTCTGCTTCATTGTCCCTTTAACACAGAGGTTTACACCAGGGTGGGCGCTTCCATTGGTTGGCCTCGGCTGGCCAGTCTCTCCTATGCGGAATGGGCCTATGGGGCATTCAGAAACCTTGGAGGCTGGGACCGGTGCACTTTATTCCTAGTCAGCTCAGTGGTCAGGTATTACACGTGGAACGCACGGTGTTTAGTGTCGACGCAGCGTAAAATCCTCCCTGTGGGTGAGGTGGTTAGGAACATTCTTGGTGACCTGGTGAAGGTGCGTTCTCTGGAGTACGAGAGGCTGGGTGCTGGCAGGGCCTCTCGTCTGTGGAGGGGCTCTGCCTTTAAAGTGCCTTAGCCTGTTGTCTCCCCCTGGTGGTGGGCTGATGCTGGCACATTAGTCTTTTTGTTTTGTGCTGTAGATATATGGTGATATAGGGCTTGCAGGCACTGAACTTGAGCTTTAGGGGTTTGTGTGATTGAAAAGCCTTATTGATGTTTGTTGTTTGGTTTGTATTATTTTGTATATATTTGTTTTGTTTGTACATTTATGTATATGTGTATATATGTATATATATTGTATTTTTTTCTAGGGGTTGTGTTGTGTTGGGGTTTAGTGCTAGGTTGGGTGGTGGGTAGATGGGGGGAGGGGGGATTCTGTGTGGGACTTTTTGTTTAAAAAAAAAAATCCTGGACTGGTTCATGGACGTCTGTTATCATGTACTGGGGGCATGGGATGCGGGACCAGCTCAGGGCCAAAAATAAATAAATAAATAAAAATTATATATAAAAAAAACATTGTATATTCGGTTTTTCTGTTTGCGGTGTTTGTTGGTGGTTTGACACATTTATTATTTTGGGTGGGGAAATGCAACCGGACCAGTTTTTAGTTATTATTGTTATTATTATTACTGTAAGTATTATTATTATTGTAGAGTGTTTAGTAGTTGTTGTTATTATAGCGGTGTGTTTGGTGAGAATGAGGCTGGACCAGAAGATACTTGGTTGGACATTTTTGGACTAATATGGACTCATTTTTGTATATATTATACAGGTGTATGTTGTTTGTATTATTGTTATGGTGATGTTTATTCTTTTTGTAATGTTTTATATTTTTTAATAAAAGATCTACAGGCTATAACTCAGGGTCAGTACAGGATAAGTAATGTAATGTATGTACACAGTGAGGGTATGTTCACATGGTGAAATGTCCGTGCAGAATTCTGACAAAATATTCTGCACAGACATTTCGCTGCAATAGAGTGCCATTGATTTCAATGGGATTCTGCTGCACTGTGCACATGGTGGAATTTATGCGGCAGATGTTTCTGCCACAGAAATCCAGGTTCCAGCGTCTGTACACTTGTCGATTCTTTCTGTGGATTTTTCTTGGAAATGCATTGTCGTCTATGAGACAGCGCATTTCCAAGCCGTCAAAGCATCTGTTGGAACTTCCAAATGTGCAGAATGTCCACCCATGTTTACGGATGGCACAGCAAATTATGGATCAGGGTTGAATAGAGGGGTCTGGAGGAATACAGGGGGATCAGGGATAGACAGAGGGGTCTGGAACAGAACAGAGGAATCAGGGATGGACAGAGGGATCTGAAGGAGTACAGAGGGGTCTGGAGGAGTGCAGGGGGGTCAGTAGGGTTGTCAACTGGCTGGTATTTTACCGGCACAGCTGGTATTTTTATTACCTTGTCATTATCTATGTAGTGACTGGCTGGAATCAGATGTATGGGTTTAGCCATGGCAGCATTAATATTGGCATTCCTGGAGATCCTGCTCCTGGCCCCATACGCCCAGATGAACAAGGGCCCCCCTGACCCAGCACCTCTGCACTTAAAGGGATACTGCGGCCCTAAGACATCTTATCATAATTGTAAGCACTGCGGAATCTGTAGGCGCTATATAAATAAATAAAATAAACAAATAAAGGATAGAGGATAAGATGTCTGATCGCGGAGTCCCACCGCTGGGGACCTCACAATCTCTCATGCAGCACCCAACTGTCTCAGCTGCACGCAGCGCTGGAGGCTCTGTGCCTGAAGCCTCACGACCACGGAGCCGGAGTATCGTGATGTCACGACTCCATCCCTTGTGATGTCATGCCCCTCCCTCTTAATGCAAGCCTATGGAAGAGGGCGTGACTGTCACGATACTCCGGCCCCATGCAGCTGAGACAGGTGGGTGCTGCATGAGAGATTGCGGGGGTCCACAGCGGCGGGACCCCTTCAATCAGACATCTTATCCCCTATCCTTTGGATAGGGGATAAGATATCTTAGGGCCGGAGTACCCCTTTAAGGGCTGCAGCCACCAGCAGTCACTTTTAGACAGCTCTGCCATTTTAACAGCAGAGCTGTCTGAGCATGTGGTACGTCCTCTGACATGCCTCTGACATCGCTGCTGCAGTGTCATGCTTGCTGCCCACCGAAGAGGAGCAAAGCAGCTGCAGAGCAGGGAAGAGTGTGCACTGGTCCGTCCTTAATCTTCAGTGCGCCACTGTCTACAGTATGAGTTGGCTGCCCTCCTGCCAGAGCCACCAGACTGACTGCCACTCATGGGGAAATAGCTGCCTGAGGATCAGGTAAAAATAATTCTGTGGCCACATGCAGAGTGCATTAAAGGGGTTATTTATATATCAACTGGCTCCAGAAAGTTAAACAGATTTGTAAATTACTTCTATTAAAAAATCTTAATCCTTTCAGTACTTATGAGCTTCTGAAGTTAAGGTTGTTCTTTTCTGTCTAAGTGCTCTCTGATGACGCGTGTCTCGGGAACCGCCCAGTTTAGAAGAGGTTTGCTATGGGGATTTGCTTCTAAACTGGGTGGTTCCCGAGACACGTGTCATCAGAGAGCACTTAGACAGGAAAGAACAACCTTAACTTCAGAAGCTCATAAGTACTGAAAGGATTAAAAAAAATTTTTTTTATAGAAGTAATTTACAAATCTGTTTAACTTTCTGTAGCCAGTTGATTATATATATATATATAGTGTATATGTATAAAGTTTTTTCCTGGATAACCCCTTTAAATTTAGAGGTAGAGGTAGAAAACATAGCGAGAGAGCAGGTAACTATTTACCAAACAGAGTGCCTCCAGCTGTTGCAAAACTACAACTCCCAACATGCTCAGACAGTTAACCCCTTAAGGACTCAGCCCATTTTGGCCTTAAGGACTCAGACAATTTAATTTTTACGTTTTCATTTTTTCCTCCTCGCCTTCTAAAAATCATAACTCTTTTATATTTTCATCCACAGACTAGTATGAGGGCTTGTTTTTTGCACGACCAGTTTTCCTTTGTAATGACATCACTCATTATATCATAAAATGTATGGCGCAACCAAAAAACACTATTTTTGTGGGGAAATTAAAACGAAAAACGCAATTTTGCTAATTTTGGAAGGTTTTGTTTTCACGCCGTACAATTTATGGTAAAAATGACATGTGTTCTTTATTCTTAGGGTCAATACGATTAAAATGATACCCATTATTATATACTTTTATATTATTGTTGCGCTTAAAAAAAATCACAAACTTTTTAACCAAATTAGTACGTTTATAATCCCTTTATTTTGATGACCTCTAACTTTTTTTCCGTATAAGTGGCGGTATGGGGGCTCATTTTTTGCGCCATGATCTGTAATTTTTTTTGATACCACATTTGCATATAAAAAACTTTTAATACACTTTTTATAATTTTTTTTTTAATAAAATGTATTAAAAAAGTAGGAATTTTGGACTTTTTTTTTATTTTTTTTCGTTCACGCCGTTCACCGTACGGGATCATTAACATTTTATTTTAATAGTTCGGACATTTACGCACGCGGAGATACCAAATATGTCTATAAAAAATGTTTTTTACGCTTTTTGGGGGTAAAATAGGAAAAAACGGACGTTTTACTTTTTTATTGGGGGAGGGGATTTTTCACTTTTTTTTTACTTTTACTTTTACATTTTTTTACATTTTTTTTTACACTTGAATAGTCCCCATAGGGGACTATTCATAGCAATACCATGATTGCTAATACTGATCTGTTCTATGTATAGGACATAGAACAGATCAGTATTATCGGTCATCTTCTGCTCTGGTCTGCTCGATCACAGACCAGAGCAGGAGACGCCGGGAGCCGCACAGAGGAAGGAGAGGGGACCTCCGTGCGGCGTTATGAATGATCGGATCCCCGCAGCAGCGCTGCGGGCGATCCGATCGTTCATTTAAATCGCGAACTCCCGCAGATGCCGGGATCTGTATTGATCCCGGCACCTGAGGGGTTAATGGCGGACGCCCGCGAGATCGCGGGCGTCGGCCATTGCCGGCGGGTCCCTGGCTGCGATCAGCAGCCGGGATCAGCCGCGCATGACACGGGCATCGCTCCGATGCCCGCGGTTATGCTTAGGACGTAAATGTACGTCCTGGTGCGTTAAGTACCACCTCACCAGGACGTACATTTACGTCCTGCGTCCTTAAGGGGTTAAAGGGGTACTCTGGTGGAAAACTTTTTTTATTTTTTTTAAATCAACTAGTGCCAGAAAGTTAAACAGATTTGTAAATAAATTATATTAAAAAATCTTAACCCTTCCAGTACTTATTAGCTGCTGAAGACTACAGAGGAAATTATTTTCTTTTTGGAACACAGAGCTCTCTGCTGACATCACGAGCGCAGTGCTCTCTGCTGACATCTCTGTCCATTTTAAGAACTGTCCAGAGTAGGAGAAAATCCCCATAGCAAACATATGCTGCTCTGGACAGTTCCTAAAATGGACAGAGATGTGAGCAGAGAGCACTGTGCTCATGATGTCAGCAGAGAGCTCTGTGTTAAAAAAGAAAATAATTTCCTCTGTAGTATTCAGCAGATAAGTACTGGAAGGATTAAGATTTTTTAATTGAAGTAATTTACAAATCTGTATAACTTTCTGACACCAGTTGATAAAAAAAAAAAAAGTTTTCCACTGGAGTACTCCTTTTAAAGGCTGTGATCTGCAGTTTTCCAACAGCTGAAGGCACTGGTATATACTATATACAGCCTGAAGCCTACCTGTTCCCTCCATATGTGTTCTACTGGCAGGACAAATGTGTAGAATCCCCTCTTAATTAAAGTTTGTATCACCCCCTCCCCTTTTCTTATTTTATAAATAAAATACTGTAAAGGAAAATAAACATAAACATATTGTTGTGTGCGTACATGTCCATACTATTAATATAATGTTAATTAAATGGCACAGTTAATGGCATAAACATAAAAAATCCTTTAGTCCAGAAATGCAGATTTTTGGACACCTTATATACTAGAAAGGGTTAAACAGAGGTGTCTGGAGGGGGTCAGGGATGGACAAATGGGGCTGGAGGCAAACATGGGGGACTAGAGGGGACAAGAAGAGCTTAGGGAGGTTAACAAAAGGGTTTGGAAAGGGTCTGTCATATTAATTCCCCTCCCCACCTCTGGCTGCTCCTGTGAAGCTGTGGAAGGGTTAAACCTGCTGGAATAAATAAACCTTCCTGGTAAGAACACAGGAGCCGCCAGGGATGGAATCCTGTCCTGGGCCATGATGATTTTACAGCTCTATGGATTACAAGGGCCCGGTATGCCCGATGGCCAGTCCGGCCCTGGAGATAATATAGGAGAGGGGGAGATGATACTGTGGGGGAGGAGTGATACCAGGCAGAGATTATTCTGGGTGGAGGAAGATGATACTGGGGGAGAGAAATAGTATTTGGATAGAGAGGATATTGGGGTATAGATAAAACATTGTGGGTTGAAAACCTGAGTAAGGAGAATTGATACCTGGGACAGATAAGGGTGAGGTGATCCATAATGAGGTAGGGATGAATTATTCTACAACTGCTCAGGGTGTCAGAAAAAAACACGTACTAACCTGACACGGAAGATGGCATCCAATATGTTTGCACTTCCTGTTCAACAAATCGTTGCTGTGACAAAATACTCCGGTGGAAAACTTTTTTTTTTTTTTTCCAAATCAACTGGTGACAGAAAGTTAAACAGATTTGTAATTTACTTCTAGAAAAAAAATCTTAATTCTTCCAGTACTTATACAAATTCCTCTGTAGTATACAGCAGCTTATAAGTCTTTTCTGTCTGACCACAGTGCTCTCTGCTGATACCTCTGTCCGTGTCTGGAACTTTCCAGAGCAGGAGCCGCTGGGACCACCCGCTATGACCCGGGCTCAGCTCCTGAACGCGCATCGTAGAAGGGAAGCAGGACAAGGGCGTACAGGTATGCACTCTGTCCCCAAGAGGTTAAATGATGGCTGCTTTCACTATAGCCAAGTAAAAATTTTTGCCGTAAGTTTTTTTTTAAGGGTTCCCAAACGCAATTTTTTAGCTTGTATAGTGCCCAGTAGAGTTTTATAGAATTTTGGTCCCAAAGAACCAAGCATTGAACCATGTGCAAAAAAGGCATGTGAGCTGTTTACAAAAATGTATACATTTTCAAAAAAAATATGCTGTGTAAACCCAGGCTAAGCAACGTATATTTGTTAGGCAACTCTTTTTCTTGAGAGAAGTATTTATTTCTTCTTTCATGGAATAATATATATTTAAGACTGTGAAATTGAACTGCTGAACATATAGTCAGAAATTTGCAACTGCATTCCTGCCTATCACAGCCATTCAAAACATATACCACATCATATACTTTTCTAAACAGTACTACTAAATAGTGCAAATAAGTAATCTTTTTAGTACATTTTGGTCTGAGGGCTCCCAACATAACAGTGAACATGTGCCAGAAGGATACCCTTTGGCAAACAATTGCTGAAGTCTATAAACTCGTCCATGTGCATGAGGATATGTTAAAGAGTACCTGCCACCATCTCCATTGCTTTATATCATGCTGCTGGTATGTTGCGCTTTTCATTATCAGCCCCTCGCAGTTTTTCTTTTTCATTTTTGCCCAGTATTTCCTTCATAATGCTCTTTCAAAGCTTGCTCACTGCAGGCAGTGTTCAATGTAGCTGAGGTGCAGCATGCAGCGTGCACAGCGCTTGCTCCCATCTGACAGGCAGGGAGCTGCGCTGTGCTCATCAGTGTCCAGGCTACTTTATGAGAGTTAGGACTAGTGATAAGCGGCAGGGGCCATATTCAAATTTTCGTCCTATGTTTCTGAAATTCACATATTCGCTATGTTAGTTTCTAGTTTTTTTTTTTCATGCGAAAATTCGCATGAAATTCGCATAGCATGCATGCGCGATTATATCTTTCACCTAAAAGAAGAGAGGGATCAGTGTCCTCTGACTGGAAGAGCAGATATTCCCCAATATTCGCATAAATGCAAAAAAAATGTTTGCCTTTACAAAGATATATCGCGCTCAAAGAATATTCGCCCTCAACACTAGTTAGGACTCATAAATGAGTCTGAACTCTATGAGAAACTTGCGGCTGGGACATGGTGGTCAGTTTTTACAAGTCAAAATAAATATCTAAATATAAAAAAATTTATGACATGGTATTAGAAAGTTGTTTCTATATAAAAGTATTTGATGACAGGTACTCTTTAATTATGAATATTATGATAGTACAGTGCTGAAGTCAGTCAGAAGCTTAATTATAACATGTACCATTTTAACCCTTGCTGAATTCCATAGACCAGCTTACAACAATCGATTCTTACACATTCAACTGAGAAACAATTTACAGGGGAAGGATGGATATATCATACGCTTTACAGCCCTGTGCTGTGCAAGAATATGGATTTATTTTTATTTATACTCCTGATAATGATTTTCATGTGTTTGCATCTGTTTCTGTTCACGTTGCCCTCTAAAACAAAGTGTTCTCTGCAAGTTATTGATTTCTTTTATTAAAACAGCCCTGGAAGGTTAATTTTTCATTCTCACTTCATGCGTCTGTTAATTATAAAGTAATTCTAATTAATTGCATTTATGGTTGGTAAGGAGTATTTAAGATGGAGTTCATTTGCTTCACACTTCAGTAATCAAACCTTTCTGAGTCACAGTCGAGGGCCCTGCTTCGCATCATACTATTGATGTGGCATGTTACAAGCCACATTGATTTCAATTGGATTTTTTTCCATAAATAGTGGACTATGTAATTATTAGTCTGGGGCCCTGTTCTTATTATTTACAAAAGTACAACTACGACAAATTACATGACAAAATGCTGCAGTTTTTTTAGCCAAAACTAAAAGGAATAAGACATGGAAAGGTAGGACTTCTGGCTATGGCTCAATACACTGTATTAAAAACTGCAAAAAAACTGACAAAAAAACCATCTGATATTATGTTACTTGTTGCCTCAGTGTTATCATTATGAGTTTGTTGAGCATTTCTGTACTTTAGTATGAATATTTGTGTACTTGGCTGCGTGCAAGAGATCGCTACAAATAATTACTGGGGGAGATTTATCAAAACCTGTGTAGGGGAAGAGTGGTGCAGTTGCCCATAGAAACAGATCAGATTGCTGCTTTCATTTTTTCAGAGGCCTTTTTAAAAATTAAAGAAACGAGTTGATTGGTTGCTATGGGCAACTGCACCACTCTTCTCCTACACAGGAATTATGGGATTTGCAAAGAAGAAAACTGAAATAGGAAATACCAGTTCACAAAAAGATAGCCACAGTGTTATGGTGGACTCACAACATTTAGCCCTAAGATAAGCGCAGATCCTTCCTAAGCATGTCCATTACTGTCTGCCAGGTACGTACTAAAAATAAGAGGGGAGGTTAAGTAATTTGGGGCTTGGATGCTTCCTCTTTGTTTACTACTTGGGTTTGCTACCATTCTTTGTGTTTTCATTTTCCAAAACCGCCTGTGATTTTAAGTGTCATATGTCACAGCAGTAAATTTTCCAATCCCCTTCTGGGAGGAGATCCTCCCTTCCGGGGAACAATACCCTGTCTGTAACCCAATTAAAATATAACTTTTATTCTTATTACTTAAAAGGTCTATCTGTGATTGTGAAACTTATATATATTTAAAATTATCAGGAGAGACAGTGTGTCTTCTTGTGTATGCCCACTTGGTGGTGCTATAGTGCTGGTGTAGGAGTTATCTTGTTTCTCACTGTGTGTGGTCAGTGTATCACTCTGCCATCACACAGTAACTCCGCACCCTTGATACACACTGTCTTCCTGTCTAAAATCTTGATAAATTGCTCTAACGTTTCGTTAGAAAACTAACTTCTTCAGAGAGCTGCCTAATATGGCATTCAGCGTGCGGCACTGCCTTTTATAACCCTGTATCGGCGCATCACTTCCGATGCGCCGAATGAAGGGTTGGGGTCCAATCAGGACGTGGTTGGCAATCCGTATGTTCCGGCCGCCATTTTCGTGCATGCCCCGTCATCTTATGATCCCAGGGATCTTCTTTTCGCTATTGCGCACGCGCATCCTCTCGTGCGTGCGCAGTGCTTTCTGTCCCGTTCTCAGTGGAACCCAAGCTCCGTCTCCTGACACGCAAGCCCCATCTCTATTCTCTATGCGCGCATATGTCCCTGATCGATCCCATTTCTCATAGGGGGTATTCTATTCTTCATACCCTTCATAAACTTAAGCCTTCCTTGACTGTTTCTTGTATGTTATTCTCTCTCTGTATGTGTATGCTAGGTGATCTAAATTTTTGAGGCTTTTTTCTTTTATTACTTTCATTCTCGTTGTAGATTTTGTTATACATCATTTAATCATTCCTTATAGTAGTTTTATTTTTATAGATTTTCTGTATTTTTATAGTGGTTTTATCGATTTTATGTTTTTCCATTGTGTCTCATTTGCTCCTTAGTTACTATGATTCTATTAAATTTAACACATCTAATCATTCTTGATTTTCGTTTTTTAGAGTTTATTGGATCTTATATGGCCATTTTCTTAGCTGATATTGTATTAATTTTTATGTATCTATTTTTTATATTTTTATTATTTTCTATTGATTTTATCTCTTATTAATCTATATTGATCTATATTGATCATATTTCACAGCAGAGCCTTTAGAGAAGAGCATGCCAGCATGGACCCCAATGATTCAAACACAGAAAATGAGAGAAAGTCTGACAACAGTGTGTGTGTGACAGTGTGGCTGACTTTGGTTCTGTGCATTGGTTTTTCTACTCCTCAGATTCCTGATCTGCTGTGTTGCTGGCCTTTGCCGATCCATAACTTCAAATCTGCAGCGGGTTAAAACGTTCCAAGCTTCTGCAGGTTTCCCGCTGTGGGTTTAAGAAAAAAATCTGAAGCAGACGCCATTGAAATCAATGTAATCCAGCTTGGCTTAAACCTGCAGTGGGAAACTCACAGAAGCTCTGAACACATAAATGTACCCTAACAGAACTTTTCTATAGACATAAAAAGATAACGTCTGAGAGAAAAGAGCGGTTCTCTGGAACATCGTATGGAAAAAGATGAGAAACCAAGATCACTGCCCCTGATAGACGTATGGTTGCTGTTAATGCATATGACACTGTTGCACATACTGCACACATGCTTCTCAAAGTAGCCCTCCTACAGCTAAATTTTGGGGTTTTCTGCCTCCATCTCATGTCATATACTGCATTAGTGTCACAACTATGGATGTGATTACAGAAGAAACTAAATATAGTGTGATTGAGAGGGAGCTATAGACACAACCTGAACAAAGCTTAGATTATTACTATTACAATACCCAAGTATTTGGATGGATATGAGAAAAAAAGCTAAGGGGTTTCTTTATGTTACATGAAAAACAGCAACTAAAACATTTTGGATATCCTAAAGCTACCATCACACATGGCAGGCTTTTTTTCTAATAAAACCACCACTGCAGACAGAACTGAATCCAGCATGAAGGAGAAGAATGAGTCCTTTCTTAATATTTCCCATTCCTTTTGAATTCACTTCTGATTTTCACAAAAAAAAAAAAAAAAAATGCCATGTGTGATAGTAGCTTCAGGGTCTATTCACACTGCAGAACTTCCGCTTACGGAATCCCGCCTCAAATTAAAGGGGTTATCCACCATAAAGTGATTTTAGAAAGTACCTGGCAGCAGTAATGGACATGCTTAGGAATGATCTGCGCTTGTCTTGGGGCTAAATGGCTATGTTGTGTGACTACCATAACACTGTGGCTAGCTTTTTGTGAACTGGTATTTCCTGTGTGACTTTTCTTTTTTTGACTACAAATCCCACAATTCCATTTTCCTCCCTCCCACACATCAGCCACCCCACCCATTGAAACGTAAATGAGCTGCATCCATCAAAAGACCTGTGGTTTTCAATCAGGGTGCCTACAGCTGTTGCATTAGTTGCAGATTGATCTCTATCCCACCAAGCGATCGCTCCACCCATTGAAGCAGACAGGCTCCCTGTCATCAGCTGACTAGTGAGTCAGGTCTCGGCCACATTGCAAGCTGGGAAAAATCTGAGACAAAAGTAATTTTGTATACTGGTAAAAATAAATGTTGGAGTGAAAATCACAGAAGAATTGTGAGAAAACCATCACGCACAGGTACAGACACTATATTATGAACTACACTACTTTACAGCCCCTGTAGCATAGTCAAATTAAAAAAAATCCTGGAATACCCCTTTAAGCCCATAGATTTCTATGGGATTCCACGCAAGCGGAAATTCAGAAGTGTGAATGGAAGTGCGGAATCCCATAGAGGTCTATGGGCTTTAATTTGAGGCGGAATTCCGAAAGCAGACATTTTTCCATGTGAATACACCCTTTGGATGCAAGTAAAAGAGGCTTTACTTGCTTCACAATTGTTACGGGTCACAGCAGGTGGTGGATCCTCTTGGCTTTTGTGGATGATGACGTGAGCTGTGCTAGGGAGCGGATTCTAAGGTGCGGCTGGTTTTCACCAGAGCCCGCCGCATAGCGGGATGGTCTTGCTGCGGCAGGCGGCACCGAGATTGCTACCCCTGGCAAGTATCGTCCACATAGGCAGGTAGCTGGGAGGTGGCGTGGCACAGAAGGAGACTGGCAGGACGTGACAAGATGGCAGTAGGTCAGGGCAGGAACACAGGTGCAGAGTAGGAAGGTAGCAAGGAACAGGTACACAGTAACAGAGACACCGAACTTTCACTATGGCAATAGACAACCAAAGATCCAGCATGGAACCAAGGGAGGACCTGATATTTAAGGACCAGGGTGCAGGTGTAGACACTAAATTAAATGAGCCCTTTAAGAGAGAGAGCTCCGGCGTGCGTGCCCTAGGAGGTGGGGGCATACACACCGTGGCTGCGAGGACACGGAGAGGTGGGAGGTGAGTGACGGGCAGGGATTCACATGCGGGCGCATCCCACAATGTGCACCCCATCCCCGCTGGCAGCGGGGGCATGAGCAAAGAGCGCTCACGGACGGCTTGTACGGCTGGAGCGCAGGCATTACAGTACCCCCCCCCCCCTTGGTCTCCCTCTCTTCTTTGGAGTTCAGAGAGTTCCCCACTTCATGAGACCAGGGGGTTTCATGAATGGGCAAAGGCTTTTAGGAACTTGCTAGCTTCTGTCGTGAAGTCTTCCGTCTTCTAAGGGGACCAAGTGGCAAGGAAGAATGTCCCCAATTCAAGACTTTACATCTGAGTTTAACAGGCACAGAAGATATCACCGAGTGGAGCAAGACAGTGATCTTGGCAATATTGTCCCCAATAAGTGATTTCACCAGTTTTCCAGTCGGGATGTGGAGAATGACGTTGAAACCAAGGAAGACCAAGAAGAAGCTCCAAAGTACAAGGTGGAAGCACATAGAACTAGATTTTGTCTTATGCAAATTTTCTACTTGCATGACGAGGGGTTCCGTGCAAAATTGCACCTTACAGTTCAGATTTTGTCCATTAACAGAAGAGATGTAGAAGGGCTTGGCAAGACGATACACTGGAATACAGTGTTTATGGACCTGGGAGGCACCAATGAAGTTACTTGCGGAATTAGAGTCCAAAAGAGCATAAGCGATGAAAGAAGTCTTGGCAGAGGTTAACACTTGAACCGGGGTGGTCAAGCGAGGAGAGGAAATATTCACATCAAGGGATGCCACTCCAACTTGTCCAAGATGAGAGCGTTCACCTGGACATGGAGGATGTACAGAACAATCTTTGATAAAGTGCTCCGGACTAGCACAAATTCTCATTGCGTCGACGGGATCTTTCCTGCTGCGTTAAGTAAAAATGGTCCACTTCCATAGCCTCTTCGGCAGGAGGCAAAGTAGATAGTAGAGGTGGATGTTGGAACATGGGTGCCAGACGAGGTAATCGCCAGGTTCTGGCAGGTTCTTATTTGCCTCTCGGCAAAACGCACATCTATTCGAGTGGCTAAAATGGATACGTTGGCTCAGGTTTGTCAGAGAATATTGTGCAGCGAGAGCATCCTTGATTCTAGAGGGAAGTCCTTTTTTAAAGGTAACACACAAGGCCTCGTCATTCCAAGAAAGTTCAGAGGCAAGAGTGCGGAACTGAACCGCGTAGTCACCAACGGAGGAGTTCCCTTGGCAGAGATTCAGTAGAGCCGTCTCGGCAGAAGAGGCTCGCGCGGGTTCTTCAAATGCATTGTGAAATTCTGCAAGGAAGGCTGACAGGTTCAAGGAGACCCAGAGAGGAGTAGCCCAGGCCAATGCTTTTCCAGACAGTAGACAGAACACAAACACCACTTTAGAACGCTCCGTTGGGAACAAATCCGCCATGAGTTCAAGATGGATAGAACACTGTCACAAAGCCTCTACACAGCTTGGGATCTCCGTCATACTTTGAAGGCAAGGACAGATGAAGTTTGGTCCCGGAGGAAGCTGCAGACACAGGAGGAGGCTCAGGAACAGGTGGCTGCTGCTGCTGTTGTTGCTGCTGAGCGGCAAGGAGCTGTTGCACCATGGCAGAAAGTTCATCCAGTTGTTGCTCCTGATGGGCTAACTGCTGCGAAAGCTGAGCCACAACAGTGGAAAGATCCAAGACATCTGGAAAGGCACCCCAGCGAGATCCATGGCCGGATCTTACTGTTACAGCAGCAGGTGGATTCTCTTGGCCTGTGGGGATGATGATGTGAGCCGTGCCAGGGAGCGGAGTCTAAGGTGCCGCTGGTTTTCACCAGAACCCGCCTCAAAGCGGGATGGTCTTGCTGCGGCAGGTGGCACCCAGTTTGCTAGCCCTGGCACAACTCATCCACACAGGTAGCTGGGAGGTGGCGTGGCACAGGAGACTGGCAGTATGTGGCAAGATGGCAATAAGTCACGACAGGAACACAGGTGCAGGGTAGGAAGGTAGCAAGGAACAGGTACACAGTAGCAGAGACACAGAACTTTCACTATGGCAATAGACAACCAAAGATCCGGCAGGGAACCAAGGGAGGAGCTGATATTTAAAGGGGTATTCCGGCGCTTAGACATCTTATCCCCTATTCAAAGGATAGGGGATAAGATGCCTGATCGCGGGGGTCCCGCCGCTGGGGACCCCCGTGATCTTGCATGCAGCACCCCAGTTAAAATCAGTCCCCGGAGCATGTTCGCTCCGGGTCTGATTACCAGCCACCACAGGGCCGGCAGCGTGTGACGTCATGCCTCCGCCCCCGTGTGACGTCACGCTCCACCCCTCAATGCAAGCCTATGGGAGGGGGCGTGACAGCTTGAATTATAATGAAATTATTCAACTACTGGTGCAACAATTAAGGCAGAGTTAAAATAACTGTATCTTAAAAGGGAACCAATTTTACCCTATATGACGCTTGGCAAAGCGTTATATAGGGTAAAATCTTTATCCTTACCATCACTGGGGGACGCTTCTGCCCCCAGGAATGGTGAGGATATGAACTTATAAACTAGTCACCACTGCGCCTGAAAGTAGTCCATTGGGTGGGGAGCTCCTCTCATCTAGTCCCGTCAAGTGACGCCCAGTCCACTAGATTGAAGGGCTGTGTCATCACTCTGCTCCCTGAACAGATGCGATGACACGGCCCATCAATCAAGTGGAGGGGTGTCGCTGCCGGGAGAAGAACTGGACTAGGAGCTTCCCCGCCCAGGGGACTACATACGGGTGCGGCGGTGACTGGGTTATAAGTTCATATCCTCACTATCCCTGGGGGCAGGAGCGTTATGTATGGTAAAATCTGATGATTGGTTCCCTTTAATGATCTTAGACTGTATTACTGACTCATAGACATAGAAAGCATATGACTTTAATAGTGCACTTTTTGGGTTATGTTTATGAAAACCGTGCCCCTTTGTTTTCACATGGAACCCATGCCATAGCTAATACCGCTCAGTTGTTTTTTTTTTTTTTTAAATAGAAAATATTTGCAGAAATGCTTTGGATTTTGCAATGGATATTTTAGATTTAGAAAAAATATGTGACAGGAACTGCTCATTCACAGACCATTGCAGAAACAAAAAAATCTATAAAAACATAACTAGTTTAAAATTTTGTGTGGTCTGGATTTATAGTTTAACATTTTATTTGAAGTAAAGGTCACAAGTAAAATACTACAATGCATGGAATCTGACATTTCCATGGTTATGGAACAACGGGAGAAAACAAAGTTGTACCTCCAAAATATTGTTAAGATACAGAGTTTATGTTCTGTATCTGATGAGTTTTGTAGGCAGCAAAGAACTTAACAGAAGAACTGGCATTTATTGAGATCTTCCATCTGTTCAACAAGGAAAAAAATACTGCAAAAGACTATGGCCCAGATTTATCAAACTGTGTAAGAGAAAAACTGTAGAGATTTTCCCACAGCAACCAATCACAGCTCAGGTTTCACTTTACCACAGCTCATTAGCTGAGCTGTGATTGGTTGCTCCAGTTTTTCTCTCACACAGTTTGATAAATCTGGGCCTATATAATTAAAAGGTTAAAGGGGTACTCTGATGGAATTTTTTTTTCTTAAATCAACTGGTGCCAGAAAGTTAAACAGATTTGTAAATTACTTCTATTAACAAAATCTAAATCCTACCAGTACTTATTGTTACGCCGAGCGCTCCGGGTCCCCGCTCCTCCCCGGAGCGCTCGCTACACTTCCCTCACTGCAGCGCCCCGGTCGGTTCCACGGACCCGGGGCGCTGCGTTACTACCTCCGGCCGGGATGCGATTCGCGATGCGGGTAGCGCCCGCTCGCGATGCGCACCCCGGCTCCCGTACCTTACTCGCTCCCCGTCAGTTCTGTCCCGGCGCGCGCGGCCCCGCTCCCTAGGGCGCGCGCGCGCCGGGTCTTTGCGATTTAAAGGGCCACTGCACCGCTGATTGGTGCAGTGGTTCCAATTAGTGTTTACACCTGTGCACTTCCCTATATCACCTCACTTCCCCTTCACTCCCTCGCCGGATCTTGTTGCCCTAGTGCCAGTGAAAGCGTTCCTTGTGTGTTCCTTGCCTGTGATTCCAGACCTTCTGCCGTTGCCCCTGACTACGATCCTTGCTGCCTGCCCCGACCTTCTGCTACGTCCGACCTTGCTTCTGTCTACTCCCTTGTACCGCGCCCATCTTCAGCAGCCAGAGAGGTTGAGCCGTTGCTAGGGGATACGACCTGGTCACTACCGCCGCAGCAAGACCATCCCGCTTTGCGGCGGGCTCTGGTGAAAACCAGTAGTGACTTAGAACCGATCCTCTAGCACGGTCCTCGCCAATCCCTCTCTGGCACAGAGGATCCACTACCTGCCAGCCGGCATCGTGACAGTAGATCCGGCCATGGATCCCGCTGAAGTTCCTCTGCCAGTTGTCGCTGACCTCACCACGGTGGTCGCCCAGCAGTCACAACAGATTGCGCAACAAGGCCAACAGCTGTCTCAACTGACTGTTATGCTACAACAGTTACTACCACAGCTCCAGCAATCATCTCCTCCGCCAGCTCCTGTACCTCCTCCGCAGCGAGTGGCCGCTTCTGGAATACGACTATCCTTGCCGGATAAATTTGATGGGGACTCTAAGTTTTGCCGTGGCTTTCTTTCCCAATGTTCATTACACTTGGAGATGATGTCGGACCAGTTCCCCACTGAAAGGTCTAAGGTGGCTTTCGTAGTCAGCCTGCTGTCTGGAAAAGCCCTGGCTTGGGCCACACCGCTCTGGGACCGCAATGACCCCGTCACTGCCTCTGTACACTCCTTCTTCTCGGAA
This sequence comes from Hyla sarda, assembly GCF_029499605.1. Classification (NCBI taxonomy): domain Eukaryota; kingdom Metazoa; phylum Chordata; class Amphibia; order Anura; family Hylidae; genus Hyla; species Hyla sarda. The sequence continues at coordinate 109,636,711 of NC_079193.1, read as the reverse complement.
ATTCGAAGTGTCTTTGAGGAACCTGCCCGAGCCTCTTCTGCTGAGACTGCCCTGTTGAACCTGGTCCAGGGTAATTCTTCCGTTGGCGAGTATGCCGTACAGTTCCGTACCCTTGCTTCAGAATTATCCTGGAATAATGAGGCACTCTGCGCGACCTTTAAAAAAGGCCTATCCAGCAACATTAAAGATGTTCTGGCCGCACGAGAAATCCCTGCTAACCTACATGAACTCATCCATCTTGCCACTCGCATTGACATGCGTTTTTCCGAACGGCGTCAGGAGCTCCGCCAGGATATGGACTCTGTTCGCACGAGGCGTTTCTTCTCCCCGGCTCCTCTCTCCTCTGGTCCCCTGCAATCTGTTCCTGTGCCTCCCGCCGTGGAGGCTATGCAGGTCGACCGGTCTCGCCTGACACCCCAAGAGAGGACACGACGCCGCATGGAGAATCTCTGCCTGTACTGTGCTAGTACCGAACACTTCCTGAAGGATTGTCCTATCCGTCCTCCCCGCCTGGAAAGACGTCCGCTGACTCCGCACAAAGGTGACACAGTCCTTGATGTCTACTCTGCTTCTCCACGTCTTACTGTGCCTGTGCGGATGTCTGCCTCTGCCTTCTCCTTCTCTGCTGTGGCCTTCCTGGACTCTGGATCTGCAGGAAATTTCATCTTAGCCTCTCTCGTCAACAGGTTCAACATCCCGGTGACCAGTCTCGCCAGACCCCTCTACATCAATTGTGTAAACAATGAAAGATTGGACTGTACTATACGTTTCCGCACGGAGCCCCTTCTAATGTGCATCGGATCTCATCACGAGAGGATTGAACTGTTGGTCCTCCCCAATTGCACTTCTGAAATCCTTCTTGGACTTCCCTGGCTTCAACTCCATTCCCCAATCCTGGATTGGTCCACTGGGGAGATCAAGAGTTGGGGGCCCTCTTGTTCCAAGGACTGCTTAAAACCGGTTCCCAGTAAACCTTGCCGTGTCCCTGTGCTTCCTCATGTAACCGGTCTCCCTAAGGCCTATATGGACTTTGCGGACGTTTTTTGCAAAAAACAAGCTGAGACTCTACCTCCTCACAGGCCTTATGATTGTCCCATTGACCTCCTCCCGGGCACTACTCCACCCCGGGGCAGAATCTATCCTCTGTCCGTCCCAGAGACTCTTGCCATGTCTGAATACGTCCAAGAAAATTTAAAAAAGGGCTTTATCCGTAAATCCTCCTCTCCTGCCGGAGCCGGATTTTTCTTTGTGTCCAAAAAAGATGGCTCTCTACGTCCTTGCATTGACTACCGCGGTCTTAATAAAATCACGGTTAAGAACCGCTACCCCCTACCCCTCATCTCTGAACTCTTTGATCGTCTCCAAGGTGCCCATATTTTTACCAAACTGGACTTAAGAGGTGCTTATAATCTCATCCGCATCAGAGAGGGGGATGAATGGAAAACGGCATTTAACACCAGAGATGGACACTTTGAGTATCTGGTCATGCCCTTTGGTCTATGCAACGCCCCTGCCGTCTTCCAAGACTTTGTTAATGAAATTTTTCGTGATCTACTATACTCCTGTGTTGTTGTATATCTGGACGATATCCTGATTTTTTCTGCCAATCTTGAAGAACACCGCCAGCATGTCCGTATGGTTCTTCAGAGACTTCGTGATAATCAACTCTATGCCAAAATAGAGAAATGTCTGTTTGAATGCCAATCTCTTCCTTTTCTAGGATACTTGGTCTCTGGCCAGGGACTACAAATGGACCCAGATAAACTCTCTGCCGTCTTAGATTGGCCACGCCCCTCCGGACTCCGTGCCATCCAACGTTTTTTGGGGTTCGCCAATTATTACAGGCAATTTATTCCACATTTTTCTACCATTGTGGCTCCTATTGTGGCTTTAACAAAAAAAAATGCCGATCCCAAGTCTTGGCCTCCTCAAGCGGAAGACGCCTTTAAACGACTCAAGTCTGCCTTTTCTTCGGCTCCCGTGCTCTCCAGACCTGACCCATCTAAACCCTTCCTATTGGAGGTTGATGCCTCCTCAGTGGGAGCTGGAGCTGTCCTTCTACAAAAAAACTCTTCCGGGCATGCTGTTACTTGTGGTTTTTTTTCCAGGACCTTCTCTCCGGCGGAGAGGAACTACTCCATCGGGGATCGAGAGCTTCTAGCCATTAAATTAGCACTTGAGGAATGGAGGCATCTGCTGGAGGGATCAAGATTTCCAGTTATTATTTACACCGATCACAAGAACCTCTCCTACCTCCAGTCTGCCCAACGGCTGAATCCTCGTCAGGCCAGGTGGTCTCTGTTCTTTGCCCGATTTAATTTTGAAATTCACTTTCGGCCTGCTGATAAAAACATTAGGGCCGATGCTCTCTCTCGTTCCTCAGATGCCTCTGAAATTGAACTCTCTCCTCAACACATCATTCCTCCTGACTGCCTGATTTCCACTTCTCCAGCCTCCATCAGGCAAACTCCTCCAGGAAAGACCTTTGTTTCTCCACGCCAACGCCTTGGGATCCTCAAATGGGGTCACTCCTCCCATCTCGCAGGTCATGCGGGCATCAAGAAATCTGTGCAACTCATCTCTCGCTTCTATTGGTGGCCGACTCTAGAGACTGATGTGGTGGACTTTGTGCGAGCCTGCACTATCTGTGCCCGGGATAAGACTCCTCGCCAGAAGCCCGCTGGTTTTCTTCATCCTCTACCTGTCCCCGAACAACCTTGGTCTCTGATTGGTATGGATTTTATTACTGACTTACCCCCATCCCATGGCAACACTGTTATTTGGGTGGTCGTTGATCGATTCTCCAAAATGGCACATTTCATCCCTCTTCCTGGTCTTCCTTCAGCGCCTCAGTTGGCTAAACAATTTTTTGTACACATTTTTCGTCTTCACGGGTTGCCTACACAGATCGTCTCGGATAGAGGCGTCCAATTTGTGTCTAAATTCTGGAGGGCTCTCTGTAAACAACTCAAGATTAAATTAAATTTTTCTTCTGCATACCATCCTCAATCCAATGGACAAGTAGAGAGAATTAACCAGATCTTGGGTGACTATTTACGACATTTTGTTTCCTCCCGCCAGGATGACTGGGCAGATCTTCTACCTTGGGCCGAATTCTCGTATAATTTCAGAATCTCTGAATCTTCCTCCAAATCTCCGTTTTTCGTGGTGTACGGCCGTCACCCTCTTCCCCCCCTCCCTACCCCCTTGCCCTCTGGTCTGCCCGCTGTGGATGAAATTTCTCGTGATCTTTCCACCATATGGAAAGAGACCCAAAATTCTCTCTTACAGGCTTCTTCTCGCATGAAGAGATTCGCAGATAAGAAAAGAAGAGCTCCTCCCATTTTTTCCCCTGGAGACAAGGTATGGCTCTCCGCTAAATATGTCCGTTTCCGTGTCCCGAGCTATAAGTTGGGACCACGCTATCTTGGTCCTTTTAAAGTTTTGTGTCAAATTAATCCTGTCTCTTACAAACTTCTTCTTCCTCCTTCTCTTCGTATCCCTAATGCCTTTCACGTCTCTCTTCTTAAACCTCTCATCCTCAACCGTTTTTCTCCTAAATCTGTTCCTCCCACTCCTGTTTCCGGCTCCTCGGACATCTTCTCTGTCAAAGAGATTTTGGCCTCTAAAAAGGTCAGGGGAAGAACTTTTTTTTTAGTGGATTGGGAGGGTTGTGGTCCAGAAGAGAGGTCCTGGGAACCTGAGGACAATATCCTGGACAAAAGTCTGATCCTCAGGTTCTCAGGCCCCAAGAAGAGGGGGAGACCCAAGGGGGGGGGTACTGTTACGCCGAGCGCTCCGGGTCCCCGCTCCTCCCCGGAGCGCTCGCTACACTTCCCTCACTGCAGCGCCCCGGTCGGTTCCACGGACCCGGGGCGCTGCGTTACTACCTCCGGCCGGGATGCGATTCGCGATGCGGGTAGCGCCCGCTCGCGATGCGCACCCCGGCTCCCGTACCTTACTCGCTCCCCGTCAGTTCTGTCCCGGCGCGCGCGGCCCCGCTCCCTAGGGCGCGCGCGCGCCGGGTCTTTGCGATTTAAAGGGCCACTGCACCGCTGATTGGTGCAGTGGTTCCAATTAGTGTTTACACCTGTGCACTTCCCTATATCACCTCACTTCCCCTTCACTCCCTCGCCGGATCTTGTTGCCCTAGTGCCAGTGAAAGCGTTCCTTGTGTGTTCCTTGCCTGTGATTCCAGACCTTCTGCCGTTGCCCCTGACTACGATCCTTGCTGCCTGCCCCGACCTTCTGCTACGTCCGACCTTGCTTCTGTCTACTCCCTTGTACCGCGCCCATCTTCAGCAGCCAGAGAGGTTGAGCCGTTGCTAGGGGATACGACCTGGTCACTACCGCCGCAGCAAGACCATCCCGCTTTGCGGCGGGCTCTGGTGAAAACCAGTAGTGACTTAGAACCGATCCTCTAGCACGGTCCTCGCCAATCCCTCTCTGGCACAGAGGATCCACTACCTGCCAGCCGGCATCGTGACACTTATCAGCTGCTGTATGCTCCAATGGAAGTTCTTTTCTTTTTGAATTTCTTTTCAGTCTGACCACAGTGCTCTCTGCTGACACCTCTGTCCATGTCCGGAACTGTCCAGAGCAGGATTGGTTTGCTATGGGGATTTGCTCCTGCTATGGACAGTTCCTGACATGGACAGAGGTCAGACTTCAATAGCCAAACATCTTTTTCAAATGGGGTAGAAGATTTCTGATTTAAACAGATATAGACATGTTTATAGCTACCAATGGAATCATCAATAGTTTCACATAATTATCTTAAAAATCTCCAAACAACAAAGCAATGCAATGTCCAGTAGCTACACAATGTTTTTGCAACATTGGCAACATTATTCAGGTATTGAGCAATATATTTGGATATGGTTTCAAACACAATCTATGATCACGATATGGTACCTATCCCCTCTCATCTGAGAAATGATACATCCAAAAGAAGCATACGGTGGAAGCCGAGTTCTGGGTAGACGCAAAGGTAATATTGTGGTAGCCCTTGGGGGGTGTATGGTAGTTGGGGAGTTGTTTCGGTAGATGAGGGGTTAATGTTAACCCTATAGTTCGTGACGCCAGGCTGAGGGCTAGTATGCTGAGGTAATTCTCCGGCCTATCGCCGCCCTTCCCAGTAACGATAGGTGCATATATAAAAATGACTTAAGGTCCACAAGGTGCTTGAACTTGAACTTGAACAAACTTTACTGAAAGGCTTGCGGTACATCCAATGCACAATAACAGTCTCAGGAATACAGTCTCTATATAGTGCAATGACTGACAGATGTTGCGGACCCTGACTTTTAGATACAGTCTCTGAATTTAGGGTAATATTTGCAGATCCGTCCGGATTTAGGGGTTAGATAAGGTCCGGCGATCATGCAGAGTGCTTAGGGATTGTTACACTCTCAATTTAGAATCGATCAGCCATTGCCGCAAGGCTCGGGCCTAACTCACTGCGGGAGATAGCTGTATAGATCCTTCCTCGTCAGGAGCAAAGAGGAAGAGCAATGGCCGCCGCTCCCTTATATGGGCAGGGCCGTTTTGGATTGGTCCCAGTAACTGTCACTCACCGTTACAAGGAGTGATGGGTAGCATACGTCACAGGGACCTCCAAAGGTCCTAAAGCAGAAACCATAAAGTTTTCCTGATCACATGACCCGCAGGTCCTGCTACGCTGTATACAGGTAATTAACTATTTATAGACATTGATATCATCATATTTACATGCATCCTAAATAAACTATTCGCTCAATAACTATCTAGATGAGAGGTGACCAGGGGTGAACTAGACAATGGGGACCCTGATGTCCTAGGGACTCTGGCTAAGGGAACCCACATTCAGGTACCCGATAGGATACGGTACTGGGACACTACAATATCTTTTATGCTCCCTGGACAACCCCTTTTATTAAATTAATGCCAAAATTTAGTTGGGAACTGAGCATTTGTGCCTGAGGAGGCATATCGGGTGAAGACTGTTAATTTTATTGGCAAAACTGTAAATAACTTTATCCAATACTGTGCTTTAAAGGGGTATTCCAGGAAAAAACTTTTTTTTTATTTATCAACTGGCTCCAGAAAGTTAAACAGATTTGTAAATTACTTCTATTAAAAAATCTTTATCCTTTCAGTACTTATGAGCTTCTGAATTTAAGGTTGTTCTTTTCTGTCTAAGTGCTCTCTGATGACACCTGTCTCGGGAAACGCCCAGTTTAGAAGAGGTTTGCTATGGGCATTTGCTTCTAAACTGGGTGTTTCCCGAGACACGTGTCATCAGAGAGCACTTAGACAGAAAAGAACAACCTTAACTTCAGAAGCTCATAAGTACTGAAAGGATTAAGATTTTTTAATAGAAGTAATTTACAAATCTGTTTAACTTTCTGGAGCCAGTTGATCTATATAAAAAAAAGTTTTTTTCCTGGATAACCCCTTTAATGTTTTTGTGGAGTTATATTTAAAATATTAAATTGAGCTCTATGATGAGACTCTGCTTTGAATAATATGAGAGTTTTCTTCCTACTTTAGAGGAACACATTTGCATAGTGATAAACATCTTAGTCAGGAGGACAATGTCAATGTATTCTGATATTAAATATTTTACTACATAATTTAATGACTGCTGCAATAATATATACAAAGCCTCAATAATTCTATGCATACATCTAATATTCTTTCATTTATTATGAGTTTATCATTTTAACTATTATTCATTAAATGTTTTTTATTTTTGTTCCAATTGGACATTGACAGTTTTCTTTATTATATTGTGACATAAAATTCTGTGTGATTGATTTTGTTTATTAAACACAATGTTCCTGTTTCCCGACTGATGACAATAGAATTAATCATTTGTCTGACTCTTTGGTTTTATTCATTTAAAAATGTTTAAATAACTTGTAGGCCCCATGGCAGTTAACACATTATTTCTATCATTTATTATATGAAACAGTTAAATGGGCACTGTCAGAATTAAAAACTTGTTGAAGATGTTGTACATGTTTGCAAAACAATATTTTTTTTAACCCCTTAACCCCTTAAGGACTCAGGGTTTTTCCGTTTTTTGCACTTTCGTTTTTTCCTCCTTACATTTTAAAAATCATAACCCTTTCAATTTTCCACCTAAAAATCCATATTATGGCTTATTTTTTGCGTCGCCAATTCTACTTTGCAGTGACATTAGTCATTTTACCCAAAAATGCACAGCGAAACGGAAAAAAAAATCATTGTGCGACAAAATCGAAAAAAAAACGCCATTTTGTAACTTTTGGGGGCTTCCGTTTCTACGCAGTGCATATTTCGGTAAAAATTACACCTTATAATTATTCTGTAGGTCCATACGGTTAAAATGATACCCTACTTATATAGGTTTGATTTTGTCGCACTTCTGGAAAAAATCTTAACTACATGCAGGAAAATTTTCACGTTTAAAAATGTCATCTTCTGACCCCTATAACTTTTTTTTATTTTTCCACGTACGGGGTGGTATGAGGACTCATTTTTTGCGCCGTGATCTGAAGTTTTTATTGGTATGATTTTTGTTTTGATATTACTTTTTGATCACTTTTTATTCATTTTTTAATGTTATAAAAAGTTACCAAAATACGCTTTTTTGGACTTTGGAATTTTTTTGCGCGTACGCCATTGACCGTACGGCTTAATTAATGATATATTTTTATAGTTCGGACATTTACGCACGCGGCGATACCACATGTTTATTTTAATTTTTTTTTACACTGTTTTATTTTTTTTAATGGGAAAAGGGGGGTGATTCAAACTTTTATTAGGGAAGGGGTTAAATGACCTTTATTAACACTTTTTTTTTTTAAATTTTTTGCAGTGTTATAGGTCCCATAGGGACCTATAGCACTGCACACACTGATCTCTCATCCTGATCACAGGCGTGTATTAACACGCCTGTGATCAGCATTATCGGCGCTTGACTGCTCCTGCCTGGATCTCAGGCACGGAGCAGTCATTCGTCGATCGGACACCGAGGAGGCAGGTAAGAGACCTCCCGGTGTCCGATCAGCTGTTCGGGACGCGGCGATTTCACCGCGGCGGTCCCGAACAGCCCGACTGAGCACCCGGGATACTTTCAGTTTCACTTTAGAAGCGGCGGTCAGCTTTGACCGCCGCTTCTAAAGGGTTAATACCGCACATCGCCGCGATCGGCGATGTGTGGTATTAGCCGCGGGTCCCGGCGCGATCCCGCTTCATATCGCGGGAGCCGGCGCAGGACGTAAATATACGTCCTGCGTCGTTAAGGGGTTAAGGATCGGGCGTTTTTCGGTTTTTGCTCTTTCGTTTTTTCCTCCTTACCTTTATAAAATCATAACTCTTAAAATTTTGCACCTAAAAATCTGTATTATGGCTTATTTTTTGCGCCACTAATTCTACTTTGTAATGATATCAGTCATTTTACCCAAAAGTCTACGACGAAATGGGAAAAAAAATCATTGTGCGATAAAATTGAAAAAATACAGCCATTTTGTAAGTTTTGGGGGCTTCCGTTTCTATGCAGTACATGTTTTGGTAAAAATGACACCTGATCTTTATTCTCTAGGTACATACGGTTAAAATGATACCCTACTGGTATAGGTTTGATTTTGTATTGCTTCAGAAAAAAATCATAACTACATGCAGGAAAATGTGTACGTTTAAAATTGTCATCTTCTGACCCCTATAACTTTTTTATTTTTCCGTTTTCAGGGCACTATGAGGGTTCATTTTTTGCGCCATTATCTGAAGTTTTTGTCGTTACCATTTTTGCATTGATCTGACTTTTTGATCGCTTTTTATTAATCTTTTCATGATATGAAAAGTGACCAAAAAGACGCTATTTTGGACTTTGGAATTTTTTTTGCGCATACGCCATGGACCGTGCGGTTTAATTAGTGGTATATTTTTTTAATCGGACATTTTTGCACGCGGCAATACCACATATGTTTATTTTTGTTTTTATTTACACAGTTTTTTTTTATTATTGGAAATGCCAGGTGATTCAAACTTTTATTAGGGGAAGGGATAATTCAAAGGGTTAATGATTTTTTTTACACTTTTCTTTTGCAATATTATAGCCCCCATAGGGGGCTATAACATTGCATTTACTGATCTTTAACTGTGTTCAATGCATCTCCATAGGGATGCATTGATCAGGGTTTTCGGCGATTGATTGCTCAAGCCTGGATCTCAGGCTTGAAGCATTCAATCGGCGATCGGACTGCAGGAAGGAAGGTAAGAGACCGTCCTCCTGTAGTACAGCTGCTCGGGATGCCGCGATTATACTGCGGCGATCCCGAACAGCTCCCTGAGCTAACCGGCAACTTTCACTTTTAGCCTCGTGGCTCAGCTCTGAGCGCGCGGCTAAAGGGTTAATAGCTGATCGCGGTGCCGCGCGCTATTAGAGGCGGGTCCTGGCTTCACTATGACGCTGGGCCCGCAGTGATATGATGCGGGGTCACCGTGGGACCCCGCGTTATATCACGAAGCGGGACCAAGGACGTACTCATACGTCCTTGGTCCTTAAGGGGTTAATATACCTTTTTAAAAACGTATCCTTTTTATTGAAATCATGGTTTATAAAAAAAAATAAAAAAATTATAAAAAAAATAAAAGACCACTAGGGGTCCCCATTCCATATAGAATATAATCCTCTCCAGTAGCATCATACTGTCCCATCTGAAGCACAGGCCGGGAAAAAGTCCAAGAAGTGAGGGCTGGACTAGCACTCCTTTGCACTCCTGAAAACAGAGACGAGGGGTTACAGAGAAGTCTGTAGTGAATGGATGAAGGGACACAGCACAGCAGACTCCGGTAGAAAGTGAATGTAGGCTGAGTGGTTGCCTTGGACATGTCCCTTCCTGATCAGTGGATATCAAAATGAGTAAGCAGCAATACATAGGGATTCGTGATCCAAATAAAGATGATATATATATATATATATATATATATATATATATATATATATATAATATATATGTGTGTGTGTAAAGCATCTGCATGACCTCGTGAGCAACATATATAAGCATAATTTTGTGATACCTGTGATATGACAGGTACGTTTTATGGTATGTGATATACACTGCTCAAAAAAAATTAAGGGAACACTAAGATAACACATCCTAGATCTGAATGAATGAACAAATCGTATGAAATACTTTCGTCTTTACATAGTTGAATGTGCTGACAGCAAAATCACACAAAAATGATCAATGGAAATCAAATTTAATGTACAAGTGTGGGAGCTCTACGTAAAATTTAAGAGACCTAAACCGAGGATAGTGCGCTGCACATACCCGTGTGCCAAATATATACTCGTTTAAAAAATGGAAAAATAGAAGTCCTACTAGGCTAGGAAGAAAATTTAGAATAAGGCAGAATAAATAGAGATAAATAAAAAAGAAAGAAAGGAAGTGTCTGATAATAAGATATAAAATATAATTACATTTATTGAATAATACTGTGAGGTCTGTGGCAGGTCTGTGTGACACAGTCTTTTCATATCCACCATTGAAAAAGGGGTCACTGCTCCCCGAAATGCGTCTGGTCCAAGACTGCCTTTGCACAAGAAGTCGGGACGATTTGGATTATTTGTACACCACTATTGGTCTTTTACTGCCCTCTCAGCTTCTCCCCGTGCCGTCGGGGTAGAGAGGGATCCCACACCAAAGACCTCCAGCGCTGCCACACGCTACAAGCGAACATTACCTTTTCCAGCAGACTACGCAATAACCATCTGTACTGGACATCTTCACCTCTCCTACACCTTCTCCGTGTTGCCGGGGCTGAGAGGCATCAATCCTGATCACCGTTAAGCGCTGCTATGTGCATATGACTGCTTTCGCCGGAGCTGGTAAAAGGCACTAAGTGCCTGACTTTGATCTATTTTTCCTCTTGTACTTTGTCTCTGTGCCGTTGGGGTATAGAGGATAGATCTTTAGTGCTACTGCGCATACAAGTATACTCAGTGGGCTCATAACTGCGAGCCTCCAGCGCTGCAAAAACTGTTTATTGGACATATCCTATTACAAACATTGGACTATAAACCCCACCATTGTCCCACCGTTTAAGTGCAATACTATTTTAACGTCATGTTTTAAATGTTTATAACTAACTTTTACCATTCTATTTTAGTGAGCTGTCTGAGGCACGGGCCCTGCCCCAGACCTCACAGTATTATTCAATAAACTAAATCAAATTTATCAACCCATGGAGGTCTGGATATGGAGTCACACTCAAAATCAAAGTGGAAAACCACACTACAGGCTGATCCAACTTTGATGTAATGTCCTTAAAACAATCAAAATGAGGCTCAGTAGTGTGTGTGGCCTCCACGTGCCCGTATGACCTCCCTACAATGCCTGGGCATGTTCCTGATAAGGTGGCAGATGGTCTCCTGAGGGATGTTCTCCCAGACCTGGACTAAAGCATCCGCCAACTCCTGGACAGTCTGTGGTGCAATGTGGCGTTGGTGGATGGAGTGAGACATGATGTCCCAGATGTGCTCAATCAGATTCAGATCTGGGGAGCGGGCAGACCATAGCATCAATGCCTTCCTCTTGCAGGAACTGCTGACGCACTCCAGCCACATGAGGTCTAGCATTGTCTTGCATTAGGAGGAACCCAGGGCCAACTGCACCAGCATATGGTCTAACAAGGGGTTTGAGGATCTCATCTCGGTATCTAAAAGCAGTCAGGCTACCTCTGGCAAGCAGATTGAGGGCTGTGCGGCCCCCCAAAGAGATGCCACCCTACACCATTACTGACCCACTGCCAAACCGGTCATACTGGAGGATATTGCAGGCAGCAGAACGTTCTCCACTTGTTATGGATATGAATATGACATACATTTTATTTGCTATATTTGTGTTTTTATGCCCATAAGTTTCACAGAGTTAAATGCCACCTTTCCAACACAAGAAGGGTTCATTTCAATGCAATGCAATATAGACCTGCCTGACTGCTTCTAGGAGGTGTTTTATGGATAGGGAATAACCTGGAGGGTGTAGAATCTGGGAGGGGCTTCTTTTAGATAAATTACTTTGCTGGTCATTGTTGGGGTCTCTTTTCCTTACCCATCTCTGGCTGTGGCTGGAACCTTTTCCAAGATGTAGGCCTCAAGTTTACAGGGCCTCATGGGTCAACAAAGGCCGATCCATCCGCCAGAACAGTGGAAACTTCCATCTAAATTTTTTTATCTAAGATCCTGGGATGCTAAGTATAAAACTATCATTTCTGTGCATTTTATATTTGTCTAAATTGAATCACTTGGATAGCCTTGATATGCCTTTATGGCCATCATGTGATATGTACTTAATACTGCATAGATAATTGTCTAGTTAGTATTACAAGTGTTTAACTAGAATATGTTTATTATCTAATTAAACATTATTATCTTTTGCTGCATTCTGAGTGATTGTCGATATTGTTTGTTACCTGTTAGGATATAACTCTGCCAGAATTCCTCAAATTAATAGGTTGTATTTGGGTGCTTATGAATACATTTAAGCTCCACTAATTCTGATTAAAGCGTCTAATTTACCTGGGCTTTGTAATATTGTATTCACTGACCACATGGTTTGGTTGGACATTTTGGGTCTACACTCACCAGGTGGTTGGCAGACATTTTGCTAATCCCTGAGGCACATGGCTTACCCCAAGCCACGAACCACAACACCACGGCATCTCCAGACTCTGTCATGTCTGTCACATATGCTCAGTGTGAACCTGCTTTCATCTGTGAAGAGCACGGGGTGCCAGTGGCCAATTTGCTAATCTTGGTGTTCTCTGGCAAATGCCAAATGTCCTGCATGGTGTTGGGCTGTAAGCACAACCCCCACCTGTGGACATCAGGCCCTCATACCGCCCTCATGGAGTCTGTTTCTGACCTTTTTTAAGTGGATACATGCACATTTTTGGCCTGCTGGAGGTCATTTTTCAGGGCTCTGGCGGTGCTCCTCCTGCTCCTCTTTGCACAAAAGAGGAGGTAGCGGTCCTGCTGCTGGGTTGTTGCCCTCCTATGGCTTCTTCCACGTCTTCTGATGCACTGGCCTGTTTCTTGGTAGCGCCTCCATGCTCCGGACATTACGCTGACAGACACAGCAAACCTTCTTGCCACAGCTTGCATTGATGTTCCATCCTGGATGAGCTGCACTACCTGAGCCACTTGTGTGGGTTGTAGACTCCGTCTCATGCTACCTCTAGAGTGAAAGCACCGCCAGCATTGAAAAGTGACCAAAACATCAGCCAGGAAGCATAGGAATTGAGAAGTGGTCTGTGGTCACCACCTGCAGAACCACTCCTTTTATTGGGGGTGTCTTGTTAATTGCCTGTAATTTCCACCTGTTATCTGTTCCATTTGCACAACAGCATGTGGAATTGATTGTCAATCAGTGTTGCTTCCTGAGTGGACAGTGTGATTTCATAGAAGTGTGATTGACTTGGAGTTACATTGTGTTGTTTAAGTGTTCCCTTTATTTTTTTGAGTAGTGAGTGACTGAGACCATAAAAACTCAAGAAAAAAGCCTTAGGCTATGTCCACACAGTGTCTGGAAAAACCTGAACAAATTGCATCTGCATTTTTAAAGGAGTACTTTGGTGCAGGAACACTTATCCCCTATCCAAAGTATATATCCATAGAGGAAAAGTGTCTGACCTCCCCTTTCCAGCGAGGGGCGTGATGTCACATGGGGGTGGAGTTGTGACATCACTATACTCCGTCCCCTTGGTTGGGAGGCATTAGGCTTGGAGTCTCCAGCCCTTCCTACAGTGCTAACAGGTGGGTACTGCATGCTAGATTGCGGGGGTCCCCAGCTGCGGGACCCCTGTGATCAGCCATCTCATCCCCTACCCTTTGGATCAGGGATAATATTTCTTAGTGCCGGAGTACCCCTTTAAATTGTAGAATACATAGCATGATATCATAACATAGCATTTTTTCCTCCAATATTGAAACTGATTAGTAAAAAGGTACATAAGACTACAGCAAACATTGCATTAGTTTAAATTGGACATCAGTTATTAAAGCTCTAATCCAGTAAACACTCAAAAGATATTACATACTTTTAAACATCTAGAGATGCACAACTTTAAAAAGGCCCTGAATTTTTTTTATACATTAACCCCTTGACGACGAGTGACGTACATGTACGGCGCCGCGAAGTGTCACTTGGCGCGCGGCGACGTACTTGTACGGCGCGGGGTTCCGGGAGCGCCGCGTCACCGGTAGCGGTGATCGGGCTGGGATGACTGCTGTTATCTAACAGCAGGCATCCCGGCACATCGCCGAGGGGGGTCCTGAGACCCCCCCCATGACCGCAATGGGTGCAAATCGCAAGTCAATTCAGACCTGCGATCTGCGCGATTCCGGATCATACGGGTCACTGGTGACCCGGAAAATAAGAGGAATCGGTAATGTCCGAGACACCCTCGATCCTCCTGAAGGGATAGGAGTTTGGTGGTAGGGGTGCCACCCCTCCTATCCCTGCTATTGGTCGGCCGGGGGAGCAGACCGGGGGAGGGGGGGTTAAAGTTCGGTTCCCCCGATTTGCCCACCTGTCGGTGTCCGGGCAAAACGGGGGAACTGTCCAGGGACCGGCGCCGAAGGTCCCTTACCTGGATCCCGGAGCGCGATCCTCCATGTGGGGACCCCCCACGTGCGGCGGTGGCGGCGGCAGCAATTCATCCGGGTCCTGCCAGGCGAGTTGTTGCCTAGCTACATCCGCAGGGCCACAGTTTACAGTGGTCTCTAAACCATGGCCCTCCAGATGTTGCAAAACTACAACTCCCAGCATGCCCAGACAGCTGTTTGCTGTGTGGGCATGCTGGGACTTGTAGTTTTGCAATATTTAGAGGGGTTCAGGTTGTAGATCACTATGCAGTGGTCTCAAACTGTAGCCCTCCAGATGTTGCAAAACTACAACTCTCAGCATGCGCAGACAGCAGTTTGCTGTCTGGGCATGCTGTGAGTTGTAGTTTTGCAACATCTGCAGGGCCACAGTTTTGAGACCACTGGACAGTGATTTACAACCTGAACCCCTCTTAATCTTGCAAAACTACAACTCCCAGCATTCAGGAACAGCATAAGGCTGTCTTGGCATGCTGGGAGTTGTACTTGCGTGCCTCCAGCCGTTGCATAACTACATCTCCCAGCATGCCCTTCCGCAATCAGTACATGCTGGGAGTTGTAGTTTTGCAACAGCTGGATGCACACTGGTTGGAAAATACTGAGTTAGGTCATAGAACCTAACTCAAGGTTTTCCAACCAGTGTGCCTCCAGCTGTTGCAAAACTACAACTCCCAGCATGCGTGGTCTATCATTGCATGCTGGGAGTTGTAGTTTTGACCCCCCCCCCCCCCCATGTTAATGGGACAGGCTACATTTACACTCGCGGCAGATTACAGTGAGTTCCCCGCTTAAAGTTTGAGCTGCGGCAAATTTTCCGCTGCAGCTCAAACTCCTAGCGGGAGACTCAGTGTAATCTGCCTCCAGTGTGAATGTAACCTAAAAACACTACACTACACTAACATAAAATAAAGAGTAAAACACTACATATACATACGTACACTGCCCCCCCTACCACCCCCCTTCCCCAATAAAAATGAAAAACGTATTGTACGGCAATGTTTCTAAGTTGGAGCCTCCAGCTGTTGCAAAACAAATACTCCCAGCATTTCTGGACAGCAATTGACTGTCCAAGCATGCTGGGAGTTTTACAACAGCTGGAGGCCCCCTGTTTGGGAATCACTGGCGTAGAATACCCCTATGTTCACCCCTATGCAAGTCCCTAATTCAGGCCTCAAATGCGCATGGCGCTCTCACTTTTGAGCCCTGTTGTATTTCAAGGCAACAGAATAGGTTCACATATGGGGTATCGCCGTACTTGGGAGAAATTGCCTAACAAATTTTGGGAGGCTTTTTCTACTTTTACCCCTTATGAAAAGGAACAGTTGGGGTCTACACTACGATGTTAGTGTAAAAAAAATAAAAATATTTACACTAACATGCTGGTGTTGCCCTATACTTTTCATTTTCACAAGAGGTAAAAGGGAAAAACGCCCCCCAAAATTTGTAACGCAGTATCTCCCGAGTACTGAGATACCCCATATGTGGGCGCAAAGTGCTCTGG
Source organism: Hyla sarda (assembly GCF_029499605.1). Lineage (NCBI taxonomy): Eukaryota > Metazoa > Chordata > Amphibia > Anura > Hylidae > Hyla > Hyla sarda. The sequence continues at coordinate 109,620,578 of NC_079193.1, read as the reverse complement.
GGGCGCACAACAAGGCCCAGAAGGGAGAGTGTGCCATGTACATTTGAGGCGATTTGCACAGGGGTGGCTGATTGTTACAGCGGTTCTGACAAACGCAAAAAAAAAAACACACCCACATGTGACCCCATTTTGGAAACTACACCCCTCACGGAATGTAATAAGGGGTGCAGTGAGAATTTACACTCCACAGCTGTCTGACGGATCTTTGGAACAGTGGTCCGTGAAAATGAAAAATGTTGCACTGCCCACTGTTCCAAAGATCTGTCAGACACCAGTGGGGGTAAATGCTCACTGTACCCCTCATTACATTCTGTGAGGGGTCTAGTTTGCAAAATGGTATGCCATGTGTTTTTTATTTTGCTGTCCTGGCACAATAGGGGCTTCCTAAATTCGACATGCCCCCCGAGCAAAATTTGCTCTCAAAAAGCCAAATATGACGCCTTCTCTTCTGAGCATTGTAGTTCGCCCGCAGTGCACTTCAGATCCACTTATGGGGTACCTCCATACTCAGAAGAGATGGGGTTACAAATTTTGGGGGGTCTTTTCTGCTATTAACCCTTGTAAAAATTTGAAATTTGGGGGGAATCCCACATTTTAGTGAAAAAATATTTTTTTTTTACATATGCAAAAGTCGTGAGACACCTGTGGGGTATTAAGGCTCACTTTATCCCTTCTTACATTTCTCAAGGGGTCTAGTTTCCAAAATGGTATGCCATGTGTTTTTTTTTTTTTGCTGTCCTGGCACCATAGGGGCTTTCCTAAATGCAACATGCCCCCCGAGCAAAATTTACTCTCAAAAAGCCAAATATGACTCCTTCTATTCTGAGCATTGTAGTTCGTCCGCAGTGCACTTCAGATCAACTTATGGGGTACTTTCATACTCAGAAGAGATGGGGTTACTAATTTTGGGGGGTCTTTTCTGCTATTAACCCTTAAAAAAATTGAAATTTGGGGGAAAAACAACATTTTAGTTAAACATTTTTTTTTTTTACATGTGCAAAAGTCGTGAAACACCTGTGGAGTATTAAGGCTCACTTTATTCCTTGTTATGTTCCTCAAGGGGTCTAGTTTAGAAAATGGTATGCCATGTGTTTTTTTTTTTTTTTTGCTGTTCTGGCACCATAGGGGCTTCCTAAATGCGACATGCCCCCCAAAAACCATTTCAGAAAAACGTACTCTCCAAAATCCCCTTGTCGCTCCTTCGCTTCTGAGCCCTCTACTGCGCCCGCCGAACACTTTACATAGACATATGAGGTATGTGCTTACTCGAGAGAAATTGGGCTACAAATATAAGTATACATTTTCTCCTTTTACCCCTTATAAAAATTCAAAAATTGGGTCTACAAGAACATGCAAGTGTAAAAAATGAAGATTTTGAATTTTCTCCTTCACTTTGCTGCTTTTCCTGTGAAACACCAAAAGGGTTAAAACACTTACTGAATGTCATTTTGAATACTTTGGGGGTGCAGTTTTTATAATGGGGTCATTTATTTCTAATATGAAGACCCTTCAAATCCACTTCAAACCTGAACTGGTCCCTGAAAAATAGTGAGTTTGAAAATTTTGTGAAAAATTGGAAAATTGCTGCTGAACTTTGAAGCCCTCTGGTGTCTTCCAAAAGTAAAAACCTGCCAATTTTATGATGCAAACATAAAGTGGACATATTGTATATGTGAATCCCAAAAAAATGTATTTGGAATATCCATTTTCCTTACAAGCAGAGAGCTTGAAAGTTAGAAAAATGCTAAATTTTAAATTTTTTCATAAAATTTGGGGATTTTTCACCAAGAAGGGATGCAAGTTACGAAAAAAAATACCACTATGTTAAAGTAGAATATGTCACGAAAAAAACAATCTCAGAATCAGAATGATAAGTAAAAGCATTCAAGAGTTATTGTTTAAACTGACAGTGGTCAGATGTGCAAAAAAGGGCTTCGTCCTAGAGGTGAAAATGGGCTGTGTCCTTAAGGGGTTAATGGACTAACAAGTTATTGCTCAGCAACACTATAAAGCTAATATTAAAAGCCAAATCAATACAAAATTGGTTATGTCATATTCCCTGGCCGCCATATACATACTTACCTCTTCCCTGCTCCATACAGTGCCCGACTTCTCTGCTTTCTCAGTGGCGGATGCTGCCCTGCTGCTGGGTTCTAGCATGCAAGTACACTGGCTCTTTAAGATTTTAAGGGAAAATACAGGTCTACAATAGTGTTGAGCGGCATAGGCCATATTCATATTCGCGAATATATGGACGAATATTCGTCATATATTCGCGAATATTCGCATATTCGTAACATTCTCGTTTTATTTTCGTAAATGCGAATAATTCGCATGTGCGAAAATTTGCATATGCGAAAATTAGCATATACGAAAATTAACACAAGCGGAAATTCGCATATGCGAACATGTGCATATGCAAAATGTTCGCATATGCGAATATTTGCGCGCCAGTCTCACACAGTAGTATTAGAGCCTTCTTTACACCACACAAGCTGGAAGCAGAGAGGGATGATCACTGTGATGTGTACTGTGAAAAAAATAAAATAAAAAATAAAAAACGAATATTCGTAATTACGAATATATAGCGCTATATTCGCGAAATTCGCGAATTCGCGAATATGCGATATTCGCGAATAATATTCGAATTGCGAATATTCGCGAGCAACACTAGTCTACAATCCTAGCTCTGTTATAGCTATAAAAAGGTTGGTGCCCGAAAGAGAACTGAAAAGGTGTACTTAGTTTCTGCTTCTTCTATATTGACCTGTCTAGTTATTTGACCATTTCTCTGTCTATTCTCGGTATTGACCTATTCCCATGACCTGACCCTGTATGTACTCCCCCTGCCTTGACCTTTTGCCTGACTACCATATCTGCACAAACTCAAAACTATCCTGTGCTATCTCCTCTCTACTACACTATATCCAACATAACAGCTGCGAATGGTTACCATACTAAGGGTAGTAATCAGCTTCCTGCTGCAAAAATGCACGCTGCCTTGGGGTAGTCAAAGGTAGAAAATTACCGATTTCTTAGACTCTTTTCCTTTGCTCTTTCAGCACAGAGGATTTATTGCAAGAGCAGGTAAATCAGTTACATCTTAGTACTGTACCCGGGCAGCACTGGAGCCTTGGTGTCAATGTTTTACCTGCATCCACATGGGTTATCTGGTACTTAAAGGAGAACTTTGACCAAAAGTTTTTTATTTTTCATTCATGCCAGGGCTGCACACCTAAAATAATAAACCTTTAGCTTACCTACCACAGCTCCAGATGTGCCACTGGAATCCTCCCATTCTCTGGCCCTGGTATTCCTTACTTGCCGTTCATGCTGAACGCATCACACTGTGCTCAGTTAATCGTCAACCACAGCAATGTCCCAGCAGGTGATAAGCTGAGTGGCAACATGATGTAACTGGTCTGCGTACCAGGAAGGAGGCCGGGCCCAGGCTCAATACATCACACTGGGGCTCATCCTATCTCTTGCTGAGGCCAGACATTGTGGCGGTTGCAGACATCAGTAGGCATTAGGACTTTTTAGACATGCCCCATTTCCATTGACTGCTATGCATTTCCAAATAGATTCTACTAAAAGAATGAACTTGTTTATTCATTTGGCAGAAACCAGATTGCAGAATTTTCTCTGTGGAAAATCTGCCGTGTGAATGGGACAGCAGAAATCTCATTCAACACTATGGTAATTTCATGTAGCAGTATCTCCAAGCTGAATTTTTAAGCTGGATTCCACTAGGAAATTCTGCTGTGTGAATGGACCCTAAGGGCTCATCTATACTCTGGACATTGTTCCATGTCCATTCTTGAAGCAGAAAATAACTTTCCATTGACATCAATGAGGCTTTGATGAAGATTGCAGAGAGATTTTGAGGCAGAATCCACACTGAAATCTGTTGAAATCTCCCTCAAATTGCTTATTGTGCACTGGTTTCTGCAGTAGGAAGTAGACAATTTCAGATTTTCCTCAACATTTTGTCAGTGTGAACCGATCACGTATCCGCATAGAAAATTAAAGGGGTACTCCAGCCCTAATACATCTTATCCCCTATCCTTTGGGTTTAAATTATTTTTATCAGATTTTTTTTTGAGAAATTTACAACAAAGGAAAGATTGGCCAAAGAAAACAACATGGCCAAGGAACAATACATAACAAATATAACACAGTTATATAAATGTTACTAAAGCAACCACTCAGCTGTATGTAGAAATATTAATTTGCAGAATCATGTCTTTGGATGTTGCGGATATTATAGACATATCCGGTAGATCATTATAGGTCATCTTGAAAAGTAAAAACTTCACATAAGCAGTTTTAAAGTAATTTATAGTCATACCTATAACTCTGCAGCGAAGAATAGGATTTTTCATGACTAGATCCCGTAGTCCTCCCCTCTCTCGTCACAGGAAGACTCACGATAAGATGTATTAAGGCCAGAGTACCCCTTTAAGAAAATCATTTCCTAGCTAAATTTCTTGTGTGCATGAGCTTTAATGGTGCTTAACCAGTACAGACAACAATCAATGATCTCTCATTACTTTGTAACATTTGCATTCTGTACCTGGGAACCCAACATTCCCAGCTGCAGGGAGAGACTCTATGTTCCTAGCATGGATTATGGAATATCATCTTAGAGTCACTGACCATTAGGCTGCTAATGGCTTGACTAGCTCCATGGATTGTGAAGTGTTCATATATTTACTTAATCTCTTCAAATGGCAACAGATACAGCTGGTATAGGTCTGATTTAAAGGGGTATTCCATGAAAAACAAAAACATTTTTTTTTTCATATCAACTGGCTTCAGAAAGTTAAACAGATTTGTAAATTACTTCTATTAATTTTTTTTAATCCTACCAGTAATTACCAGCTGCTAAAGTTGAGTTGTTCTTTTCTGTCTGACAACAGTGCTCTCTGCGGACACCTCTGTCTGTCTCAGGCACTGTCCAGAGCAGGAGAGGTTTGCTATGGGGATTTGCTGCTACTCTGGACAGTTCCTGATACAGACAGAGGTGTCAGCAGAGAGCTCTGTTGTCAGGCTGATAACTACTGGTAGGGTTAAGATTTTTTTTATAGAAGTAATTTGCAAATCTGTTTAACTTTCTGGAGCCAGTTAATATGAAAAAAAAAATCATGGAATACCCCTTTAACACCCTATGAAGGTTTTGTTATGCTGGTGACTGGTCCCTGTAGTTGTACAATGCATCCAGACACAGTCGATGGCTCATGTGCAGGTCTGACCCGGATCTCCTTTATCCATGCTCTTACGGTTTCCTCTTCCTAGGCTGTTCCTGGTCTGACCCATAGGATGTATTCACTATCTCTTTCCATTATAGAGGTTGTACACACATCCAAAACCTGTCTCTCACCTGTCCTAGCGAGGCAATCTCTATTTAAAGGGGTATTCCAGGATTTTTTCAATTTGACTATGCTACAGGCACTATAAAGTTTTTGTATTTCATAATATAGTGTCTGTACCTGTGTTTGATGATTGGTCTCGCAACTCTTATGTGATCTTTGCCCCGATGTTTGTTTATTTTTAACAGCATACAAAATGACTTGTAGTGTGGCCCGAGATATTACATCACTAGTCAGGTGATAAAAGGAAGCCTGTCTGCTTCAGTGAGTGGAGTGACCGCTGGGTTCATTCAGCAAGGAGTTGTAGTATTGGAACAGCTGGAGGCACCCTGGTTATAAAACACAGCATGGCAGGCAGCTAAGGTGTGCTTGAATGGGTGGGTGGCTTATGTGTAGGAGGGAGTAAAGTGACCTCACACTTACAAGCAAGGAATCCTGGGGCTTGGGTAGTTGGAGGAAGGGAGCTCCAAAAGAAATTAGCCATTTCACAAACAGATTGCAGCAATTTTGCTCCACTGCTCCTCCCTAAGCATGTCCATTACTGTCTAGTAGGTAAGTTCTAAAATCACCTTATGGTGGATAATCCCTTATGGGCTGTCCTGCCCACTCTATGGTGCTTGAGCAATAGTGTAATTTCTATAGCAAAAGTCTGTTTCCTAACTATTGATTCTGTGCTAATATCCTTTGTTTTGACCCATGCTTGTCTTCCTTACTCTGCTTCTGCCTGACCCAGTATACTGTATAAATCCTACTGTGTGTTATTTAGACTATTGATTATGAACTTGTCTTGCCTGGCATAATCCTCCTGCCTGTTCCTGACTATTCCACTTTGCCACCTGTCTGCAAATTACACCTGGACCAAAACCTGCCTTTGGCTGACTTCTTGCTGCCTTGCAGCGGTGTCTCCTGGTCCACTCGAACAGTAGCTGGCTTCATGGGGACCACCCGAGAAGTGATGGGAAGTCCAGCCTCAAGATGCTGGAGTGGGATAGAGGGTAAAACCTAGGTGGTACTTAGATTCTGCTCCTTAATTTGGCTAGTCATACCAGTTGGCTAGCACAGGACCCCTTGCTTTATTACACTATGTTTGGGAAAGGGTTCTTGTAGGCATACATTGTTGGTCACTTGAAATAACCCTGAATTAATGCAGCTTCTCGCATTTTTTGTAAAGTGGGAAAAGGACCTTCATATTCAATTGACTTTTACACAAGATGAGGTTTTAGAGATATTAGTGATAAAAAAATGATTACTTGCTGTTACAGGATCCTGACCTATACATGATGTTACTCTCTTTCTGCTGTGAGAGAGGAGGAAATCATGAGTGAATCATTTTACACATCTTCTGGTCTTCTCATCACCTTCAGCATTTCTAGAGATAGGAAATTCACAGATACCAACATTTTACGGGTCTTGATACTTTTTCCACTTAGACACACTCCACTGAGAGGGAAAAGATTTAAGAATTCGCTGCTCAAACACTTAATCATTTTTTGCTCAATCTTATATTCCACTTTTGTGAAAGTGACATCCTGACAATGAACATGTGGGGTTCTCGAGAAATAATATTGATTCAAAGGTGATGGCAGAATGTACAGCGTTAAAGGGGTATTCCAGGATTTTTTTTTGACTATGCTACAGGGGCTGTGAAGTTCGTGTAGTTCATAATATAGTGTCTGTACCTATGTGTGACGGTTTTCTCACAATTCTTCTGTGATTTTCACTCCAATATTAATTTTTTCCAGCATACAAAATGACTGTTTTCTCAGATTTTTCCCAGCTTGCAATGTGGCCGAGACCTGACTCACTAGTCAGCTGATGACAGGGAGCCTGTCTGCTTCAATGGGTGGAAGGATCAATCTGCAACTAATGCAACAGTTGGAGGCACCCTGATTGAAAATCACACTGATTTGAATGGATGCAGCTCATTTATGTTTCAGTGGGTGGGGTGGCTGATGTGTGGGAGGGAGGAAGATGGAATTGTGGGATTTGTAGTCAAAAAAACAAAAGTCAAACAGGAAATACTAGTTCACAAACAGCTAGCCACAGTGTTTAGGTAATCTCACAACATAGCCATTTAGCCCAAGACAAGCGCAGATCCTTCCTAAGCATGTCTATTACTGTCTGCCAGGTATGTACTAAAATCACCTTATGCTGGATAACCCCTTTAACTAGTGATAATATAGACACATTTCAGAAACGTTTTCCTGTCATTAGAAAAAAAACCTTTGACACGTCTCCAAAACTTTTCATGTCTTTATCGGTTGGTGTGTGTGGGTGTTCAGACCAGGGGCATCACTAGGCATTAACATCTGGGGCCTGGATACATTTTATAATTGCCTTGAACCTCAGCCACATTCCATCTGCTCTCACTTAACAAACAGCAGGGAGAGAAAGAGGCAGCGCTGTCCTTCTCTCCCTCCCTCCCTGCCTGCTTGACTGCTGCTGTGGCTGGGTATGTACAGTGCAGCTATCTGATAAGTCACCTAAACCCTTGACCCCTGCACAGAAACTTCATACTTGAGCTTCACCTCCTCAAGTCACAAAAACGTACTAGGCCCTGCTGCAGGGAAATATTTACAGGAAAAGGCAGGCCCCGCCCCCTGCTGAAGGGTGAAGGAAGTGCAGGTGCTGCGAGACTGGGTGTCTGGTTTGCTTACTGTGATGTCACTTTTTATCTTGAGTCTGCTTGGTGTGTGTGCAGTACAGGTGGGCATATTAATAGTATGTGTGCAAATTGTGCATTCATTTGTATATACACCGTGTATATGAATGCATATACAGTTTGTTTATCTATGCATTCATTTATATTCTTGATGTGTGCATAGTATGTATATGAATGTATGCACGAGATAGGTGTAGAAGTATAAGGGTACGTTCACATGTACCTTACTTGCTGCTGACTTTTCATGTCTGAAGTTCACAGGAAGTAAGGTATGTGGGAACATACCCTTAATACATATGGTTTGTGTAGTAAATGCCTTGTTGGGGTATACATTGGGTATGATTTGTTCAATCTGGTCATGTAAAAAGTGCATCCAGTGCCCCCTGTGATAACTTAGATGCCAATACTAATTTTCAATGGCAATTTGTAAAATAAAAGCAGTATCCTGATTGGTTGCTAGGGGGCAATCTTTTCTTAGGGCATATTTTGATGATTCTCCCTTGGTGTTTGTATGGCATGAACGTATATATATGGTGATGCACTGCTCCATGCTATACCAGCATGTAATGTGAAAACAGTGTGTTCCTTTTTTTTGTTGAAAGGAGGAAAGGGGGGTTGCTCGTACCCCTTATCTTTTCAATCCCTTGCAAGGCCCCTAGTTAAGACCCCTGACCCTCTAAAAGGAGCCGTGAGAAAAATGTGGCTCCATTATAAGTGTATGTGTCACGATTCGGCTGGCTGGAGGTGGATCCTCTGTGCCAGAGAGGGATTGGCGTGGACCGTGTTGGTGGACCGGTTCTAAGTTGCTACTGGTATTCACCAGAGCCCGCCGCAAAGCAACGGCTCAACCTCTCTGACTGCTGAAGATAAGCGCGGTACAAGGGAGTAGACAAGAGCAAGGTCGGACGTAGCAGAAGGCCAGGGCAGGCAGCAAGGATCGTAGTCAGGGGCAACGGCAGGAGGTCTGGAACACAGGCTAGGAACACACAAGGGAACGCTTTCACTGGCACAATGGCAACAAGATCTGGCGAGGGAGTGCAGGGGAAGTGAGGTATAAGTAGGGAGTGCACAGGTGAACACACTGATTAGGCCTGCTGCGCCAATCAGTGGCGCAGTGGCCCTTTAAATTGCAGAGACCCGGCGCGCGCGCCCTAAGGAGCGGGGCCGCGCGCGCCGGGACAAGACAGACGGGGAACGGGTCAGGTACGGGAGCCGGGATGCGCATCGCGAGCGGGCGCCTCCCGCGTCGCGAATCGCATCCCGGCTGGGAGTGATATTGCAGCGCACCCGGTCAGCAGGTCTGACCGGGGCGCTGCGAATGAGAGGATGCTGCGAGCGCTCCGGGGAGGAGTGGGGACCCGGAGTGCTCGGCGTAACAGTATGAAGCTTCTCTCGCGTGCAGTGAGTCAAAAAAGGCAGTGAGCCAGGGAGGGAAGTACATAACCGTACGCTTCCCCTAGCTATATCTAGAGATTAGTGGGGGTCTAAACACTCAGACCAGGACCAAGCAAAACATTTAATCCTGGAGGGGCTCAGCTCTCTCAACTCTACTAACAACAATCACTGTGAAATATACCTGATCGGGGATGCCAGTATAATAAAAATAAATGCTGTCACTGGTGCGTATTGCTATTTAAACTTAACTCTTAATTGGCATGCATTGAAACCAGATAATGGTTCTACTAGCAATCACATTCAGTTCATCAATAGTCAATGACATTGCAATAATTCAATCAGAAGCATTCCTGATGGACAATTTCTCTTGTCTTTTAGGTATAGTATAAGGTCACCCTGACTGTAAATCAGTTTGTTTCAATGGATTATTTATTTCAATGGTTCAGGATGAATGACAATGCCAGACTTTCTGCCAAGATTAAATTACTTTTAACCTTAATGTTTGAAGAATATAAGTGTGGTAACAAAACAAAGGCTCCTTACACCTCTCGGAGAGAGTATGGAATGTCCTCATCAAGTTTAGCTGCAATAGTCAGTAGGTTTAGGAGCTCGGTATGTACTGATGTTGTTGTTTATCTATATAGACATGAAACTGGCATTTCATATGTGATATCAGGGATGAATAACTGTATTAATCCTTTACATGCTTTCTTAATTTCATTACAGTTTTAGCTTTTAGTTGCTAGCATTAACCTTTGATGGTTATGGAGACAGATATTGTCATACCTATTAGATTAGTGATTACTTCCAGTAGCAATATGGAAAAAGTGTGCTGATGCCCATAATAGAAGTGATTCACTAGCATCTGCTTGCCCACTACAGATTGAGTCATACATTTAATTTATTATTATTATTATTATTATTTTAATCTTAATGTAAACCACCCTTTGAGAGTGCAATAATTACTGACTGGTGAAGGAACAAAGGTACATCATATAGTCTAGCAATATGCAAGATCTAATGTTTTCCCTTAAAAGGGTTACTTCGGCCGGCCTATATTTCTTGCTTTTATTTGATCACTTTTGTTTTTAATGTACCTTTACACTGGAGTGGCTATATTCCCTTTCTTCATTTTTGTATTATTATTATTTTTTTGCTTTACCATGTTGTTATAGACTTCCTGTTGCCGCGCTGCTTCCTTTTCTTTCTCCCAGTACTCCCCTGCGTGTTTATTTGTCATTTTTAAAACATTTTTTTACCTGGAAACTCCCTTTCTCACTTCAGTCTGCCCCTTGCTTCTGTGTTGCCGCCTATTGCATGCCCTCCCTCATTATGTATTCTATTTTTTAACAACCCCTTCATTTTGCATGTTACACCTCTGTTCTCTCTATGTTGTGGTTGGTTGTGCTGCTTTTTGCATTTTAGGTAAGTTAAACTACCTGCCTTTTAACTATTTGAACTCTTGTGTTACGTGTGCTTTTTGTGGTTAAACTTTATTACCTTTCTGTTATGGTTGGTTCACTTGTTTCATGCTCCAGACATCTAATGGGTTTGTTTGTTATTGTCCACCTATTTGCAGTGTGAAATGCTCTCTGCCTAGGAGTATGCTGTGCTCTGTCATGCAAGTACACTGAACAGTAATCATGTTTTGTTTTTCTGCTTATGGACTAACTGTTAAAATAAACTATACCCCAATATCAGAACAACCCAGACACCCACACACCCACACACACACACACACACACATCTAAACTTACACACACACATGCACAGATATCCACAGACAAACACTGCCACAGAACCTTGACATAAAACACATTCGCAGGGTTGTGACGATTGTGCTTCGTGGGTTGTGGGCATCAATGGGTGACCCCAGCCTGATGGGGTGACACCAGGTATGTCCTCATTCACATTCTCCCCCCTCCCCCATCCCCAGTTGCACAGCCTGCGGCATCCACTTTCGCTCTCATCCCCTCCTCATTGCCCCGATCCCTCTCTCCTCAGTTGCGCCACAACATCCACGGCAGGATTATCCTCTTGGCGGTAATACCCTCATCACCCATTGGCACCACCATCCTCAAGGATGATGTGGGTGCTAATGACAGGAGGATGAACCTGTCGATGGACAAGGGTTCTACTGCCCCCCCCCCTAGCAGAAGCACCACCATCATCCATTATCAGGATTATCTTAATAGTGTTAGCCCCACCATCATCCTGGATGATGGTGGTGCTGATGGATGATGGCAGTGCTACTGGCATAAGGATATTAGGGTGGTTATACTGCCCTGTTTTTTAATTTCTTATTTTAATGTAAAATGTTGCTGTGGGCTGGTTGTGGGTGGGTGTTTTTTTTTTCTTTTTTAATAAAAAATTACTTGACAAGCTTAATAGTGGAAGCCAGTCTGATTCCATCTCCAAGCCTGGTTAAAGCATCAACCTGCAAAAAATCTCTTTACAAATTAGCTCCTGGACCAAAAAATTTTTTATATCAGCAAACAAAAAATTCTCTAAAATAAAACTCCAGTACAAGCCCTTGTTAACATTTTATTTAGCAAAGAAACCGGCGATCATAAAAGTATTGGAATTTAAAAATAGTCCCAGCATACAAAAATATTTTAATTTTGATGTGAAGACTAAAAAAAGGGATAGTAGATTTGGAACATGGGTTTAAAAAAAAAAAAAGAAGTCTCCATCAGTTGCGAAAATATATCATAAAGCATGATCATAAGGCACACATGAGGAGACAGTAATGTGGGGTTGGGGATTATTCACAGGGTACAGTGTGGGACAGTTTTATTATGAGGGAGTGAATAGTGTGTGGTAGTATTTTATTTTGCTGATATAATGTATGTTTGTTATATATATTTTTTTGTTTTGTTATAGATGATCCAAATCGGATGACACAGTGAGGATCCATCACGCTTTTTATAAAGTTTGAAAGTGTGCAGATTAGAAAGGAAATAGCCCCACCGGTATGTCCTAAAGAAAATTTCTAAGTAAAAACCATAGTGAAGAAATCAACTACAGTCACTGATATTGGGCCTCATTTACTAAGCTGAAACCGACCAGTTTTTGCCTGGTTATTTTGGCGCAGAGTGTCTGAGACATGTCTTTGCCAGTGTGCGCCTGGAAATTCCGACAAACCCGACATTGCACTGTGAAAAGCCGAAAAGGGGTGTGGACTGTCACAAATGGGGCGTGGTCTGTCCAAAAGGGGGCGTGGTTTTGCAACCTGACCGATTTACTATTCAATTCATAGAAAATCCTATGGATCAATGGCTGGAAATATCCACCTAGAAAAACCTGGTCAGAAAATGTTCCCGACTTTTCCCAATAGTAAATAAAGAAGAATCCTGCAGGTCTGAAACAACTTTTCCCACTAGTAAAAACCCGACACTCTTAGTAAATGAGGCCCATTATGTTTTCTCTTCAATATTTTACATACTAGTTGTAGTCACTAGTGATATCTGCAGTTATGATGCTTAACACTAAAACTCCCACCATTACTTTTTCACTGATTACTTTGGTCTTGTTTTTATTAATTCTTTTAGGTGCAATTTTTTTTTACATTTACCATATGTGATGCTTGTCAAAGCACAAGTTATGGTAAAATCATAATCATCACACTCACCTGGTAATGTTTAAGCACCCTGCCATTTTGAAGATCTGAACTTATAGACTAATCTATGACACAGACAAAAGTAGTTCCCTCTGCCAAGGAACTCATCATAACTAGACCCGTTAATGAGTCCAGCAGTGACGCCACCTCTGTTTGATTGACGTGACTCGTCATAACTCTATAGCTTTGTCTGTTCAGGGGGGTGTCCTTGCCAGCCACATTCATTGGTCAAGGTAAGAGAAGTAACATGCCAAGGAGATTAATTATGGCTGCAGCTGTGACTAGTTTACAAGATCTTTTCTTCAAAATGCCTGGGACTAGGAGCGCTACACAGTGACAGCGATGATACTGATGTTACAATATATAATGCTTAGTCATTTGTTCTAGAGGATTAAAATCTGTTGATAATTTCCCTTTAAATGTTGTTTTTTTTCCAACTGTCCAATTTGGTGGCTTGTGATATATTTCTTTATTAGACAATAAGTGTACACAATGTGCTACACCACTGTCAACCGAATTAAGTTAGAACTCACTTTTTGTTTTATTGGGGTGGGGGAGGGGTAATACCATTTTCTAAGGGTACATTTCCCCCCAAAAATACACACACAGATATACACATGCACAAACACACGCAAATAGCCACACTCACGCACATCCAATCCACTGACACAATCAAATACACACACATACACACTCTCATTTACTCCACTTTTTTAACCCCTTAACGACCACGTAGGTAAATGTACGTCCTGGTTTGGCGGGACTTTCAGCACCAGGACGTACATTTACGTCCTGTGTATGACCGCGAGCATCGGAACGGTGCTCGCGTCATACACAGCAGGGACCTGCCCGTAATGGCCGACATCCACGATTGCTCGGATGTTCTCCATTAACCCCACAGATGCCGTGATCAATACAGGTCACGGCATCTGCCTGCGGCAGTGCGGTACTTTGAATGGATGATCGGATCACCAACAGCGCTGCCGCGGCGATCTGATCATCCAGCATGGCGTCCGGAGGTCCCCTCACCTGGCTCCGGCCATCTCCTGGGGTCTTCTGCTCTGGTCGGAGATCGAGCAGACCAGAGCAGAAGATGACCGATAATACTGAGCAGTGCTGTGTCCTATACATAGCACTGAACAGTATTAGCAATCAAAGGATTGCTATAGATAGTCCCCTATGGGGACATAAAAAGTGTTAAAAAAAAGTTGAAAAATTTAAAAATAAAAAGTAAAAAAAAAGTGAAAAATCCCCTCCCCCAATAAAATGAAAATTGTCAGTTTTTTCCATTTTACCCCCAAAAAGCCTCATTTTTTTAAATTAAAATATTTGGTATCACCGCATGTGTAAATGTCCGAACTATCAAAATATAATGTTAATGATCCCGTACGGTGAATGGCGTAAACGTAAAAAAATAAAAGTCCAAAAATGCTGCTTTTTTTGTCACATTTTATTCAAAAAAATTATTTATAAAAAATTATCTAAAAGTTTTATATATGCAAATGTGGTATCTAAAAAAAGTGCAGATGATGGCGCAAAAAATGAGCCCTCATATCGCCCTATATACGGAAAAATGAAAAAGTTATAGGTGGTCAAACTAGGGTGATTTTAGATTACTGATTTTGTACAAAAAGTTGCAAAAATTTAAGCGGTACAAAAATATAAAAGTATCTAGCCATGGGTATCATTTTAATCGTATTGACCCACAGAATAAAGAACACATATAATTTTTACCGTAAATTGTACCGTGTGAAAACGAACCCCTCCAAAATGTGCAAAATTTTGGTTTTCATTTAAATTTCCTCCCTAAAATTTTTTTTTTTTGGGTTCCCCGTACATTTTATGGTAAAATAAGAGGTTTCATTACAAAGTACAATTGGTCACGCAAAAAACAAGCCCTTATATAAAAGAGTTATGGATTTTAGAAGGTGAGGAGGAAAAACCAAAAACGCAAAAATAAAATTGGCTTGGTCCTTAAGGGGTTAAAAATTCACTAATCTAACCCTTTTGTAGATTAACATGGCATAAATTCTAGTAAATATGGGGTAAATATTTTCATTGTATTTTCAGGTTGGAAGTCCGAGGTTTTTTTTTCAAATTGGTTTACATTTTATTTGTCAAATTAGCACCCAGAAATTATATCATTACTCTTGTCTAAATTTTGGATCTTTTAAAATGTATTTATAGGGGCTAAAGCCAAATCTGGAAGATAACTGTCAGGATCCGGATACTGTGAGGATACTGGTGGTGGATCCTCTGTGTCAGTGGGGTGATGACGTGGGCTGTACCGGGGGAACGGAGTCTAAGGGGTTACTGGTTTTCACCAGAGCCCGCCGCAAAGCGGGATGGACTTTCAGCGGCAGGTAACCCCCAGGTCGTTCCACCCGATAGCGACTCAACCCCAACTGACGGCTGAGACAGGCGTGGTACAAGGGATTAGGCAAGAGCAAAGTCGGACATAGCAGAAGGTCAGAGCAGGCAGCAAGGATCGTAGTCAGGGGCAACGGCAGAGGGTCTGGAACACTGGCTTGGGACATGCAAGGAAACACTTTCTCTGGCACAAGGCAACAAGATCCGGCAATACTGGGAAGGGGAAGTGAGGTAATATAGAGAGGACACAGGTGTGAGCACTAATTGGGCCAGGCGCCAATCAGTGGCGCACTGGCCCTTTAAATCGCAGAGAGCCGGCGCGCGCGCGCCCTAGGGAGCGGGGCCGGGCGCGCCGGGACTGAGCCGTCGGGGAACAGGACGGGTGAGGAGACCGCTACGCGAGTCGCATCCCCACCGGTGACATTAATGCAGCGCTCCCGGTCAGCGGGTCTGACCGGGGCGCTGCAAGAAGATGAATGCCGCGAGCGCTCCAGGGAGGAGCAGGGACCCGGAGCGCTCGGCGTAACAATAACATAATAACATACACCATCTACCTTATCTTGTGTGAAAAAATGGACTCTCATGGATATCACCCCGATCAGGTAAAAATTATGTTTTCACAAATCTTCTATTTTATAAGTTTAAACCTCTCAAAAAGTGGTTCAACATATTTTCCTGTTTGGAAAAGACATATGGTTTGTAACTTGAAATTTAAGAATTTGGACAAAACAGTGCCACTATTAGTTGCAATTATTTTACCTTGCACATAATTTTGTGGGTTTTTGACTGTTCCTAAAAAGGGAACCACTCATCATATTTTACCCTATATTACGCTTGGCAAAGTATTACTTATGGTCATATCTTGATTGTCAACATCCCCAGGGGGAGCTACTGCCCCTAATGTTTTTGAAAATAAGAATTTAAAATCTATTAACCACCAGAACCGTAATTAGCACTCTGTGAGGGAAGCTACACTCACCTTATCATATTATTCGCCCATCAGCAAGGCCCCTCCCCTTGATTGATGGTGCGCGTCATCATTCTGCTCAATGAACAGATGGTGCAGAACGATTACGCGGCCCGTGAATCAAGACAAGGGGGTGTTGCTGCCAGACAAAGAATGGGAGTAGGTGAGTGGAGCTGTACGCCCAGGGTACTATTTATGTAAGTGGCAGTGAATAGTTTTTAAATCTGATATTCCCCACCCCCAGGGGGCAGCAGCGTCCCCTGGGGATGGGGAGGCTAACAAATGTACCCTATATGATGTATTGCCAAGCGTTATATAGGGTAAAAATAGATAATATTTTTCCTTTTACTTTTCTGGAATTTTTTTTTTTTACAGGATAATTTTAGGTTTGCAATATTTCCAGAAAAACTTTTTTTGATTTTTCTATTACAAACTTCAGAAATAATGGGGAACGATAATGTTTGAGGGATAAGGCATAGGCCTTTAGATTGGAAATACGTGATTTTTCACGGATTAAATTGTAAAGCCTTTACACCTCAAAGTATTCAATCTGACATTCAAAAGATTTGTTAACCCTTTAGGTGTTTCAAAGGAATAGCAGCAAATTGAAGGAGAAAATTCTAAATCTTCATTTTTTACACTGACATGTTCTTGTAGACCCAGTTTTTGAATTTTTATAAGGGGTAAAAGGAGAGAAATCTTCATAAAATATGTAACCCAATTTCTCTTGAGTAAGGAAATACCTCATATGTGTATGTCAGGTGCTCTGTTGGTGCACTAGAGGGCTCAGAAGGGAAGGAGCGACAGTAGGATTTTGGAGTGTGAGTTTTTCTGAAATGTTTTTGGGGGGGCATTTTACATTTAAGAAGCCCCTATGGTGCCAAAACAGCAAAAAAAAAACACATGGCATACTATTTTGGAAACTACACCGCTCAAGGAACGTAACAAGGGGTCCACTGAGCCTTAACATCCACAGGTGTTTGATGACTTTTCGTTAAAGTTGGATGTGTAAATGATTAAAATTT
The DNA here is from genome assembly GCF_029499605.1 of Hyla sarda. Lineage (NCBI taxonomy): Eukaryota > Metazoa > Chordata > Amphibia > Anura > Hylidae > Hyla > Hyla sarda. Next base: position 109,603,168 of record NC_079193.1, on the reverse strand, counting down.
GGGGGAAAACTAGCATTTTTGTGAATTTTTTTTACAAGGGGTATTAGGAGAAAATGCCCCCCAAAATTTGTAACCCCATCTCTTCTGAGTATGGAAATACCCCATGTGTGGACATCAAGTGCTCTGCTGGCGCACTACAATGCTCAGAACAGAAGTCACATTTTGCTTTTGGAAAGCAAATTTAGCTGAAATGGTTTTTGGGGGGCATATTGCATATAGGAAGCCCCTATGGTGCCAGGACAGCAAAAAAACAAACAAAAAAAACCCACATGGTATACTATTTTGGAAACTACACCCCTCAAGGAAGGTAACAAGGGGTACAGTAAGCCTTAACGCCTCACAGGTGTTTGGCAACTTTTTTTTAAGTTGGATGTGTAAATGAAAAAATATATATATTTTCACTAAAATCCTGTTTTTTCCCCAAATTTTACATCTTTACAAGGGGTAATAGAAGAAAAGGACCCCCAAACTTTTTAACCCCATTTCTTCTGAGTATGGAAATACCCCATGTGTGGACGTCAAGTGCTCTGCGGGCGAACTACAATGCTCAGAAGAGGAGGAATGCCATTGAGCTTTTGGAAAGAGAATGTGCATTTACAAAGCCCCCGTAGTGCCAGAACAGTGGACTCCCCCACATGTGACCCCATTTTGGAAACTACACCCCTCACAGAATGTAATAAGGGGTGCAGTGAGTATTTACACCCCACTGGTGTTTGACAGATCTTTGGAACAGTGGGCTGTGCAAACGAAAAATTTTATTTTTCATTTTCACGGACCACTGTTCCAAAAATCTGTCAGACACCTATGTAAATGCTCACTGTACCCCTTATTACATTGCATGAGGGGTGACATTTTCAAAATGGGGTCACGTGTGTGGGGGGTCCATTGTTCTGGCACTACGGGGGCTTTGGCCTTCAATTCCGGACAAATTTTCTCTTCAAAAGCCCAATGGCGCTTCCTCTCTTCTGAGCATTGTAGTTCACCTGCAGAGCACTTTACATCCACATATGGAGTATGTTCTTACTTAGAAGAAATGGGGTTACAATTTTTGGGGGGCTTTTTTTCTATTTTCCCTTGTGAAAATGAAAAACTTAGGGTAACACCAGCATTTTAGCATTTTTTTTTCATTTTTCCATCCAAATTTAATGAAAATTCATCAAACACCTGTGGGGTGTTTATGCTCACTATACCCCTTGGCATGTTCCGTGAGGGGTGTAGTTTCCAAAATGGGGTCACATGTGTGTATTAATTTTTTTGCGTTTACGTCCGAACCGCTGTAAAATCAACCACCCCTGTGCAAATCACTAATTCAGGCCTCAAATGTACATAGTGCGCCCTTACTCCTGAGCCTTGTTTTGCGTCCGCAGAGGATTTAACGCCCACATATGGGGTATTTCCGTACTCAGGAGAAATTACGTTACAAATTTTGGGGGTCTTTTTTCCCTTTTTCCGCTTGTGAAAATATCTAACAGGCTGGTGTAGCCCCCAACTTTTCCTTTTCATAAGGGGTAAAAAGGAGAAAAAGCCCCCCAAAATTTGTAGTGCAATTTCTCCCCAGTACGGAAATACCCCATATGTGGCCCTAAACTATTTTTTTGAAATACAACAGGGATCCAAAGTGAGAGAGCGCCATGCGCATTTGAGGACTAAATTAGGGATTGCATAGGTGTGGACATAGGGGTATTCTACACCAGTGATTCCCAAACAGGGTGCCTCCATCTGTTGCTAAACTCCCAGCATGCCTGGACAGTCAGTGGCTGTCCGTAAATGCTGGGAGTTGTTTTGCAACAGCTGGAGGCTCCGTTTTGGAAACACTGCTGTACAATACTTTTTCATTTTATTGGGGGGACAGTGTAAGGGGGTGTATATGTAGTGTTTTATTATGTGTTAGTGTAGTGTAATGTAGTGTTTTTAGAGTACATTCGCACTGGTGGGTTTACAGTGAGTTTCCCGGTAGGAGTTTGTGCTGACAGACCGTGCTTGCTGGGAGTTGTAGTTTTGCAACAGCTGGAGGCACACTGGTTGTAAAACCTTCAGTTAGGTTCTGTTACCTAACTCAGTATTTTCCAACCAGTGTGCCTCCAGCTGTTGCAAAACTACAACTCCCAGCATGTACTGATCACCGAAGCAACAGCTGGAGGTACGCAACTACAACTCCGAGCATGCCGAGACAGCTGTTTGCTGTTTGGGCATGCTGGGATTTTCAGTTTTGCAACATCTGGAGGGATACAGTTTAGAGACCACTGTGCAGTGAAACTGCAAACTTCTGTGTGGGCATGCTAGGAGTTGTAGTTTTGCAACATCTGGAGGGCTACAGTTTAGAGACCTCTGTATAGGGGTCTCAAACTGTAGCCCTCCAGATGTTGCTAGGCAACTCACCGGCTTCCGTAGGATTCAGGGAGCCGCATCATCGTCCTCTTCTGCTGCCGATCATCGCCGCCCTCGTCGGTTTCCCCGTTCTGCCCAGCCTCCTGTGGGTGGGCAGAATGGGGAAACCGATAGTTAACCCCCGATCTGCTTTTGGCCGTCGCTTCTAGATGACCAATTGCAGGGATAAGAGGGGTGGCACCCCTGCCACCTTACTCCCATCCCTTCAGGGGGATCAGGGGTGTCTTGGACAACCCCGATCCCCCTTATTTTCCGGGTCACCGGAGACCCATATGACCTTGAATTGCCGCAAATCGAAGGTGTGAATTCACTGACGATTTGCGGCGATCATGGGGGGGGGGGGAAGTGGGTGGGGTCTGATGACCTCCCTGGGCATTTGCGTATGGTGCCTGCTGATCGATATCAGCAGTCACCCTGGTCCGGTCCCTACCCGGCGTGCGGCAGGGACCGAAATTCCCACGGGCATACAGGTACGTCTTGGGTACTTAATTATCAGGGTGTCAGAATGTACCCGTACGCCCTGGGTCCTTAACTGATTTGGTCTGTGTCTGCTCTCATGAAGAAGTGGGTCAATATTTTCTGAATTAAAGAATGCTTCGTCATCATATAAATATGGATGGCATTATGCCTTTGCGGGAGATGCAACAAAATCCAAAAAGGTAAGATACAATTTTCAAAATCCAATTTCTTTTTTTTTTTTGGTTCAAATTTTTTTCTTTTGACAATTTATAAAAAAAAATTGTATAATATAAACTAAAAGGAAATTTTTATAACTAAACAATTTGTTATAATATCAATAGTAAAAAAGCTCAAATTACTTTCCAAAGTTTTGAAATAAAAGGTCATATCATGACTCATTTTAAGCTAATTATAAAATAATGAGTGCAGTATAAATGCATAACCATCTCATAAAGCGATTAAAAATGTAAGATACAACCTTTATTAATTTTCTGTAAAAATTTTTCCACCAGAAATGGTGAGGATGATAATGCATTTTGACAGGGGTACTCTGCTGCCCCAGTGGTTGCAACATTTTGTTCCAAACTCTTGGAGTGTGTGGCGGGGGAACTTACAGGACAACCACAATCCGTGTGATCTCATGCCACGCCCCCCTCAATGCAAGTTTATGGGAGGGGCAAGTATATGGGAGCCGTCACGCCCTCTCCCATAGACTTGCATTGAGGGGCGTGGAGTGACGTCCCGAGTGGGCATGGCAGTGATGTCACAACCCCTGTCGTCTGCACCCAGCATTCTAAACGAATGCTAGTTACTGCATGGAGATCGTGTAGGTTCCAGTGACTGGACCACCAAAATCAAACATCTTATCCTCTATCCTTTGGGTAGGGGCTAAGATGTCATGCGGCAGAATCCCCCTTTAACTTATCAATGTAAATCAATGTTAACTTATCAATGTAAAAATCTCTACAACCAGTTTAAAAAATCTCATATTTGTTAAATAAAAACAAAAGATATTGCAGCACGACTCAAAAAAAATATAGTGGGTGCCAAGCAAACCGGGCCCGATCAAGGCCAACAGATACTAGAACAAAGCAAAAGGTGCAGCACTCCAATTCCGGTAGAAAAAGATTTGTGTATTTATTCACCACATCTCAAAAATACAGCAACGTTTCAGCTCAACAATAGAGCCTTTCTCAAGCTTAGTGACAACTGCTAGGTAGGGGGTTTTTATACCCAATCAAGTGTGTACAATCAACAAATAATTAAAACAATCCAAAGTGTATAATTCATAATCAATACAGTGCAGTGCATTAATAAAGTGCTCATTCAACATATCACAAAGAGTACTATTACAGTACATAAAGTGCTGGATGATTAAAAGCATATACATAGATAAAAAATGCTTGAAACTCTAGACTCATAGTTAATAACATAATTAGTGATATGCAAAACATCTGTAGTAAACATGATTATATATTATAGTCGCATGGAAGAACTCACCCGCTCTGTATGTCTAATGGCGCTGACGGCTTGTGGTGTTCGGCTGTGCGCATGCGCCAACCTCCTGACGCGGCCGGCTCGTACTGACTCGCCGGACGCATGCGTCAGAAACCAAAACAAACGAGTCATGTGCCGAAGCACATGACTTGTATGTCAGCTGACCCGTTGCCACGGATACCTCCGACGCAACAAGCTGTCGCAGGTGTCCGAAACGGGAGATTTATAATGGGTACATAGAATAACATGTGGTGGATGTGACATTACTGGTATGAGGCATCACTAGTGCGTAATATTAACAAGTTAGTACTAGAATATAACTAATACTAAATGGTGCATGGTATAACACCTGTGCAAAAGTACTCAAAATTAAATACATAAACATTCTGTAAACATACATTATAGTGTTATTCTGTGTAATTATATAAGGATTCAATTGAATCTAGAGTGTGTTCCACCCATACAGAGGGTCATAGAGGAAGAGGACACCAGGGGATGGTCAGGGATTCTCTGGGTCAAAACTAATAAAAAATGATAAAAAATAAAAAGTAATAAATAAAGAAGATGTAATAAATATATGAAAAGAAAAAATAGACAAATAAATATAAATAAAATTAAACACCATCATCAAGTAAAAAAATTTTTTTAAGAAAAATTAAACAAAATTAAATAAAGAAACAAATAATTAAATAGGATACATGTTGTGGTCACATGATCTCCAACTGAAGGCAAAGGGACTGGTGTGTGTGTCACTTAACTCCCTGGTTTGTAGGGTACTGGTTGAGCCACCTAATAAGAAGCCCCACCAACACCACCAGAAGTTTCTCCGTTACAGAGGGAACAAAAGTCCCCTACCTCCAGAGAAACTCCACCTACAGCCAAAACCTACCATACAGCCAGATGCTGAGGGCAAGGAGGATTGTTGATGATGATACGGTACTGCGAACCACTTTGGATAATATGACTAACAACTTCCGAGAGCGAGGGTACCCTACATCAGTCATTTCTAAACATAGAGAGAGGGTTGAGACCCTTGATAGGGAGACTACACTCAGACCCAAACCGAGAATTACAGAAAAAAGGATTCCATTTACATCTAATTACAATGTACGCAGTGGAGCTATTTCACGAATAATCAATAGACACTGGTATATTTTACAAAATAGTTTTGCTAACATTCAAGAATTCAAATCTAACCCATTGATGTCTTATAGGAGGTCAACTAGCCTTAAGGACAAATTGGTAAACACAACAGTATTGAAAAAGAAGGCGGGGGGACAAACATTCCTCACCAGTAGGAGGTTGGGTTCATACCCCTGTCTTTCATGCATAAATTGTACACAAATGATGAAGGGCTCTAATTTCAAACATCCCCAAACAAATTATATTTATACACTTAGACACTTCTTGACGTGTGACTCCACATGGGTCATTTATGTACTAATGTGTCCATGTCAACTTTTGTATGTCGGACAAACCACTTGGAGCCTCAAAACGAGGATTAACAATCATAGGTACTGCATTAGACGTAAGAAAATGGACCTACCGGTATCTAAACACTTTAGCGAGATGCAACATGATGAGAAAGATCTTCGCTTTATGGCCATTGATCATGTCCCCATTCCCAGTCGGGGTGGTGACAGACTGGCTTTACTTAGAAAGAAGGAGCTTTGGTGGATACACAGGTTAAATTCTTTACGTCCACATGGTATGAATGCTGAGTTTAACATTATCTAGGAACTTTTTGCGTGTCTCGAAAGCCCATGATCATATTTACCTCTATTCTAGGCATTTTATGTGACTATTGCTGTGCCTTTATTAATATTCATCTATTTGTTTATGCTTTCAGATTGTTACAATACTTGAACAAGACGCAGGAAGAACAACACACGCTCTGAATAGTTGTATTTGCTTATTCTGTTCCATTTATTTTAATAAAAATAGTACACTAACAATGGTGGTTGTGGCACTATATTTAGGCTTTAAAGTGGATTAGTTATCTCTTTTTTAGAAGTAGACATCCACGGGTGGTCATAGTTATAGGTCAGACCTGTGGTTGGTGCAGGCGTCTGGGTCAAACATATTTGTTTGGTTTAAACATATCTGTTTGGTTACATTTATTTTGTACATTTTTTAATATTTTTTATTTTTTATTTTTTTATTTTTTATATTTCTTTATTACATTTCTTTACTTTTTTATTTCCTATACCTCGGTGGTCTACCCTAGAACAGGTTGGCATGCATGAGGGATGGTGTGTTATATGTGTCCTAGCAGGTGCTGCTGGAATAGCGGGCACACTCCCGTTTTGGCTGTAGGTGGAGTTTCTCTGGAGGTAGGGGACTTTTGTTCCCTCTGTACCGGAGAGACTTCTGGTGGTGTTGGTGGGGCTTCTTATTAGGTGGCTCAACCAGTACCCTACAAACCAGGGAGTTAAGTGACACACACACCAGTCCCTTTGCCTTCAGTTGGAGATCATGTGACCACAACATGTATCCTATTTAATTATTTGTTTCTTTATTTAATTTAGTTAAATTTTTCTTAAAAAAATTTTTTTACTTGAGGATGGTGTTTAATTTTATTTATATTTATTTGTCTATTTTTTCTTTTCATATATTTATTACATCTTCTTTATTTATTACTTTTTATTTTTTATCATTTTTTATTAGTTTTGACCCAGAGAATCCCTGACCATCCCCTGGTGTCCTCTTCCTCTATGACCCTCTGTATGGGTGGAACACACTCTAGATTCAATTGAATCCTTATATAATTACACAGAATAACACTATAATGTATGTTTACAGAATGTTTATGTATTTAATTTTGAGTACTTTTGCACAGGTGTTATACCATGCACCATTTAGTATTAGTTATATTCTAGTACTAACTTGTTAATATTACGCACTAGTGATGCCTCATACCAGTAATGTCACATCCACCACATGTTATTCTATGTACCCATTATAAATCTCCCGTTTCGGACACCTGCGACAGCTTGTTGCGTCGGAGGTATCCGTGGCAACGGGTCAGCTGACATACAAGTCATGTGCTTCGGCACATGACTCGTTTGTTTTGGTTTCTGACGCATGCGTCCGGCGAGTCAGTACGAGCCGGCCGCGTCAGAAGGTTGGCGCATGCGCACAGCCGAATACCACAAGCCGTCAGCGCCATTAGACATACAGAGCGGGTGAGTTCTTCCATGCGACTATAATATATAATCATGTTTACTACAGATGTTTTGCATATCACTAATTATGTTATTAACTATGAGTCTAGAGTTTCAAGCATTTTTTATCTATGTATATGCTTTTAATCATCCAGCACTTTATGTACTGTAATAGTACTCTTTGTGATATGTTGAATAAGCACTTTATTAATGCACTGCACTGTATTGATTATGAATTATACACTTTGGATTGTTTTAATTATTTGTTGATTGTACACACTTGATTGGGTATAAAAAACCCCTACCTAGCAGTTGTCACTAAGCTTGAGAAAGGCTCTATTGTTGAGCTGAAACGTTGCTGTATTTTTGAGATGTGGTGAATAAATACACAAATCTTTTTCTACCGGAATTGGAGTGCTGCACCTTTTGCTTTGTTCTCATATTTGTTAAAGATAGCAGATTATTGGACAGTTCCTCATTAATAAAGTTCTAGAAAAATAACCAGCCTTGAATTAGTTAGGTTATAATGCATATAAAATTTTTTTCAAATAAAAAAATTTAAAAAAAATTATTTGTAAAAAAAAAAAAAATGTTAATTAAAAAGATGAATTTTTGGAAACCTATTCTGTGCATTATGTTGTCCTCTGCTTTTGAAAAAAAAATTACATTAATACGGTACCTACATTTGGTTATGATAGTTAAAGAATGCAATAGTCCAAAAGTATTTAGGGTTTGCTTGATCATACCTAGGATTTTTTTAAGTAAATTTTTGCAATGTTGCTACATTTTTTTACACTTTTTTCTAAACAACTCGCCTAGGCATCTTTGATGGCATACATATCGATCATTTACAGCATTAATTTAAGGACATTTAGGAAGAAGAAATAGCGTGCCAGTGCCGTCTTGTATTGGGAACCTCATTTGAGACATTTTTCTGGAAGAGATTGGACAATATATTGTTTTTAGGTGGATTAATAACTATAATTCCATTAGAACACCAGCTGCTCAAAATTTCTAATTGTTTGTCTTTCACTTCATATTAACTTTTAAAGTGGTAAAAAAAAATTAAACACAGAGTATTCTTTTCAGCAAATCAAAAAATAGGATTGTTAGAAGTTCAAGTTTGCATTCATATATCAATGCATGTATAAATATGTTTTGATAGGTGTCGTCATGCTTGTTTACAAAAATTAATTTCAAGGCACCCTTTGAATGTATTTTTTTCGCAAAGGAGAACATTTAAAAAAACAAAAATAAACAAAATGTATTTCTTCACCAGAACAGAATGTATGTTTAATTATGTTATAGTAAAATATTGGCAACCTCATCAATGCAGTACAATCAAAATTTTTACCAATACCTAAGTTTTGATAGTTTACTTTGCAGTACAGTTAGAACTGAAAAAAATTATAGACCAACCCAGCAAATTCATAGAACCATGTCTCTTGCTAACTAACCAAATTTTTTAAGATTAAAAATCAATTTTTTTGGCCCATTTTTTTGATCAACAAAAACAAAGGGAATATTTGTCAAAACACGTTGCATCATTTGCAAATTTTAAAATAAAGCAGAGTTAATAATTTAAAATTTAAAGCGTGAGGTGTATCTCTCAATCAACTGTAGCTTATTTGGCCTTGGCTGTGGAGCCATATTTGAAGGCATGTTTGCTCTCTTTGATTGCCATTGTGTTGGTGTAGATTGAGTAGCCACTTTCACAATTTCCTTTAGTACATCCATTAGGAAAAGTTGGGAGGTTGGCTCATAGAGTGGTTTGGCAACCCATTGTCTTCGTCCTTTTGAATATTCACTGCTATGATGTAAAGTTCAGTTTCTATTATGGTCTAAGGCAGCCAATTGAGTGGGGGCAATCATTCCATCTAGAAAATAATGTATTATTTTTTTTCTATATTTTAAACAATAGCAAAGGTAAACCTCTAGCTGCCCAGTATGGCAAAATGCGGACAACTGTCTAATGTCCTTTAAGAAGATGTTGTTCAGCACTATTTTACTTAAAGCATTGTAGGGTGGTGAAAACTTGATCAACCATTTGGCTTAGCTTCATAATCCAGGGAGACGGCCAGCCTGTATCTACCAACGGCCTGCTCACTGCTGCAACTACAACTCCCAGCATGTCCTCACTGAAAGGACATGCTGGGAGTTGTAGTCCTGTAACTGCAAGTGGTGGGGTGGGAGATGTACAGGTGGCAAGATGAAGCTGACCAGTGGCAGAGGAAAGATAAGCGGCGGAGGAAAGATAAGTGGGGGGTTGCGGGAGATTACCGGGCAGGGGAAAGACGAGCTGAGGGGACCAGCGGCGGAGTAAAGAAAAAACATAAGTGTGTGTTTGTGTGTGGGGGGGGGGGGTGTTGGAGGTTGCAGGAGATGACCAGGCAGGGGGACAGATGATTGAAGGGGAGGGGGGTGAGAGATGTCCAGGGGGAAATGAGGGGGTGTGGGGCAGTGGGGTGGGGGTAAAACGGAGCCCGGGCGGCTGCACAGTGATGCCAGCCCGGACTCCTTTATATGGCTGTGATTTCACATTATATATTTGAAATCCCACTCTCCAAAGCAAGTTTTGTAAGCCAAATCTGGGCTTGCTTACATTTACGCTGCTTTGGAGTCATTTGCGACTTTTTGTGCGACTTTCACACTTGATAAATCCCTGATCACTGCAAAGTGAAACAGAATTTTACTTTAGTAAGCTCTTTTGTTTTGCACAAAAATTAGCCTAGGTGCACGTGCGACTTTTTGTGCGACTTTTGTAAACAAAAAAAACTGCTCTAATTCCCTTGATAAATCTCCCCCATTGTCCATTTTTTCCATCCTCAATCCACTCATGTTCATTTATAGCATGTTTCATTACGCTTTTCCAATGCTCCACAAGTCAGGATCATCATTACACGTGTGGGCGCACCACCACAAATGATTTTTAATTGGTTGCACCCATGAGGCAAGGATATTGTTTTCTTGAATTTTTTAACTTGTCAATACTTTGTTACCCATACTCTTCGCAACGTGCCAAACATAAAATTGATGTTGCACTAAGGGATATTATTTCTGGAGCAGTTTTCGAACTGACACGTGTCAATCTGTTGCAATGGTTTTGATTGTGATTTCTTTTAAAATTAGTTCATCAATTGTTTTCTGGAATGCCATTTTTTCAAGGCCAGATGATGACACGGTGAGTCTTACTTGCTGTATTGTAAATGAACAATTTTTTTGGCGTAAAAGCATTGAGGAGGCTATAGGAGCAGTATTTGGCAGAATATCCCAGGGAATCGCACTGCCCATCCCCACATAAAATTGCAGCTCTATCACACATTAGGGAAAGAACTTCGTCTTCTCTTTTTGCCACTCATTTTCTATTCCTGGGAAAATGAGGGACTGTTGGTATTTTGATATTGCTTTAAGGTTAATTATTTTAAACATACTTAACAGTTTTTTTTTTAATACTACCCCCACTAAGCACTGTGACTGATGAAATCATCAGCAGGAGTGTTGCCAATGTAAGGCTGTGTCTCCCATAGATTTCTAATGTGGCCCTTGACACACACACTACTGTAATCCGTAAGCAACTGCCCTGCATGTTTTTTTTAAACTTTACAAGTTGCGCTGTACATTTTCTCAATGATGGACAAGGTATGCAAGCAATCAATCTCTTTAAACATGATTCAAATACAATTTATTTTTCTGCAGTTATTACTGAAATATTGTTATTTTCCAGGCTCTCAAATGTGTCAATCAAAAAAGTTTCCCTAAAATCATCACTCGATTCAAAATCAGACAGATCAGAGGGAGACTCACAATCACTACTGTGAATGCTGTGATCCTTGTAATCAATATAAGTTGAATCAGTACTTGAGTCTGAGGCAGACTCTAGATTATGTTTTTGTCTTTTTCAATCATTTTGACAGACTGTTGATGATAATGACCCTTTGCATTTTAGATTAGGAATAACTATAACCTGAGAACAAGTAGGGTATTAATTTTCTAGATTTAAACTTTGATTTTGGTCCTGCATAAAGTTTTTCTCCAATGTTTGAAAATGTGATGTAGTGGATTCTGGTGTTGAGGGTGTTAGATCTTTTGTAATGTACATAGAATCGGGATGATCCCCAATGCACAGTTGTACATGTTAGGTGTGTAAATCATCCTTGTTTTTGTTTTGGCTTAGGTTTTTTTTCATCTTGTTCATTGTTTTGGCTTAGGTTTTTTTTTCTTTTTTTGGCATTTTCCTTTGCAGTGTTTGTTTTTTTCCCCTAACCTACTATTGTGATTAACTTTTGGATTCCTTGAACCCTTTCCAAATGGTCCCATGTTGTTGTTTGTTGAATTTTGGCGACAGCATTGAATTTTTTTAGTTTGGGTTACTTTGATAGTTTGAGTTGATTTTTGTACAGGTTCAAAATTATTCATGGTGTTGGTTGCAAAATCTCTTGTGCTCTTTTCAGGCCTGACAGTCTTGAACACATGGCTACAAAGTGTACATGGCCGTATTTTTGATCCTAACTGGTTCACATGTAAGTTTGATGTGTTTTCTGAAAATATATTCACATTGTTTCCTCGTTGAGAGTTTACAAGCATAGGTAAAGCGTGTATTATTGGTTTTTGACACAATAATCTTGACGATGTTGTAGGTGGTTGATTGTTCATCACTTCCAAATTTCGAGGCATTTGAGCTTTAGATTTTGCAGAGCTAGCATATATGTGGTCACATGAAGCAAATAATTCAAGACTTTGCAAACCTGTGGCTGAGGACAAACTCACTGAGCCAAAAGAATTTGTGAAGGTTACCACACTGTTGGTGTGGGTAATGACATTGGCTGGAATATTATTGATTGACATATTTTCTAGGGAAATAGCCTGTTGCTGTTGCAAACATTGGACCCCAGTCTCTGCTGACCTGGTACCTTGGTGCATAAATAGTGTGAAAATGGCATCATTTCAAAGTTGACGACGACCATCATAATCTATGTAGGAGTGAAGTGTAGGGAACATATTCGATGATTGCTGTTTACAGTTTCTTTCCAAACTTTGACTAACATTTCCTGAAGATTGGCTGTAAATTGTCCAATTTGCTGTAACCACAACTGTATTTGGGCAATATCTTTAGGAAATGTGACCAAGGGATCCTTTCGTCACCAAGAGGTCCGACACCCTTTAACCAGGCATGAAAACATGCTAAAAAAAAAAAAGAACAATAAACAGACTTTGGGAAATAACAAATTTCGTTTTGGGTTAAAACTATAAGGAAGAAACCACCACCATTGATAATCAAATGTTGGCATTGTGTGAACATTTAAAAAAAAAAATCTTTAAAAAAATCTTAGAAAACTAAAAATATAGTAAACAGTGCCTCATCTATCTTTATTTTTTGTCATCCCCATAACATTTTGTTACCTTATTCTGCATGTTGCAAAATTTTGAAAAAAAAAAAAAAAAATGATGCCAACTCCAATAGATAACTTTAACATTTAAAAATAGACAAAGACCCTTGTTAAAACATTAAAAAAAAAATTGTTAGCACAAAGAAGCCTTGAAAACAAGACTGAAGTTTGGCATTTGAAGCAATGCTTCAAAAACATAGAAAGTTATTGAAACCCAGTGCCAGAAGCCATCTAACCCCCCAAGTTTTACTAAATTTCTATATGGTAATAGACTCAACGAAAAAGACAAACATTTTTTTTTATTTTTATCTTTGACACATCTTTGATGGTTTCAATAAAAAATAAGTGTCCTGCACTTAGACTAATGGGGCCAATTGTTAGTGTTACTCAACTTCAACCTTCCTAAAATATGACACATGGCATCCTCATGTACACAGCACATTACATACTTTGTAAAAGAGCCCTAATCATCATGTGGTATCCATCCATCCATATAAATGGGGTACTCCTCCCTTTGACATCTTATCCCCTATCCAAATAATTTTTGATAAGATGTCTGATTGCGGTGGTCCCGCGGCTGTGGACCCCGTGACCTTGGCTGCAGCACCCTGCTGTCATCATTGCACAGAGCAAAATTCCTCTGTGCATAATGATGGGCAATACAGGGGCTGTAGCCTCACAATGTCACGTCTCGGCCCCCTTATGATGTATCGGCCCGCTCCCTAATGCAATTCTATGGAAGGGGGCGTGACGGCCGCCGCACCCCCTCCCATAGACTTGTATTGAGAGGGTGTAACATGATGTTACAAGGGGTCGGATCCGTGATGTCACGATGCTCCGGCCCCTGCATCGCCTGTCATTACACACAGAGCGAGTTTGCTCGGTGCAATGATGACAGCGGGGTGCCGTAGCCGAGATCGCGGGGGTCCCCAGCGGCAGGACATCCGCAATCAGACATCTTATCCCCTATCCTTTGAATAGGGGATGAGATGTCTAGGGGTGGAGTACCTGTTAATTTTGATTTTTATTCCCTATCTTTTGCCTAGCAGAGATCTTCAACATATACATGGGTCCATTGGTCTTTGACAGTTTAAACCAGCATTGTCAATAATGTTTTTGAAAAAACATGAAGCTCCAACCAAAGACATTTCTGTTATCTTTTCTGGATACATACAGTACTTTGTGCATTTTGGGAAACCATTGTTGGAATTTCATACCTTTTTTTTTATATACTTTCCAATATGACATTCAGGCACTACATTTCAAAACAAAATAATGTACATGTGTGTATAGGACATGAACTTAAATCTGTCACAAGTTTAAGTTGTACTAACCTGTTTGTTACGACAAGTAGTGCTGGTGATACTATTGCCAACGGAATTCACCTTGCCCCGTTTCGTGGCGGGGAGCTTTGTTAATCTCCTCCATATGCTTTTTGCAGACCACCTGGCTTGGGCCACCGACGGCGCTTACTCACGTCACTGCTTCACCTCTCTGGTGGGTCTTGTTGTGATAGTCCCATAGCGGTGACATCACTAAACTCTGCTTGGGCAACATACCCTAGAGGCTCGAAAAAACTAAGACATTAGCTAAATAACTATCCCAACCACGGAACGGGAAAAGATGAGTACCATAGGCTCAAAAAATAAATAAATAAATTTAAAAAAAGGAGAAGGTTGACAAAGAAAACCTAAAATGAAAAAATATCACCAAGGCCACCTACACTAACCTGTGTAAACGGACAAGTAGTCCAGGTTATACACGCCGCTTTAAAAAAAATTTCAGTTGCAAAATTTTGGACCCTAAACCAAAGATAAGACTTTTTTATTTAACATTTTGAAATGTAATGTATTAAAATTAACAGAGCACAAGGCTTATACAGTACTAATATACACTACTTCATCATGAGCATATATTTTTTGGCAAATATTATAAATATATGTTTGGAAAGGTTATCTATTTACCAAAACAACTTATTCCTTAGCCACAGGATAGGGGATAAGTTTTTGAAAATAGTTTTTCTGAATGCTGGGACCAAGGGTGATCTGCTGCACAGGTTCACGGCTCCTTGACGACTCAACCCTGCATGAGGTGTGTTAACGGCAGCATGATGTTGCGGCTATCACGCATTCTCCATGAAATATGATGGAAGAGGCAGTGAGCCAGAGTTAGTGGCTCCCCGCCTCTCCCATAGAACTGTATGTTGAGTGGGCAGGGAGAGAGCGTAACCATCTACCTCTCTAAGTCTACCCTACTTGCATTGGCGCACTCTATGAGTGCAAAGGTAGGGGACCCTTGCAGTAGATGGGGGGTGTACCAGCGGTTGGCCCCATCGCAATTAAACACTTATATTCTATCCTGTGCATATTTGATACATTTCAAAATGATGCGGTTGCCATTTAACACACCTTCCCGCTAGGTATGCATATTTGCCTTCACCCGCCCGGTTTGCACGCTAAAACTTATACATAGGACCCGTTGACCACGATTGGCTCCGGTTTAAAAACCGTACTGCAACCGCATACGTTTTTTTTTAACATGGACATCAATGGGAAACGCACATGTATACGGTTCCATACGGGAATTGCTGACAGCAGCTGACAGCAGCCCCAAGATATGTCTTAATGGCACGCATAGAGCAATAATAGCGTACTAGAGCAAAAGTTACGTAAGATTATGAGTCAGCGGAGAGTATGTAGATGGAAACAGCACTGACAATTTGTGCAGAATAATTGTCCGGACTGCGGAATAAACTAATGGTAAGTAATATTAATATTAATTAGTGGACTATATGTAACGAAAAGCTAAATATATTTTGTGAGGAGGAAAGATGTTATGGCCCCGTAAATAAATATAAATATGCAAGGATAAATATATGTAGAAAATATGTAAAAAAAAAAAAAAAAAAAAAAATATATATATATATATATATATATATATATATAGGTGACACATATAATCTACAGGATATGTGAGAGGAGAATAAATAAATATAAATATAAAAATGGGAGAACCATGATGGTGCGAACAGGAAGGAAAATCAGTGTATATTCTCGATGTATTCATTAAGACCATGTGGTGCCAACGTTTTTAATCGATATACAGTAGTTCTCTCTCTTTTTGAGAGAGTTAAAATGTTGGTTAGTACACCTGGATATGTGTTCTATAGGAACATATCTAAATGCACCGAAGTCACAGTTATGATGGTCCAGGGCATGCTTAGATACACTATGTAATAAATACCCATTAGTAACATTTTCACAATGTTTGTTAATCCTGCACCTGAATTGTTGGATAGTCCGACCAACATATTGTAGGCCACATTGGCAGAAAAGCATGAGAGGATGCAGAGGAGGGTTACATAAAAGACTGCAAGCGAAAAAAAACAAAAGAAGCTAAATAATTCCAATAAAATGAACAACAGTCATTTAAAATACTATAAAAATTTTTTTTACCTATCTAAACACCAACTGACAGAGATAGAAACCAGTGTCCTTGAAAAGGGTCTGTCCTTCTGTCCATCAGGTAGATCCAACAGCTTTGATCTCTTTATGGACATGAATAAATGTATCTGCAAATTAACCCTTCAGCGACACTTCAATATAGTTGCCAAACGTAAAAGTGACCAAGCCGACAGTATCATTAATGTCACAAATATAGATTATGCAATCTCTTTGGATCCTCCCCCCGTCCCCCTCCAACCTAAAACTGAAATCAGTTTTTTATCCGGTTCAACATAAAAGTAATTTCATCGACATCTTCTCCGTCGCTGTCATGGCCGACCTGGAGGATTTATGTTCTTCAAAAATAAAATATCCACAGAACTTGACAACTGCTCAAAAAACAGCAATGAAGTCTCTATCTATTGATAACAATACCATCATCAAGGCTGCCGATAAAGGAGGAGGCATAGTCCTCCTTGATAGGGAGGGCTATATTCAGGAGGCCAAAAATATTATATTTCTTTAGGCATCAATCCCACTGCTAAATACATGGCTGAACTCAAAACACTTTTACAAGATGGTTTTCAAAAAGGAATTATTCATAAAAAAGAGCTACAATATACCGTATTTTTTAAGGATGAAAATCTAGAAAAAAAAAGATTCTGAACCTTCAACCTGCGGACCTCCAGATGTTGCAAAACTACAACTCCCAGCATGTCAGGAGTTGTAGTTTTGCAACATTTGGAGCGCCGAAGGTTGAAGACCACTGATATAGGAGATAATACTCATGTGTCCCCGCCACTCCGGACCCGTCACCGCTCGTCACCGCTGCCCTGGATGTCGGCCTCCATTGCTGTCGCCGCGTCCCCGGGGTGTCCCCGTCGCTCCGGAACGTCTCTGCTGCCCAGTATCCTCGCTCTCCATCCCCGCCATCACGTCGCTATGCACGCCGCTACGCACGCCGCTCCTAGTGGATGACGGGACGGCGTGCGCGAAGACGTGATGACGACGAAGAATAGCGCCGGCCATGCAGGGGATCCCGGAACAGAGCAGACACCGTGGAGGCAGGTAAGGTCCCTCCCGGTGTCCTGTAAGCTGTTCGGGACGCCGCGGCGGTCCAGAACAGCCCGAATGAGCAGCCGGGTTAGTGTCACTTTCGCTTCAGACGCGGTGGTCAGCTTTGATCGCCGCATCTGAAGGGTTAATACAGGGCATCACCGCGATCAATGATGTCCTGTATTAGCCGCAGGTCCCGGCCGTTGATGGCCGCAGGGACTGACCCGATAGGACAGGGTTTTTAAATGTGTATTTGCCGTATAAGACGCACCAACTTTTCCCCCCCAGTTTTGGGGAAGAAAAAGTGCATCTTATACGGCGAAAAATACGGTATGTCTATTTCTGAACCCAACATACCACTTTTTTACTATCTGCCTAAGATTCATAAAGACATAGAACACCCGCCTGGCAGACCCATCATTTCAGGTATAAATTCACTTACTTCTAATCTATCGGAATATATTCATATTATTTTACACGTTATGTTATTAGTTTACCATCCTACAGAAGGGACACAGCAGATTTTATAAAAAATCCTCACCATTCCCTGGCAATCACATTATTTATTTTTTACTATGGATGTGACTTCGCTTTACACTATTATCGATCAGAAATTGGGGATTTCTGCACTATCACACTTTTTAGAAGCGGACTCCAATATGCCTCCTTTACAATGTCAATTTATTTTAGACAGTATACGTTTTATTCTTCATCATAATTATTTTGAATTTAATGGCCGTATGTACAAACAAGAATGCGGGACTGCGATGGGATCGCATTTCGCACCCAGTTTAGCTAATTTATTTATGGGTTTTTATGAAAAATTATTCATTTACCCTCACCCCCTTTTTAATAAGTGTATTTCGTTTAATAGATATATTGATGACATTTTTATTTTCTGGGGAGGCACAGAAAAAGTATAAATCTTAAACCAAATATAGGGGTGTCGCTAAAATATATAATCTTTAATAGTATCTCTGAAAAATCACCAAACTCAGAATACAAGTGGAACCCAGAGATAGGATAGAGTAGGGATATAAATAACTTACCAAAGTGTATATAGACAGTAAATAACTATATACTCATCTCGCAGTGAGTCCAGGCTAATCCCTTATGGATAAGCAGGATGTAGCAGCAAGTCCAGGGCTCAATGCACACAAGAGAGAATAGTATTCAGTTCCTCTCATTTATCAATAATATAATGAGCATATTTATATAAATGCCTTCTTGTTGATACAATAGCGTGTTACCAACGCGTTTCTGTCCGTGTGTTAGTGCACATACACAAGGACTTCCTCAGGGGAACCTATTTATATATCCATAAGAATCAACATAAATATATAGAAAAGAACGGCTAGTTTGCCCCACACATATCATCCAAGTGAAGCCAGGGAAGTTGTCAGCCCCTGCAAGTAAAACACATAGTAAAAGCCAGAATAAGTATATGACCTACCCCTTCCAGTAGTCATCAATACATAAAGCTCAGAGCGTACTCACAGTTCTATGCATGGAGTCCCTAAAGTAACAAGTTATAGAAAAAGGGAGGGAGTACAATTAGGTCATATATACTAATTCCAAAACGGCACCCTACTGTACACGGTCGGCCAGTGAATGCAATACTTACAATATGCACCGTCCGAACAAAGTCAGCCTGCAGTGGCAGGGAGGACCGGATAGTGTTCCGGCGTCTACAGAAGGCTCAACAGAACTATAATAAAGGTCTACAAAGAGTAATTGGCACTATAATTCATATATATTTGGCCACAGAGGGACCTGTAGTGAGTATATCCATCAGGGATAACAGGAGTGGTCCGGAACATCTAGGGAGCGGGATTGTTTTCCTATCCTGCAGTTTGGTGGTTTTTAAGAGATACTATTAAAGATTATATATTTTAGCGACACCTATATTTGGTTTAAGATTTATGGTTTATTGTCTGTGGGGGCATAATCTAGGGTTTGTGCAGACCTTTTACATATGCTAGTGCACATCTGATAATGACCTTCCTAAAAGATATCAACCGAAACACATGGAACCTGGAATTTACAAGTAATATATTTTTAATAAAGCAGAATTTTTAGACGTCATAGTATTACATAATGGATGCAATCAGTTGGAGACTAAAACTTTTTTAAACGTGTCGACAGCAACAGTTACTTAGACTATACAAGTGCACATTATGAAAAATGGCTGTCAAACATTCCAGAGGATCAGACATAATTGTACCAAAAAATAAAGTAATGTTTTGATGGCCAGACTCAGGAAAAAGGTTATCCAAATTCCCTAGTCACAAATGCACATAAAAAAGCTGCTTAGCTGGATCAACAAGTTTGCCTTCTACCAAAAGAAAAAAGCCTTATTAACACCACTGATAATTTTAAAAGCAATTTTATAACTAATTTCAGTTCGGATCACAAGAAAATTAGACAACTTTTATTAAAGCACTGGAGTATGTTAGATCCATACCTCAAGGACACAATTCCCACCAAACCAAATATCACATTCCGCAAATCCAAATCCCTCAAAAACATGTTAGCCCCTAGCAAATTAAAACAACTTCAAAACAAAACCACTAGTCAAATTTCCTTCCTACCTATTCCAATAGGATCCTATAAATGTAATATCACTGCCTGTAAATACTGCCTGTAAATTCTCCGCCATTATCCCTCTCCACTTCCATCTTAATTCCCTTGCGCCATTCCCCCTTCCTATGATCCCCTTTTGCCATATCAGATAATAATGGCACAAGGGAATTAATATGGAAGGGGGAAAATGGCAAAAGGGGTATCAGAGGGAGGGGGGAATAATGGCACAAAGGGATTAATATGGAGGGGGAGGGTTGATTATCCCCCCCTCCATCTTAATCCCCTTGTTTTATTATTCCCTCCTCCATCTTAATCCCCTTGTGCTATTATCCCCCCTCCCTCTGATCCCCTTTTGCCATATTGGATAATAATGGCACAAGGGGATAAAGATGGAGGGGGGAATAATAGCAGAAGGGGATTAATATGGAGGGGGAATAATAACACAAGGGGATTAAGATGGGGGGGGTTAATAATAACACAAGGGGATAAAGATGGGGAAATAATAACACAAGGGGATAAAGATGGAGGAGGAATAATGGGACAAGGGGATAAAGATGGAGGGGGGAATAATGGGACAAGGGGATAAAGATGGAGGGGGAATAATGGGACAAGGGGATAAAGATGGAGGGGGGAATAATGGGACAAGGGGATAAAGATGGAGGAGGACTAATGGGACAAAGGGATAAAGATGGAGGGGGGATATTGGCACAAGAGGATAAAGATGGAGGGGGAATAATGGGACAAGGGGATAAAGATAGAGGGGGAATAATAACACAAAGGGATTAAGATGGAGGGGGGATGCATTAGTATAAAAGTAAGAACACGCCTTTTGTCCGAAGGTACCCCTCGCGCGCAAGTTTCGCGCGAGGGGGTACCTGCTGACATACTTTCAGCCTTTGGGGGTACAGTCGCCAAAAAGGTTGAGAACCACTGTCCTATCCTGACCTCCTATACCGTCCTCCTTTCCCGTCCTCATATCTTGACCTCCTATCCCGTCCTCCTATCTCGACCACCTATCCCGACCATAATATGTGTACCAGGTATTGAAATATCTCCAGCCGTACTGAAGTTATGTGGGAACATACATCTCCCATTGATTTGCATGGGACATTAAACAAAAACCCCGACCCTCACAAATGGGGGTAGTTAAGGGTTAAATTAACTATCCTATATTTTAAGTGGACATATGAGTAACATGTGACCAAGTATTATCGAAATATCTCCAGCCATTTGGAAGTTATGCAGTAACATATATTTCCCATAGACTTGTATGGGACTTTAAACAAAAACCCCGCCCCAAGCAAATGGGGGTGAGTAAGGGTTAAATCACCTATCCTATGTTTGTTGTTGACATATAAGTAACATGTGTGCCAAGTTTCATGTTAATATTTTTAGCCGTTTGGACGTGATGCTGGAACATACACACATACATACACACATTGAATTTTGTATATATATTAGCTGAGTACTCGGCGTTGCCCAGTTTTTCCTTCCTAATCCTTGTTGGGAAGGAAAATAAACAAAGGAGGAAGCTTTTCACTTCATATCCCATCCTCATATATTGTTGTCATATCCCAACCAACTATCCCGTCCTCCTATCCTGACCTCCTATCCCGTCCTCCTATCTCGTCCTCCTATCTTGTCCTCCTATCCCGACCTCCTATCCCGTCCTCCTATCTCGACCACCTATCCTGATCTCCTATCCCGTCCTCCTATTTTGACCTCCTATCCCGTCCTCCTATCCCGTCCTCCTATCTCGACCTCCTATCCCGACCTCCTATCCTGACCTATCCCGACCTCCTATTCTGACCTCCTATCTCGTCCTCCTATCTCGACCTCCTATCCCGTCCTCCTATCCTTATCTCGACCTCCTATCCCGACCTCCAATCCCGACCTCCAATCCCGACCTCCAATCCCGACCTTCAATCCCTACCTCCAATCCCTACCTCCGATCCCTACCTCCTATCCCGTCCTCCTATCCCAACCTCCTATCTCGACCTCCTATCCTGACCTCCTATCCCAATCTCCTATCCCGTCCTCCTATCCAGTCCATCTATCCCAACCTCCTATCCCGACCTCCTATCCCGACCTCCTATCCCATCCTCCTATCCCGTCCTCCTATCGCGACCTCCTATCCCGACCTCCTATCCCGTCCTCCTATCCCGACCTCCTATCCCGTCCTCCTATTCTGACCTCCTATCTCGACCCGTAATATGTGTACCAGGTATTGAAATATCTCCAGCCATACGGAAGTTATGTGGGAACATACATTTCCCATTGATTTGCATGGGACTTTAAACAAAAGCCCTGACCCTCACAAATGGGGGTAGTTAAGGGTTAAATGAACTATCCTATATTTTAAGGGGATATATAAGTAACATGTGACCAAGTATTATCGAAATATCTCCAGCCGTTTGGAAGTTATGCAGTAACATATATTTCCCATTGACTTGTATGGGACTTTAAACATAAACCCCGCCCCTGGCAAATGGGGGGGGGTAAGGGTTAAATCACCTATCCTATGTTTGTTGTTGACGTGATGTTTGGACGTGATGCTGGAACATGCACACACACATACATACACACACACGTTGAGTTTTATATATATAGATATATATACTAGCTAAATACCCGGCGTTGCCCAGTTTTTCCTTCCTAATCCTTGTTGGGGAGGAAAATAAACAAAGGAGGCAGCTTTTGACTTCATATCCCGTCCTCATATATTGTTGTCATATCCCAACCCCATATCCCAACCTCCTATCCCGTCATCATATCTCAACCTCACATCTCGTCCTCACATCTCGTCCTCATATCCCGTCCTCATATCCTGACCTCATATCCTGACCTCCTATCCCGTCCTATCTCAACCTCCTATCCCGACCACCTATGCTGACCTCCTATCCTGTCCTACTATCTCGACCTCCTATTGCGACCTATCCCGACCTCCTATCCCGTCCTCCTATCCAGTCCATCTAACCCATCCTCCTATCCCGTCCTCCTATCCCGACCTCCTGTCCCGACCTCCTGTCCCGACCTCCTATCCCGACCTCCTATCCCCTCCTCCTATCCCCACCTCCTATCCCGTCCTCCTATCCCGTCCTCCTATCCCATCCTCCTATCGCGTCCTCCTATCTCGTCCTCCTATCTCGACCTCCTATCTCGACCTCCTATCCCGACCTCCTATCCCGACCGCCTATCCTGTCCTCCTATCACGGTCCTCCTATCCCATCCTCCTATCCAACCTCCTATCCCGTCCTCCTATCCCCACCTCCTAACCCGTCCTCCTATCGCATCCTCCTATCGCGTCCTCCTATCCCGTCCTCATATCCCGTCCTCCTATCTCGACCTCCTATCCCGACCTCCTATCCCGACCTCCTATCCCGGTCCTCCTATCCGGGTCCTCCTATCCCGGTCCTCCTATCCCGGTCCTCCTATCCCGACCTCCTATCCCGTCCTCCTATCCCGTCCTCCTATCCCGACCTCTTATCCCGACCTCCTATCCCGACCTCCTATCCCGACCCGTAATATGTGTACCAGTTATTGAAATATCTCTAGCCGTACGGAAGTTATGTGGGAACATACATTTCCCATTGATTTGCATGGGACTTTAAACAATAACCCCGACCCTCACAAATGGGGGTAGTTAAGGGTTAAATTAACTATCCTATATTTTAAGTGGACATATAAGTAACATGTGACCAAATATTATCGAAATATCTCCAGCCGTTTGGAAGTTATGCAGTAATATATATTTCCCATTGACTTGTATGGGACTTTAAACATAAACCCGGCCCCTGGCAAATGGGGGTGAGTAAGGGTTAAATCACATATCCTATGTTTGTTGTTGACATAAGTAACCAAGTTTCATGTTAATATCTTTAGCCGTTTGTACGTGATGCTGGAACATACATACATACACACACACGTTGAGTTTTATATATATATATATATATATATATATATATATATATATATATATATTTATATATATATATAATATATATTAAAATATGTTTGAACAGTAAGAGTGTATGTCTCCCATGAAAATTTCAGTGAAAGAATATGCCTATGGAGACATGTAACAGATACTGTTGTGCAATGACAGGAAGATAAGCAATAAGGGTTGGACATAGACTTACAGGGGCATCACCTTCAGGCAAATAATTGACACTAGACAAACACTTTCCTTCCTCTTTGAAGACAGCTAATTTACATTCCTTTTTTCCCAGGGAACATTGCCTGTAGTGCTTCTATATCAGGACCTGTCTCTTACATTATGTGTTATCTATTATTGGTAGGAGAAGAAATAAAAGTCCCCTGTGATGTGAACTGAGGTAATACAGCAACAGGATAATGTCGAACATAAAGCCATCACTACAAACAGCATTCACCCTTAAAGTGTCCCTGCCATTAGTATAATCTTCTGACATGTGGCAGATATTTGTCAAAAGTTTTGACTGGTGATAAGTTGAGTGTTCATACCACATTAAGCTTAGATTGCACTTTACTCCCTGGCTGTTCACTCTCTGGCTCAGTGACATTTCTATATCACTGCAGGAGACAAGCTCTATAGACTTATAATGGAGCGCATTTTGTGTGGTAAGTGTCATCTATGGGCAGGGAATAGTGAAGCCCTAACTCATCCACAGTCACTGTCCCTACCTATTGCATATCCGCCCTAAGTGACGGATCTACAACCACAATGACAAACCCTCCCTGCTAAGTGCTAGGGCAGCATTGTCAAAATAATACAAAAAAGTTGGTAGTCAGGAAACAGGGAGTCAAGAGGCACACAAACTAATAGAGATACACTAAGACACACACGGTCAAATCAATGTCAGCCTAGCCAAGGTCAGTACCAGGAAATAGCGGAGTACAGGAATGCAGAGCAAGAGTCAAGGGAAAAGCCAAAAATCAATAAACAAGCCGGTATCCAGTAAGCAGGAAATGTCAGCTAAGCTATAACCTTTCACAAACAATCAACTGATCACTGCTCCTTCACTCCACGTTTTTGCAATTCAGTTCCCGTATACGTTTCCAAATGATGCATCCAGTTGTGTCTGTTTTGCATCCTGTACGGTTTTGTCAGTTTTTTTTTCCTGTGCCCAAAATCATAGCCTACCACAGTTTTTGGTCCGGGGGAAAAACCCTATTGAAAAGTATATGTTTTTTTTTTTAACATGGGTGTCAACGGGAACCATACAGAACTGTATATGTGCGTACGGTTCCATCCGGTTTTCACCATACATTTAATGACTTTGCACTGTTTTTTTCTTGGAATTTCAATCAAACAAGTGAAACTTTATTCATTATGGAGTGAAATGTTAAAACATATGTTTTTTTCTTTTCTTAAAAAAACGGATACAACCGTGTAAGGTTTTCAACCAAATAAGGATTCAAATTTGTACACACGTTTTGATACAGTTTAGTCTTGTCTTGAGGAATCTTTTTTTTTTTTTTTTTTTTTTTAAATACTTTATTGGGTTTACAAACCATACAATATTACAAGCAAAGAGCGTTAAAAAGAGAAAATTGCTCACCCTCATACTTCCACTTAACCAATTGCTATCCCCCCCCCCTCCCCCTGCCCTGGGAATGAAAGAGAAGAAAAAAATAAAATAAAAAAATTACTTCTTAAAACGCCCCACTCCGATTCTCTCCCCCGCCCCCTCCTACCCGATTTATATCCTTTTGAAATCCTCTCCACCACTCCTGCATACTAATTCGATTAGGAGAGATCCACCTTTTCACAATAAACATCCTCGCATGAAACAACCCTAGCAGGATTACCCTGGATACATAACTATCCACCCGTATACCTAAATCTTCCCCTAAAATAGCCATCTCTGCTGTCAGTGCCAAAGACACCCTCCACTCCTTTTCCAATTTCTCTTTGACCTCTAACCAAAAGGCACTAATCCTTTCACATGACCAAAACATGTGCCTCATATCCGCCTCCTCCTCCCCGCACTTTGGGCAGGTGATGAACTTCTGCCAACCTATTCTCTTCATAAATTGAGGTGTGTAATATAATCTGTATACAATATTGAACTGTATCATTCTGTGGTTGTTACTTAAGGGAATACTACTAATTCTTTTATAGATACGTGACCATTGGACTTCTGTGATTCTACCTAAATCTCTTTGCCACTTCTCTTTACTACTGTGATTTAAATCTTTACTTGTGTAGTTACTTATTTCCTTATGAACCCTAGAAAGTAAACCTTTTTTTTATATCACCTTTTATTATTTTTTTTTAAAAAAAGGTCCAGTGGGTTCAACCACCAGACCTGCATTTACTGCATGCAAAAAAATACTCCTAATACGCCTATATTCATACCAGGCTCCCCTACCTTTATCTATTCTCTCCTTCAGTGCCTCCCATGTTGTGAAATTCCCATCTTTCCAAATTTCCTTCACTGTGTTAATGCCCGATTGTCTCATTATTGTGAAGTCTTTCCCACTCAATTTCTCACTAATATTCTTATTATCCCATATAGGTGCTATATCCAACATACCTCTTATCTTTAATTTCTTTTTAAATACTTTCCAAGATTTCCTTATATTTTTAACTAATGTCGTGTGTTCCAAATGTCCCACCCTACATCCCGATTCTAAGAACCGGTACATATCCCCAACATCCCCCTCACTTGTTTTTGTCACCAGTTGGAAAAAAATCCAATCTATCCCAGATGTTTATAAAATATATCTGTGAGGCGAGAAAGTAGCTTCTTATGTCAGGAAGGTAAACCCCCCCCCCCCCCCCCCCCCCCGTTCTTTTGGTTGGCAGAGAAACTCGATTTTTATCCGGGTTCTCTGACGGCCCCATATCAGGGAATTGAAGGCAGATATTATTTTTTTAAAGAATAATTCATCACACCAAATGGGGGATGATATGAATATGTATAAAAGCTTCGGCAAGAGAACAGTTTTTATCAATGTTATTCTATTTACTTTTGATATATTAAACCCACTCCATATCTGTGTCTTTTTTTCAATACTTTTAACTACAGGGGTCAGATTCAATACGTGATGTTCCTCTAATTTTCCCGATATTTTAATTCCCAAGTAAGAGAAGTGGCCCTCTCTTCCCAACACCTTCAGTTCTGTACCTGCCCAACTTCCTTCTTCTCCCAGGGGTAGGAGGTAAGATTTTCCCCAGTTAATTTCCAGTCCCGAAAATACCCCGAAGTTCTTAATTGTATCCATTGTACCCATCAGGTCCCTCTCCCTTCTCAAGAATACCAAGATGTCATCGGCATATAAAGACAGTTTGTCCTCTTTCCCCCTCGCCCCGAACCCCTCTATACTTTCCTCCGATCTTATTTTGATAGCTAACGGTTCTATACTTAGGGCGAAGAGCAAGGGAGAGAGAGGACACTCTTGTTCAGATAATCTACCCTCCACCAAAATCCTCGCCACTGGGCCCGAGTACAAAAGGCGGATCATATCCACCATCCTACCCCCAAACCCAAAATGCCCCAGAGTCTGCCATAAGAACTCCCTCAAGGCCCCCCAGCTCTATATTGGCCATTACTCTAAAGATGTTATAACTAGCCATTCTACCCGGTATAAAACCACATTGGTCTCTATGTATTAGATCTCCTATCACCCTCTGTATTCTAAGCGCCAGAACCTTAGAATAAATCTTGCTATCGGTATTTAGTAAGGAGATGGGCCTGTAAGAGCCCATCTCTTCCACGTCCTTACCTTCCTTAGGAAGAAGAATTATTATAGATTCTCTCATAGAAGCCGATAGCTGCATTTTCTTCAAGCTAGTAGATATGACCCTGGCCAGAGCGGGTAGCAAACATCTACCATACCGCCTATACACCTCAAAGGGGTAGTGTTGCCCTTAATTTTATTCAGAGCCAAGGTTATTTCCTCTGTTGTTACTAACCCCTCCATCTCTTCCCTAATGGATCCTTTCACCTGGGGGAAATCAATCCCGTCCAGGTACTTCAATAATTCCTCCCTTTCTCCTTTTCACTCAGATGCATATAATTTATTGTAGTAGTTCTGAAATTCCCTTACTACCTCCTTAGTCCCTTCATGCACTTTCCCGTCCATCCCTTTTACCCTTGTTATCCCCGGGGTTCCTCTCTGATTTCGGACTAAGGACATCAGAAACCTGCTGGGTTGACCAGATTCCAGAAATCTTTGTTGGCCCAAAAATAAGCACCTATTTTTACTTTTTTCCAGCAAGTTAGCATCCAGGGCATCCTGACAGTTTGACCATTCCATCCTGTGTTCTTCTGAGGGGTCTGACATTTGCAAGTTCTCTGCTCTAGAGCAAGCTAGTTTTAATGCTTCTTCCTTACTTCTAAACTCATGTTTCTTCTTTTTAATGGCTCTTATAATTTCACCCCTAAGGAACGCTTTCCCTGCTTCCCATACTATATGGTCATCTGCCGTGCCCCAATTGTTTTCGAAGTATTCCTCAAGATTACTAAGTATTCTTTCATTTTCATCAAGGCACAGCCAATGAGCATTAATTTTAGGCATCCCTGCCCTAGTTATTCCTCCAGTATCTATAGTTATCTCAATCGCTGCGTGGTCTGACAGACAGCGCGTAAGATAACGTACACAACTAACCTTATCCCAACTAAGAGTATTTCCCACACAGGTGTCTATCCTGGACAGAGTTCGGCCAGATCTACTCCAGCAGGAATATTTCCTGACCTCCGGGTTCCGCATCCTCCATATATCTCTCCAGCCGAACTCCGCACAGATTTTAGCCAGCGGAGAAACCCCATCGCCCCTCAAATTACCCTGTGTGAGATGCCTATCCAATTCCTCTGAAAACACATCATTCATGTCCCCCTGTATAAACAATGGGCAATCATCCCTATTGGCACAAAATTCAAAGAGTTTAGTTAGGACCTCTGGCGAGAAAGGGGGGGGGGGGAATATAAACAAAAGCTAACATGCAGATCAATCCCTCTAGTTTTCCATACAGGAAAACAAATCTCCCATATTGATCTACCTTTTGTCCCAATAATTCCCACTTTATATTTTTGTGGAACAAAACTGATACCCCCCGTGAACCAGATGTAAAAAAGGAATGGAAGCTACTCCCCCACCAACTTCTTTTTAATACCTGAGCCGTATCATTTGTTAAATGTGTTTCCAGTGAACCCAGGACACATGGAATGTAATTCTTAACCACCCTCATTACTGCCATCCTTTTAATGTTCTCCCCTAGTCCCCGGACATTCCAGGCTATCAATTTTATTTTACTCATATCCTATCTCCGTCTATCCTTCTGTCCGATGAAAAAGATGGAGAGAGAAAAAGACGGAGAGAGGCGAAAAAAAAAAAGAGTCCGTTTTTTTTAATCAAAAACCTGATAAAGGAACTGTATTGCAAAAACATGGTTTGAACCCAGCTTTATATAGGAAGGCGATCAGGGATATACCTTACTGATAAGTAGCAGAGTTGAGAACCACACCCAGACGATACAGGTGAGCTCCTAGCAGCTCCAGCCCAACTAGAGTCATTTAATTCTTCGTGTTCGGCCAGAGCCAGACATCACAGTAAGATGGAGCTAGAGAGTGAAGCACATAACTGCACAATTCTTCTGGAAAGTCTTAGAGATTGGTGGGGTCTGAACGCTGAAACTTTTGACATGTCTCTGTCTATGTTACACATAACTATACTGTATTACGATCTGATAACTGGATAGGGTCACAGTGTATATGGTTTCAAAGAAGGGCAGAGCATAATTCAATAATTGAGTCATTTGGTGACTAGCAAGCCAGTGTTGGCATATTTGTGATCATTTACACATGATGTGAATTAAAGTATGCGGTCTCAAATCACTCATTGACATGGAAAAATATGTAATCTGTTCGTACTCAGCACAAATAATTTGTAATTAATTTGAAAATGGCAATACATTTATAGTACACATTTCATAATGTTAATATGGTTAATATCAATTTCTGTAACAATGACATTTAATTAGAATAGGAATCCTTGCTAAAACAATAAGTAATATAATTAACATTGAATTATATCCTAATAGATTGCTATACACCAATTCAATTAAAATCTATATTTACAATCATTAGTAAAATTACAGTTGATGTATTTAATAGACTTTAACTTATTCAGAATTGTCCTTTAAAAACTGAATAAAGCAACTTTATATGTTTATTTAGGTGGTTTCACATTTCATTGTGGAAACATCTCTGCATGATCAATGGTCCAGCTATGTTTTTTTTTTTATAGAATTAATATAAAATAAATTGATACAAAAAGTTTATTTGATGTATATAAAAGTATCATTGAAACTCAAAGGATAACTGTAAGTGTAAGTCTTAAAGGATAAGGATAAGTGTTAGATCGCTGGGGGTGCAACCGTTGAACAAAAGCCCCCGTGATCTCCCGAACGGAGCCCCGGCTCCCTGCAAGAAACAAGCATTTTCGACCACTGCCGGAAGCAGCGGCCAACAGGCCCCCTCCATGCAGTTCTATGGGAGAGCCGCGGAGCGCTGCTTTCGGCAATCTCCAGCTCTGCCATAGAACTGCAGGGAGGGGCGTGTCGGCCGCAGAGTAGGGGGGGGGGGGGCTTTCCACCATAGGATTTGTTGCTTCTCAAGATCAGGTAGCATGCAAACTGGAAGTCTGTATATATTATGGTTTGTATATATTATTTACAGACCTCCAGAAGTCATGCTCTCTAATCTTATGACATCTAGTGTAGGAGGGTAGCAAGGGGGACATTTGGTCATCCAGAAGGACATCCAGAAGGAGATCCCCAGACATTAGTGTAAATGTATATGTGCCATTTGTGTACGAAACTGTGTTTTGTGGGGGAACAGCACAAAAAAAATAAAAAATAGAGGGGGGTATTGTCGATCATCTGTCTGCTAAGGCGAAGATAGGAGACTTTAATTTGATGTATTCAGGGGGGCAGGGGGAACTAAGATTCAATCCCCAACCCTAGAAGGAACTCAAAGGACTGCCTTCTGTTGCACAGGGGACAGTTGAAGAGGCTGTACTAGTGCTCCACTTCCTGTCAACACCCTTCTTGGGAGAGTCACCCATAAAAGGAGCCCAGAAGTCCTGCCTCTCTAGTATCCTGAGTGAACAGCGAAGTAGCAAGATGGAGCATGCACCAGGTGAAGCCGGCGGGAGCACCAAGTTGCGGCAGCGGCCGCGGAAGTCTTTGCACAATTGGCTGATCAGCTGGCGTACATATCGGTGCCTCTATGTCCTGTTGCCTAATGACAATGATGAAAGCTGGCCTCCTACTCCATGGAGCGGCGCCTCCACTGGTGATCAACGTGCATCTAAAGTGTCTCCCAGGCAAATGGGTCACCCACGCAGCATACTTGGGGTTCATTGGTGGATCTCGCCCTCAGCACAAATAGCACTGACTCAGCCTCTGAAACCGCTAGAAGTAGCTCTGGAGCCACCAAGAGCTATCTGGTGTCCCCCAACATCTCAGTCCAGTTCACAGGAGTGGTACTTGGCAACGAGCCCCAGCTGCTCCAATATGTCCTGGAATCCCAGCCAGTGAAACCACAGCTTACTGCAAAAGAAGGATAAGTCAAACAGTGGCAAGCCTCCATTGATTGCCTGTGGCAGGAACGGCGGAAGGCTGCCCTTCTCTGAAAAGGACCACCAGAGACATAGTAGCCATGGAACGGGACTATGCCAGACTTCTGGAGAAGCCCCAACCCGGTGAATTAGGGCTTCTCCAGAAGCCACAGTGATCAAATTTGATACATTTCGTGAGCATGGCTTACTTCAGGATAGCTATCATGGGGGCCAAGTCTTTGTCATTTTAAGAGCGGTGAAGAGAGACTATCTCCCATCAGAGCTCCATTCCCTATACATAGGGGATATAGTGGAGTATACACAAGTCAGAAGTATGCGTGGCGAATGGGCTGCAGCTGTCACCCGTCCTATCAACCCCAAGCAAAAACCCTTCATCCCATTTCACTCTGTAAAATGGGACACTGACCCACCAGAGGAGCACTCTACAGCCCATTGCCTAAGTGGTTATTCGGCGATGAGCCCAGTTTGACAGTGACCCACCAGAGGAGCACTCTACAACCCTTTGCCTAAGTGGTTATTCGGCGATGAGCCCAGTTTGATCCGATACATGAGGGAGCGCCTTCTTCCCCTGCCAGGGAAGTCCCATCCCCCAGTTCCTCTGGCCCAGTCCGAAAGGGCCAAAAGAGATGCTGAAGTGGCTGAAATTGTGGGATGAGGGCTCAGAGAATGGAGAAGTATGGGCCGAAGCTGCTGCCATTTGAAGTGTGACAGGTGCAGCAACAAGACACCAAAACCCTGGAGGCCCTGTACATAAGAAAATTGGAGCATCCCTGAGAGGGTGAGCCACCCCTTGAACGCCGGCGCGCGACGGTGGTGAAGTTTGAATAAAGTCCTGTGCTACACATAGTCCACTGACACCACGTTAAGTCATGCACATATGTCTATAATCACACTAGGGCTGTAGCATTTACCATAGTACGAGTCCACAAAATATTTATAATGTATAATATTTTCTTGTGTCCACTGGCCCAGGATACTTTTCTGGCCAGAAGGTATTCCTGTTAACCCACTGTGCACATACAAAAATAAGGTAACAAATGTCTAATGCTGTCTAGCAATGCTTAGAGTTCTGGGGAGAAGTGTGTCTACCAAGGGACCCCAGTAGCCAAGGCATTGGGTAAAAAGCTGCGTGACGGTGGTGAAGTTTGAATAAAGTCCTGTGGTACACATAGTCCACTGACACCACCTTAGGTCATGCACATATGTCTATAATCACACTAGGGCAGTAGCATTTACCATAGTACTAGTCCACAAAATGTTAATAATGTCTAATATTTTCTTGTGTCCACGTGCCCAGGATACTTTACTGGCCAGAAGGTATTCCTGTTAACCCACTGTGCACGTACAAAAATAAGGTAACAAATGTCTAATGTTGTCTAGCAATGCTTAGAGTTCTGGGGAGAAGTGTGTCTACCAAGGGACCCCAGTAGCCAAGGCATTGGGTAAAAAGCCTCTGGCAGCCCAATCCATTCAAGTTGTGTCTATTGTCATGTATAATATATTAGAGTCATACCCTTAAAACAGTTATAAGGTTAACAAGTCTTCATATAGTTCAGAGCGTGTTTGGACATTTTATGCTATAAGGACTCTTTATATGCATCCAATTACTAATTTCAGACCTGGATATGGATGTTGCTTGAAATGCTCCAGGACCTGTCTATGGCCCCTATGGTCCTCCGCCCTCCAGGACTGGGCATCGAGGGTGACTTCATTAAAGAGGTGTTGTGGCCCAGTACGGGATGATGAGTCCCTGTACATTTCTTCTGCCCTTTCAGGCAGAGTTCCTCCATGTCCCCAGGGCCCCCCTTACAGTGTAACCCCTACTGTATATATGTTTGCATTACTTGTGTACTGTTGCTTTAAATATTATACCATGCACTTTTTACCCAGGAGGCACTAGTGACCAGGTAACCCCCCAAGTGACCCATGGGATCCTAGCTAAGCTCCCCTATAAAACCAGGGGAGAGGCTGCAATCTCTCTCTTGGAGCTCTTAGCTCTTGTTCCTGAGGTCCAGTTCAGTCAAGACGTCTCAGAGTGTGTCCAGAGCATTGGAGGCCTCAAGCCTAAAGTCTGCAGCCACAAAGTCAGCTCAAGTAAGCTCAAAGTCATCTTCATGTCAATTGTCCAGTCAAGTCTTCTATATAGTCATCGTGGCCTGCACTAAAGTGTCTCTACATACTGCAAGTCCCAGCAAACCTGCGAGGTCCCCCTATGTCACTGGTCACCTCCTTGGGATATTGGCTATACTGCATAGACTGTATCACCTGTTTTCCCTCAGTAAAGCTACCGTTGTCTATAACTTGGCGTTTTTTGTCTTCTTTGCTCCTGTGCCTAGCCAAGGACCAGTGGTATTACCTTTGGGTGGTTAAGGCTAAACCACGCCCTGGTGTCACGACAAGAAGGGTTTAATAACATCTGCCCCCAGGGTTACTCACTAACATACATGCTCCTATTTTTATTGCATTAATGAATATATATTTTTCACACGTCGGGATATGTACTTCACTCGTGTGTGCAGCACCACTCACGTCACCTTACTGGTTTGTTCACTGTGTGTTTATTATGTTTTGTGGTTTAGTCACCATACCCTACTCCTTATGCGCAGTGCTAATAGTATGGCGATCTAATACATTAATGGTACTTATCACGATATTGGGAGCGGTATTCTTGTTACTACTGCGCGCCTGGGCCGGTCATGTGATCAATGCTGATAAAAGGTATATACAGGGTGGGCCATTTATATGGATACAAATTAATGAAATGGGAATGGTTGGTGATATTAACTTCCTGTTTGTGGCACATTAGTATATGTGAGGGGGGAAACTTTTCAAGATGGGTGGGGAACATGTCGGCCATTTTGAATCCAACTTTAGCTTTTTCAATAGGAAGAGGGTCATGTGACACATCAAACTTATTGGGAATTTCACAAGAAAAACAATGATGTGCTTGGTTTTAACATAACTTTATTCTTTCATGAGTTATTTACAAGTTTCTGACCACTTATAAAATGTGTTCAATGTGCTGCCCATTATGTTGGATTCACAAGTCCGTAAAGCAACCATAGGTGTGCACATATGGGTTGCTTCCCTATGTCTCATTCAGGGCTTCTTCACCTGAACCGAAGTCCAATATAGAAAAAAGAGACATACTCTGGGAATTGCAGCAATGTTCACTTTATCTCACTTATTCATAAAGTCATTACAATAGAGAAATGAACATAATCACCCAGTGCAAAATACAATGCAGAGATCCTCTCAGCGCAGTGTCTTAAGAGCAATTCATCCTGAGCTTGCTGTTGCAGGACGGTTCACTCCTGGCTGCATGGAAACGCTGATCCCGAGGGCATGGAAGAGCTCGCTGGCGTGCGAGCAGCTGTGTTGCATTGTCAATGCAACCCTTCACACACTGATAGCAACACCACAGGAGAAATGCTAGCACAGGCTTCCAGTATCCATAGTTTCAGGTGCTGCAGAATGGGCAAAAAAATTATTGGAATAGGACCCTCAGTTTACACAGAAGATTTTGTTCAGTGATGAGGCAAACTTTTATGTGAATGGTGAAGTTAACAGACAAAAACCATCACTATTGGTCTGACACTAACCCACATTGGATAGATCCCTCCAAGACTGTTGGAACACAAAAAATGATGGTATGGTGTGGTATATGGGGTACAAAGATAGTGGGGCCATTCTTCATCAATGGAAACCTCAATGCCAGTGGATATGCGAAATTGCTACATGATTATGTGTTTCCCTCTTTATGCACTGAAGCTGGCACGTTCCCTGAGTTTTTCCAGCAAGATAGTGCACCACCACATTATGGGTGTCAGGTCCGAGCATTCCTAGATGAACAGTTTCCTGGAAAGTGGATTGGTCGTTGTGGGCCAGTTGAATGGCCCCCAAGGTCTCCCGATCTGACCCCCTTAGACTTTTATCTTTGGGGTCATCTGAAGGCAATTGTCTGTGAAGATAAGAGATGTGCAGCACCTTAAACTACGGATACTGGAGGCCTGTGCTAGCATTTCTCCTGCGGTGTTGCTATCAGTGTATGAAGAGTGGGAGAAGAGGGTTGCATTGACAATCCAACACAATGGGCATCATATTGCACACATTTTATAAGTGGTCAGAAACTTGTAAATAACTCATGAAAGAATAAAGTTACGTTAAAACTAAGCACATCATTGTTTTTCTTCTGAAATTCCCAATAAGTTTGATGTGTCACATGACCCTCTTCCTATTGAAAAAACAAAAGTTAGATTCAAAATGGCCGACTTCAAAATGGCCACCATGGTCGCCACCCATCTTGTAAAGTTTCCCCCCTCACATATACTAATGTGCCACAAACAGGAAGTTAATATCACCAACCATCCCCATTTTATTAAGGTGTATCCATATAAATGGCCCACCCTGTATGAGAGGATGGATGTGATTGGCCAATGTTCGCCATATATAGCCACAATCGACCCGGAGTTAGTCATGCCCCCTCAGGAAGCTTGAAGGGGCGAAACATATGTAGGGGTCTGGTACACTTCTTGGTAATGCTAATTATATGAGCGGTACTGGTTAATCTTTTCTCCAACTTTCCCCTCCGCTTTGTATGTACACTATTTACTCGTATTTGTATATATACTATATACTCATATCTGGCTACTATTTTTTGTGTATGGGAGTGGGTTTAATCTTCCACATTTGTATGCATGTTACTTTATAGCCTTCCATGATGTGTGCTGTCCATAGGGTTCTTCTATTGTGCCAATGCTCTTTTAATGTTTTACCATAATTTTTGTTATATTCAATAAAGACTTATTTGGTATATGCAATACATAGAAACATAGAATGTGTCGGCAGATAAGAACCATTTGGCCCATCTAGTCTGCCCAATAATCTGAATCCTATGAATAGTCCCTGGCCCTATCTTATATGAAGGATAGCCTTATGCTTATCCCATGCATGTTTAAACTCCTTCACTGTATTTGCAGCGACCACTTCTGCAGGAAGGCTATTCCATGCATCCACTACTCTCTCAGTAAAGTAATACTTACTGATATTACTTTTAAACCTTTGCCCCTCTAATTTTAAACTATGTCCTCTTGTGGTAGTTTTTCTTCTTTTAAATATGCTCTCCTCCTTTACCATGTTGATTCCCTTTATGTATTTAAAAGTCTCTATCATATCCCCTCTGTCTCTTCTTTCTTCCAAGCTATACATGTTAAGGTCCTTTAACCTTTCCTGGTAAGTTTTATCCTGCAATTCATGTACTAGTTTAGTAGCTCTTCTCTGAACTCTCTCTCTCTATAGTATCTATATCCTTCTGGAGATACGGCCTCCAGTAGTGCGCACAATAATCCAATTGAGGTCTCACCAGTGTTCTGTACAGCGGCATGAGCACTTCTCTCTAATACTAGCATGAATAGTGTCTTTTTCTCTTTGGTGTTTATTTAATTGTCTGAGACACTGTTTCAGTCATATGGTTCCTTGCAGTGGTAGCCCCTTGCAGGATGTTTTTTGGAGTATATTAGACGGATGCAAGACCCTGAACTTAATGAAGCACAGTGGACCAATACCAGCAGATGACATGGCTCCCCAAATCATAGTAATTGGGGGGGGGGGGGGGCCTTTGGGGTTTTCATGAGCTGTAAGCCATAATCATCATAATTATGACAAATCACAGCTTGAACTATCTTGCTTTGTATGTAATGAGTCTCTCTCATATATTAGTTTCACCTTTTAAGTTGCATTACTGAAATAGATGATCTTTGAACGATATTCCAATTTTTTTAGTTTCACCTGTACATACCTGCACTCCGGAGATCTGCCCCTATGAAGATCGTCATCCATCTTTAGTGTATTGCGCACTGGAGGCAGGCCTATTTCACCCCTTAAAGAGACAGCCCTTTTCGGCTTTAACCCCTTAACCACTTAAGGACTCAGGGTTTTTCCGTTTTTGCACTTTTGATTTTTCCTCTTTACCTTTTAAAAATCATAACCCTTTCAATTTTGCACCTAAAATTCCATATTATGACTTATGTTTTGCGCCACCAATTCTACTTTGCAGTGACATTAGTCATTTTACCAAAAGATCCACGGCGAAAAGGGAAAAATAATAATTGTGCAAC
The DNA here is from genome assembly GCF_029499605.1 of Hyla sarda. Lineage (NCBI taxonomy): Eukaryota > Metazoa > Chordata > Amphibia > Anura > Hylidae > Hyla > Hyla sarda. The sequence goes on along the minus strand of NC_079193.1, from coordinate 109,565,507 downwards.
AAAATTGAAGAAAAAATGCCATTTTGTAACTTTTGGGGGCTTCCATTTCTACACAGTGCATTTTCGGTATAACCTTTTCTGTTTTTCCGCGTACGTGGCAGTATGAGGGCTCATTTTTTGCGCCCTGATCTGAAGTTTTTCGTGGTACCATGTTTGTATTCCTTTTTTCATTAAATAAAAGTGACCAAAAATACGCTATTTTGGACGTTGGAATTTTTTTTGCGCGTACGCCATTGACTGTGCGCTTTAATTAACAAAAATTTTTTATAATTCAGACATGTCCACATGCGGTGGTACCACATATGTTTATATTTATTTACACAGTTTTTGTTTTTAAATGGGAAAAGGGGGCTGATTCTTACTTTATTAGGGAAGGGGTTAAATGATCATTATTTACTCTTTTTTCCACACTTTTTTTTTTGCAATGCCATATATTCTACGCAGATCACTGCCATGCATTAACATGGCAATGATCAGTGTTATCGGCGGTCGATTGCTTAAGCCTGGATTGGAGCAATCAATCGCCGATCGGACACGCCGGAGGCAGGTAACGGACCCTCCGCTCGCGTTTTAGCTGATCGGAGCATCGTGATTTCACCGCGATGGTCCCGATCAGCCCGACTGAGCTGCCAGGAGTGTATTTTTGTTACTTTAGACGCGGAGATCAACTTTGAACACCGCGTCTAAAGGCTTAATGGCGAATTAAACAACGATCAGTGCCACACGCTATTAGCCCAGGGTCCCAGCTTTCATTAGCCGCCTGGACTCCGCTTTATAGACGGGGCACAGGGCATACAGGTACGCCCTGCGTCCTTAAGAGGTTAGAGACCAAGCCCATTTTGGCCTTAAGGGCCAGGCCGATTTTATTTTTGCATTTTCGTTTCTTTCTCCTTACCTTATAAAAATCAAAATTTTAATATTTTCATACACAGACCCAAATGAGGGCTTGTTTTTGCGTCATCAATTTCACTTTGTAATGACATCACTCATTTTACCATAAAATGTACAGCGCAACCATAAAAACATTATTTAAGTGGGGAAATTGAAAAGAAAACCGCAATTTATGAACTTTTGGAAGGTTTTGTTTTCACCCTGTACACTTTACGGTAAAAAATTACATGTTTTTGTTTTTCTGTGGGTCAATACGTACGATTAAAATGATACCCATGTTATATGCTTTTCTATTATTGTACCACTTTAAAAAATTTCAGATTATTTTAATAAAATTTGTATGTTTAAAATTGCCCTATTTTGACCATCTATAACATTCTAATTTTTCCGTATATGGGGTGGTATGAGGGCTAATTTTTTGTGCCGTGATCTGTATTTTTATTGGTACCACTTTTGCTTATATTTTATTTTAAATCACTTTTTATTAATTTTTTGGGGAATAAAATGTGCCAAAAAAGCAGCAATTTTGGACTTTTTGTGTTTATAATTTTTTTTAATGCTTTTTGGAGTAAAATGGGAAAAAGGGATGATATGCATTTAGTACTGGACTTTTCCACCATCTGGCATGATACTCAAAGGGCTCTCCTCAAGGCATCTGCTCGTATGAAGGTCCAAGCCGACAAGAGACGCAGAGCTCCTCCGGAATTCCGCCAAGGTGACAAGGTTTGGCTCTCCTCGAAATACATCCGATTCAAGGTTCCAAGCTACAAGTTGGGTCCTTGCTACTTGGGACCCTACAAAATCAAGAGTCGGATTAATCTGGTTTCCTACCAGCTCCATCTTCCTCCCTCCCTCCGAATCCATAACTCTTTCCATGTCTCCCTTCTTAAACGTGCTGTCTTCAACCGTTTCTCTCCGAAGCCTTTTTCTCCCACCCCTGTTGCCGGTACCTCCGATATTTTTTCTGTTAAGGAGATCTTGGCGACCAAGATCTCTCGGGGGAAAAGATTTTTTCTGGTGGATTGGGAGGGTTGCGGTCCTGAGGAGAGGTCTTGGGAGCCTGATGAGAATATCTTGGACCGCAGTCTCATTCTCTCTTTTCTGGGCACCAAGAAGAGGGGGAGACCTAAGGGGGGGGGGGGTACTGTTAAGGCGTGCGCTCCGGTCCCCATCCCCGGACCGGAGCATCCGCCCCCTCAGCCTTCTGCCCGGGATCCTGGCGTCTCCCGGTCAGTCACACTGACCGGGAGCCCGGGTTCCCTTGTGTCGGGGATGCGGCTGCCGTGACGGCTGGCCCCCGTTCACGCGCCGCGTCCCAGTTCCACTTACCTGTCTCCCCGCTCCTTGCACCGTCCATCTCTGCCTCCCGGCGCGCGATGCCCCGCTCTCTAGGGTGCGCGCGCGCCGCCTTCAGTAAATTTAAAGGGCCAGCGCACCGGTAATTGGTGCGCTAGTTCCTCACTTCCCCTGCCTTCCCTATAAAAGGCACCTGCCCCTTCCTGCTCTTGCCGGATCTTTGTGCCCTAGTGCCTCTGAGAAAGCGTTCCTATTGTGTGTATTGCCTTGCCTGTTGCCGAACCCATTGCTACCGCCTACTCGCCTGTGAACCCTTGCCGCTTGCCCTGACCTCTGCTACATCCGACTACGCTCCTGCCTGCTCCCTGTGTACAACGCCATATCAGCTGCCTGAGAGGTTGAGTTGCTACTGGAGGATACGACCTGGTGGTTACCGCCGCAGCAAGACCATCCCGCCTTGCGGCGGGCTCTGGTGAAAACCAGTAACCACTTAGAACCGGTCCTCTGGTACAACCCGCACCATCGCCTCTCTGGTCCAGAGGATCCACTACCAGTCCTGCCGGTATCCACTACCAGTCCTGCCGGTTCGTGACATATATACTGCAGTATTTAGAATCTTGGGCAGACTAGATGGACCAAATGGTTCTTATCTGCCGACACATTCTGGCCCTCATTTACTAAGAGTGGAGTGTAGGTTTTTTTGTGGGTTTTAATTCCCTACAATTTATTTTCCACGGTATTTACTAAGGTTTCCCTATATTTTCCACTTTCCTTACATTTTGCTTTTTTTTTTTTTACACATGCTCTGATCTGTAGGGTTTTCCTCAGCTCAAATCCACCACATTTTATGTAGAAACCTAAGTAAATATGTTGGGTTTTTGTTGTCATTGCTTTTCAGCGATTTCAATGCTTTTTTTTTTTTAAAGCATTGAAATCGCTGAAAAGCAACGACAACATAGTTATACGCCCCGCCGATAAGGGGGGCGGCATTGTTGTCCAAAATTATAAGGATTATAACGCGGAAGCGTGGAAAATCCTAGGAGATACCGATTATTACAAACAGATCAAAAGTTACAACGGGAGATTATAGATCTCATCGATAAAAATCTACTAAGGAATGTCATCAATAAAAAAGAGAAAAATTTCCTATGGATCCGGAATCTTTCACATCCTTTTTACTATCATTTGCCGAAAGTGCACAAGGACCAGAAATGCCCTCCAGGTCGGCCGATCATCTCCGGTGTAGATAGTGCAACAAGCAACATCTCGCAATACTTAGATCTAATATAGCAAGATTACGTCCAGAATTTACCAAGCTATCTAAAAAAACTCTGACCAACTAATTACATTATTAAATGTTACAAAATGGGAAGATGATATGCTATTAGTAACCACTGACGTATCGGCAGTCTACAGTAATATTAAACATGAACTGGGTTTTAAGGAGTACTTTGTCCTTTCTAGAGGTTGACCCCAGAATACCCCCAGAACAAGTGACCTTTCTAATGGATTGTTTGAAATTAATCTTAGAAAATAATTTTTTTATTTACGATGGGGTAACCCTCCAACAAATTTGGGTTACGGCGATGGGGACTAGAGTCGCCCCATCGTACGCAAATTTGTTCATGGGCCGATTTGAGGAAGAACATCACATTAACAACTCTCTTTTCCAGGAACACGCTATTATTTATAAGCGTTATATAGACGATTTGTTTATATTATGGAAAGGCTCACTTGAACAAATTCAAACAGTCATTCAGAAGGTCAACCAAAACAATTGGGGTATTAATCTTATCCCCAATATATCAGACACCACTATAGAATTTTTGGATCTTTCGATCTCTCACAAAGAGAATAATATTACAACCAGTAAATTTTTTAAAACAGTTGATTCCAACAGTTATGTACCCTTCCTGAGCGGACACCACAAAAAAATGGAAGGAAAACATTCCCTACGGTCAATTCCGTCGAGTAAAGAAAAATTGTTCAGATTCACATACGTTTAATAAACAGTCCACAATCCTGAAAAAACGTTTTGTTGCAAAAGGATACCCAAAATCACTTATAACTAATGCTTACACCAAAGTACGGGGACTTACACAAAAAGAATGTTTGTCATCTGGTCCTGATCTGTCCCCTGATGCAGGGGGATTTCAAGATCCCCTATCTGCAAAAGAGAAAGGGAAAAAAATGGAAACAACCTATAACATCAATTTCATTACCACATACTCTATGGGTCACCAAAAAATCTAAAATATTTTAACCAAGCACTGGAATCTCCTGACCACTGATCCCTATTTGAAGGATATTGTACCCTCCCAACCGAGACTTACCTTTAGGAGAGCGCCGTCTTTAAAACATCTCATTGCTCCAAGCAAATTGAAAAGGCAAATGAATACAAAACAGACTCCACCAGAATTATTACAAACTAAGGGTGTTTTTAAATGTAAAAAGAAAAGATGCCTTTGTTGTCTAAGTATCGAAGATGGAAGTGTTGAATTTTCTAGCACACATACTAAAGAATAATTCCCAATTAAATTCCATATGACATGCCAGACCAAATTTGTCATCTATCTCATCACTTGCACTTGTGGAAAACAGTATGTGGGCCGCACGTCACAACAATTACATATCAGATTAAACCAGCATAGAAGAAATATCAAAAAGAATTTTATGTGTCACAGTCTTTCTAGACATCTGTCGTTAAAACATGGAGGAACTGAAAAAAATATAAACATCTCACCTATTGATTACATTCTTGAAAATTGCGGAAATCGTTTAGAAGCATTGGCTAAGAAGGAGATGTATTGGATATACCATCTCCAAATGTTACAACCATATGGTCTTAATGAAGCGATCGAATTGATCCGCTAAAGTTTACTAAGTTCTCTCTTTTTACACTATTCGATGTCCCAGGATATTATAAATATAAGGATCCATCTACTGAAAAATCGACTCCTAATGCTCCGGGGTCTCCCATACCTGAAATAGACCGGATACATTCCGCTGCACTAAATGCAGTTTGCACGAGCCCCTGCTGACAAAAACAGCGAAGCCCTACATTGGAAGGGCCAACCAGCATGTGTAAGCCGAATCTATTCACTTACACCAGGTCGTTGAAACCCACATAGGTACTTGATCCATTTTTCTTTATAATGTAACTATCTCTGCATATTCCTTTGTAACATTAGTTTTTCATATATTCCTTGCAACTGGGGATATAATATTTTAATGGATATAATGTTTTTGATAATTGTTTGTAATTTACGCGGTCTTTTTGCCGGTATATATGACGGCATCCCCGGCTTGTACAACCACTGGACCTGACGAAGAGGGGATCACACCCTTCGAAACGCGTTGTCCCACCCCCTGTGATACGGCCTGTTTTATTTCCTTTATATAATAAAATCCACTTGGTTTTACTACCTCCGCTTGGATTGGATTTTTACCCTAACCGGGACACTCGCAAGGAGAGCGCCTGAGTGCACCTATATCTTCTGCTGCCGAGCAGATCACAGCCTCTTCCATTCATGACAATCATCCTTACGTGTCCGCGATCTGTGCTCCCGCTGTCCCGGTTTGCTTAACTGTTCCCTCCCTTCAGTCAACAGGCTTGGGGCATGTGCAGAGCTTTGTGACGTCACCCCTGCTGTTTCTCTGCTGGGCCCTGCTGCGAGCAGGCCCAGGGAAACAGCATCAGTGATGTCATGAAGCTCCGCCAGTCGGCTGAATGGAGGGATCAACTGAAGATACTGGGAGAATGGGAGCACAGATCGTTGACATGTGAGCATGGTTGTCATCAGTGTCACCCGCTGTGGCAGCTGTCCTTTAGTGTGAAGCCAAAAGTCCTTTAGTGTAAAGCCTGCTGGACATTGCATCTCAATACAAGAGGTCATTTTTGGTCTCAATTAGTTTTTCTTTAAGATATTATTAGCAACATTTGTTTTGTTTTTAATCTGCACCTTAATACATTTTATTACTATGGTAACATTTACTGTGTAGACTATTTAAACTCACCAGGATGTCTGATGTCATCACGGGTGTGAGAAAGCCCAAGTTGCCATGAAACAATTGTAGCCCCTGTAAATATACTGCCCCGCCGCTGTTCTATCCTGCTCCCCTGCACAAACCTTCCCTTATTGTGGCTTGTTATACTTGCCGTGAATAAAATGCTGTTTGATTGAAGAAGCTACCATGATGAGTGCTCTGTTTCTATTGCCAATTCTCATTGCAATAAATGTACCTAAATGTCACGCTCCCAGAGGTTTTAACTTCTGCAAAAATTAGGTTTCTGTCTAGAGTATCAGTATTCATAGAAATCAGAGCAGAGTAGAATCTTGCTCTTCTTTAGACCGTTTTCAAATTCCTTTTGGTAAACCCTTATGTCTCCTTAAAGGGAACCTGTCACTTGTTTTATGATGCCCAAACCACGGAAGCATGAAACAGGTGCATTAAGTGGGTGCGCAGAACACTATAATTTACCGGTACTCTGAATTTCTCAGGATAGGGAGAGACCTGTCACTCAATGTTGGCAGAATGGAGATCACCTACCATGACTACTAACCTGGGTTCCAGGGGATTTTTTTTTTTTTTACTTCCATGTCTATTAAACACTCGAGCATTTCAGAGTAAATAATGTTGTTCAGGGATCCCACTCTCTGCACCTGTGTCATGCCGCCATGGTTTGGGTAGCATAAAACAGTTGACAAGTCCTGTAAGCCAGGAAAACACCTCCTGCAAAGACATAAAAAATGTAATTTACAGATATTGGAGATATTGTTTTTTGTAGTTCATGGTGATTGTTATATTTAATCCATATATGATGTTTGTGAGAAAATGGCACATTCCAGTGCACTGTTAAATCTTGAGTTCCTATATAGACCGTATATAAAAGGGCAAATGAAAACACTGCAAAATGGTCACTTGGCTCCACTGAGAGAAGATGAAAAAATTAATTAGAGCAGTAATTTATGTCAAGATTCTGTCTAATACCAAAAGTAGAAGATGTGAATTGAGAATAATAGGCCGGCTAGATAAAATAAAGACTGATTAATTATTTCAAGTTGTCTCAAAATGGTTTCCACAGCAATTTAATTTGCCGGCTGAGGGGAGAATCAATGCAAATAGGGAGATCTCAGAGAATTCAATCAGATAATCGCTCTAACTTTTGTAGACCAAAACTAGAAACAGAGACATTTTTTCTTTATGCTGACAAAACCATAATTCTCAGAGGCAGCTGATGTAAATATAAGGAATAATGAATAATGCAGAGAGAATGGAACAATGAAAAAAAATAGTGGCAGAGAAATATTAGTTTTCCTGGCACTACAATGTTTTTTTTTTTTTTTATAATTTTTTTTTTTTTTTACTTTCTAATTTACAATTAAGCCCTCAAACACATTCTACACACACATTATATATACACACATAAAAAACATACAATTGTCGCACACCTATGGGGAAAGAAAACCCTTAACATGTACCATATAATCGTAAATTAGAAAATCATAAATGGTGCCCAAAACTCAGGATGCCGCCACCCCAACACGCGTTTCAGTCCTAAGATCTTCGTCCAGGGGTCAGGTCTTAGGACTGAAACACGTGTTGGGGTGGCGGCATCCTGGGACTTTTCCTGACTCTCTAAAGCTTGTGTGGTTGGTATCCATAGTTGTCTGTTTACATTGTATGGGCTTATATCGGCAGTAGTATATATAATATTATAGACTGCATTTGCACTTTACTTTTTGCTATACTTGCTAGCTATTTGATATATGCACAGCATTGATTACTGTTATATACAGTGACCCCCCGACCTTCGATGGCCCCGACATATGATCAAATGGATATACGATGGCCTCTCAGAGGCCATCGCATGTCGATGTCATCATCGACATACAATGCTTTTTTATGTCGGGGCCATCGCATTAAGTGCCATCCGGCAGCGCAAAATGCTTAAGCTGCTCCCGGTTAGCAGCTTAATGTTCCCCGTGTGGTGCGGTAAGTATTACTTACCCCTCCACGATGCTCCGGGGTGCCCTCCGGGTCCAGCACTGGTCTTCCGGTGTCTTCTCGGCCCTCTCCGATGACGTCAATACGCTGCTGCGCACGTCATCCAATAGGAATGGCGTACGCAGCGGCGTAAGGACGTTGCTACGCAGGCCCAGTAAGGCCTTGCGGAAGACAGCGGAGGACCGGAGATGACCAGGAGAGCCCAGTGGAGGCCCGGGGTCACCATTGGGAGCGGCGGGGACACCATTGCGAGCGGCGGGGACAGGTGAGTATAGCTTCCCATACTTTACATTGCACGAATCCCTCAACATACGATGGATTCGACAAACGATGGCTCGTTTGGAACGAATTACCATCGTATGATGAGGGACCACTGTACTTATATTATAGCTATACTGCTGCTATAAATTGCATTTTTGCACGTATTGCTGCTATGTATATATATATATATATATATATATATATATATATATATACACACATTACAATTTAGCCCATTCCTCTTTTATATATATGTCCCACTTGTCCTAACCCTTTATATATTATAAGTCCCAGGCTGCTGCCATATTGTTGTGTATTCCTCCCTGTCTTTTTAAATACATTTTATGATATGTTTTGCAGTTGTGCAATAATAAAGATTGATATATATTTTGTACTCATATGTGTGTCAAATAGCTCCTTTTCATGGGTATATTACACACAGCATATATATGTGTGTGTGTATGTATATATATATATATATATATATATATATATATATATATATATACATATATAAATACCAAAATAGTTGTGTTACGCCGAGCGCTCCGGGTCCCTGCTTCTCCCCGGAGCGCTTGCGGCGTTCTTCTGTCTGCAGCGCCCCGGTCAGACCCGCTGACCGGGAGCGCTGCACTGTTACTGCCGGCAGGGATGCGGTCGCATCCAATTCGTCTCACCTGTCCCGTTCCCCTGCTGTCCCCTGCGCGCCGGCTCTCTGAAATTTAAAGGGCCAGTGCACCACTAATTGGTGCCTGGCCCAATCAGTTGGTAATCACTTCCCTTCCTGTCCTTGTTGGATCTTGTTGCCCTAGTGCCCTGAGAAAGCGTTTTGTGTATCCCAAGCCTGTGTATCCAGACCCTTGCCGTTGCCCCTGACTACGAACCATTCCCGCCTGCCCTGGGTGGAACGACCTGGGGGTTACCTGCCGCTGCAAGTTCATCCCGCTTTGCGGCGGGCTCTGGTGAAAACCAGTAACCCCTTAGATTCCGTTCCCCTGGTACGGCCCACGCCATCACCTCACTGACACAGAGGATCCACCTCCAGTGTCCTCTCTGCATACCAGTCCGGATCCTGACAGTAGATCCGGCTATGGATCCCGCTGAGGTCCCGCTGCCTGGTGTCACTGACCTAACCACCGTGGTCGCCCAGCAATCACAGCAGATCGCGCAACAAGGACAGCAGCTGACTCAACTGACCGTTATGCTGCAACAGCTTCTGCCGCAACTACAGCAACCATCTCCTCCGCCAGCTCCTGCATCTCCTCTGCAGCGAGTGGCTGCTCCCAGTTTCCACCTGTCTCTTCCAAGTTTGATGGGGACTCTAAACTGTGCCGTAGATTCTTGTCCCAGTGTTCCCTACATCTGGAGATTATGTCGGACCAATTCCCTTCTGCACGGTCTAAGGTGGCTTTCGTGGTCAGTCTCCTGTCTGGAAAGTCCTTGTCATGGGCCACACTGCTTTGGGAACGCAACGATCCCGCCACCGCTACTATCCAGTCCTTCTTCTCTGAAGTACGTAGTGTTTTTGAGGAGCCAGCCCGGGCTTCCTCAACCGAGACTGCTTTGCTGAACCTTGTCCAAGGGAGTTCTTCTGTGGGTGAATACGCCATCCAGTTCCGTACCCTCGCCTCAGAGCTATCCTGGAATAATGAGGCCCTCTGCGCAACCTTCAAGAAAGTCTTATCCAGTAACATCAAAGATGTTCTGGCAGCACGAGAAATTCCTGCTTATCTGTCAGAAATCATCCATTTGGCCACCCGCATCGACATGCGTTTCTCGGAAAGACCCCAGGAACTTCGTCAAGAAAAGGATCTTGTTTGCACCAGGCGGTTTTTCTCCCAGGCTCCTCTCTTCCAACATCCTTTGCAATCTGTTCCTGTGCCTTCCTACGAGGAGGCTATGCAAGTGGATCGGTCTCGCCTGACCCTACAAGAGAGGACTCGCCGCCGAAACGAGAATTTGTGCCTGTACTGTACTAGTACCGAACATTTCCTAAAAGACTGTCCTATGCACCCTCCGCGTCAGGAGAAAGGCACGCACCTAGTTCACAAAGGTGAAACGACACTTGGTGTGAACTCTGCCTCTCCACGTCTGACTGTACCTGTGTGGATTTCTCCTTCTGCCAACTCCTCCTTCTCAACAGTGGCCTTCTTGGACTCTTTCATTAATAGGTTTAGTATTCCAGTAACCCGTCTCATCAAGCCGCTCTTTATCTCTTCAGTAAACTGAGAGAAATTGGACTGCACTGTGCGCTACCGCACTGAACCCCTGCCCATGAGCATTGGACTTCACCATGAAAAAATTGATTTTTTCGTTCTGCCTAACTGCACCTCTGAAGTTCTTCTCGGCTTGCCGTGGCTCCAGTGTCATGCTTCTACCCTCAACTGGACCACCGGGAAGTTGGGGTCCTTCTTGTCACAAGCGATGTCTCACATCTGCTTCCACTAGTCAAACCCCTGAGGCTTCTTCTTTATCGGGCCTTCCCAAGGTTTACCAGGACTATTCAGATGTTTTCTGCAAAAAGCAAGCAGAGGTCTTACCTCCACATAGACCTTATGATTGTCCCATTTACCTTCTTCCTGGTACCACCCCGCCCCGTGGCAGGATTTACCGTCTGTCAGCCCCAGAGACTCAAGCCATGTTGGAGTATATTCGGAAATCCTCATCCCCTGCAGGAGCGGGGTTCTTCTTTGTTTCTAAAAAGGATGGATCCTTTCGCCCATGTATTGACTACCACGGTTTAAACAAGATTACCATCAAAAACCGCTATCCCCTGCCTTTGATCTCCGAACTCTTTGACCGTCTATACGGAGCAAGTATCTTCACCAAACTGGACTTAAGGGGCGCGTATAATCTTATTCGCATCCGTAAAGGTGATAAGTGGAAAACCGCTTTCAATACCAGAGATGGACATTTTGAATATCTAGTTATAACCTTTGGGCTCTGCAACGCCCCTGCAGTCTTCCAGGACTTTGTTATTGAAATCTTTCGGGACTTATTGTATACCTGTGTTGTGGTCTACTTGGATGACATCTTGATTTTTTCCTCTAACTTAGAGGAACACCGTCGTCATGTCTGTCAAGTGCTCCAAAGACTCCATGAAAACCACCTGTACGCTAAATTTGAAAAATGTCTCTTTGAATGCAACAGTCTTCCTTTCCTAGGTTACCTAGTCTCTGGCCAAGGGCTTCAGATGGATCCAGATAAACTGTTGGCGGTTTTGGATTGGCCATGCCCTTCTGGACTCCGTGCTATCCAACTCTTCCTGGGATTCGCCAACTATTACCGTCAGTTTATTCCCCACTTCTCCACCATTGTGGCCCCTATTGTGGCTCTGACTAGGAAGAATACTAATCCAAAGTCGTGGCCTCCACAAGCGGATGAGGCCTTCAAACGTCTCAAAGCTGCCTTCGCCTCTGCACCAGTTTTGTCCAGACCTGATCCGTTGAAACCATTCTTCCTGGAAGTAGATGCTTCCTCAGTTGGAGCCGGAGCCATACTTCTGCAAAAAAACGCTACCGGACGTAACATTACTTGTGTTTTTTTCTCAAAGACTTTCTCTCCGGCAGAAAAGAACTACTCTATTGGAGATCGTGAACTCCTGGCCATCAAGATAGCACTCGAGGAGAGGAGACATCTTTTGGAGGGTTCCAAACACCCCATTGTCATTTACACTGACCACAAGAATTTGTCTTACCTCCAGTCCACTCAGCATCTGAATCCTCGCCAGGCTAGATGGTCGTTGTTTTTTGCCTGCTTCAACTTCGAGATACACTTCCGTCCTGCTGACAAGAATGTCAGAGCTTACGCCCTTTCTCGTTCCTCTGATGCCTCCGAGTCTGAAGCCCCTCTGCAGCATATTATACCACCTGAGTGTCTGGTCTCCTCTGCTCCAGCCTCACTGGGGCAAACCCCCCCTGGAAAGACTTTTGTTCCTCCACGCCTTCGCCTCAGGATCCTCAAATGGGGGCATTCCTCTCACCTGGCTGGTCATGCTGGCATTAAAAAGTCCATTCAGCTAATCTCCCATCTGTATTGGTGGCCTACACTGGAGGGTGACATTACTGATTTTGTTCGGGCTTGTACTGTTTGTGCCCGGGATAAAACTCCTCACCAGAAGCCTGCTGGACTCCTCCATCTTTTGCCCATCCCTGAGCAACCATGGTCCCAAATTGCCATGGATTTCATTACAGATCTTCCCGTATCCCATGGCAACACCGTCATCTGGGTGGTCGTTGATCGTTTTTCCAAAATGGCTCACTTCATTCCACTTCCAGGCCTTCCTTCTGCGCCTCAGTTGGCGAAGCAATTTTTTCTGCAGCTTTTTCATCTTCACGGGCTTTCCACGCATATCGTTTCGGATAGAGGCGTTCAATTTGTGTCAAAATTTTGGAGAGCTCTCTGTAATCAATTAAAGATCAAATTAAATTTCTCGTCCTCCTATCACCCCCAATCCAATGGACAAGTGGAAAGAGTAAACCAGATTCTTGGTGACTAATTGCGACATTTTGTCTCCTCCCGCCAAAATGACTGGGTCGACCTTCTGCCCTGGGCTGAATTCTCGTACAATTTAAAAAATTCTGAATCCTCCGCCAAATCTCCATTCTTTGTGGTGTACGGCCGTCACCCTCTGCCCCCCCTCCCCATTCCCACTTCTTCTGGAGTTCCTGCCGTGGATAAAGTAACCCGGGACTTCTCCGCTATCTGGAAGGAGACACAAAAGTCACTCCTACTGGCCTCGTCTCGAATGAAGAGACATGCAGATAAAAAGAGAAGAACTCCTCCTGTCTTTCTCCCTGGGGACAAAGTGTGGCTCTCTGCCAAATACATACGCTTTCCTGTCCCTAGCTACAAGTTGGGCCCTTGCTACCTTGGTCCTTTTAAAATCAAGAATCAAATAAATTCTGTCTCTTACAAACTTCATCGTCCTTCTTATCTTCGCATTCCTAACTCTTTCCATGTGTCTCTTCTCAAACCTCTTGTGCTTCACCGCTTTTCTCCCAAGGTTACTCTTCCCATTCCTGTTTCTGACTCCTCTGATGTCTTCGCTGTCAAAGAGATCCTTGCCTCCAAGATCGTCCCAGGTAAAAAATTTTTTAATTGATTGGGAGAATTGTGGCCCTGAAGAGAGGTCCTGGGAACCTGAGTCCAACATTTTTGACAAGGAGCTTGTCCGCAGATTCCTGGGCTCCAAATAGAGGGGGAGACCTAAGGGGGGGTACTGTTACGGGTCCCTGCTCCTCCCCGGAGCGCTCACGGCGTTCTTCTGTCTGCAGCGCCCCAGTCAGACCCGCTGACCGGGAGCCCTGCACTGTTACTGCCGGCGGGGATGCAATCCGCGTAGCGGGACGTGCCCGCCTGCGGGTCGCATCCCATTCGTCTCACCTGTCCCGTTCCCCTGCTGTCATGTCCCGGCGCGCGTGGCCCCGCTCTCTAGGGCACGCACGCGCCGACTCTCTGAAATTTAAAGGGCCAGTGCACCACTAATTGGTGCCTGGCCAATCAGTTTTTAATCACTCCCATTCCTTATAAAAACCCACTTCCCCTTTCTGTCCTTGCCGGATCTTGTTGCCCTAGCGCCCTGAAAAAGCATTGTGTATCCCAAGCCTGTGTATCCAGACCCTTGCCGTTGCCCCTGACTACGAACCATTGCTGCCTGCCCTGACCTTCTGCTACGTCCGACCTTGCTCTTGCCTTGTCCCTGTGTACCACGCCTGTCTCAGCTGTCAGTGGGGTTGAGTCGCTATTGGGTGGAACGACCTGGGGGTTACCTGCCGCTGCAAGTCCATCCCGCTTTGTGGCAGGCTCTGGTGAAAACCAGTAACCCCTTAGATTCCGTTCCCCTGGTACGGCCCACGCCATCACCTCCAGTGTCCTCTCTGCATATCAGTCCGGATCCTGACAAGTTGCAGCACTTCCAAAGTAATGCATGTGGGTGCCAAGCGTCCTAGGTCTGATCGGGACCCCTTAAGATATCCAACAAAGAAATGGTGCAGCACTCCAAAAATATATCCAAAAGAAACTGTGAGTTTATTCACCACATGTTACCAACAGCAACGTTTCAGCTCAACACTAGAGCCTTTTTCAAGCATAGTGACAATCATCAAGTAAGGGGATTTTATACCCAATCACAAATCATTTCCAATACAATCAATAAACATCAATAAAGTGCAAAATATCAAAAATAAATACATACAGTGTAATACAAAGTGCTTATAAAATTCATAATTTAAGAGTACTCATAAGTATATATGGTGTAAGGTGCTTATACGGGCAATATTTTAAAACCAGCGCTTGAAAATTCATATTACAATATAATTGAGCTTCCATATTTATCAATATCACCTGTAAAAATATTCATTTGTACCATGTGTGTAAGGAGAGGACTTACATGCTCCGTAGCTATCATGGCGCCGTCAGCTTGTAGTAAATCGCCGTGCGCATGCGCAAGATCCTGCGTTCACGTGACACAGTCCCGTCAATATCTGGTCACATGACCCGTCTCTTAGGAAACCGCCGACGCCCACTGCGTCTTCCCAAAGATGTATAAAAGAGACTTGTTTACATCATGTGACCTGTTACCTGGATACCATTGACGCTTATAGGCTGTCAGTGGTAGACTAGGGTTTCTATCACTGCCTAAACTAAACAAAGATCCTTGGTCACTGGCTGGGCAAACAAGCTTGCCCCTATCTCATACAATATATTATTTATAAAAAACGATTACTATATTTTATTATATTCAACAAAATATACTTTAAAAACTCCCAAATTAACAACAACAATTAATAGGAAGTCTCCAAGTATGTGCACCACCGTCTCTCATTATACGTATATTCTAATGAAATTAATCAAAATTAAACACAAAAAATATTTATTTTTAAAGAAAGAACAGAAAATAAAATTAAATGAAAAAATGAAAAATTTTTTTCAAATAAACATAAAAATAAAAGTAAAAAAATAAACAAATATAAAATAAAGACAAAAACAAAAAATGTATTAAATAAAAAATAGTAAAAAAATAGGCTGTAGTTGGTTGTAATCCTGCTGAGATGTACATATCAGACGTGGTATTGCACCAGTGACGGTAGTAGGTATCCTCTTAACGGAAGGATGCAAACACGGTCCTACAAACCAGGGAGGTTTAGACACATATACCCGGACCAGTGCCATGACACTGGCGAGATCCCTATATTTATATTAAATTTATTTTGTTTGTTATTCATTTTTTGGTTCCATTGGTATAATTTTCATTAAAAAAAAATGCTTTAGTTTTTAATTTTTTTATTTTTTTACTATTTTTTATTTCATCTTTTTATTTTTTCATTTTTTGTTTTTGTCTACTTTATATTTGTTTATTTTTTAACTTTCATTTTTATGTTTATTTAAAAAAATGTTTGCATTTTTTCATTTCATTTTATTTTATTTTCTTTCTTTAAAAAAAAATTTGTATTTAATTTTGATTAATTTCATTAGAATATACGTATAATCAGAGACGGTGGTGCACATACTTGGTGACTTCCTATTAATTGTTGTTGTTAATTTGGGAGTTTTTAAAGTATATTTTGTTGAATATAATAAAATATAGTAATCGTTTTTTATAAATAATATATTGTATGAGATAGGGGCAAGCTTGTTTGCCCAGCCAGTGACCAAGGATCTTTGTTTAGTTTAGGCAGTGATAGAAACCCTAGTCTACCACTGACAGCCTATAAGCGTCAATGGTATCCAGGTAGCAGGTCACATGATGTAAACAAGTCTCTTTTATACATCTTTGGGAAGACGCTGATGCCAGTGGGTGTCGGTGGTTTCCTAAGAGACGGATCATGTGACCAGAGGTTGACGTGACTGTGTGACGTGAATGCAGGATCTGGCGATTTACTACAAGCCGACGGCGCCATGTTAGCTACGGAGCATCTAAGTCCTCTCACATGGTACATATGAATATTTTTACAGGTGATATTGATAAATATGGAAGCTCAATTATATTGTAATATGAATTTTCAAGCGCCGGTTTTAAAATTTTGTCCGTATAAGCACCTTACACCATATGTACTTATGAGTACTCTTAAATTATGAATTTTATATGCACTTTGTATTACGCTATATGTATTTATTTTTGATATTTTGCACTTTATTGATGTTTATTTGATTGTATTGGAAATGATTTGTGATTGGGTATAAAATCCCCTTACTTGATGATTGTCACTATGCTTGAAAAAGGCTCTAGTGTTGAGCTGAAACGTTGCTGTTGGTAACATGTGGTGAATAAACTCACAGTTTCTTTTGGATATATTTTTGGAGTGCTGCGCCATTTCTTTGTTGGATATATATATATATATATATACACATTATACACACATAGTATAGAGTCCACACATTTATAGCCCTCATACAGTATAGACAGTGTATATATAGCCACCACACAGTATATACACAGTGTATACATAGCCCCACACAGTGTATACAGTGTGTATGTAGCCCCCACACAATATACAAATTGTTTATAGCCCCCACACAGTATATTCAGTGGGGGAGATTTATTTTAAAAAAAACCTGTTCAGAGGAAACGCTGCTGAGTTGCCCACAGCAACCAATCAGATCACTTCTTTCATTTTTCAGGGGCCTTTTAAAAAATGAAAGAAGCGATCTGATTGGTTGCTCTGGGTAACTTAGCAACTTTTCCTCTGGACAGGTTTTGATAATTCTCCCCCAATGTGTGTATATTTAGCCCCCAAACACTCTATACACACAGTGGGGAAGATTAATCAAAACCTGTGTAGAGTAGGAGTGGTACATTTGCCCATGGCAACCAATCAGCTTTCTTCTTTTATTTTTAAAGAGACCTGGGAAAAATGAAAGAAGCAATCTGCTATGGGCAACTGAACCACTCCTACTCTACACAGGTTTTGATAAATCTCCCCCAGTGTATGTATGTATAGCCCCTGCACAGTATATACACACAGTGTATAGTGTACAGTGTGTGTGTGTATATATATATATATATATATATATATATATATATATATATATATATACACATACACAAGCACACTTACTTTTAATAAAAAATACTAACTTTGGGGGTCCATATGATTGGGTGACCTGTAGGTAGCTGCCCCTGTAGATTGTTTCTCCCTTTA
The DNA here is from genome assembly GCF_029499605.1 of Hyla sarda. NCBI lineage: Eukaryota > Metazoa > Chordata > Amphibia > Anura > Hylidae > Hyla > Hyla sarda. The sequence continues at coordinate 109,547,907 of NC_079193.1, read as the reverse complement.
GGTAATAGCATCCCCCTATAAGTAGGGTTTACACCCGGTTGGTAGGTCTTTTTGTAGATAGTAGCCCCCTGTATATAGTAGCAGCCTTTTTCAGGTAGTTGTAGTGCAGCATTCCCCTTTAGATAGTTATAGGTGCAGCAGCCCCCTTTAGGTAGTTGTAGGTGTAGCATCCCCCTTTAGGTAAATTTAGTGTCAGCAGTCATAAAATTGAGAAATTCAGACCTCTAGGCACAGTTAGTATTTTGTGCTAATGTGTGTGTGGGAAAAAATGAGATGGGAGATGTGGCTGGTATCTAAATATAATGTGCTTTATTCAAATATATTGCCAACATAGAGATAATGATATATATAGGTTAAAAGCAGTATAGCATATTGCAACATAAAAAATGGTTTTAATATGATGGTAGCTATCACCCAGCAATCCACTTTGGCGTTTCTAACTCTTGCAAGGATTATTTCTCCATTCTCAAGCGCTGGAGTCCCCTGCTCAGCGGACCACCATTCACTGAGTAACTGCCACATCATGAGGAAACAGCCGCAGCGAGTGATCTGCATATCCCCGCTCCTGCGATCCCACATCCCCGCTGCTGTCACCTCATCCATCTAGGGCAGGACGCAGCTCCGAGCCACCTGCCACCATAGACCTATGTGCCAAGATATCCACAACAAAGATGGAACAAACACCTAAGAAGACTGCAGGTATTTCTACCAGGCCCGGTGCGCTGTGAGCACCAGCTCCCGTGCCAATCTGCACAACGCTATATTTCATTGTATTCATTCCTTATACTGCTACAAACCACAAATGTATTTACAGCGCTGCTACTTTTTTTAATCTATTTTTATTAAACATAATTTTACAAGTAATTCTAACTTTTTCCTTGTCAAAGACTGGTACCATCATTTAAAAAAAAATGTTTTATGTTGCATTATGCTATACTGCTTTTAACCTATATATGTCATTATCTCTGTAGCAAGGGCCCTGCTCAGAGACTGAATTTTATTACTGACTATATTGGCAATATATTTGAATATACATTATATTTAGATACCAGCCACATCTCCCATCAAATTATTTCCCACACACACTAGCACAAAATACTAACTGTGCCTAGAGGTCTGAATTTTCACAATTTTATTACTTGTTTCTTTTGGCACTACAGGTAAAGAGTATCTCAGCACCTCGGCCCAGTTAAACTATACATTTATAGTGTGCAGCTCCCCATCCACGTTTTAATTAATTTAGTGTCAGCAGTCCCCTTTAGGTAAATGTAGGTGAGGCAGCCCCCTTTAGGTAAATGTAGGTGAGGCAACACCCTTTAGGTAAATGTAGGTGCAGCAGCATCCTTTAGGTAAATGTAGGCACGGAAGCACCCTTTGGGTAGTTGTAGGTGCAGCAGCCCCCTTTAGGTAGACAGCCACCCGTTAGGTAATTATAGTTGAAGCAGCCCCCTTTAAATAAATGTAGGTGGGGCAGCCCTCTTTAGGTAAATGTAGGTGTGGCAGCCCTCTTTAGGTAAATGAAGGTGTAGCAGCCTGCTTTAAGTAGTTGTAGTACAGCAGCCCCCTTTAGGTAGTTTTAGTGCAGAAGCCCCCATTTGATCACTGCAGTGAAGCAACCCCCTTTAGTGCAACTGCCCCCTTTAGAGCAGGAGCCCCCTTTAGTGCAGCAGCCCCCTTTAGGTAAATGTAGGTGTGGCAGCCCCTTCTAGGTATTTGTAGTACAGAAGCCCCCTTTAGATAGTTTTAGTGCAGCAGCCCCCTTTAGATAGTTGTAATGCAGCAGCCCCCTTTAGTGCAGCAGCCCCCTTTAGTGCAACAGCCTCCTTTAGTGCAACAGCCTCCTTTAGAGCAGCAGCCCCCTTTAGTGCAACAGCCTCCTTTAGAGCAGCAGCCCCCTTTAGTGCAGCAGCCCCTTTCGCCCTGTGTTGAAGCAGGCCCTATATAAAGTGATTCATTCAGATGGTTTACGGATATGTTAGCTTCTAAGCATGCTTATGGCTGGACTCAACTTTTGCAAAAATATTCTTTTTATTTTATTTTTTTAGTTGTGTTTTATAAATCTTGCATAAATATTAAAAGTAAAATACTTGAAAGAGCATTCTTGGGGCAAATATTGACGAAAACTGTTTCCGAACAAGCAAGAAAGTTGCTCAAAAATGTGCATCAATTTCACATCTGACTTTGATCTTACACTGTTGATAAATCCGCCGCTAAGTAAGGTACATGTGTCATTTATTTATTTTTTGTTTATTTTCCAGAAATATGTGTTTAATATAGATTCGCCGTGAATAAATTCGTATCCAACCAAATTGGCCGAATCAAATTTTTCTAAAGTTCTCTCATCTCTAATTATAGTATATACTGTATATTCTTCTGTACTTAGTCATTTTTACATAAAAAGTGAATTGAATAATTATTCTAGGTCTGTTTACAGATACACTGAAATTGATATGTTCATTAGAACTTCAGTTAGAGAATAAAGAGCATAAAGTATATTTCTTTGATGTTGCCCTAACATGGCAGAAACTATTAGTTAGTTAGTTGCAATTTTTTATCCCATAACAAATTATGCAGTGAGTTAAATGTTTTGCTTTATATTTATGTTCATGTATAATCAAAATATTTAGCTGGCATGCATACAAATAAAAAGTGTATTATTCATTTGTGTTGCTAAAATGTTTCGATAATATATTGTACTTTTCCCCATGTTATTGTATTTACCAAGGTAAACTGTGAAATAGAAATGTATGCCTTTGCAGTGCTATTTCAGCGAGGAAAATGTTCCACAGTGAATAGCCAAAAAAGGCCATTTGAATAACATCTTTTCACCCTGCCTATCAAAGCTTTTGATAAATACACTGCTAAAAAAAATAAAGGGAACACTTAAACAACACAATGTAACTCCAAGTCAATCACACTTCTGTGAAATCACACTGTCCACTCAGGAAGCAACACTGATTCACAATCAATTTCACATGCTGTTGTGCAAATGGAACAACAGGTGGAAATGATTGGCATTTAGCAAGACACCCCCAATAAAGGAGTGGTTCTGCAGGTGGTGACCACAGACCACTTCTCAGTTCATATGCTTCCTGGCTGATATTTTTGTAACTTTTGAATGCTGGCAGTGCCTTTACTCTAGTGGTAGCATGAGATGGAGTCTACAACCCACGCAAGTGGCTCAGGTAGTGCTGCTCATCCAGAAAGGCACATCAATGCGAGCTGTGGCAAGAAGGTTTGCTGTGTCTGTCAGCGTAATGTCCAGAGCATGGAGGCACTACCAGGAGACAGGCCAGTACATCAGGAGAGTGGAGGAGGCTGTAGGAGGGCAACAACCCAGCAGCAGGTCCGCTACCTCCTCCTTTGTGCAAGAAGGAGCAGGAGGAGCACTGCCAGAGCCCTGCAAAATGACCTCCAGTAGGCCAAAAATGTGCATGTGTCCACTGAAACGGTTAGAAACAGACTCCATGAGGGTGGTATGAGGTCCCGATGTCCACAGGTGGGGGTTGTGCTTACAGCCCAACACTGTGCAGAACATTTGGCATTTGCCAGAGAACACAAAGATTGGCAAATTCGCCACTGGCGCCCTGTGCTGATCACAGATGAAAGCAGGTTCACACTGAGCACATGTGACAGACGTGACCGAGTCTGGAGATGCTGTGGAGAATTTTCTGCTGCCTGCAACATCGTCTAGCATGATCGGTTTGGCGGTGGGTCAGTAATGGTGTGGGATGGCATTTCTTTGGGGATCCGCACGCCCTCCATGTGCTTGCCAGAGGTAGCCTGACTGCCATTAGGTTCAGAGATGAGATCCTCAGACCCCTTGTGAGACCATAAGCTGGTACAGTTGGCCCTGGGTTCCTCTTAAAGACAGTGCTTGACCTCATGTGGCTGGAGTGTGTCAGCAGTTCCTGCAAGAGGAAGGCTTTGATGCTATGGCCTTGCCCGCCTGTTCCTCAGACCTGAATCCGATTGAGCACATCTGGGACATCATGCCTCGCTCCATCCACCAACGCCACATTGCACCACAGACTATCCAGGAGTTGGCGGATGCTTTAGTCCAGGTCTGGGAGGACATCCCTCAGGAGCATGCCCAGGCATCGTAGGGAGGTCATATGGGCATGTGGAGGCCACACACTACTGAGCCTCATTTTGACTTGTTTTAAAGGGGTACTCCGCCCCTAGACATCTTATCCCCTATCCAAAGGATAGGGGATAAGATGTCAGATCGCCGGGGTCCCGCCGCTGGGGACCCTGGGGATTGCTGCTGCAGCACCCAGCTATCATTACTGCGCAGAGCAAGATCGCTCTGCACGTAATGACGGGCAATACAGGGGCCAGAGCATCGTTACGTCACGGCTCCGCCCCTCGTGACGTCACGGCCCGCCCCGTCAATATAAGTCTATGGGAGGGGGCGTGGCTGTCGTCATGCCCCCTGCCATAGACTTGCATTAAGGAGACGGGCCGTGATGTCATGAGGGGCGGAGCCATGATGTCATGCTGCTCCGGCCCCTGTATCGCCCGTCATTACGCACAGAGCGAATTCGCTCTGTGCAGTAATGATGGCGGGGTGCCAGGGGGACCACGGCGATCAAACATCTTATCCCCTATCCTTTGGATAGGGGATAAGATGCCTGGGGCGGAGTACCCCTTTAAGAACATTACATTAAAGTTGGATCAGCCTGTAGTGTGGTTTTCCACTTTGATTTTGAGTGTGACTCCTTATCCAGAATACATTTTATTTCCATTGATAATTTTTGTGTGATTTAGTTGTCAGCACATTCAAATAAAGACTAAAGTATTTAATATGATAAGTTCATTCATTCAGATCTAGGATGTCTTATCTTTGTGTTCCCGTTATTTTTTTGAGCAGTTTAGTAATTGTTTTACAGAAATTGACCATGTTATTAACCTTTACGGACTACAAATCCTAAAGGGAATGGCTAATTCTAGAAAATAAGTGAAGGTTAGCTGAAATAGTTAACCTCATTTGTGGGAGGAGTCTAGGCACTATATCAGACAGGACCCTGATCCCTGAGGCCTCTGCAGCTCGTTTAGTTCGGAAGCTATTGTCAGCTGACTTACTGAGGTCCGTCACTTCCGGTGACAAGCTTCCTCTCCCGTGGCAGTTAAGCGCGCAGTTTGTCTGCGCTGAGGTTATTTTACTTATCTATCACATTGGCGGAATCAGGGGGGCTCCCCAGCCTATACAAACGCACGGCATGGGGCTGAGTCACGTCATGTGCCGGGATGTACATCGGCATCATAGCTACCTACAGTACTCGCACATAACCTTATTGTTTACACTTACATTGTCCGGAGCTCGGCAGCTCAGTCAGATGCATGGTAGGCAGCTCGGTAAAACACCACGTGCATTTGTTTACAGCGGCACCATGGTAACGGGCGTCACGTGCACACATGGGGACATTGCGGAGCAGCATGTTAGGCATTACTCGGCGCTGTGCTCCGCAAAGGCCCTGTGTGAATAAGGGGGATGCATATTATTGTTCATCCTGGCTCATGGGGGAATGGTTATCAGATTTCCATATGTCAATCTTTGAAGTAAGGGTTAAATCACCTATCCTATGTTTGTTGGTGACATATAAGTAACATGTGTGCAAGTTTCATATTAATATCTTTAGCCGTTTGGAAGTTTTTGTGGAACATACACACATACCTACACACACACACACACACGTTGAGTTTTATATATATAGATTACGCCATATTGGGTCCCATTGTATACTACTTTTGTTACAGAGTCGCTCGCATTGTCGATGTTCAACTCAATTCTGCAACTGTCCCGTTGGCACGGCATTCTATGTAGGGCTATTGTGTATGTATGTCATTTTTGTCTTATTTATTAATTAATTTATGTTGTTTAACCCCTTAAGGACGCTGGGTTTTCAGTTTTTGCATTTTCGTTTATTCCTCCTTACCTTTTAAAAATCATAACCCTTTCAATTTTCCACCTAAAAATTCATTTTATGACTTATTTTTTGCATCACAAATTCTACTTTGCAGTGGCATTAGTCATTTTGCCCAAAAATCCACGGGGAAATGGAAAAAAAAATCATTGTGCGACAAAATCGAAGAAAAAACGCCATTTTGTAACTTTTGGGGGCTTCCGTTTCTACGCAGTGCATATTTAGCTAAAAATGACACCTTATCATTATTCTGTAAGTCCATACGGTTAAAATGATACCCTACTTATATAGGTTTAATTTTGTCGTACTTCTGGAAAAAATCATAACTACATGCAGGAAAATGTATACGTTTAAAAATGTGACCCCTATAACTTTTTATTTTTCCACATACAGGGCGGTATGAGGTCTAATTTTTTGCGCCATGATCTGAAGTTTTTATCAGTACCATTTTTGTTTTGAACTGACTTTTTGATCACTTTTTATTCATTTTTTAATGGTATAAAAAGTGACCAAAAATAAGCTTTTTTGGACTTTGGAATTCTTTTACGTGTACGCCATTGACCGTGCGGTTTAATTAACAATATATTTTTATAGTTCGGACATTTACGCACATGGCGCTACCACATATGTTTATTTTTTTTATTTACACTGTTTTATTTTTTTTTATGGGAAAAGGGGGGTGATTCAAACTTTTATAATGGAAGGGGTTAAATGATCTTTCTTAACCCCTTAAGGACGGAGCCCATTTTCACCTCTAGGACGAAGCCCTTTTTTGGAAATCTGACCACTGTCACTTTAAACATTAATAACTCTGGAATGCTTTTACTTATCATTCTGATTCTGAGATTGTTTTTTCGTGACATATTCTACTTTAACATAGTGGTAAATTTTTGTGGTAACTTGCATCCTTTCTTGGTGAAAAATCCCAAAATTTGATGAAAAAATATAACATTTTGCATTTTTCTAGCTTTGAAGCTCTCTGCTTGTAAGGAAAATTGATATTTCAAATATATTTTTTTTTGGATTCACATATACAATATGTCTACTTTATGATTGCATCATAAAATTGACGAGTTTTTACTTTTGAGGACACCAGAGGGCTTCAAAGTTCAGCAGCAATTTTCCAATTTTTCACAAAATTTTCAAACTCACAATTTTTCAGGGCCCAGTTCAGGTTTGAAGTGGATTTGAAGGGTCTTCATATTAGAAATACCCTACAAATTACCCCATTATAAAACTGCACCCCTCAAAGTATTCAAAATGACATTCAGTAAGTTTTTTAACCCTTTAGGTGTTTCACAGGAAAAGCAGCAAAGTGAAGGAGAAAATTCAAAATCTTCATTTTTTACACTCGCATGTTCTTGTAGACCCAATTTTTGAATTTTTACAAGGGGTAAAAGGAGAAAATGTATACTTATATTTGTAGCCCAATTTCTCTCGAGTAAGGACATACCTCATATGCCTATGTAAAGTGTTCGGTGGGCGCAGTAGAGGGCTCAGAAGCGAAGGAGCGACAAGGGGATTTTAGAGAGTAAGTTTTTCTGAAATGGTTTTTGGGGGGCATGTCGCATTTAGGAAGCCCCTATGGTGCCAGAACAGCAAAAAAAAAACACATGGCATACCATTTTGGAAACTAGACCCCTTGAGGAACGTAACAAGGGATAAAGTGAGCCTTAATACCCCACAGGTGTTTCACGACTTTTGCATATGTAGAAAAAAAAAATTTTTTTTCACTAAAATGTTGGTTTTCCCCCAAATTTCACATTTTTAAAGGGTTAATAGCAGAAAATACCCACCAAAATTTGTAACCCCATCTCTTCTGAGTATGGAGGTACCCCATAAGTGGACCTGAAGTGCACTGCGGGCGAACTACAATGCTCAGAAGAGAAGGCGTCATATTTGGCTTTTTGAGAGCAAATTTTGCTCGGGGGGCATGTTGCATTTAGGAAGCCCCTATGGTGCCAGGACAGCAGAAAACCCACATGGCATACCATTTTGGAAACTAGACCCCTCACAGAATGTAATGAGGGGTACAGTGAGCAGATCTTTGGAACAGTGGGCTGTGCAAAATTTTTCATTTTCACGGACCACTGTTCCAAAGATCCGTCAGACACCTGTGGGGTGTAAATTCTCACTGAACTCCTTATTACATTCCGTGAGGGGTGTAGTTTCCAAAATGGGGTCACATGTGGGTGTGTTTTTTTTTTTTTTTTTGCGTTTGTCAGAACCGCTGTAACAATCAGCCACCCCTGTGCAAATCACCTCAAATGTACAGGCTCCATCTTAGAAACACTGCCGTACAATACGTTTTTCATTTTTATTGGGGAGGTGGGTGGTGGGGGGTCAGTGTACGTGTGTATATGTAGTGTTTTACTCTTTATTTTGTGTTAGTGTAGTGTAGTGTTTTTAGATTACATTCACACTGGTGGCAGATTATACTGAGTCTCCCGCTAGGAGTTTGAGCTGCGGCGGAAAATTTGCCGCAGCTCAAATTTGTAGCGGGGAACTCACTGTAATCTGCCGCCAGTGTGAATGTAGCCTGTACATTCAAATGGGAGGGGGGTCAAAACTACAACTCCCAGCATGCACTGACAGACCATGCATGCTGGGAGTTGTAGTTTTGCAACAGCTGGAGGCACACTGGCTGGAAAACCTTGAGTTAGGTTCTATGACCTAACTCAGTATTTTCCAACCAGTGTGCCTCCAGCTGTTGCAAAACTACAACTCCCAGCATGTACTGATTGCGGAAGGGCATGCTGGGAGATGCAGTTATGCAATGGCTGGAGGCACGCAAGTACAACTACCAGCATGCCAAGACAGCCTTATGCTGTTCCTGAATGCTGGGAGTTGTAGTTTTGCAAGATTTAGAGGGGTTCAGGTTGTAGATCACTGTCCAGTGGTCTCAAAACTGTGGCCCTCCAGATGTTGCAAAACTACAACTCGCAGCATGAGAGTTGTAGTTTTGCAACATCTGGAGGGCTACAGTTTGAGACCACTTAGTGATCTACAACCTGAACCCCTCTAAATATTGCAAAACTACAAGTCCCAGCATGCCCACACAACACAGCAAACAGCTGTCTGGGCATGCTGGGAGTTGTAGTTTTGCAACATCTGGAGGGCCTGTAAACTGTGGCCCTCCGGATGTTGCTAGGCAACAACTCACCTAGCAGGACCCGGAAGTATTGCTGCCGCCACCGCCACACGTGGGGGAGGATCGCGAACGGGGATCCGGGATCCAGGTAAGGGACCTTCGGCGCCGACCTTCCCTGGACGCTTTAACCCCCCCTCCCCCGGTCTGCTATCGGTCGATCGCTCGGCAAACCAATAGCAGGGATAGGAGGGGTGGCACTCCTGCCACCAAACTCCTATCCCTTTAGGGGGATCAAGGGTGTCTCGGACACCCCCGATCCCTCTTATTTTCCGGGTCACCGGGTCACCAGTGACCCGTATGACCCGGAATCGCGCAGATCGCTGGTCTGAATTGAACGTACATGTACGTCGCCGCACGCCAAGTGACACTTCGCGGCGCCGTACATGTACGTCGCTTGTCTTGAAGGGGTTAAAGGGGTACTCCAGTGAAAAACTTTTTTTTTAAATCAACTGGTGCCAGAAAGTTAAACAGATTTGTAAATTACTTCTATAAAAAAATCTTAATCCTTCCTGTACTTATTAGCTGGTGAATACTACAGTGGAAATTCTTTTCTGCTGACATCATGAGCACAGTGCTCTCTTCTGACATCTCTGTCCATTTTAGGAACTGCCAGCGTGAAAGGAAATCCCCATTGCAAACATATGCGGTTCTGGGCAGTTCTTAAAATGGACAGAGATGTCAGCAGAGAGCACTGTGCTCGTGATGTCAGCAGACAGCTCTGTGTTTCAAAAAGAAAATAATTTCCGCTGTAGTATTCAGCAGCTATTAAGTGCAGGAAGGATTAAGATTTTTTAATGGAAGTAATTTACAAATCTGTTTAACTTTCTGGCACCAGTTGATTAATAAAAAAAAAGTTTTTCACCGGAGTACCCCTTTAACACTTTTTTTTTTACTTTTTTCCCCGCAATGTTATAGCTCCCATAGGGGCCTATAACATTACATGCACTGATCTTTTACACAGATCACTGGTGTGTATTAACACGCCTGTGATCAGTGTTATCGACGATTGACTGCTCCTGCCTGGATCTCAGGCACAGAGCAGTCCTTCGCCGATTGGACACCGAGGAGGCAGATAGGGTCCCTCCCGGTGTCCTGTGAGCTGTTTGGGATGCCGCGATTTCACCGTGGTGGTCCCGAACAGCCCGACTGAGCAGCCGGGATACTTTCACTTTCGCTTCAGACGCGGAGGTCAGCTTTGATCACCGCGTCTGAAGGGGTAATACAGGGCATCACCGCGATCAGTGATGTCCTGTATTAGCCACGGGTCCCGGCAGTTGATGGCCGCCGGGACCGCCTCGATATGACGCGGGGTCACCGCGTGACCCCACGGCATATCGCGGGAGCCGGCGCAGGACGTAAATATACGACCTTCGTCATTAAGAGCTAGTCCTGTGGTATCATTGTAAGTTTGCGGGGTATTAATTTGTCATTTCATACTTTATCTCATGTTATAGGACAACTCTATATTTTTCATTTCCAACAAAACTTTGATTCTCTTATCGGCGTTCAGTTTCCAGGTACCGTTCTGATTTTTTGTTTCTCCTTGTAGCACATGTACGCATTGAACAAGTCACTTTTAGTAGTCACCATCTCAGTTGTCAGTGGGTTTGTATTTAGTACCTTCTTTTTATATCTATTCCTTTTTAGTTGGTACAATCGTCGTTACTTCATTGTAAGTATCACGGCCTGTTTCCTTTCTGGTTATGGGGTAGAGCTATCATTAGCCGTTCTATTATTTCTTTTCGTTCTTTCAGAGGTGGATTGCCAGGTCATTCCTCGTCGCATCATGTTTCTGGTTGTTTTGGTTTAGGAGGGTAAGTTTTAGAAAAAGGAGGGGGCAGTAGAGGTGGATTGCCCTCGTCAATCCTCGCACCTCATAGCCTGGCTTAGGCTGGGTTCACACTACGTTTTGTCCCATACGGGAGCGCATACGGCAGGGGGGAGCTAAAATCTCGCGCTCCCGTATGTCACCGTATGCGCTCCCGTATGTCATTCATTTCAATGAGCCGACCGGAGTGAAACGTTCGGTCCGGTCGGCTCATTTTTGCGCCGTATGCGCTTTTACAACCGGACCTAAAACCGTGGTCAACATACGGGAGCGCGAGCTTTTAGCTCCCCCCTGCCGTATGTGCTCCCTTATGGGACAAAACGTAGTGTGAACCCACCCTAAGGTAGTTCACCTGTCCTGTATCTATGCCCCTCTAGAGACAGATTGCTTGTCAATCCACGTGCCTCACGTTTTGTTTCTTATGTCAATATTTCAGGGTGGGAACTCGTAAGGTTAATTTTCTGATGGCAAATTATTATTGTTGTAGGAAGATGCCTCAGGACCTGGACAGTGCCCAAGATTACAGCAGAACTGCACTGTCGGGGCATTCCTTTCCCTGCCACAGCCAGGAAAGTAAAACTGTTTAGGATCTTATGCTGCCATGGCACTCTGGGTGCTAGTGATCCGCAGATTAAGAATCTGTTTCCCTTGTCCAGATACATACTATACTGAACACCTTGTCTACATCCATGCAAGAAATGCAAGGCAGGCTAGTAGCGCTGGTCCTTCTGGGTCTGCCGTTATTCTTGCACCGGTTACTACCACGGTTCCCACGGGACCTGCGGTTTCCCCGTGGTCTGAGGTTGCGGCATTTGTGGCCACCGTGGCTCCTGAGACATCCTCTCCAGGTACGTCATCTCCTGCGGTGAGCCTTATTCCAGCACACTTCATCCCTGAGGCCATCAGGAAAGATATCCTTGATGGGAAGGATGTCAATTTTGCAGGCACTTTACCGGTCTTAGGGCACCACTTTGCGGTGTTTGTCAGTCATCTACTCACACCACAAACTGGTGTCCTAGTGGACATACCGAGTTTTTATCAAACCTCCTGTACGTTTCAGTAACCAGTGATACTGCAGATCACTGGCTGTTACTATACTACTAAGACAGCAATTAGCTTGCAGTTAACTATCTATACAGTTATTACACACAAGGAGGCCAGTCTTTTAACCTATTTGATCACAATATTATTATTAATTGTTATCTTAATAAAAGTTAAGTTTTAAGGGGTGCGATTAATAAGGGTATTAATGACTTAGGGCTTGTCCCTAGGTCAATGGGGTTATGTTGAATTGACCCTAACCTATTCCGGGGTAAATAATTGTTGCTAATGCTGTAACCGGCACCTCGGCCACAGAGGGTGTGACTTTGCCCAATGCACAGCCAGGCCCTTCGCTTGATAAGTTGGGTAGATCGGTCCACTATCTAGGGAATGCACAAATTTGCTACAACTTCAACCTCTCCTCTTGCCGGTTCAGCGAGTGTAGGTTGTTGCATATTTGTTGTATTTGTCACAGAGCTCACCCGAAGAGTCAGTGTCCTAAAAGATCAGGTCCGGATGCATGACTAGGCGGGGTTAATGCCAAGGTTCTCTGGGCTTACATGAGTGGTCACCCTGCTCCTGAATTTGTGGAATTTCTGTATAAAGGATTTGTCAAAGGTTTCAACACAGGGCTTGTATGCTTACCACATGACACATTTGAGTCTAGGAATCTCCAGTTGTTCCTGAATTGTTAAGGAATGAGGTCTCTAAAAGGTTTGTGATTGGCCCTTTTTCTAGGGCCCCCTTCAACCAGTGGAGGGTCAGTCCGATTGAGGTGGCATGCGGAAAATTCTCAAATAAATTTTGGTTAATTTACAACTTGTCCGCACCTCATTCTTCCTCTGTCCCTAGTCTTAATTCTCTCATTCTGTCAGAAGAAGTCACCCTGAAATACACATCAGTCGACATTCAACGGATCCTGCTTTTGGACCCCGGCACATGGCTAACATCTCTGATGCGTTTAAATTTTGCCGATTCGTCCAGACCTGTGGCAATGGCATGGGATCAAGTGGTGTGGAAAATATTACTTTGCAACCCGTCTTACTTTCGGGTCAAAAAGCAGTCCTTGGTTGTTTGACTCCTTTGCCTCAGCTTTAGAATGGATTTTAATTAATCCTTGGTCTTGTTCAAACGTATTAAATTTTCTGGATGATTTCCTTCTGCTTTGAGGATCCTTCTTGTGTGCCTAGGGATTTGGAGACGCTTTTGTTGGTATTCCGTTGTCTCAAAGTTTCTGTGGCAGACAAGAAGGTTGAAGGTCCTTCAACTTCCATTATTTCTTAGGGGTAGTTTTAGATACCATTAGCATGGACGCCAGTCTACCACAGGAGAAACTGGATAAACTGGATCGCATTCGGGCGGTCATCCACAATTTGGCATGTTCTCTGGTGACTAACAGACAGCAGCTCCAGAGCCTGCTGGTGATGCTCAATTTCGCCATGAGGATTATCACACAGGGCAGGGCTTTTGTTTCCAGATTGCTGGCCCTCCTACCATAAGCCCCTGATGCAGATTCCCCTGTGGTTCTCGATCAGGCAGCCAGAGCTGACTTAGTCATGTGGGATCAATACTTGTCTGAGTGGAACGGGGTTTCCATGTTTATCCCCAGAGTCTACCAGTTTTCACCAGTCGTGGTCACTGACGCAGCAGCATCAGCGGGCTATGTGGCTATTTTCTCTCCGCACTGGTTGTCAGGTACCTGGCCTCCTGAAATACTAGCCTGGCCTTTTCTACAACATCAGCAGCGGCTCAGACATGGGGTCATCTTTGGCAAGGCCAGACTGTGGTTTTCCATGCTGACAAGATGGCCAATTGAGACATCATTTGCAAGGGCAGGTCAAAATCTTTGAGTATTATGTCTTTTCTTCGCAGAATTACTCACAAAGCTCTGTTACAAAAATTCCATTCAGAGTGCGTTCCCATTGAGGGGAAAAAGAATGTTGCAGCTGATGCACTCTCTCGTTTCAATCTCCAGGTCTTCTGTCAAGTCAGCCCGGAAGCAGACAGGATGGCCACGCCAACACCCCCGTTCAACACATTGATGTTGGATTAAGTAGCCATTATTAAGGAGCCCTAAATCTAATTGACCATTCACTAGCTAGCAACACTGCTAGCTCTTATAAAATTGCTTGGAACGCACGGGCACACATCAGGCTTAAATATATGTAAAGGAGGGTTTTATGGTACATGGAAAGTAATACAACCACAAGTGAAGGTTAGCTGCAATAGTTATCCTAATTTGTGGGAGGAGTCTGGGCACTATATCAGACAGGACCCTGATCCCTGAGGTCTCTGCAGCTTGTTTCGTTCTTCCACCCACCCTCCCTTATTTTTTAAGATATTTATCTGAACTTATCTTTAGGGATAGCCCCCTTCTTTCCTCAGGTTACCCTATTCGGCCGTCTAGGCACACATCAGGCTTAAAAAAAAAAAAAAAAAAAAATATATATATATATATATATATATATATATGGGTTTTACGCTACACGGAAAGTGATCCGACCACAACTATGAGAACAATACATTGATTAACATACACAAAAATCTACCTAATGAAAAGTCCATCATGTTTAGTCAATCCTGCCTTCTCTAATGTATTTTTCTGTGTTTTCTGGTAATTTCTATTTTTGGGCCTGTTCAGTTATGCAGTTTATGTAAACAGAAGTGTAACTTGTAGCTCCTGGGTCCTGATGCAAAATAAGGGTACGTTCACACGAGCGGATTTACAGCGTATTTTACGCTGCAAATCCGCTGGCGAAGGCCCGCTCTATGCTGGCTTTATATGTGCCTGCTGTTAGCGGCAATACACCGCTACCAGCAGACACACTGCGATGTGCGAGTCGCAGTATACTTGCACATCGCGGGAGCTCTCTGCCTAGCTCAGAGCAGGGAGAGTGGCCACGATATGCGAGTAAGCCGCGCACATCACTGCACTGTGTCTGCTCGTAGCGGCGTATTGCCGCTACCAGCAGCCACATATAAAGCCAGCATACAGCGGGGCCTTCACCAGCGGATCCGCAGCTAAATACGCTGCGAAAATCCGCGCGTGTGAACGTACCCTTATACTGATCTAATACTGATTATGGGGCAGATGTGCTTTGGGGCCCCCCTAGGCACCAGGGCCCTGATGCGACTACTACCTCTGAACCCCCTATAATGCCCCTGGTGTTAACTTATCTCTGTTATTGTGAGAGTTAATGCTTCCACCCCTTTAGCACTGGGAGGGTATAAAAGGCCTCTTTAGGTGCTGCTGTGTGCTGGTAATTTCACCTGTTACTCTGACCGTGTTTCTTTATGATCACATTTCCTGAGTTTGACCATGGTTAACTCTCCTGTCTATGTTATTAATATCTGTTATTTATCCTGCTTTGTTTAGTACCTTGTCGGGTTTTAGTATTCTTCCATTGCATATATTTAGTGTTCCTTGTTTAGACCCGTGTTCAGATTGTATTCTGTTTTGCCTTAGTTTTGTGAATCTTAGTCCGTGTTTACAGTGAGGGAAAAAAGTATTTAGTTAGCCATCAATTGTGCAAGTTCTCCCACTTAAAAAGATGAGAGAGGCCTGTAATTTTCATCATAGGTATAACTCAACTATGAGAGACATAATGAGAAAAAAAATCCATAAAATCACATTGTCTGATTTTTAAAGAATTTATTTGCAAAATTATGGAGGAAAATAAGTGTGGTGTCCCGGTACAGGACCTTGTCCTGTTCCTGTCTAAAGTTCCCTCAGCTAGAGTCCCTCCATTCCACAGGGCTCTCCTGCAGGGCTTTCCCCTTGGGGTCTCATATAAATATATTTTTGTATAGTGTACAAATGTATAGGACCTACCCAGGTCACATGGTATATCATAATGGTTGTATAGATATTTAGGACCTTCCAGGTCATGTTGTAATGTCATGTGATGTACCCAGGATGGGTTCAGGACTTACAGGCTTTGCAACCAATGGGATTAGTCCAGCCCCCTAGTATATAAAGGGCTGTAGTCTGTAAATTCACTCTCTTAGCTCTCTTGGTTCCTGCTCTTCAGCTCTCTTCCTGCTGGACTATCAAGCAAGCACAATCCGCAAATCAGCATATCTTCAATCTCAATTCATCTAGGCCAAAGCCTAAAGAACCAGCAGCCACTAAAACCATGAGTTATAAAGCTCAACCTACAAATCCTGTGTGACTACTATTCTACTCAAATCTTAATCTCAAATAATTAGTAGCACAGTGGCCTGCTTAAAGCTAAAAGTTACAAGTCCCAGCAAAGCCTGTGAGGAACCTGTATCCCAGTCATCTAAAGAGAAACTGTACAATTGTAAAGAGTGTGTGCATAAAAGTTCAAGTAAAAGTTTCCAGTTAAAATCTGCTGTGGACATTCCGTTTATTATCCCTGCCGTTTGTGGGCCGGTTGGCGGCAGGATCTCCTATACTAAGCAAACCACACCCTGGCATCACGACAATTAAAAGTTAATACCACCAGAAACTGTAATATCATTGCAACACCCCAGACTCCACATAAGTATTTGGTCAATAACAAAAGTTAATCTCAATACTTTGTTATGTACCCTTTGTAGACAGAGGTCAAACGCTTTCTGTAAGTTTTCACAAGGTTTTCACACACTGTTGCTGGTATTCTGGCCCATTCCTCCATGCAGATCTCCTCTAGAGCAGTGATGTTTTGGGGCTGTCACTGGGCAACACAGACTTTCAACTCCCTCCAAAGGTTTTCTGTGGGGTTGAGATCTGGAGACTGGCTTGGCCACTCCAGGATTTTAAAATGCTTTTTATGAAGCCACTCCTTTATTTCCTGGGCAGTGTGTTTGGGATCATTGTCATGCTAAAAGACCCAGCCACATTTCATTTTTATCCGGTTAAGGACCCAGGGCGTACAGGTACGCCCTGGTACTTAAGGACCCAGAGTGTACCTGTACGGCCATGGGAATTTTGGTCCCCGCCACCTGCTGGGTGGGGACCGGACTGGGCTGACTGCTGATATCGATCAGCAGGCATCCTGCACAAATGCCCATTCACACCGGGGATTTGCGGCGATTCCGGGTCATACGGGTCCAAGACACCCACGATCCCCCCTGAAGGGATAGGAGTGAGGTGGCAGTGGTGCAGTGGTGCCACTGCAGTGGCAGTGGTACTCCTCCTATCCCTGCTATTGGTCGTTCACAAGTGACGACCAATAGCAGATTGGAGGCGGGGTGGTTAACTTTCGGTTTCCCCATTCTGCCCACCCACAGTAGGCCAGGGAGAACGGGGAAACCAATGAAGACCGGCGGCAGCAGAGGACGGCGATGCAGCTCCCTGGATCCTTCGGAAGCCGGTGAGTTGCCTAGCAACATCTGGAGGGATACAGTTTGAGATCACTATAAAGTGGTCTCTAAACTTTTTTTTTTTGTAGCCCTCCAAATTTGCAAAACTACAACTCTCAGCCTGCCCAGACAGCTGTTTGCTGTTTGGGCATGCTGGGATTTGTAGTTTTGCAACAGCTGGAGGGCTACAGTTTGGAGATCGCTGTGCAGTTGTCTCTAAACTGTGGCCTTCTAGATCTTTCAAAACTACAACTCCTTGTAGTTTTGCAACAGCTGGAGGCACACTGGTTGGAAAATACTGAGTTCAGTAACAGAACCTAACTGAAGGCACACTGGTTGGAAAATACTGAGTTCGGTAACAGAACCTAACTGAAGATTTTCAGTTAGTGTGCCTCCAGCTGTTGCAGTGTGCCTCCAGCTGTTGCAAAAGTACAACTCCCAGCATGCATGGTCTTTCAGTACATGCTGGGAGTTGTACTTTTGAAACAGCTGGAGGTTTGCCCCCCCCCCCATGTTATTGTACAGGGTACATTCACATGGTCGAGTTTACAGTAAGTTTCCTGCTTGAAGTTTGAGCTGCGGCAAATTTTTCGCAAACACCTAGCAGGAAACTCACTGTAAACCCACCAGTGCGAATGTACCCTTAAAACACTACACTACGCTACACTAACACAAAATAAAGGGTAAAACACTACATATACACCCCCTTACACTGTCCCCCCCTCCCCCCACCGATAAAAGTGAAAAACGTATTGTACGGCAGTGTTTCCAAAACGGAGCCTGCAGCTGTTGCAAAACAACAACTTCCAGCATTTCCGGACAGCCACTGACTGTCCAGGCATGCTGAGCGTTTAGCAACAGCTGGAGGTACCCTGTTTGGGAATCACTGGCGTAGAATACCCCTATGTTCACCCCTATGCAATCGATAATTTAGTCCTCAAATGCGCATGGCGCTCTCTCACTTCGGAGACCTGTCGTATTTCAAGGAAAAAGTTTAGAGCTACATATGGGGTATTTCCGTACTCGGGAGAAATTGCACTACAAATTTCCGGAGGCTTTTTCTCCTTTTACCCCTTATGAAAAGGAAAAGTTGGGGGCTACACCAGCCTGTTAGTGTAAAAAAATAAAAACATGCCCATACTTTTTATTTTCACAAGTGGTAAAAGGAAAAAAAGACCCCCAAAATTTGTAACGCAATTTCTCCTGAGTACGGAAATACCCCATATGTGGATGTAAAATGCTCTGTGGATGCACAACAAGGTTCAGGAGTGAGATGTATATTTAAGGCATAAATTAGTGATTTGCACAGGGGTGGCTGATATTCTATTCTGCCGAGTCTGCATCTCCATGGCAACAGAAATCAGGCAGTGTGCAGGAGAAAAGCTAGTCGGCCCAGGAAATGTGGCAGTGATGTGAACGTTCCGCCCACGTGGCAGGCGCTGTGTGAGCAGAGATAGAGGTAACCGGGACATCCTTGTGTCCCGAAAAGATCTTTCGGGACACAGGGATGTCCCGAATGTGACGAGGAGCCCCCTGCAGGGCTGCTAGGTAGCGGCCGCGGATCCCCCCCCCCCCCCCCCCCCGGGCTTGATTAGGGTGTGCCCAGGCATTGTTCCCTAACCTCTGAAGACGTCACTTTGGTGGCGAAACATGTTAGGAGGGACAGTGTGAGAGTATTTTAAATATCAGCATAGCACCCTTAATCAGCACATTCTGCAGATGTGCTGAGTAGATCCTACAAATCCAGTTGGTCCCTAGGGACAACAAGTTACATTAATACATGTGGTGCTTAAAATGCTGGGTTTTTTAAAATCACCTACAGCTCTGATTATCCACTTTATTGTTAAACTATTTAAAAATAAAAGTTAAGTTTTATTTAAGTGAGGGATAAAAAGTGGACTTTTTGCTCAGTCCTTTTGGGCTGAGTTGAGGTTAATAAACAGGCACACCCCGTGCGCACGCCTATGCTGATGTCCCGTGCTTGTGCCCATAGGAGAAAAGCAGAGCACCCCCGGTAATTATGGCTGGGCCCCGCAATACACATCTCTCCACCCCCATTCCCCCCACCCTCATTCCCCCCCCACTTTCCCCCCCCTCTCCCTGTTAATTATGGCTTTGGCCTGCAATGTCAGGAGAGTCCAGCCACCTAGGACATGTACCATTACATGACTGCACATCTCTCCTCTTCAGATTCCTGCTGCCGTCGGGTCTTAGAGGAGGAGGGGGAGGGGATTCATGGCATGGCAGCCTGAAGAGGCCAAATAGCAGGTCATGAATAGGAAGATGCGCCTGCACACTGCCTGTGCCGAGTCCTGTGCCCCCTCCTCTCAGCTGTGTTATCTGCTATTGACCCCTCCAGGACCATCCAGGGATGAAGAGCAAGTCAGGGGAATGCCTGCATGAGGTTAGTGTAGTGTTAATGAAAGGACATGTGTGTGTCTATTAAGTGTTAATGGGAGTGCATGTGCGTGTATAAAGTGGTAATGAGAGTGCATGTGTGTGTATAATGGTATGTTCACAAGGCAGAATTTCCACCATAATTTACTGCCTATCGACTTTAATGGGATTCTGCTGTCCCATTAAGATAGCAGAATTTCTACGGAAATTCCGCATTCCAGAAATATATAAGATATTTTTGCAGAATTCCACAGCTGAATCCCATTAAAGTCAATGTGGCTTGAATTTCGGCAATATTATGTGTTCTGAGAGCACAGAAATTCTGCCAAAATTATGTGCAAATTCCCCCATAAGCTTTGCTGAACAGAATTTCTGCTGAATTGCAGAAATTCTGCTGTGTGAATGTAACCTAAGGCTCCCTTTAGATATAAAGCATATTTCAAGAGCATTTAGTCTTCCGTTTTGCAGAAACAAATCCAGGCCTTAATATAGGTAATCGAACCCATGGCATAGTGTGTGGTAGTATTGTACTCAGATGGCACAGGGTGTCATAGTACTATATTCAGTGTGCGCTGGGTGTGGTAGGATTATATTCAGAGGGCACTGTGTGTGATAGTATTATATTCAGAGTGTGCAATGTGTGGTAGTATTATATTCAGAGGGTACAGTGTGTGTAGTATTATATTCAGAGTGTGCAATGTGTGCTAGTATTATATATATTCAGTGGGCACAGTGTGTGGTAGTATTATATTCAGAGGGTACAGTGTGTGGTAGTATTATGTTCAGAGGGCACAGTGTGGTAGTATTTTCTGGGGGTACAGTGTGTGGTAGTATTATATTCAGAGGGCACAGTGTGGTAGTATTTTCTGGGGGTACAGTGTGTGGTAGTATTATATTTAGAGGGTACAGTGTGTGCCAGTATTATATTCAGGGGGTACAGTGGGTGGCAGTGTTATATTCAGAGGTACAGTGTGTGGCAATATTATATTCAGAGGGTACAGTGTGTGCCAGTATTATATTCAGGGGGTACAGTGGGTGGCAGTATTATATTCAGAGGTACAGTGTGTGGCAGTAATATATTCAGAGGGTACAGTGTGTGGCAGTATTATATTCAGGGGGTACAGTGTGTGGCAGTAT
The DNA here is from genome assembly GCF_029499605.1 of Hyla sarda. NCBI lineage: Eukaryota > Metazoa > Chordata > Amphibia > Anura > Hylidae > Hyla > Hyla sarda. The sequence goes on along the minus strand of NC_079193.1, from coordinate 109,527,119 downwards.
TATATTCAGAGGGTACAGTGTGTGCCAGTATTATATTCAGGGGGTACAGTGGGTGGCAGTATTATATTCAGAGGGTGCAGTGTGTGGCAGTAATATATTCAGAGGGTACAGTGTGTGGCAGTATTATATTCAGAGGGAACAGTGTATGACATTATTATATTTTGTGAGCCCAGTGTATAGCAGTGCTCTGTCACTCTGTTTGCGACAAGTGTTGATAACTGGCACATCAATGAACAGGAAGCATTGCAAAATCATACTGTACTGACTTGATCTGATTTCTAAGGCTTCATGCGGTGAAACAGACATTTTATGAAAAAATACCCAAGATTGGATAATATAGAGCACCCCCTGTCCTACTATTGGTAGGACAGAGCTTGGGGCCTATTATATAATCACAGATTTAATAAAAATGTATTCCACCTGTCCTGCCAGCACATAGAGCAGAGAAATTATCGAAATGTTGTGCCACTGACAGGAAGATGGGGGGAGTTGCAGTTTTTGATGCATTTATTGGGATAGTATTACTCAAAATGTTGTAAGGAACAATAGATTATGTTTTGATGCATTTTTATTGCTGATGTTCAATGTTTCCTTTAGGTCAATAAAAATTCATGAAAAGCACTCCAAAGTGTGTGTGTGTGTGTGTGTGTGTATGTGTAGGTGTGCGTGTGTGTGTGTTTTTGTACAATATTTTTTTTTTGGTACATAGTGTTGTTTGTTTCAAAATGCAGCATACCCGAGGGGTGTTCTGTCTGGTCGTTTTTGCCATTAGTCTCCAAGAGACCTCCATTTTTTTTTAATAATAAAAAAATGCATTTGAAAAACTGTGGCACAGAAAACTTTGGAATTATGGCCATATTTGTAAACAGTGTATGCAGAGATACTTTTTCAGACTTTCATAGAGCACATTTATTACATTAAAAAATACCTATTTTATGGCCATATTTTTCATGTCATTTTATGATGTGCGAAACCCGCCTAAAAATGCTAACTGGCAAAAAATTAATCTTACCAAGGAAGGTTTGAAGAATGGACCAAACTGTGTCAAAAACATGGGATATATGGAAAAACTGAAAAGAAAATCATAAAGGAATCATAAAGCTTGTTAGAAAATGCCGGAAAAGAGAATAACAACAAACAAAAGCTCTGCAGGCAGCTTAAGGGGATTTTGCACAGATGGAGAAGTAGAAAATGTTACATTTATTTATTAGTTTTTTTTTTTTAAAGCATATGTAACATAACATATTGTACTCCACTATTCAGTTGTGTATAGGAAGCACAAAGAAAAATATCTGCTTAATATGTAAATAACATATTTGTACTCCAATGAAGAAACACAGAGAAAAATATCTGCTTAATATGTAAATATCTTACAGCAACCTCTGCTAACCCCTTCACGCACCAAGTCATGGTGAGCAGTAAGTAACTTGAGGATAGGGGATAACATGTCTGATCGTGGGGGTATGCCTGCTGGGGGCCCCCGCGATCTCTGCCGTGGCACCCCAGTCATCAGGTGCCATAGTGTATAGCGCCTGATGACTGGGGTGCTGCGGCAGAGATCGCAGGGGTCCCCAGCAAGCATACCCCCACGATCAGACATGTTATCCCCTATCCTCTGGATAGGGGATTACATGTCTAGCAGCTGAGTACCCCTTTTAACCCCTTAAGGACATCGGACATATATGTACACCTGGTGGGTCTCAACTACTATGAGCAGCTAGGATCCACAGCCAATGCCGTGCATCGCCAATTAGACAGATGTCCAGCATTAACCCTTTAGATGCCATGTTCAAAGCTGATTGCGGTGTCTAAAACAGGAAAAAACATATTTTGATAGCTAAGAAGAGGTTGATCGTGACACCCACGGTGAAATGACAGGTTCCCTATCAACTTTGAGGACAGAGCGCCGATAACACTGACTAATGTTGTGCTATAGCACAGCATTGAACAGTGTATGCAATTCAAAGATTGCACGTAATAGGGTTTTTAAAAAGTGTAAACATTTTAGAAAAAGTTAATAAATGTGAACAACAAAAGCTTGAATCTCTTCCTTTTCCCATTTTTTAAATAAAATTATCTAAGAAAAAACAAAACTATTAAAATCTAGTATTAATTGAACCACATGGTCAATGGCGTACATGAAAAAATATGTCAAAGTCCAGAATTGAGTGTTTATGGTCACAGACATTTTAACAAAATACTACCGAGGAACAAATCTTCAGTGCTTCAATGCGCAGTTCCTCTCCCCACTATTTAAGCATATATATATACAGAAAATGATGCACCGTACATTTTCAAAATGCTTTATGTACACCTTCTGCATAATTTAAAGCCAAAGTTTCTTTGTGACAGCAATAATGTGCTTAATTGACTTGACAAGTCTACGTCCACATATCACTTTCTCTGGCATTAGAGAGACATAGTTCCCACAGGGAGAGAATGTTATATCTCTCATTTGTGCATGTCTGACAAAGTAGACTTCTCCTTTGTGTGCATGGGTATCCTTTATTACCGTTTATATGAGTGTCTGCTGCCTTTTACCTATAGTATGCATGGACAAAGGTTAAAAAGTGATCCCTCTACACCAGTAAAACATAGTAAAAACAATGCATAGCTTTTTCCTGATATATTGCATATCCTCCATGCATGCATGATCAACATTGATTGCAGCACCTAAGGGGATAATGCCGGGTATCACCGCTTTGACCCGCGTTCAGCTCCTGAGCACACGCTATAAAAGGGGAGCAGGACGAGGGTGTACAAAAGAGCGGGACGAAAGGTTAAAAACACCACTAGGGGTCCCCATACCATCCAAAACATAATCCTTTCTGACTGCAGCATCATCTTTGTCCAAGCTAAAGCACCACCAGGGACAAAGTCTGATTGTCTGAAAACAGAGAGCAGGGGGTTACAAAGCAGCCTGCAGTAACTGGATAAGGAGACTCCTGATGATGTCATCCCAGGTCTTGGCAGATACATTGTAAGTCTGCACTGTGTATGGGCTCTGTGCAATGGATAAAGAAAGGAGAAGGTAATAGGGGAAAGCATGGGAGATAAGGGGGGGGGGTGGGCTATTATTCTGACCCCTATCATTTTCAAATTTTTACGTATACCTGGCTGCATGAGGGCTAATTTGTTCACGCCGTGATCTTTTGTACAGTAATGGGCATAAAGGTGGGCATTATTACACAGTAAGAGGCCCAAAGGGGCATTATTACAGTGTGGGAAATTATGAAGGAAACTATTACTGTGTGAAGAATAAAATGAGCGTTATTACTAACAGGCAGCTATACATCAATCAAAGGAAAAATGAAAGCCGTCCACTCACCATCTCGTGTCTTCAGAACTTCTTTATTCAATATACTCACAATACATGCTGAGGAGAGGGACAGAAACAAGGGGGGGGGAGGGTGTACAGAGTGTACAGATAGGCAACAAGTTACGGCCGGAAGAAGCACTAGATAGGCAACAAGCTCCGTTTCGCACTGTACCCCCTGGTTTCTGTCCCAGCATGTATTGTGAGTATATTGAATAAAGAAGTTCTGAAGACACGAGATGGTGAGTGGCTGGCTTTCATTTTTCCTTTGATTGATGTATATCTGAATGCCGCTTACAGCCAGAGCACCGCCACACGTTCATACTGTAGGATAAACACGCCTTCCACATTACCGTCTCCACATACCACAGTTGCCGAACAAATCTAAAAACTGATTTACTAACAGGCAGCACTGAGAAGTGGACACTATTACTAATAGCATTGAAAAGATCACTGTTATAGGATATGTGGGCGCTATTACTGACAGGCAGCACTGAGAAGATCACTGTTATAGTATACGTGGGCCCTATTACTGACAGGCAGCACTGAGAAGATCACTGTTATAGTATTTGTGGGCGCTATTACTGACAGGCAGCACTGAGAAGATCACTGTTATAGTATACGTGGGCCCTATTACTGACAGGCAGCACTGAGAATATCACTGTTATAGTATTTGTGGGCGCTATTACTGACAGGCAGCACTGAGAAGATCACTGTTATAGTATACGTGGGCCCTATTACAGACAGGCAGCACTGAGAAGATCACTGTTATAGTATATGTGGGCGCTATTACTGACACGCAGCACTGAGAAGATTACTGTTATAGTATATGTGGATGCTATTACTGATAGGCAGCACTGAGAAGATCACTGTTATAGTATATGTGGGCGCTATTACTGACACGCAGCACTGAGAAGATTACTGTTATAGTATATGTGGGCACTATTACTGACAGGCAGCACTGAGAAGATTACTGGCCATGTTCTCATTTCGTGTCAGATTCCGTATTGGAATTCAGCATGGAAAATCCACTGCAGCAAAGTCCTGTTGAATTTAACAGGATTCTGCTGCACTGTGCACACTGCAGAATTTCCGTGTCAGATGTTTCTGACATGGAGACGGCTAAGACGGCGCATTCCTGTGCGATTCTAGCATCGGCATATTATGCTGTGCCCTGCCTTTTGCGGAATGTCCACACGAAGATTCTCTTTGCGGACATTCCATCGTATAAACATTGAGAAGGTCACTGTTGATTTGTGTGCTGTGACTAGTACTGTATAAAGAATGAGGTGACATTATTAGGCTAAGGCTACATGGAAAAAATGGGTTGCACATTCAAAGATTGCCATGTTGTTCTCCCTGAATTGTGCTAAATCTCAGCTAATGTAAGTAAATGTGGTAACATGTAGAGAAATCCAGCACAAATACTAACTATGTAACGACGAAGGACATATATTTACGTCCTCCGCCGGCTCCCCCGATATGCCGCGGGGTCACGCGGTGTCCGCGCGTCATATCGGGTCGGTCCCGGAGGCTATCAACGGCCGGGACCCGTGGCTAATACAGGACATCACCGGTCGCGATGATGCCCTGTAGTAACCCTTCAGACGTGGCGATCAAAGCTGAACGCCGCATCTGAAGTGAAAGTAACCCGGCTGCTCAGTCGGGCTGTTCGGGACCGCCAGGGTGAAATCGCGGCATCCCGGACAGCTTACAGTACACCGGGAGGGCCCTTACCTGCCTCCTCGGTGTCCGATTGACGAATGACTGCTCCGTGCTTGAGATCCAAAAAAAAGTAAAAAAAAAAGTGTTAATAAAGGTCATTTAACCCCTTCCCTAATAAAAGTTTGAATCACCCCCCTTTTCCCATAAAAAAAACAGTGTAAATAAAAATAAACACATGTGGTATCGCCGCATGCGTAAATGTGCGAACTATAAAAATCAAGAAAGAAAGAGCAAGTCCAGCTCACCACCAGAACCGCCATGTCTTGGACACGCGTGGACCAACACGTAGAAGATAAGCAAAGGAGAAATAGGCGTCCAGCACTGGGCATGCGGTAAAAACGACAGCTTTATTCTTCTTTAATAGGACACAAACACTGCGGCATGAACAATAGTGACGCGGAACATGTCCGCCTTAGTCATACAAAGATACAACTGCTTCACTTCATTCTTATACCAGTTCAAGGCCACACCCACACAGGTGAAAGAAATTCCACCGGTGGGCGTCGCCTCCCAGGCAAGGAACGAAGGGTCAAACATAGATGTGAATTCACATTGGTACAATGCACATCACACAAAATGTTGAAATAAAACATGTATGTGAAAGAACCATTATATATATATAGTGCATAAAAACATATGCGAAAAATTGTTATCAAGGGTGCGTGGTGTGCAGCAGAAAAAAAGTAATATTAATTAATAAAAAATTTAAATATCTTTCATAAACGCTGCACAGACAACACTCACCCTGGATAACGGAGGGAATGTAAAAAAGTAACAAAAAGAAATAATTTAAATAATCTATTATTATATACAATAATAAAAAGAATATTGCTACATGCAAAAGGCAAAATGTCTACAAATATCTGCTTCATTGTTAAAGAACAGTATATGGGCCTACAGACATGGACTACTTGTGTTGATACCATAAATACATGTATAAACAAGGATAGTCACATAGCAGACCGGTACAGCAGAAGGACAACAGAGCAAAAATGCAAAAATTATGAATCACCTATAGCCCTATAGCCTAGCTGGGGTTCATACCGGTCTACACCGATATGGGAGACTGTAATATATTATCAGCCAGCTAATATTAACATCAATATTGTAACATATAAATATGAATTACAAAAATGATTAAAGGGTCAAAATAGGGTAATCAACTTAATGCAACTGTGTCCACTACTATAGGGGTCCAAAGTAGTTAGTGTGATAGCGGTGATTTTCGTCTGTGGTCCCCCCTCTCACAGGGGCAAAAACCCTTTCAATACCCTGTAGACTGAGGGTCCCTTACCTCCCATCATGGTGATCCGCACAATGTTTACTTACCATCGACACGTGCCGAGAATTGAAATATGGAATGTCCGAAAGATGTTTACGGATTCTTGAGAAAAAAACAGGCTGGGAGAAATCCTGGATGCGATAGTGGGCGCCCGTCTGGAAACACATCTAACACCATGTTTGAGGACATCAATATATGCCGGGTCGCTACTAATCATGGGAATATATTTGTTGATAATGTTACGTATGTTACAGAAATCAACACTATATTGTGTAGAGAAAATAATGGGGCTATTTTTCTGTAAAAAGTAAACATTGTGTGGACCACCATGATGGGAGGTATGGGACCCTCAGTCTACAGGGTATTGAAAGGGTTTTTGCCCCTGTGAGAGGGGGGGACCACAGACGAAAATTGTTGGACCGTGAGGTCTTTTGGATAATGCGGTTGGGTACTAGGTATCCAGGGGGTTTGAACAGGAGACAGGATGTTATTTTACATTATTAATTGTTATTATGTTTTGTCTGTCTCCTGTTCAGATCAGCCCCATTTGCCTATATCCATGTATATATTAACTACCACTATCACACTAACTACTTTGGACCCCTATAGTAGTGGACACAGTTGCATTAAGTTGATTACCCTATTTTGACCTTTTAATAATTTTTGCATTTTTGCTGTTGTCCTTCTGCTGTACCGGTCTTCTATGTGACTATCCCTGTTTATACATGTATTTATGGTATCAACACAAATAGTCCATGTCTGTAGGCCCATATACTGTTCTTTAAAGGGTACCTCTCATCAAATAAACTTTTGATATATTTTAGAATAATGAATGTTGAATAACTTTCCAATAGCATGTTAATGAAAAATATGCTTCTTTCTATTGTATTTTTCCCGATCAGTCCTGTCAGCAAGCATTTCTGACTCATGCTGGAGTCCTAAACACTCAGAGCTGCCAGCTTGCTTTGTTCACAGCCAAACAGGCTGTGAACAAAGCAGGCTGGCAGCTCTGAGTGTTCTCCTTTGTGAACAAAGCAGACTGGCAGCTCGTAGTGTTTAGGACTCCAGCATGAGTCTGAAATGCTTGCTGCCAGGACTGGTAGGGAGACCCCTAGTGGTCATTTCTTCAAAGTGGAAAATTAAATAGAAAGAAGCATATTTTTTAATAACATGCAATTGTAAAGTTATTCTGCATACATTAATCTATTATATATCAAAAGTTTTTTTGATGAGAGGTACCCTTTAACAATGAAGCAGATATTTGTAGACATCCTTGCTCCTTTTGCATGTAGCAATATTCCTTATATTATTGTATATAATAGATTATTTAAATTATTTATTTTTGCTACTTTTTTACATTCCCTCCTTTATCCAGGGTGAGTGTTGTCTGTGCAGCGTTTATGACAGATATTAAAATTTTTTATTAATTAATATTACTTTTTTTCTGCTGCACACCACGCACCCTTGATAACATTTTTTCGCATATGTTTTTATGCACTATATATATATATATATATATATATATATATATATATATATATATAATGGTTCTTTCACATACATGTTTTATTTCAACATTTTGTGTAATGTGCATTGCACCAATGTGAATTCACATCTATGCTTGACCCTTCGTTCCTTGCCTGGGAGGCGACGCCCACCGGTGGAATTTCTTTCACCTGTGTGGGTGTGGCCTTCAACAGGTATAAGAATGAAGTGAAGCAGTTGTATCTTTGTATGACTAAGGCGGACATGTTCCGCTGAAACGCGTCACTATTGTTCATGCCGCAGTGTTTGTGTCCTATTAAAGAAGAATAAAGCTGTTGCTTTTACCGCATGCCGAGTGCTGGATGCCTATTTCTCCTGAACTATAAAAATATATCGTTAATTAAACCGCATGGTCAATGACGTACGCGCAAAAGAATTCCAAAGTCCAAAAAAGCCTATTTTTGATCACTTTTTATATCATTAAAAAATGAATAAAAAGTGTTCAAAAAGTCAGATCAAAACAAAAATGGTACCGATAAAAACTTCAGATCACGGAGCAAAAAATTAATCCTCTAACCGCCCTGTACGTGGAAAAATAAAAAAGTTATAGGGGTCAGAAGAGGACATTTTTAAACGTATACATTTTCCTGCTTGTAGTTATGATTTTTTCCAGAAGTACGACAAAATCAAATCTATATAAGTAGGGTATAATTTTAACCATATGGACCTACAGAATAATGATAAGGTGTCATTTTTATTGAAATATGCACTGTGTAGAAACGTAAGCCCCCAAAATTTACAAAATGGCGTTTTTTCTTCGATTTTGTCGCACAATGATTTTTTTTCCATTTCGCCGTGAATTTTTGGGTAAAATTACTAATGTCACTGCAAAGTAGAATTGGTGACGCAAAAAATAAGCCATAATACGGATTTTTAAGTGGAAAATTGAAAGGGTAATGATTTTTAAAAGGTAAGGAGGAAAAAACGAAAGTGCAAAAACTGAAAAACCATGCGTCCTTAAGGGGTTAAAGGGGTATTCCAGGAAAAAACTTTTTTTCTATATCAACTGGCTCCGGAAAGTTAAACAGATTTGTAAATTACTTCTATAAAAAAATCTTGAGTAGTTGTTTTCTGTCTGGCAACAGTGCTCTCTGCTGACATCTCTGCTTGTCTCGGGAACTGCACAAAGTAGTACAGGTTTGCTATGGGGATTTGCTTCTAAACTGGGCAGTTCCCAAGACACGTGTCATCAGAGAGCACTTAGACAGAAAAGAACAACTCAACTTCAGCAGCTCATAAGTACTGAAAGGATGAAGATTTTTTAATAGAAGTAATTTACAATTTTTTTTTAACTTTCTGGAGCCAGTTGAAATTTTTTTTTTCCTGGATAACCCCTTTAAACTTTAAAAATGGCATCATAGAATGCACGGCTTTTTGTGACCTTGTGGTTTACTGTGACCATACATTGTTTGATGCTGTTTTAAGTGTTTAATAAACCACCTAAAGAGCAAGAACTGATTTGTGCTGGATTTCTCTACATGTGTTGCTCCACAGCTGTCCATGCACTTCATTCTTGCAGAGGGAGGAGCTGAGCTGATTTTCACTAAATGGTGTCACATTGGGACCACCAAATTATTGCAGTCACAAATTCATCCTGGATGGAATTATAATGTTTCTCATGTTGTAGTCACAGCCATTTGTAGTTTGCAGCACAATCTCATTTACTCACATTGGCTGAGATGCAGCACAATTCAGGGAGAACAACATGTTGATGCAATCTGGGGCCCCCATTTTTGCCCAGGGCCACACTTTGTCTAAAACCGACCCTGATGCCCAGTTAAGGGCACAGGATGAAAAACAAATTGGGCAACAGAAAGAAGGTATTTGTAAGAGAAATATAGATGCTAGATGCATAAAAATGATTTGTTCATGATCAGGATTAGGTCAGAGTAGCGTTATGGAGGGCTGCAGTCTTCACTCATATCCAACCTGTTGTAAAAGGCTCATTACCTTGTCCTAGTAAAGGGGACGCCAAACAATGGATGGTCAGAGAAGAGGAGAGGACCATCAAGGGACTGGAGCATTGCCACATATGGAGGTAATGCACAGGACTTAACTGTTATATAGAAATGCTGTCGTGTCCAGGGTGTAGAATAGTTTTTCCCAACCAGGGTGCCTCCAGCTGTTGCAAAACTACAACTCCCAGCATGCCCGTACAGCCAAAGGATGTCCGGGCATGTTGGGAGTTGTAGTTTTGCAACAGCTGGAGGAACCCTGCTTGGGAAATACTGGAGTAGAAGCATGGAAGACTGTAGCTTCCCATATCATGCTCATAACTGCTTGGGATCTAACGGTTTATACGACCAACAGTAGCATGATCGTTGATGTCAGTCACTAACAGTAAATATCAGATGCTGATAGCAGCTGGCACCTGCTGTTTTTGAAGCACGCTCGTCTCCTGAGTTAGATTTATGTTCCTTGATTGTGCATCAGCCTTATATGTATGGTGGATTGTCGCTAGGGGGTTAAAGGGGTACTCCGCTGGAAAACATTTTTTTTTTAAATCAACTGGTGCCAGAAAGATAAACAGATTTGTAACTTACTTCTATTAAAAACTTAATATTTCTAGTACTTATTATAAGCTTATAAGCTTCTGTATGCTACACAATAAGTTACCGTATTTATCGGCGTATAACAGGCACTTTTTAGGCAAAAATGTTTAGCCTAAAGTCTTTCTGCGTGTTATACGCCGATAAGCCGCTGCAGTTCAATGATTTAAAGCGGGCGCTTTAAATCAATGAACTCCAGCGGCTTTGCAGGTGCAGAGACCGCCAGCGCTGCCGGCTTCTCTGCCCCTGCCTGTCCTGGGGTCTAGAGCCCTGCTGCCGGCCCTTCTCTCCCCCTGGCTATTGGCACCAGCAATGGGGCAGCAGCACCAATAGTCAGGGGGAGAGAACGGGCAGCGGCACCGATAGTCAGGGGGAGAGAACGGGCAGCGGTGCAGATAGCCAGCGGGAGAGAAGCGGCGGCAGCAGGGCTCTAGACCCCAGGAAAGGCAGGGGGAGAGAAGCGGGCAGCGACGGCCTCTCTCCCCCTGCCTTTCCTGGGGGCTTCTGCGCGGTCAGAAACAGTGTATCGGGGTATACACATGCACACACACACACCCTCATTTCACCAAGGATATTTGGGTAAAAAACTTTTTTTACCCAAATATCCTTGGTAAAATGAGGGTGCGTGTTATAGGCCAGTGCGTGGTATACCCCGATAAATACAGTATTTTCTTTTTGAATTTCCTTTGTCTGACCACAGTGCTCTCTGCTGACACCTCTGTCCATGCCAGGAACTGTCCAGAGTAGGAGCAAATCCCCATAGCAAAGGTGTCAGCAGAGAACACTGTGGTCAGACAGAAAGGAAATTCAAAAATAAAATAACTTCCTGTGGAGCATACAGAAGCTTATAAGTTCTAGAAGGATTAAGATGTTTTAATAGAAGTAATATACAAATCTGTTTAACTTTTAGTCATCAGTTGAGTTAAGAAAAAATGTTTGCCAGTGAAGTACCCCTTTAATGCTTCTTTGCTATGTAGGTTATGGGGTAAAAGGGATGAAATGCCTCAAAACAATGAAACTCAAAGGAATTATACAAATTAACAAAACACATCTTTACATGAAAAGAAAGCAAATCTTTGTTAGAATGTATATCTGTTACACTAAACAGTTTTTAAATCCTTCAAGAAGTTAAATACTATAAAACAGTCTGGGCCCTAACCACCATCTGGGCTGAGCATGTGGATTTGGTGTAGAAATCGAAATATAAAGCTGGGCAAAATGAAGTGAACCCGTATACAATGTTCTTACCTAATCATTTAGCATCTCATCTTTCTTATATAACATATTTTCAAGTTGTCTGGGACTCAGAGACTTATTTTGTTACCGAACATCTGTCACATAATTCCTGTTATCTCTTTTAATCTTGTACATGGGGACATGCTGGAGACAAAGAAAACAACAGATGGAATCAGCAATTATGGGTCCTGCGGATGACATGTCACTTAAACAATTCCTTGCCACTAATCAGTAATTCCAAAACTACACTGGGTAGAATGAAGAAGACGAAACAATGTCATCCAAGGCGGCACACTATGCATTCTGATATATGATTTACAGCTCAACATTTTTATATCTATATTTATCTCCTTCCTTAACCATTTCAGAACTGTGAGCAATTCTGTTTATGTGGAGTGCTAATGGAATTGTTAGTATGATGAAGGTAGTAGTCTATGAAATGTCACATGGCTTAAATGGTGTAAATAAGAGTCCCTCTGTAAACCCACAATGTTCTTTTTTAATAGAGTTGTTCCCTTGCACAAAGCCAAGGAAAAAGGCTTCTAACATGTAATTTTCTGCTCAAAATCTTTATATTTGTTTTAATGATTATCCTTAACCCCTTAAGGACTCAGGGTTTTTCCATTTTGGCACTTTCGTTTTTTCCTCCTTACCTTTTAAAAATCATAACCCTTTCAATTTTCCACCTAAAAATCCATATTATGGCTTATTTTTTGCGTCGCCAATTCTACTTTGCAGTGACATTAGTCATTTTACCCAAAAATGCACGGCGAAATGGAAAAAAAAATCATTGTGCGACAAAATCGAAAAAAAAAACGCCATTTTGTAACTTTTGGGGGCTTCCGTTTCTACGCAGTGCATATTTCGGTAAAAATTACACATTATCATTATTCTGTAGGTCGATACAGTTAAAATGATACCCTACTTATATAGGTTTGATTTTGTCGCAAAATGGAAAAAAACTTCTGGAAAAAATCATAACTACATGCAGGAAAATTTATACGTTTAAAAATGTCATCTTCTGACCCCTATAACTTTTTTATTTTTCCACGTACGGGGCGGTATGAGGACTCATTTTTTGCGCCGTGATCTGGAGTTTTTATTGGTATGATTTTTGTTTTGATCTGACTTTTTGATCACTTTTTATTCATTTTGTAATGTTATAAAAAGTTACCAAAATACGCTTTTTTGGACTTTGGAATTTTTTTGCGCGTACGCCATTGACCGTACGGCTTAATTAATGATATATTTTTATAGTTCAGACATTTACGCACGCGGCGATACCACATATGTTTATTTTTTTTTTTTACACTGTTTTATTTTTTTTATGGGAAAAGGGGGGTGATTCAAACTTTTATTAGGGAAGGGGTTAAATGACCTTTATTAACACTTTTTTTTAATTTTTTTTTTGCAGTGTTATAGGTCCCATAGGGACCTATAACACTGCACACACTGATCTCTCATCCTGATCACAGGCGTGTATTAACACGCCTGTGATCAGCATTATCGGCGCTTGACTGCTCCTGCCTGGATCTCAGGCACGGAGCAGTCATTCGTCGATCGGACACCGAGGAGGCAGGTAAGAGCCCTCCCGGTGTCCGATCAGCTGTTCGGGATGCCGCGATTTCACCGCGGCGGTCCCGAACAGCCCGACTGAGCAGCCGGGATACTTTCAGTTTCACTTTAGAAGTGGCGGTCAGCTTTGACCGCCGCTTCTAAAGGGTTAATACCGCACATCGCCGCGATCGGCGATGTGTGGTATTAGCCGCGGGTCCCGGCCGTTGATTAGCGCCGGGACCGACGCGATATGATGCGGGATCGCGGCGCGATCCCGCTTCATATCGCGGGAGCCGACGCAGGACGTAAATATACGTCCTGCGTCGTTAAGGGGTTAAAGGGGTACTCCGGTGGGAAACTTTTTTTATTTTAATTATTTTTTATCAACTGGTGCCAGAAAGGTAAACAGATTTGTAAATTGCTTCTATTAAAAAATCTTAATCCTTCCAATACTTATTAGCTGCTGAATACTACAGAGGAAATTATTATTTTTTTGGAACTCAGTGCTCTCTGCTGACATCACAAGCACAGTGTTCTCTACTGACATCTCTGTCCATTTTAGGAACTATCCAGAGCAGCATATCTTTGCTTTCGGGATTTTCTCCTACTCTGGACAGTTCTTAAAATGGACAGAGATGTCAGCAGAGAGCACTGTGCTCGTTATGTCAGCAGAGAGCTCTGTGTTCCAAAAACAAAAGAATTTCCTCTGCATTATTCAGCAGCTAATAAGTACTGGAAGGATTAAGATTTTGAAATAGAAGTCATTTACAAATCTGTTTAACTTTCTGGCACCAGTTGATATAAAAAAAAAAAGTTTTCCACCAGAGTACCCTTTAACCCCTTAACCCCTTAAGTACTTAGCCCTTTTTCACCTTAAGGACTCGGCCATTTTTTGCAATTCTGACCACTGTCACTTTAAACATTAACCCCTTAAGGACCAAGCATTTTTCTGTTTTTACACTTTCGTTTTTTCCTCCTTACTTTTTAAAAATCATAACCCTTTCAATTTTGCACCTAAAAATCCATATGAGGGCTTATTTTTTGCGCCACCAATTCTACGTTGGAATGACATCAGTCATTTTACACAAACATTTATGGCGAAATGGAAAAAAAATCATTGTAAAATTGAAGAAAAAACACCATTTTGTATATTTTGAGGGCTTCTGTTTCTAGGCAGTACATTTTCCGGTAAAAATGACACTTTATCTTTATTCTGTAGGTCCATACGATTAAAATGATCCCCTACTTATATAGGTTTGATTTTGTCGTACTTCTGGAAAAAATCATAACTACATGCAGGAAAATTTATACATTTAAAATTGTCCTTTTCTGACCCCTATAACTTTTTTATTTTTCCACGTACAGGGTGGTTTGAGGGCTAATTTTTTGCGCCGTGATCTGAAGTTTTAATCGGTACCATTTTTATTTTGATTGGACTTCTTGATCGCTTTTTATCCCTCAGGCTACCTCAGTAGTAGATCGCTCCCCCGTGATCGCGCTGCGGGGGAGCGATCCACCCCACTGGACCACCAGGGACTTAATACAGGCACCTTTAGACGCCTCTGTCAACTTTGACAGCGGCGATCTAAAGGGTTAATAGCCGGCCGCGGCGATCGCCGCATGTCGGCTATTAACGCCGGCCCCCAGCTACAGGAATCAGCTGGGGGCTGGCCGGTATGATGCGGGCTCGAGTCAGGAGCCCGCGTCATACCCCGGTAACGGCCATTGGACGAGTATAGACGTCCATGGTCGTTATCGGGTTAGTAACTCTGGGATGCTTTTAGTTATCATTCTGATTCTGAGATAGTTTTTTCGTGACATATTCTACTTTAACATAGTGGTAAATTTTTGTGGTAACTTGCATCCTTTCTTGGAGAAAAATCCCAAAATTTGATGAAAAAATTGAAAATTTTGCATTTTTCGAACTTTGAAGCTCTCTGCTTGTAAGGAAAATGGATATTAAAAAAAAAATTTTTGGTTCACATATACAATATGTCTACTTTATGTTTGCATCATAAAATTTATGAGTTTTTACTTTTGGAAGACACCAGAGGGCTTCAAAGTTCAGCAGCAATTTTCAAATTTTTCACAAAATTTTCAAACTCACTATTTTTCAGTGACCAGTTCAGTTTTGAAGTGGATTTGAAGGGTCTTCATATAAGAAATACCCCACAAATGACCCCATTATAAAAACTGCACCCCCAAAGTATTCAAAATGACATTCAGTCATCGTTTTAACCCTTTAGGTGTTTCCCAGGAATAGCAGCAAAGTGAAGGAGAAAATTCACAATCTTCATTTTTTACACTCACATGTTCTTGTAGACCCAACTTTTGAATTTTTGCAAGGGATAAAAAGGAGAAAAATTTTACTTGTATTTGAAACCCAATTTTTCGTGAATAAGGACATACCTCATATGTCTATGTAAAGTGTTCGGCGGGCGCAGTAGAGGGCTCAGAAGGGAAGGAGCGACAAATGGTTTTTGGGGGGCATGTCACCTTTAGGAAGCCCCTATGGTGCCAGAACAGCAAAAAAAAAAACACATGGCATATGATTTTGGAAACTAGATCCCTCGGGGAACATAACAAGTGGTAAAGTGAACCTTAATACCCCACAGGTGATTCACAACTTTTGCATATGTAAAAAAAAAAAAATGTTTTTCCTAAAATGCTTGGTTTCCCAAAAGTTTTACATTTTTAGAAAGGGTAATAGCAGAAAATACCCCCCAAAATTTGAAGCCCAATTTCTCCCGATTCAGAAAACACCCCATATGGGGGTGAAAAGTGCTCTGCTGGTGTACTACAGGTCTCAGAAGAGAAGGAGTCACATTTGGCTTTTTGAAAGCAAATTTTGCTCTGGGGGCATGCCGCATTTAGGAAGCCCCTATGGGGTCAGAACAGCAAAAAAAAAAAAAAAAAACACATGGCATACCATTTTGGAAACTAGACCCCTCGGGAAAATAACAAGAGGTTAAGTGAACCTTTATACCCCACAGGTGTTTCACGACTTTTGCATTTGTAAAAAAAATATTTATTTTTACCTAAAATGCTTGTTTTACCAAAAATTTGCCATTTTTAAAAAGGATAAAAGCAGAAAATGACCCGCAAAATTTGTAACACAATTTCTCCTGAGTACGGCTATACCCCATATGTGACCCTAAACTGTTGCCTTGAAATACGACAGGGCTCCAAAGTGAGAGCGCCATGCGCATTTGAGGCCTATATTAGGGACTTGCATAGGGGTGGACATAGGGGTATTCTACGCCAGTGATTCCCAAACAGGGTGCCTCCAGCTGTTGTAAAACTCCCAGCATGCCTGGACAGTCAGAAGCTGTCTGGTAATACTGGGAGTACATTGGCGTACCATACATTTTTCATTTTTATTGGGGAGGGGGGCTGTGTAGGGGTATGTGTATATGTAGTGTTTTTTTTATTTTATTTTGTGTTAGTGTAGTGTAGTGTTTTTAGGGTACAGTCATATGGGCGGGGGTTCACAGTAGTTTCTCGCTGGCAGTTTGAGCTGCAGCAGAAAATTTTCTGCCGGAGCTCAAACTTGCAGGCGGATACTTACTGTAAACCTCCGCCCATGTGAGTGTACCCTGTACGTTCACATTGGGGGGGGGGGAACATCCAGCTGTTGCAAAACTACAACTCCCAGCATGCGCTGACAGACTGTACATGCTGAGAGTTTTAGTTTTGCAACAGCTGTAGGCACACTGGTTATGTATCACTGAGTTTGTAACCTAACTCAGTGTTTCACAACCAGTGTGCCTTCAGCTGTTGCAAAACTATAACTCTCAGCAGTCACCAACAGCCAATGGGCATGCTGGGAGTTGTAGTTATGCAACCAGCAGATGCACCACTACAACTTCCAGCATGCACTTTGGCTGTTTGTGCAAGCTGGGAGTTGTAGTCATACAACAGCTGAAGGTACACTTTTCCATAGAAAAAATGTGCCTCCAGCTGTTGCAAAACTATAAGTCTCAGCATGCCCTTTTTGCATGCTGGGAGCTGTTGCTAAGCAACAGCAGGAGGCTCTCACTCACCTCTTACTGCTGCAAGTCGCCGCTTCAGGTCAGTCCCTCGCTGCCGCTGCCGCCGCTCCTGGGGCCCCGATCCCAACAGGGACGCCGGGGATCGGGATCCCCAGCTGCCGGGGTCCACTTCCCGCACCCGCTCACGTCCTCCAGAAGAGGGGCGGAGCGGATTGCGGGAGTGACACCCGCAGCAGGTGCCCTGATTGGTCAGCCGGTAAACCGGCCGATGAATCAGGGCGATCATGAGGTGGCACCAGTGCCACCTCACCCCTGCTGGCTATGGCTGTTCGGGGCCGTCAGAGATCCGATTGACCTGGAATCCGCCGCAGATCGCTGGGCTGAATTGTTCAGCGATCTGCGGCCATCGCCGAGATGGGGGGTCATCATGACCCCCCTGGGCGATATGCAGCGATGCCTGCTGAACGATTGGGGACTGGATTTCCCACGGGCGTATGAATACGCCCAGCTTCCTTAAGGACTCAGGATGCAGGGCGTAGCTATACACCCTGCGTCCTGAAGAGGTTAAAGGAGAACTCCAGAGTATAAAAATTGTCACCCATACTGCCAGCAGTAAAAAAAATAAAGATGTACATACCTTCCTACGCTCCCCCGGGGGCCTCCGGTAACCGGCTCCGGTCTCCACCATGATCCTCTTCCTGGTGGCCGGTGGTTGGAGAGTCTTACTGCGCTCAGCCAATCACCAGCTGCAGTGAAGTCCCGACTTGGCCGGCGATAGGCTGAGCGGCAGTGTGACGTTTTCGGCCCCAACAGCAGGTGCCGGTGTAGTGAAGAATTTGGTGTCCTTAAGCGTTCTCACACTGCTGCTCAGCCTATCGCCGGCCGACTCGGAACTTCACTGCGGCTGGTGATTGGCTGAGCGCAGTATGATTCTCCGACCACCGGCAACCAGGAAGTGGATCACGGTGGAGACCGGAGCCGGTTACCTAGCGGAGGAAGGTATGTACACATTTATTCATCCTCATCACTAGAGATGAGCGAACTTACAGTAAATTCGATTCGTCACAAACTTCTCAGCTCGGCAGTTGCTGACTTTTCCTGCATAAATTAGTTCAGCTTTCCGGTGCTCCGGTTGGCTGGAAAAGGTGGATACAGTCCTAGGAAAGAGTCTCCTAGGAGTGTATCCACCTTTTCCAGCCCACGGGAGCACCTGAAAGCTGAACTAATTTATGCAGGAAAAGTCAGCAACTGCCGAGCTGAGAAGTTTGTGACGAATCGAATTTACTGTAAGTTCGCTCATCTCTACTCATCACCTTCTAAAAATCATAACACTTTAAATTTTGCACATAAAATTCCATATGATGGATTATTTTTTGCGCCACCAATTCTACTTTGCAGTAACATTAGTTATTTTACCCGAAAATCCACGGCGAAATTGAAAAAAAATTCATTGTGCGACAAAATTTAAGAAAAAATTAAATTTTGGGGGCTTATGTTTCTACGCAGTGCATTTTTCGGTAAAAATAACACCTTTTCTTTATTCTGTAGGTCCATACGGTTAAAATTATACCCTAATTATATAGGTTAGATATTGTTGTACTTCGGAAAAAAATCGTATGCTATTTATATGTTAAAAATTCTCATCTTCTAACCCCTATAACTTTTTTATTTTTCGGTGTACGGGCCGGTATGAGGACTCATTTTTTGTGCAGTGTTCTGAAGTTTTTATCTGTGCCATTTTTATATTGATCAGACTTTTTGATCGCTTTTTATTAATTTTTTCGTGATATAAAAAGTGACCAAAAATACGCTATTTTGGAATTTGGAATTTTTTTTGTGCACACGCCATAGACCGTGCAATTTAATTAATGATATACTTTTATAGATCGGACATTTTCGCACGTGGCGATACCACATATGTTTATTTTTATTTTTATTTAGACAGTTTTTTTTATGGGAAAAGGAGGGATTCAAACTTTTCTCAGGGAAGGGGTTAAATTACCTTTGTTAACTTTTTTTTTAAACTTTTTTTTGCTGTGCTCCCATAGGTGGCTATAGCACTGCACACACTGATCTCTTATGCTGATCCCTGCAAAGTCATAGCTTTGTATGGATCAGCGAGATAGGGGCTCGATTGCTCAAGCCTGTAGCTCAGGCTTGGAGCAATCAAACCCCAATTGGACGCTGCGGAGACAGGTAAGGGGACCTCCGCTTGCGTCCTAGCTGCCGGGAAGCATTTACTTTCACTTTCAGACGCTGTGGTCAACTTTGATCGCCGCGTCTGAAGGGTTAATAGCCCGCGGCACAACGATCTGTGCCACGCGCTGTTAGCCCAGGGTCCCGGCTATGAAGAGCAGCCAGGACCAACCCGGTGTTATGCGGGGTCACGGTGTGACCCCCTTTTAAACACCGGGACACGTTAAGGACCAGAGCGTTTTTTTTACATCTGACCACTGTCACTTTAAGCATTAATAACTCTGGGATGCTTTTGCTTTTCAGTCTGATTCCAAGTCTGATTGTTAGTGATAAATTTTAATCGATACTTGCATCATTCCTTGGTGAAAAATACCAAAATTTGATGAAAAAATTTTAAATTTTGTATTTTTCTAACTTTGAAGCTCTCTGCTTGTAAGGAAAAAAAACATTCCAAATAAATTATATATTGATTCACATATACAATATGTCTACTTTATGTTTGCATCATAAAGTTAACATATTTTTACTTTTGGAAGACACCAGAGGGCTTCAAAGTTCAGCAGCAATTTTCAAGTTTTTCACGAAAAAAAAAAAAACGGAAATTTTCAGGGACCAGTTCTGTTTTGAAGTGGATTTGAAGGGCTTTCATATTAGAAATACCCCATAAATGACCCCATTATAAAAACTGCACCCCTCAAAGTATTCAAAATGGCATTCAGAAAGCATGTTTACCCTTTAGGTGCTTCACAGGAATAGCAGCAAAGTGAAGGAAAAAAATTCAAAATCTTAATTTTTTATACTTGCATGTTCTTGTAGACCCAGTTTTTGAATTTTTACAAGGGGTAATAGGAAAAAAAGTCCCACAAAATTTGTAACCCAATTTCTCTTAAGTAAGGAAATACCTCTTATGTGTATGTGAAGTGTTCGGCGATCGCAGTAGAGGGCTCAGAAGGGAAGGAGCGACAAAGGGATTTTGGAGAGTGAATTTTGTTGAAATGGTAAATTTGGGGGGCATGTCACATTTAGGAAGCCCTATTGTGCCAGAACAGCAAAAAAAACAACAAAAAAAAAAAAAAACACATGGCATACTATTTTGGAAACTACACCTCTCAAGGCATGTAAAAAGGGGTCCAGTGAGCCTTAACACCCCACAGATGTTTGACGACTTTTCGTTAAAGTCAGATGTGTAAATGAAAAAAAAAAATTGTCCCTAAGTGCAGTTTTCCCCCCAAATTTACAATTTTTACAAAGGGGAATGGGAATGTTAGGATGTAAAATGTTCTGCGGGCAAAGTACAATGCCCAGAAGAGAAGGAGTCACATTTGGCTTTTGGTAAGCAAATTTTGCTGAAATGGTTTTTGGGGGGCATATTGCATTTAGGAAGCCCCTATGGTGCTAGAACAGCAAGAAATAATAATAATGGTCTACTACTTTGGAAACTACACCCCTCAAGGAACGTAACAAGGGGTACAGTGAGCCTTAACAACCCACAGGTGTTTGACAAATGTTTGTTAAAGTCGTATGTGTAAATGAAAAAAACTATTTTTTTTCACTAAAATGCTGGTTTTTCCCCAAATTTACATTTTTACAAGGGGTAATAGGAGAAAATAGGAGAAAATTGCCAGAACAGTGGACCCCCCCCACATGTGACCCCATTTTGGAAACTACACCCCTCACAGAATTTAACAAGGGGTGCAGTGAGCATTTACATCCCACTGGCTTTTGACAGATCTTTGGAACAGTGGGCTGTGCAAATGAAAAATTAAATTTTTCATTTTCACGGACCACTGTTCTAAAAAATCTGTCAGACGCCTGTGGGGCATAAATGCTCACTTCACCCCTTATTACATTCCGTGAGGGGTGTAGTTTTCAAAATGGGGTCACATGTGGGGGGGGGATCCATTGTTCTGGCACTATGGGGGCTTTGTAAACACACATGGCCTTCAATTCCAGACAAATTTTCTCTCCAAAAGCCCAATGGCGCGCCTTCTCTTCTGAGCATTGTAGTACGCCCACAGAGCACTTTAAAGCCACATATAGGGAATGTTCTTACTCAGAAGAAATGGGGTTACAAATTTGGGGGGGCTTTTTTTCCTATTTTTCCTTCTGAAAATGAAAAATTTAGGCTAACACCAGCATTTTAGTGAACATTTTTTTCCCTTCATTTTCCTATCCAACTTTAACGAAAATTCGACAAACACCTGTGGGGTGTTAAGGCTCACTATACCCCATGTTAAGTTCCGTGATGTGTAGCTTCCAAAATGGGGTCACAGGTGGATATTTATTTTTTTGAGTTTATGTCAGAACCGCTGTAAAATCAGCCATCCCTGTGCAAATCACCATTCTAGTCCTCATCTGTACATAGTCCGCTCTCACTCCTGAGCCCTGTTGTGTGTCCGCAGAGCATTTTACGCCCACATATGAGGTATTTCTGAAATATTTTACCTCTTCTTTTTGGAACACAGTGCTCTCTGGTGACATCATGAGCACAGTGCTCTCTGCTGACATCTCTGTCCATTTTAGGAACTGTCCAGAGCAGCATATCTTTGCTATGGGGATTTTCTCTTAGTCTGGACAGTTCTTAAAATGGACAGAGATTTCAGCAGAGAGCACTGTGCTCGTGATGTCAGCAGAGAGCTCTGTGTTTCAAAAAGAAAATCATTTTCTCTGTAATATTCAGCAGCTAATAAGTACTGGAAGGATTAAGATTTTTTAATAGAAGTCATTTACAAATCTGTTTAACTTTCTGGTACCACCGGAGTACCCCTTTAAATTTCAAAATTCATCTTTTAATCTTAGGGATTGTGAAGGCCTAGGGTCTACTCATGCTGCTGCCAACTCCAGGCTGTGCCATTCAGACACTGTATGGTCTCCTCATGCTTCAGCCACCTCCAGGCTGTACCATTCAGACACTATATGGTTTCCTCATGCTTCAGCCACCTCCAGGCTGTGTCATTCAGCCACTATATGGTCTCCTCCTACTGATGCCACCTCCAGGCTCTGTCATTGTGCTGCCATGTGACATGTGACTCCTTGTTTGATTTGGTCCCTTGTACCCACACTCCGGGCCCAGGGCATTAAATCTTGGGAATTTAAATTTCAATTTAAAAATCCTCAATTTAAATTTAAAAATCTTAAATTTAAAAATCTTAAATTTCAATGGTCTCCTCATGCTTCAGCCACCTCCAGGCTGTGTCATTAAGCCAATATATGGTTTGCTGAATACTGAAGCTGCTGGGCCTAAACATATTTTATGGTCTCCTCATACTGATGCCTCCTCCAGGCTCTGTCATTGTGCTTCCATGTGACATGTGACTCCCTGTTAGATTTGGTCCTTTGTACTAGGTATCGACCGATTATTGGTTTGGCCGATATTATCGCCCGATAATCACGATTTTGGGAATTATCGGTATCGGCAATTACCTTGCCGATAAGCCGATAATGCCCCGCCCCCCGCACCGCCCGCACCGTGACCGCCCCCCGACCAGCTGCACCACACTGTGACCACCCCCCTGACCCGCCGCACTGCATCCCACCCCCCACCACACCGCCCCGGCCCCATTGCCTCCCTCATCCCCGGTTTTATAATTACCTCTTCCCGGGGCCCATGCTACTCCTGGCTCCTGCTGCGTCCTGCGTTACGCTGTGCGCAATGACGAGTGACGTGACGGACGCCACCGGAGCCAGATGTAGAGTGAACCCTGGGAACAGGTAATTATAAAACCGGGGATACGGGAGGCAATGGGGCCGGAGCGGTGCGGTGGGTGGTGCGACGCGGCGAGGAGCGGTGGTGGGGGGTGCGGCATGGTGCGGCGGTGGGGGGGTGGGGTGCGGAGGCGGACAGGCAGGGGGAGACTAGCGGGTGGTGGCGGCGGCGGTCTATGGCACCGCAAAAGCCACTGCAGTGCATTCATTTAAAGCGCCCGCTTTAAATCAATGATCTGCAGCGGTGTCGTGGGGGGATAAATAGCCGATAACTTATACCGGAATGTATAAGTTATCGGCTATCCACCGATTATCGGTATCGGCCCTAAAAAAACTATATCGGTCGATCCCTACTTTGTACCCACACGCCGACACTAATAAATGGGAGTTAAAATTTCTAGTTCAAAAACCTCAATTTCAATTCATAAATCTTAAATTTCAATTTAAAAATCTTAAATTTCTATAAATCTTAATTTTTTATTTAAAAATCTTAAATTTCAATGGTCTCCTCATGCTTCTGCCAACTCCCGGCTGTGCCATTCAGACACTATATTGTCTCCTTATGCTTCAGCCACCTTCAGGCTGTGTCATTCAGCCAATATATGGTTTACTGATGCTGCTGGGCCTGGGCCTAAAAATTTTCATGGTAGCACTAGCTAAATTCAAAATGTCAAAATTCATCTTTTAATCTTAGGAATTCTGAAGCCCTAGTGTCTACTCATGTTGCTGCCAGCTCCAGTCTGTGTCATTCAGCCACTATATTGTCTCCTCATGCTGCCAACACCTCCACGCTGTGTCATTCAGCCACTATATTGTCTCCTCATGCTGCCAACACCTCCACGCTGTGTCATTTAGCCATTATATGGTCTCCTCATGCTTCAGCCAACTCCAGGCTGTGCCATTCAGACACTACATTGTCTCCCCATGCTGCCACAAACTCCAGCCAGTCATTCAGCCACTATATGGTCTCATCATACTGATGCCACCTCCAGGCTTTGTCATAGTGCGGCTCTGCGGCAGTGATTCTAAAAGCGATGCCTGTAATCTGCATGTCATACAGAATAACAGTATTATTTCACCACCCAAGCATACTTCATCTGCGTGTTAGAGCAAAGCAAAGTGTTCTACACCCCTATTTAGGCTCTCTGTAAACCAGAAATAGCCGTTTCGAATTGGCCAAATCGAATAAAGTTCGCTCATCTCTATCTATATTGGAAGGATTCTCACCCCAATGCAGGTTTCACTCTTACGAGCTTCGTCAGGAGCCGTGATTTTTTTGTTGCATGTGTTCACACGTGGCAGTATAGCAACTAGTTACCGTATTAATTAATTATGCTAATGACGTAAATCTCTGTAAATCGCCCATTTACAGAAAAAACATACAGGAATTAGTTGCGGTAGCCCAATTTGTGAACAAAGCGGAATATATACATATATACTCAAAGGCCCTGATTTACTAAGAGTGGAGTGTAGGTTTCCTTGTGGATTTTAATTCCCCCCCCAAAAAATCTCCACAGTATTTACTAAGGTTTCCTTACATTTTGCTTTTTTGCACATGCTCCGATCTGTTGGGTTTTTCTCAGCTCAAATTCACTACATTTTCTGTGGAAACCTTAGTAAATTGGTTTTCTCAGTAAAATGGAGAGTTGGTCAGGTTTTTTTTTCAATTCTGGCGCAGACAGAATTTCTGGTGTAATGCGCCAGAATCTGGTGCACAACCCGACAAAACATGTTGGGTTTGCAATAGTAAATGAGGGCCAATGTGTGTGTATGTATGTGTGTATGTTCCGGCATCACTTCCAAATGGATGAAGATATTTCGATAAAACTTGGTACACATGTTACTTCTACAAACATAGGCCATCGACAAACATAGGATAACTAAATTAACTCTTTACAATCCCCATTTGCGAGGGTCAGGGTTTTTGTTTAAAGTCCCATGCAAGTCTATGGGAAATGTATGTTCCAGCATAACTTCCAAATGGTTAGAGATAGTTTGATGAAACTTAGTACACATGTTACTTTGATGTCAAATAAAAATATATGATAGTTTAATTAACCCTTACCTACCCACTTACTGGAAGGATGGGTTTTTGTCTTAAGTCCCATCAAGTATATCCCCTTAAGGGCGCAGCCCTTTTTCACCTTAAGGACTGAGCCCTTTTTCGCAATTCTAACCACCGTCACTTTACGAATTAATAACGCGAAAACGCTTTTACCGAATATTCTGATTCTGAGATTTTTTCGTGACATATTCTACTTTATTTTGGTGGTAAATTTTTGGCGTTACTTGCATCCTTTTTTGGTGAAAAATCCCAAAATGCCATGAAAATTTCGAAAATGTAGCATTTTTCTAACTTTGAAGCTCTCTACTTGTAAGGAAAATGGATATTCACAATAAATTTTATTTTCCTTCACAAATACAATATGTCCACTTTAAGTTGGCATCATAAAATGGACATATTTTTGCTTTTTTTAAAAATTAGAGGGCTTCAAAGTAGAGCAGCAATTTTCAAAAAATTCATGAAAATTACTAAATCTGAAGGGACAGATGTTACAGAACTACAACTCCCAGCATGCCTGGGCAGTCCAGGCATGCTGAGAGTTGTAGTTTGGCAACATCTGGAGGGCTACCGTTTGGGCACCACTGTAACAGTGGTCACCAAACTGTGACCCTCCAGATGTTGCAAAACTACAACTCCCAGCATGCCCAGACAGCCTTTGGCTGTCTGGGCATGCTGGGAGTTGCAGTCTGGCCTTCCTAGTGGTTGCCACAGTAAAGATCGTTTTACTTTCACTTTCAATCCCCCCCCATCGTCGCTTCCCTACCTGATCCAGTATCCAGCGAAGATCCCGGTCCCCAGTCATCTTCTCCTGCAGATACGGCCTCCATCTTTTTCCCACGATCCCCTCGACATCCAGGGGCGGGCAGAACGGGGGTTGCCATGGCAACCCCCTGTCCTGCGCTGCCATTGGTCAGAACTCTGCGACCTCACTCCTATCCCTTAGGCTGATCGGGGCTGTCACCGACAAATCCGATCTGCCCTATTTCGGGTCACCAGAGAGCCGATCAGCCCAGAATTGGAGAAAATCGCATGTCTGAATTGACATGCGATTTTCTCCGATCGCCGACATGGGGGGGGTCTCAGGACCCCCCTGGGCGATGTGAATGATTTCAGCAGACATCCCGATCTGGTCCCCAACCGGCTAGCGGTGGGGACCGGATTTCCCACAGGCGTATGGATACGCCCTGTGTCCTTAAGGACTCGGAATGCAGGGCGTATCCATACGCCCTGTGTCCTGAAGAGGATGTAGGACTTCCAGTACCTTACTCCAAGCTCTGCACTGCATCTCCTGGTGAATGCATCAGTCTTGCCACACCCCTCCTGCATGCCACACCCCATCTCACAAAGCCACACCCACCATTTAAGCCACACCCCTTTTATTTTCTACCTTTTTGTGCATTGGTCTGGCTTGCAAGTCATACCCACTTCCACAAAACCACGCCTCCTATTTTCGGCCTACAATCTCTTCATCACAACTCAGCCCCACCTGAGGATGGGATATGAGGATGAGATGTGAGGTTTGGATATGAGGACGGGATATGAGGTTAGGAAATGAGGATGGGATATGAGGACGGGATATGAGGATTAGATATGAGGACGAGATAAGAGGACAAAATATGAGGATTGGATATGAGGATGAGATATGAGGTCGGGAAATGAGGATGGATATGATGATGGCATATGAGGCGGGATATAGGTTCTGGATATGAGAATGTGATATGAGGTCGGGAAATAAGGATATTCAAACCAATCAAATACTCCTAAGTGTCTCAGGGCAAAACAATGAAAATTACAATTTTAGGGACAAGTCCCCAAGGACTGCCCTAAACTAGAGACCACTTAACTAAATTATTAAAACTTAACTTTTATTACAACTATTTAATTATAAATTGTGCTTTTTGGTACCATAGTGAAACATTTTTTAAAAGTCCGGTCATCCACTTTGTGACTACAGATGGGTCAATATTACCAATATGCTTTGTGATCAGTGTCACAGTGGGAAAATCTAGTTCTTACAGACAGTGTTACCACCCTTGACTATAAAGAACTCCCACCCAATTACAGTATTGCTTTTGTGTCACTAGGATGCCGTTTTATAAAAACATTATAGCCCCTCCTGCTAACGTTTCGCCAGCGTACCCTGGCTTTTTCAAAGAAGTGAGGGAAATAAGGATGGCACATGAGGTCGGGATATGAGGACGGGATATGAGGACTGGATATGAGGACGGAATATGAGGTCATATATGAGTACTTCCTCTTATGTTGCTTTTCCTCCCACAAAAGCAAAACTGGGCAACACCAGGTACTCAGCTTGTATTAAATAGAAATCACTAACTTTATGCATTACCTAATAAACTTATCAAGGATCATACATTCTTACCGTCACGCTGCATATATAATAATTTATGTATCTGAACAGTGTATTCTAAGCACTTCTATGACTATGCAGCATGCCATGAAAAGTGCAGTGGTTCTTTAGATTAACCCCTTAACGATGCAGGACGTAAATGTATGTCCTGGTGAAGTGGTACTTAACGCACCAGGACGTAAATTTACGTCCTAAGCATAACCGCGAGCATCGGAGCGATGCCCGGATCATGCGCGGCAGGTCCCGACTGATGATCGCAGCCAGGGACCTGCCCATAATGGCCGACATCCGCGATCCTGCGGATGTCCGCCATTAACCCCTCAGAGGCCGTGATCAATACAGATCACGGCATCTGCAGCATTGCGGTCACTAAAATGGATGATCGGATCGCCTGCAGCGCTGCCGAGGCAATACGATCATCCAGCACGGAAGACAGAGGTCCCCTCACCTGGCCCCGCTGCCTTCCCGGCATCTTCTGCTCTGATCTGCCTTCCCGCAGACCAGAGCAGAAGATGACCGATAATGCTGATCAGTGCTATGTCCTATACATAGCACTGAACAGTATTAGCAATCGAGTGATTGCTATAAATAGTCCCCTAAAATAAAGTTAAAAAAATGTGAAAAACCCCCTCCCCCAATAGAAACGTAAATTGTCCCATTTTCCCTATTTCATCCCCAAAAAGTGTTAAAAAAATATTTTATATACATATTTGGTATCACCGCATGCGTAAATATCTGAACTATTAAAATTAAATGTTAATGATACCGTACGGTGAACAACGTGAACGTAAAAAAAAAGTCCAAAATGGATGCTTTTTTATAAGATTTTATTCCCAAAAAATGTAAATGGCTTAAAAGTTCTATATAAGCAAACATGCTATCAATAAATAGTACAGATCATGGTGCAAAAAACGAGCCCTCATACTGCCGCTTATACGGAAAAATGAAAAAGTTATAGGTTTTCAAAATAGTGGGATTTTAAATGCACTAATTTGGTTAAAAAGTTTGCGATTTTTTTTAAGCGCAACAGTAATAGAAAAGTATGTTATCATTGGGTATCATTTTAATCATATTGACCCAAAGAATAAAGAACACATGTAATTTTTACCGTAAATTGTACGGCGTGAAAACCAAACCTTCCAAAATTAGCAAAATTGCGGTTTTCTTTTTAATTTCACCAAACAAATAGTATTTTTTTGGTTGCGCCATACATTTTATGGTAAAGTGAGTGACGGCATTACAACGGACAACTGGTCTCGCAAAAAACAAGCCCTCATACTAGTCTGTGGATGAAAATATAAAAGAGTTATGATTTTTTTGAAGGCGAGGAGGAAAAAACGAAAAACTTAAAAATTCAATTGTCTGCGTCCTTAAGGCCCAAATGGGCTGCGTCCTTAAGGGGTTAATAAACATCAAATAAGCAACTTGTACAGGAAGTAACTTGATGTGAAGTAATGTATCAGACTCATGATACTGAAGCCTCCTTTGCATTCACTATTGCTACATGGTAATGTATGCACAGTGTTCTGTAGTTGTATTTTTTATTTAATTTTATACTTTGGAGAAATACCCCCCCCCCCCACATCAGAGAAAATCACTGAATGCACGAAAATAATCGTATGTATTATCTCATCATAATAAGGAATGGCTCTAATGCTGTCTTCGTAAAAACGAGAAATAGTTTATTCTGTTTTTTATATCTTCTGGGCATGTTTCTGGATTAAGAATTTCACAATCAATTGTTAGTATTTTATCTCAAGCAGCTAATGTGCGGGGCAGCGTGACATTCTTAAATCCATCTTTGACTCAACATCAGTAATTTCATTTTCCTTTTTCCCAGGCTTGCTTTTCAGTGTGAGGACCATGCATGCAGATTGCCTAAAACACTTGTCTGTATTTCAGTGTAGAAGGCCTGTCTTGAGACCATAAATAATTGATTAACAATTCTTCAAAAGCATCATACAATAAAGTAGGGCCTTTTAATTTTTCAACTGACTGAAGGTAATCATTAAAATCCATGTATTTTGATCATTCATTCTAATTTATGATTTCAACAATGCTTTATGATTTCAACAATGCCATATTTTGATAGAAATCTGGTCCTGTTGATTCATTTCCTCAGATTTTTCTCCAGTAAACTGTTGCCAGAAAGTTAAACAGATTTGTAAATTACTTCTATAAATAATCTCAATCCTCCCAGTACTTATTAGCGGCTGTATACTACAGAGGAACTTCTTTTTTTTTTTTTTGGATTTCTTTTCTGTCACAACCACAATGCTCTCTACTGATACCTCTGTCCATGTCAGGAACTGTCCAGAGAAGGAGAAAATTCCCATAGCAAACATATGCTGTTCTGGACAGTTCCTAAAATGGATAGAGGTGTCAGCAGAGAGCACTGTGGAGGTGACAAAAAAGAAGTCCAAAAAGAAAAGAATTTCCTCTCTGGTACACAGCCACTAAGAAGCACTGGAAGGATTAAGAATTTTTAATAGAAGTAATTTACAAATCTGTTTAACTTTCTGGCACCAGTTGATTTAAAAGAGAAAAAAGTTTTCCACCGCAGTACCCCTTTAACCTGTGGGGGACAGAGGGTGTACCTGTACGTCCTTCGCCCACTCCCTTTCTATAACGCGGAGCCACACCATAGCGGTCTAGGACCCGTCACTACTAACCCTTTAGACGCAGCATTCAAAGTTGAACGCCGCGTCTAAAGTGAAAGTAATCGAATGCCGGTTAGCTCAGGGGGCTGTTCGGGATCGCTGCAGGGAAATCGTGGCATCCCGAACAGCTGTAGGACAGCAGGAGGGTCCCCTACCTTCCTCATCGCTGTCAGATTACTGAATGACTGCTCAGTGCCTGAGATCCAGGTATGAGCAGTCAAGCAGCAGCATCATTGATCAATGGTTTCCTATGAGAAACCATTGATCAAGGTAAAAGATCAATGTGTGCAGTGTTATAGCCCCCTAAGGGAGCTATAACATTGCAAAAAAAAAAAAAGTGAAAAAAAAAAGTTCATAAAGATCATTTAACCCCTTCCCTAATAAAAG
Organism: Hyla sarda; assembly: GCF_029499605.1. Classification (NCBI taxonomy): domain Eukaryota; kingdom Metazoa; phylum Chordata; class Amphibia; order Anura; family Hylidae; genus Hyla; species Hyla sarda. The sequence continues at coordinate 109,496,536 of NC_079193.1, read as the reverse complement.
TTTGAATCACCTCCATTTTCCCATTTAAAAAACAAAACAAAAAAAAACTGTGTAAATAAAAATAAACATATGTGATATCGCCCGTGTGGAAATGTCTGAATTATAAAAATATATTGTTAATTAAACCGCACAGTTAATGCACAAAAATTTCCAAAGTCCAAAATAGCGTATTTTTTGTCACTTTTTCTATCATGAAAAAAAGAATAAAAAGCGATCAAAATGTCTGATCAATACAAAAAATTTGCCCTCATACGGCCCCGTATGCGGAAAAATAAAAAAGCTATAGGGGGGATGACAGTAGATGACAATTTTAAACCTATGCATTTTCCTGCATGTAGTTATGATTTTTTTCCAGAAGTAATACAAAATCAAACCTATATAAGTAGGGTACCATTTTAATTGTATGGACCTACAGAACAAAGATAAGGTGTCATTTTTACTGAAAAATTTACTGCGTAGAAACAGAAGCCCCCAAAATTTACAAAATTATGTTTTTTCTTCAATTTTGTTGCACAATGATTTTTTTTCCATTTCGCCGTAGATTTTTGGGTAAAATGACTGATGTAATTACAAAGTAGAATTGGTGGTGCAAAAAATAAGCCATTATATGGATTTTTTGGTGCAAAATTAAAAGGGTTATGATTTTTAAAAGATAAGGGCGAAAGAACGAAAGTGCCAAAACGGGAAAACCCTCCGTCCCAAGGGTTTAATAGTATTTGTTTGCAAAAAACTAAACCCATTCCAAAAATGTCCTGACTGCATTTAATGTGGCATTTAACCCCATTGTGATGCTAAAGTTAGATTTTTGGCTTATGTTTTCTTCCTCCTCACCTTCATAAGTCCATTATTTATTTTCTTATGTGTAATTTTACTATAGAATGTGTCGGCAGATAATAACCATTTGGCCCATCTAATCTGCCCAATAATCTGAATCCTACCAATAGTCCCTGGCCCTATCTTTTCTCAAGGATAGCCTTCTGCTTATCCCATGCATGTTTAAACTTCTTCACTGTATTTGCAGCGACCACTTCTGCAGGAAGGCTATTCCATCCATCCACTACTCTCTCAGTAAAGTAATACTTCCTGATATTACATTTAAACCTTTGCCCCTCTAATTTAAAACTACCGTATGTCCTCTTGTGGTAGTTTTTCTTCATGCAATCCATGTACTAGTTTAGTAGCTCTTCTCTGAACTCTTTCTAGAGTATCTATATCCTTTTGGAGATACGATCTTCAGTACTGTGCACGATACTCGAAGTGAGGCCTCACCAGTGTTCTGTACAGCGGCATGAGCACTTCCCTCTTTCTACTACTTATACATCTCCCTATACATCCAAGCATTCCGTTAGCCTTTCCTGCTGCTCTATTACATTGTCTTCCTACCTTTAAGTCTTCTGAAATAATTACTCCTAAATCCCTTTCCTCAGATACTGAGGTCAGGACTGTTTCAAATATTCTATATTCTGCCCGAGGGTTTTTATGCCCCAGGTGTATTATCTTGCACGTATCCACATTAAATTTCAGTTGCCAGAGTTCTGACCATTGTTCTAGTTTGCCTAAATCCTTTTCCATTTGGCGTATCTCTCCAGGAACATCAACCCTATTACATATCTTTGTGTCATCAGCATAAAGACATAGCTTACCATCGAGACCTTCTGTAATATCGCTAATGGAGATATTAAACAATATTGGTCCCAGTACAGATACCTGAGGTATCCCACTGGTGACAAGACCTTGCTCTGAATATTCTCCATTGACTACAACCCTCTGTTGTCTGTCACCCTCTGTTGTCTGTTGTCTGCTTAATCCACTCAACAATATGGGAGTCCAAGCTCAATGACTGTAGTTTATTGATAAGTTTTCTATGTGGAACAGTGTCAAAAGCCTTACTAAATACGTATCATTTATTTGGAAGCCAGAAAAAAATTGTAAGGCTAAATTTAAAAAAAGGGAATTGCACACTTTCGTTTAACATATGGTTAAACTGAAATGCCAAACTTATTCTAGGGGTCAGTACAATTTCATTGATCCTAAATCAGAATAATTTTTGTTTTGTTTTACTATAAAAAAAATTTAAAAAACTGTGCATCATAAGAGCTAATTTTTTTGTGCCATGAGCTGTAGCTTTAACCCCTACCAATTTTCTGTAGTAATAACTTTTTGGTCACTTTTTATTCAATTTTTCTCTGGGATGCAATAAAAAATCATACATTTTTGGAACTGGAATGTTTTTTGCAGAATTAGGAATGTGATAATTTAATACCAACAATTCCGCACGCAACAATACAAAATATTTTTATTTTATAGTGTTATATATATTTATTTAAATTTTTTCTTATTTGGAAAATAGGAAAAGGGAGTTGATTAAAATGTTTTATTTATAGGGGTGCTTATAGGGGCCTATTATAAGCAATTTGTCAACTGTTGATTGAACTATTAGATCGATGTTCTATTGCTACAGCCTGCCATAGGCAAGCTGTATCAGTTGCCCCATCACAGCATGCACCAAGGCTTACTTTAGATATTTTAATTTAAAAAATGTGAAATAGATGACTTTTTATGTGTTTAAAAAAAATTCAATTTTTCTTCTCTACTTTTTTAGTCTCCCTAAGGAAAATTGTACATTTGTACATTTGTATTGCAGTGAACTATCATTTCTGTGATCCTCTTGTACAGTCTGCATATGCATCCTTCAATTGCGTTACGAGCTCGGAGAGAATTGGCACCAGTCATTTAACCACCAAGATGTTGCAGTTGCTATTGAATGCTACATTTATGGGGTTAAATTACTGAAACAATAGATCCCAGTCACTTTTGGTGAATGCCAGCTGCAGATAACTCCATATCACCATCATCAGTCCGCTCCATACTTTTTAAATGGGCAACCAGTCAAAAGGTAGAGGTATTGTTGTGGCATTAGATAAAAAAGTAAACCCTGCTGCCTCCAGGATAGTCAGTTCCCCTATACCTCCTGAGGACGTTGCTATTGCAAAACATGTTGAGGGGGCATTGTTTTGTGTTTTTAACTGCATCTCTGTGTATGTTCCATATCCAGTGGCACTTCAGGCTGGATGAATATATCCCCTGAGTTCCTAGGGTGTATACTTAGGACATGATCAGTTAATGTTAAACATCACACACAATGCTTGAATGTATTAAATATACTATTCACCAAATACAGCAACACAGTTTTATGTATATCTATTCCACAGAAAGAATAGACATATCTATTCTTTCTGTGGATTTCGCTGAGAAATGCATTGCCGTCTATGAGACGAGGCAATACCAAGTGGTCCTAGTGACCGCTAGAACTGTTAAATGTGAGGATTGTCTGCCTTTTTTTACCCTGTGCACAATGCGCACATTTTCCTACCATGTGACCATACCCTAACATTCAGAGAGCTAGAGAGAAAACTAAAAAGAAGGAGCGGTATTCTTAGGCCAATAAAGTATATGTGGCCAATTGAGCATGTGTAGAGTTGGTGACTTACCGTGTCATACATTGCAGAGAGATCCTGAAAAAAATAATAGCTGCTGTTACATTTAGCCAACATTTGGCACCTTAGTAGTGGCAGGTTGTGTGGTGTTCAACCAACCATAAAAGAATGAGACAGGCCCTTGGGAAAGCTGTATGCTTCAATGTTTCAATCTGCAGGACCTTTGATGATGTCACAAACATCTCTGGGAGGACTCAGGAAGAACAAGATAAAAAAATAGATACTAAACATGTGCAGGGTCTTTTTTTTATTTTATTAAAATCACTTTTAAGTGTAACAGAAATGTGCATACCGTATATACTCGAGTATAAGCCAAGTTTTTCAGCATGATTTTTCGTGCTGAAAATGCCCCCCTCGGCTTATACTTGAGTGAACTCTCCGCCTGTCAATCCCTTCTCAGTGGTCTTCAACCTGCGGACCTCCAGATGTTGCAAAACTACAACTCCCAGCATGCCCGGACAGCCATCGGCTGTCCGGGCATGCTGGGAGTTGTAGTTTTGAAACCTCTGGAGGTCCGCAGGTTGAAGACCACTGCGGCCTTCGTCATCATCCAGACCCCCCTCCCCTTTACTCACCTCCCCTCGGTGGGAAGGAAGGGTGAGCTTGTCCGTGCCATCTATGCTGCAGGGACCGTCCGGTGGGGAGGGTTAGTCACTAGTCGGGGGCCCTCTTCTCCGCGCTCCGGGCCCGGCCCCTGACTAGTGACGTTGCCTTGACGACGCACAGGGACATTCATGCGCGTCCCTGTGCGTCGTCGTCAAGGCAACATCACTAGTCCTGGGCCTGGCCCGGAGCGCTGAGAAGAGGGCCCCCTCAGGGAAAATGGACAGCCCGGAACGACTAACCCTCCCCACCGGACGGTCCCTGCAGCATAGATGGCCTGGACCAGCTCACCCTTCCTTCCCACCGACTGCAGGTGAGTAGAAAACTAAAGGGGGGGGGGTCTGGATGATGACGAGGGCCGCAGTGGTCTTCCACCTGCGGACCTCCAGAGGTTTCAAAACTACAACTCCCGGCATGCCCGGACAGCCAATGGCTGTCCGGGCATGCTGGGAGTTGTAGTTTTGCAACTTCTGGAGGTCCGCAGGTTGAAGACCACTGATGAAGGGATTGACAGGGTGATGATGAAGGGGGGGGATGATGATGGGGGTCTGGATGATGACGGGGGTCTGGATGATTACATGGGGGGATGATGTATTCCCCACCATAGGCTTATAGTCGAGTCAATAACTTTTCCTGGGTTTTTGAAATTAGGGGCCTCAGCTTATATTTGGGTCGGCTTATACTCGAGTATATACAGTATATGTTTTGAAGAGTTTTCAGTGTTCCTGCTGCAGACCTGTGTATACAAGGGTAAGATGTAGGTAGAAATATTAATACAAAAAAGAACACAAATGTGTCACTGCATCCTTCTGTTTGTTCCCTAAAAGAAAGTACATTTCCAGGGAGGTCCCTTGGCTTCTTCTATACAAAAAGGATTAATGTAGAAAAAAACGACATTGTTAAATTATAATACAGATGGTATAATATGGTACAGTTTTTCTTTATACAATACAATACAATACAATGTTCTATATAAAAGCTTTGAAATTTGCAGAAAATGTTCATCTATAGAAAGAGAACTTCATTGGTTCCTCCATCCCATTACAAAAGTAAAATTCCACAATATCCAATGCAACTTTTCTATGAAAACAGCTAGCATTGAATATGTTATTTCTATAATTAATTTCATGCAGCGCCAATAATGTTTCTGTGTAATATTTGCAGAATGGCTTGTCGGAAATTATCTTGTAAAATAGGTTCAGCGCATTCAAAGGTAACGCGTAATGTTGTCAATGGAATAATTCCCTATAGGTTACACACCTTATCTGCCCTAGGAAACTGGAGGCAGAGCCAAACTAATTAATGTATTAAAAGGTTAATGTAAGCAATTTCTGAAGAATTACAATCAAACAAAAAGTTGGGAAGTTGCCTTTAGCATCAAGGAACTTAGCAAAGAATCAACCCTTTAATAAACGAGGGTCAGGAGATGGTTTCCTCTCACATTAAAATGATAAAAGCACATAAAATCATTCACCGTATTTAGCATAAATCACACCTGAGTAGAACAGTTTGAATCAAAATGTAAATTAGTAAGAAGTTCTTAAAAGAATTGTCACATTTATAATAATATCTTCAAGCTACTAAAAGTCCATAGAAGATAAAGAAGTAGCTTGGCAGATTTATTTGGACTGAAAAATGTCCTTGATCTAAAATATCCAGAGGTCTTAGTGCCAAAACTAAAAATTCAACATTTGATAGGGCTAACATGCTAGTTAAAGGGGTACTCCGGTGAAAAACTTTTTTTTTTTAAATCAACTGGTGCCAGAAAGTTAAACAGATTTGTAAATTACTTCTATTAAAAAATCTTAATCCTTCCTGTACTTATTACATGCTGAATACTACAGCGGAAATTCTTTTCTTTTTGAAACACAGAGCTGTCTGCTGACATCACGAGCACAGTGCTCTCTGCTGACATCTCTGTCCATTTTAGGCACTGTCCAGAACAGCATATGTTTGCTATGGGGATTTGCTTTTACTCTGGACGGTTCCTAAAATGGACAGAGATGTCAGCAGAGAGCACTGTGCTCGTGATGTCAGCAGACAGCTCTGTGTTTCAAATGGAAAAGAATTTCCACTGTAGTATTCAGCAGCTAATAAGTACAGGAAGGATTAAGATTTTTTAATAGAAGTAATTTACAAATCTGTTTAACTTTCTGGCACCAGTTGATTAAAAAAAAAAGTTTTTCACCGGAGTACCCCTTTAATATGTTCCAAATTCACTTAGATTGAATAGTATTTTTTCTATATTCCAAATTTCAGATTTTTATTTATTTGTTATTTATGCCCTAGTGCTTTTTTTTTTTTTTGTGAAAAAAAAGTGCATGTCCCATTTATGGCCTCCTTGTTTATTTATTGTTAAATTATACTGTTACTGTTAAAAAGTTATTTGACCAATAGAATAATTGAATTGGTAGGATAATCAACAGCAGCCATACCATAGATCTATCCCGGGTTGGTTGCATCTGTTATAGTAAGGGATGATGAGAACTATGGAGGAATCTGCCTTTTCTAACCCTAATACAAGGAAATATGGTTAATTTTAACCCAGGGATCATGGCAAGGAAGCAGGAGCAGAGTTGTTAGCAAAGAGCACTGTGGTCAGACTGTAGTATACAGCAGCTGATATGTACTGGAAGGATTAAGTTTTTTTTTAATAGTAAAAAGTAATTTTCAAATATGTTTAACTTTCTGGAACCAGTTGATTTGAATTTTTTTCCCCACCGGAGTACCCCTTTATGGTGACCCGGAATAAAGAAAAGCCTTCAATTTATGCTTTGCTATGGAGCCTCCTTTACTACAGTATATGTACTCCAAGCAACATGCAGTATATGCACAGCTATTGAAAAAGCAGCATAGCACGCTCCGAAATGCGTCAGCCTACTTGCAATACAGCACTGCCACTTCAAGATCTTTTAAGTTTATCCCCATCCGACATAAAGACAGGACTTTAGCACCCGGCGCGCTAAACCCCCATGGAAGACGCCGCCTGCAGCATCTACAGGACTTCTCCGACTCTGGACATCACACAGCGATCTCTCCCTCGTGACAGTGGATCGCCAACCAGGACAGGCAATACCACTATCCGGCTGGAACCATAGGCGGGTAAGTGTGAGAGCACCGCGGGACCGAACATCAGGAATAGTAAGCAGTGCACAGCACGCACCGTTTTCCTCCAACAGGTTTCTTGCATAGGTGACCAACTGTACCACCAACTTATATACAATATCAAATAGGACATACCATCTACAGTACGGTGCATAGCACCTATCGCCTTTTTTTCCACTACAGGATTCTACTATACCACCAATTGATGCACAGCATCTAATTGTAACATCGCCTTGCTTTCCCAGGATCAGAAAACAAGATTTTCTACTTATCTTTCAGGAACTAGAACTATCATACCCTTGCAATATCCCCTTAGGGACTAATTTTTATACTTAAGTGGCAGTATTATATTCTGTTTTATACGTTTATTATAATTTTTATGTTTTGTTATGGAATATTTTTATTTACGTTTAAATACAGTGAGCTTCTGCAAGGGCTCTGCAGACAGCTCGAGTTAATAATCATATACTAAATAAATGTGTATATTTTAATGATTTAATTTGATTTCTATTTTTCTACTGATTGGGTACAACATCAATACTGTATATATACAAGTAATATATCTGATTCATTGCACACAGCAAACTTCCATATACAGTGGGGATCAAAAGTGTGGGCACCCCAGGTAAAAATTTGTATTAATGTGCATAAAGAAGCCAAGGAAAGATGGAAAAATCTCCAAAAGGTATCAAATTACAGATTAGACATTCTTATAACATGTCAACAAAAGTTAGATTTTATTTCTATCATTTACACTTTCAAAATAACAGAAAATGAAAAAATGGCATCTGCAAAAGTTTGGGTACCCTGCAGAGTTAATATCTTGTACTGCCCCCTTTGGCAAGTATCACAGCTTGTAAACGCTTTTTGTAGCCAAGAGTCTTTCAATTCTTGTTTGAGGTACCTTTGCCCATTCTTCCTTACAAAAGTCTTCCAGTTCTTTGAGATTTCTGGGCTACCTGTCATGCACTGCTCTTTTAAGGTCTATCCATAGATTTTCAATTATGTTGAGGTCAGGAGATTGTGAAGGCCATGGCAAAAACTTCAGTTTACGTCTCTTGATGTAATCCCCCGTGGATTTCGAGGTGTGTTTAGGATCATAATCCATTTGTAGAAGCCATCCTCTCTTTAACTTCAGCTTTTTCACAGATGGCATCAAGTTAGCATCCAAAATTTGCTGAAATTTTATTGAATCCATTCTTACTTCTAATCGTGAGATGTTCCCTGTGCCACTGGCTGCAATACAACCCCAAAGCATGATTGATCCACCCCCATGCTTAACAGTTGGACAGATGTTTTTTTTCCATTAAATTCTGTTCCCCTTCTTCTCCAAACATACCTTTGCTCATTCCGGCCAAAAAGTTCAATTTTAACCTCATCGGTCCACAGAACTTGTTTCCAAAATGCATCAGGCTTGTCTATATGTTTATTTGCAAAGTTCAAACGCTGATTTTTGTGGTGAGGATGTAGAAGAGATTTTCTTCTGATAACTCTTCCATGAAGACCATATTTGTACAAGTATCTCTTTATAGTGGAATAGTGTACCACAACTCCAGAGTCTACCAGATCTTTCTGGAGGGATTGTGCAGTCAAACATGTGTTTTCAATTGTTTTTCTCACTATCCTGCAAGCTGTTCTGTCTGATATTTTTCTTGGTCTTCCAGATCTTGCTTTAACTTCCACTGTTCCTGATGACTGCCGTTTCTTAATTACATTCCAAACAGAGGATATTGACATGTGAAAAAGTTTTGCTATCTTCCTATAGCCTTCTCCAGCTTTGTGAGCGTCAACTATTTTCAGTTTTAGATTTCTAGACAACTGCTTAGAAGAACCCATGGTGCTGATTGTTGTGGCAAGGTCAGATGAGTCTGGGCATATAAAACCTTTGAGATTGACATCACCTGGTCTTCCCAGATGATGATTGAGAACAATCCATGACACTGGCAGGTCTCAGCTTTGCAAAGGGGGCAGTGCATGCTATAAATTCTGCAGGGTGCCCAAACTTTTGCAGATGACATTTTTTTGTTTTCTGTTATTTTGAAAGTGTAAATGATGGAAATAAAAATCTAACTTTTGTTGACATAATATAAGAAAATCTAATCTGTAATTTGATACCTTTTGAAGGTTTTCCATCTTTCCTTGGCTTCTTTATGCACATTAATAAAAATTTTTTTGCCTTGGGTGCCCAAAATTTTGATCCCCACTGTGTATATATATATATATATATATATATATATATATATATATATATATACATATATACAGTATATATATACAAGGTTCTGACTAGAGAGCGGTTACCTTTTCTCTTAACATGCAGTATATATTGCAAGAGGTCCGATGTTCAAGTGGCATTATGTTATAATGTTTAATTGCCAAATTGGTTTAATGCCAAATGGGTTTAATTTTCTTTCACTTTGATCTAGAGTAAGATGCATTTCCTATATAGTCATGAAAGGAATGCCATAGGAAAGGATAACATGGAAGGAAAAACTGTTATTCCAAAGATATTGAATTTGTAATTTTGATATTGTAATATTACTGTTGTTAGCTATACTAGTTTTAGGAAATATGGCTACAAATACCGTCAAACACTCTTTACCTGCATCAATAGTGTTAAGTGCTACCCATATGTTCTCTTGTTATGGACTCTGAAAGCTGTTTACACTATTACATGGGAGTAAGCACATCCATTCAGCACAGAGTCACCTAACCAGGATTACAGCTTTACAAGTGGGATGGTGGTTAAAGGGATACTCTGCCCCCTAGACATTTTATCCCCTATCCAAAGGATTCTGCTTTGAAAGAAATTAACTCTGTTTTTCTAATCCTAGATAATCCATTCAAAGCCACTATCTCCCATTCCTCTTGCTTTTGTCAGTACCCCATTTCTGTTATTAAAGGAGAACTCCAGAATAGAAAAATAGTGAAATACTGCCGGCAGTAAAAAAATAAATAGATACATACCTTCCTTCGCTCCCCTGGAGCCTCCTGTAACCCACTCCGGTCTCCACCTCGATCCTCTTCCTGGTTTCCGGTGGTCGGCAAGTCAATCACCGACCGCAGGTCCCGACTTGGCCGCCGATAGGCTGAGCGGCAGTGTGATGTTTGCAGGCCCTGGCACCTTTTTTTTTTTTTTTTTACTGTCGGCAGTATGGAGTACAATTTTTCTATTCTGGAGTTCTCCTTTAAGTTAAAACAGCTGCTCCCCGTCCCTGCAACTTTTTATTAGGATGTAAATAGGTGTCTGCTCATTCCACCAGGGACAACAGTTCTCAAGCTCCCACTCTCTCCCCCTGCCTTTTCTCTGTGCCCCTACATATCTGACAATATATAAGTATCTATGTAGTTTCACAGGGGATATGGGCTCTTCTGTCAGCCAACTGGAACACCACATCTTCCAGAGGCAACTGCCTGTAGTAAATGCTGACATTGGTAATCAGTTTTCATATATGTATGTAAGTGATCAAAGGATAACAGCTTCTAGCCCTATATTATTCCATTTAAGAGATATTCTATAAAAAAAAAAAAAAAAAAAACAACATAACAAAAAATAAGTAATACAAATATATTCCAAATTCACAGCGACCAAGTTTCAAGCATTTCCATTTTTTGAGTTACTAATGTGTCACTATATTGCAATTCTATGTACTATGTACTGTTGTGTTTGTCTCTTATTCTAGTTTCCATTGTATAGATTCTTTCTTTGACTATGGGCATGTAGTGCAGATCTAATTCAAACTAGATAAGAACTAATACTACATTTGCCACATACATTACCTTCTCTCTGATTTTGATTGATAGCCCAGCAGTAGATCTAGTGGCCCAAACATACAGTATCATATATTCCTACATTTGCAGTGGGAAAAACTGAGATTACAACTGGGAGACTGCACCCAGTGACTGTTTGGAAGGATTCATCAGGTGACAGGCACTTATTGCTTATTTATTTATATGTAAATCTAGATTTTCCTAGCTTGTGACGGAAAATATTAGTTATATGAAGACAGGAGGCGAGTATCTTATGCATTAATCTTTCTTTATTAATGCCCATAGCAGAATTTTTATAACTTCTTTTAATAAAATTCAAACAAAAAACTTCAATCATAAGACTACAACTCCCAGCAGTCCTAGTAATCCTGTAAGCCACGCCTAGGCTGGTGGCCCCTATATAATGGACTGCCTCAGGATGATCCTCCTCTTTCTTGATGCGACAAACTTGGCAACACTGGAACACGATAGCCAACCGGAGAACCGCACCGCCACACAAGTCTTCGGCCAGCCGGCCCGCACTCCCTGACTCCAGCTCTGGAACATCACCAACAATTCTATCCCAACGGGGATTGCATCTGAGGGACATCATCCCAACAGGGGATGAAGAAAACCGAAAAGCTGCACGAACAGGTCAATCACCAACATGGACACGTCGTCGACTTTCAGTAACCTGAGGAGAGATAAAGAGATCCGTCACAGGGTTGGGTCGGGAGGGAAGATACTCGCCTCCTGTCTTCATATAACTAATATTTTCCGTCACAAGCTAGGAAAATCTAGATTTATATATCAGACAGGAGGCTCCTATCTTATGCAAGTTCAAAGCTAACAGTCAAGAATGATACATCAATACATAAGATATGTAAGCTGTCATAAGACCGACATGGAAATATGTTCCTCCGGTCTGAAGTAGAAATGGCGAAAAGTGGTCTCAGAAGACCAATCCACAGCCATTAACAGATCGGAAAGGGAGCCCCCTGAAGAGACTACCTTAGTAGCCATCGCTCCCCTGGTGGAATGAGCACCAAATAGGGAAACGTCTATACCTGCCAGTGCCATGGCGGAACGCACCCAACGTGCCAACGTGGCTGACAAAACCGGGTGGTGTGGCTTAACGTAAGAAACAAGAAGTTGGGAAGAATGCAAGGAGCGCAAGGCGGCAGTCTGCGATTCGTACGCCTGTAGGCAACGGACAACACAGAGCCGCGGATGATCTGGAAAAAACGGGTAAAAGATCGAGTGAATACCAGTCTTGGTCCTACGGACCACTGAAAAACTAACTCCCCGAGGCGAAAATTGTCGCCTAGAAATGTCCAGGGCTTTTACGTCCGACACCCTTTTGACGGAAACCAAACACAAGAGCACCGTCAGTTTAAAGGACAACAGTTTCAGGGAAAGATCGATGTTGTCTTCCCAGGTGGAAAACATATCAAGCACCTTGGAAACATCCCAGGCTGTTTGATACCTGGGCCGCGGAGGTCGTTGAAACTTCACGCCTCTCAAAAGTCTACACACCAACGGGTGTTTTCCAACCGGTAAGGAATCTACTGGGCAGTGATAGGCTGAGATAGCCGACCGATAGACATTAATGGAGCTATATGACTTGCCGGATTCGAACGAATCAGCCAAGTAATTCACCACTACTAACACAGGTGCCTGTACGGGATCAACCTGTCGTTGATCACACCAACGCACCCAGAGTCTCCAGGCTGATCGATATGCCGATCTAGTCCCGGGGGCCCAGGCCAAGGCGAGGAGATCCCTAGCTGACTTTGAAAGGTCGCTATCTGCATCTGGGATCCCGAAACCAACCACGCCAGGAGAGGCAGGTTGCCCTCCAGAACTAGAGGGTGAAGACCCTTGGTCGGGTTGGTGAGCAGCTGTGGAAAGTGGGGAATCAATCTGGGGTAATCCACCGACATCCCCAGAAGGAGGGGAAACCACGGTTGTGTCGGCCACCATGGGGTGATCAGCACCACCGTCGCATTCGAGTTCGCTATCTGTAAGAGGACCCTGGGAATCAACCGGAAGGGGGGAAACGCATAATGCGTGCCCTTCGGCCATATTTGGCGGAAAGCGTCCACAGCGTATGCCTCCGGGTCCGGCCTCCAGCTGAAAAAGTGAGGCAGTTGGTGATTGAGGCGAGAGGCGAAAAGATCCAGGTGGAACGGACCCCTTAGTTGCCTCAACTGAAGAAAAACGGAACGATTCAGCCGCCAATCGCTGGAATCGAGCAGATAGCGGGAATTCCAGTCGGCAACCATATTGGAGACCCCCGGGATATACTCCGCAATTGGGATTATTTCGCGGGCTAGGCAGAAGTGCCAGAAGTCCTTCGACGTTCGCCAGGACCCTGGATTTGGTGCCTCCTAAGCGGTTGACGTATTGCACCGCTGCCACATTGTCCATGCGCAGTAATACACAGCAATTGGACGCGTGTGGTATGAGACTCCTGACGGCGAAAAACGCCGCTAAGAGTTCCAATGCATTGATGTGAAGAGTAGCTTCGGAGGCGGACCATGTCCCTCCTGTGGAGGAGCTTCCGCACCGGGCACCCCAACCCCGTCGACTCGCGTCCGACTCTATGATAACGTCCGGACTGGAATTGAAAATGGTCTTGCCGTTCCACTCGATGGCATGACAAAGCCACCATCGCAATTCCTCGGTGGTCTCTGAACAGAGGGGTACCTCGTCTGCATATCTGAGACCCTGCCTCAGATGCATGATCTTGAGCCTCTGCAGGGCCCTGTAGTGAAGGGGGGCCGAGAAGATAGCCTGGATAGAGGCCGCTAGGAGACCCACCAGTCACGCTAGCGCACGCAAGGATAAATAACCCTTTCGTAGGACCGCCCTGATCTCTTTGCGGATCAGGGTGAGTTTTGACCTGGGGAGACGGAGGACGGCCTGATTGGTGTCCACCAGAAATCCCAAGAACTCCATCTCTTGAGCTGGGATGAGAATAGACTTCTCTAGGTTGATTAGGAATCCCAGCCCTTGTAACAATGACATCGTCCATGTCATATGGAGATATGCTTGAGGTTTGGAATAAGCCATGATGAGGAGATCGTCTAGATAAATGATCAGACGAACACCTCGGCTCCTCAAGGACGCCACCACGGGTTTCATGAGTTTGGTGAAACACCATGGGGCGGAGGATAGTCCAAATGGAAGGCAAGTAAACTGCCACATTCGGTCCCTCCAGAGGAATCGAAGTAGGTGTTGTGATTCCCTGTGGATCGGGACGGCGAGGTAGGCGTCCTTCAAGTCTATTTTCACAAGCCAGTCCCCCGGCTGCAGAAGGTCTCGAAGGAAGTGAATGCCTTCCATCTTGAAATGTTGATACTTGACATGTTGGTTCAAGTCCCGGAGGTTGATCATGGGACGATAACCACCCCCTTTCTTCTTTACTAAAAAGAGGTTGCTTACGAAGCCCCGAGAGGAGGGTTCCTCCTCCATGACCACCTGCTTGGCTAGGAGATCTTGTAACTCCTTGTCTATGAGGGCAACGTTTTGGTTTGCAAATCGGATAGGGGGAGGGATAACATTTAGAACCGGTAACGACTGGAGGTCTATGAGAAATCCCGCTACTGTGTGTAGAATCCATGCGTCTGCCGTAATCGCAGACCAGGCGTGGATAAAAAACCTCAGGTGCCCCCCCACAGGAATATGAGCAAGAGGAGTGAAAGGTGTACTCACCGGTAGGAGGTCTGGATCGAGGGTAACCACGTCCGCCGCGGCCACGCCAGGGTCTGCCCTGGGGTGGAAAGAAGGGCGCTGGTTGCGCCACGGGCATGGGGTAGGATGGAGCCTGAGAGTACTGGAACTGAGAAGGGGCTCTGCCCTGTGGCCTATAGGGTGGAGTGCGGCTGGCAGATCGGCCTCTACCTCTGCTGGCCTTAGGGAAAACCTTATTGGTCCCCGATTTCTTCAAAGACGTTTGGGCTTTGTCTAAGCTTTTGAAAAGCCCAACGAACTTGTTAATGTCCTTTATTAAGGAGTCCCCAAACAGCATTCCGTCTGCTGACGGGCCAGGCTCAGATTCTGCCAGGTGGGACAGTTGAGGATCCAGGCGCATCAATATTGATCGGCGCCTCTCTATAGAGCAAGTAGTATTAGCGCTGCCAGCTAGGCAGACCGCTCTCTGTGCCCAACCTCACAGTTGTTGGAGATCCACAGGCTGATCAGTTGCAGCTGCTTGCTCTAATAAGTTTAACATTTTCGTGAGGGGCCCCATTAGGTCCAGAATGCGGTCCTGGATTGACTTAAAGGACCTCTCAATCCCTTTTTTAGGGAATTTCCCTGATTTTAACAGATATTTCGTGAGAATTGGGTCTACCTCTGGGGTAGCTACGGCCTTTCTAGGGATGAAGGGCCTAGGGCACTCAGCTCTCAATTTGTTTCGGCTAGTCCTATCCAGGGACTTATGTGCCCACGAGTCTACGTATTTAGATACGTGAGGCAACGGAGTCCATTCACCAGAACGGGGATGAGAGATGCCGTCTGGGTGGAAAAATGGTTCGCCTAGGGCATCTAGGAGGACCTCGCCCTGTGTTGCAGGGTTGGCGTCTGTGTCGATCGCCGTGTCCCCAGCATCGTCATGAAAAGATTCAGACTCGGAGTGATCCGACTCGTTGGAAGTATCCGACGAGTCCTCATCTGAGGTATCGACAAATGAGTCGGGTTTGGCCCGTCTAGAGGATCTATGCCCCTTCACATGTATCTCCCTGGGGCCCAGGGGTCGAGTGGTGTCTGAGGGATGCTGGGGTTGGTAGCTCGTGGTTGGAGCTGCCTGGAGCATATTGTTGTCTTCCCCTGCCGGGGAGTCATGTGCTGCCAGGGAATGTTTGCGTTTATGGGACGCTTTCCCTTTCTTAATAGGCGGTTCGCCAACCTGTGAAGGTAGCGGTAAAAAAGTCACTGGCTGTTGGGCTTTAGTGGTCACAGTGACTGAGGCCAAAGCTGCTTGGACAGATTGATTAATGAGGTCCTGAATCTGGCTTGCACTCATGTGCTGAGTCTGTAGAGAAGACCTCCCCTCTGAGGGGGGCAGCTGTAGGTTCCTCAGCCATGGAGGTAAGAGAAGGGGTTAACTAAATATGGGGTATATACAGCACCTGCTAAGGGTGAGGTAAGTAACTGAAAATCTCTTTTCCAGGAGGAGAAGGACCAATAAAAGAGAGTAGGTCTAAATATATATATATCTATAAGGGTAACACTAAGTAGGAGAGTGGAATAAATTCCCTCTCTACACTGCTTACAGGCTCCGTCCTCTACGCCATCCGCGCTGTAACTGGCGCAGCGGCGTGAGGAGAAGCCGATAAGCTCCAGCTCCGAGGGATGAAGTCTCGCGAGACTACGTCCCCTGGAGCCGATTGGACGCTGCAGGAATGCCCGCTGAATACGTCAGCAGGAGCGAAGGCCGAGTGAAGAAGAAGGAGGAGGACCCGCCCCCCGCCCGCGCGCGCGAAGAGAGCGCGGGAAGAAGAGAGGAAGAAGGAAGAAAGGCGCAGAGGTAAAATGGCGCCGAGGATATGAAGGAGAGGAGGGGGGGGGGGGGGGGGAGGGAACAGAGAAAAGGTATGCGGTGGTACCTGAACCGGAGGGTCGGCTCCGGCCCCTGGTATAACCCCAACACAGGAAAAGGGGGAAAGAAGACTACTAGAGTAGAAAGTATGGGGAAAATGGAAAAGTGAGGTATATATATATATATATATATATATATATCTAGGAAAGAAGGTACCTTAAGGTATTTGCACAGAATATCAAGTAATATAACGTTATACAAGAAACCGTATGAGAACTTATCTGTATGTATGCTGCTATGAGCAGAAAGAAAGAGGAGGATCATCCTGAGGCAGTCCATTATATAGGGGCCACCAGCCTAGGCGTGGCTTACAGGATTACTAGGACTGCTGGGAGTTGTAGTCTTATGATTGAAGTTTTTTGTTTAAATTTTATTAAAAGAAGTTATAAAAATTCTGCTATGGGCATTAATAAAGAAAGATTAATGCATAAGATAGGAGCCTCCTGTCTGATATATAACTGGTAATATGTTTAAATAATGTTGTACATATATTTTCACTTTGCCACTAGGAGTACCAATTAAACTTATTCCTAATCAAGGTTCTTATACAATTATATACAACTTCCAGTGATTTGTGATTCGCTCTGGTCCAGTCTTAAAGGGGTACTCAGCTGGAAAAAAAAAAATTTTAATCAATTGGTGCCAGAAAATTTAACAGATTTGTGAATTATTTCTATTTAAAAATCTTAATCCTTCCTATACTTATCAGCAAAAGTTTCTGTTTGACCACAGTGCTCTTTGCTGACACCTCTGTCCATGTAAGGAACTGTCCAGAGCAGGAGAGATTTGCTACGGGGATTTGCTCCTACTCTGGACAGTTCCTAAAATGGACAGAGGTGTCACCAGAGAGCACTGTGGTCAGACAGAAAGGAAATTCAAAAAGAAAATAAGTTTCTGTGGAGCATACAGCAGCTGATAAGTACTGGAAGGGTTAAGATTTTTTATTGAAGTAATTTACAAATTTGGTTTACTTTCTGGCACCAGTTGATTAAAAAAAAAAATCTTTAAGCTCACCCCTTCATAAAAGCAGATCAGGTTAGTTTGACAGGATAGTTTTGGTTATTAACCCTTTCCCCATGAATGTCAAGCAAATTTTTCTGTTTTTTTTTTCTTTTCATTTTTGCATTCCAAGAGAAATAACTTTACAAAAGATATTATTTTTTCACCAACATAACCATATGAGGGCTTTTTCTTTGTAGACTAAGTATTATTTTTATAATAACACCATTTTCAGAATGATTACATTAAATCCAAATTGGTACATGTTTTTTTTTTTTTTACCTCACTAAAAGTGTCTTCACATCAGAAAATCCATACATTTTTATGTAACATGTATGTAACATTTTAAGGGGAACATTTGTAGTTTAAGGGGTATTCCAGGAAAAAACTTTTTTTTTATATCAACTGGCTCCAGAAAGTTAAACAGATTTGTAAATTACTTCTATTAAAAAATCTTAACCTTTCTAATAATTATCAGTTATTGAACTGAAGTTGAGTTGTTCTTTTCTGTCGAGCAACAGTGCTCCCTGCTCACATCTCTGCTTGTCTCGGGAACTGCACAGAGTAGAAGAGGTTAGCTATGGGGATTTGCTTCTACTCTGGACAGTTCCCGAGACAGGTGTCATCAGAGAGCACTTAGACAGAAAAGAACAACTCAACTTCAGCAACTCATAAGTACTGAAAGGATTAAGATTTTTTAATAGAAGTAATTTACACATCTGTTAAATTTTCTGGAGTTAGTTGATATATAAAAAAAGTTTTTTCCTGGATAACCCCTTTAATTGATACCTCTTGGGGAGTACATGTGACTTTTTTTTTTTTTTTTTTTAAATCAACTGGTGCCAGAAAGTTAAACAGATTTGTAAATTACTTCTATGTAAAAATCATAATCCTTCCAGTACTTATCAACTGCTATATGATCCACAGAAGGTTCTTTTCTTTTTGAATTTCCTTTCTGTCTGACCACAGGGCTCTCTGCTGACACCTCTGTCTATTTCGGGAACTGTCCAGAGTAGGAGCAAATCCCCATAGCAAACCTATCCTGTTCTGGATAGTCCCTGCCATGGACAGAGGTGTCAGCAGAGAGCACTGTGGTCAGACAGAACGGAAATTAAAAAAGGAAAGATCGTCTGTATTCAGCAGCTGATAAGTACTGGAAGGATTAAGATTGTTAAATAAAAGTAATTTACACATCTGTTTAACTTTCTGGCACCAGTTGATAAAAAAAATGTTTTCCAGAGTACCCCTTTAATGGTGCAGGATTTATAATTACATAATTTTATAGTTTGGATTGTTATGGACATGGGTTTGAGTCGCTACTACGGGAACGGAAGTCCGTGACGTCAGGACTCCGCCCCCGTGTGACGTCACGGACTTCCGTTCCCGTAGTCGCGACTCAGACCCTCCAGCGCTTCCGCACAAAAAACAGGTGGGTGCCGAATGCAATACTGAGGGGGTCAGACATCTTTGGATAGGGGATAAGATGTCTAGGGTGGGAGTACCCCTTTAAGCCTATGTTCACACGATGGAATTTCTTTGCTGAACTCCGCATAGGAGTTCCGCACAGACATTCCACTGCAGCAGAATCCCCTTAATTTTTGATGGGATTCTGCTGCACTGTACACATGGCAGATTTTCCATGGCAAATGTATCTGCCACGGAAATCTTAATTCCGGAGTCCAAAGAAGAAATAGACTCCGCAGGACTATATTATGAATGCTAAAATATACTTTCTCATTTTGGATTGGCTCAGTAGTATTTAATATATAAACTTTAGTGCTGGATTATGTATTCTGCATCAGGATTAATCTTCGATGTGAGGCAGCTCTTATTAGTTACGGCAGACCTCCCACCAGCAGTTTAATCACTAATCTCTAAATGCTTTGCCATCTTTTCAATTTATCTTTGTCATTACTTACACACAGCTCTTCTGCTTAATTGTGAGCTTTATTAACCATATTTAGACTAGAAAGTCATAATTTCATTGTACCTCAATCTATTGTAATGCCAAGATATTCAAACAGATCCATTTCTGTAATAAGTGTACTGAATTGTATGAGGAC
This sequence comes from Hyla sarda, assembly GCF_029499605.1. Classification (NCBI taxonomy): domain Eukaryota; kingdom Metazoa; phylum Chordata; class Amphibia; order Anura; family Hylidae; genus Hyla; species Hyla sarda. Next base: position 109,476,914 of record NC_079193.1, on the reverse strand, counting down.
ATCTCTATCTTGTAGTTTAAAAGGGTATCAAGCCCTTAAAAGCTTATTCTCAGGACAGGGACCTTAAAGGGGTATTCCAGGCAAAACCTTTTTTTATATATATCATCTGGTTCCGGAAAGTTAAACAGATTTGTACATTACTTCTATTAAAAAATCTTAATCCTTCCAATAGTTATTAGCTTCTGAAGTTTTCTGTCTAACTGCTCAATGATGATGTCACGTCCCGGGAGCTATGCATGATGGGAGAATATCGCCATAGGAACTGCACAGCTCCCGGGACGTGAGTCATCAGAGAGCAGTTAGACAGAAAACAACAACTCAACTTCAGAAGCTAATAACTATTGGAAGGATTACGATTTTTTAATAGAAGTAATTTACAAATCTGTTTAACTTTCCGGAGCCAGTTGATATATAAAAAAAAGTTTTGGCCTGGAATACCCCTTTAAAAGCTTATTCTCAGGACAGGCCAGCTAACTTATATTTATGACTGTATCCTCTCCGAACAGCTGTTTGGTAACCATGTGAGTGATGCAACCGCTTTAAAGGGACATTCCGCCTTTAGACATCTTATCCCCTATCAAAAGGAAACATTTCAGAGACTGGAGCAGCACCTGGCACATAATGCCTGGTGCTTTATGGAGATTGTTTGGGGGTTACCAGCGGCGGGACCCCCATGATCAGACATCTTATCCCCTATCCATAATGCCTTGTACTGCATGGAGATCGCGTGGGGGTTCCCAGCGGCGGGACCCCCGTGATCAGACATCTTATCCCTATCCTTTGGATAGGGGATAAACTGTCTAAAGGCAGAATACCCCTTAAGTGCAAGTTGATTCATACTTGCACATTTTTATACTATTTTTTTTTTTTTGCAGTGATGGTACAAGGTACTGCAGCATTGTCCTAATCAAGTAAACTGGACAACACTGCAGTACTTTGCACCACCACTAGAAATAGTGTACAGCTTGTCCTGCAAAAAAATAAGTTCTCACACAATGGTGATGGATGAAAAATAAAGTTATGGATGTCAGAACATGACAACACAAAAAAGGGGAAAAAAGGATTTTGTTGTGAAAAGTAAAGAGAACATAAAAAGCTATACAAATATATGGTAAAAGCTAGAAAAATTATTTCTGTGTTATTAAAAATTATTGCGGTGTCCCCCCAATGAGTACAAAAATCTCCTTTTTTTCACAATATTATGGAGTTTTTCACAAAAAATGGTGCATTAATCAACAAAGATGTACCACTAATATAAAGTACAATATATCAGTAAAAAAAAAGTCTCAGAATCGCATCGCTAAAAAAAAAAAAAAAGCATGTCAGAGGTATTACCACTTAGAGATACATGCCAGATTTGAAAAATTGGACCCGGTCATTAAGGAAAAAACAGGCATCCTTAAGGGGTTAAATAAGATAAATATATACACTTCATATCGCCATATGCAGAAATTTCCAAATTATTACTTTAGAACTTTATTGATTCTACATATGCCAGGATTGCAGATTTTTTGCTGACAAAGAGTCATTTTATCAGTGCTAGGATTTTTTCTGTTTTATCAGTAAATTGGCTTTCACATTATATTGTTGTAGTTTTTTTTGTTTTACTATCATATGTATTTTATTACATGGGATATACTGGGCCATATTTTTCACTAGGCACTGGAGGTCAGAGCCTATTGAATTGCCTTGTAGGGGGTGGTAACATGGTGAGCATTTCTTTCATACTTACTCCACACATTGAAAATGCAGTTGTAACATCTGGCGCTCCGGCCAGACATGCTGGCCGTGAGCGTTCCCCTGCTTTGTCCTCATCTGCCGGCGGGGCTGAGATTTTCATAGCTGGACGTGCCTGCATGCGAATTTCAGCCCGTCACTCCCCTCTCTTGCCTGCTGTCTCTTCCGCGCTCTCGCAGTCCCAGTGCACGTTCCCCTCCTCCTAGGGAGCGCGCATGCCGGAGCTCTAAGATTTAAAGGGCCAGTGCACCCGTAATTATCACCTTCACCTGCACCTTTGTTATAAGTTTCTGCACTTCCTCCCACTCACTGCTGGATCTTTGGTTGCCATTGTGACTTAGAGAAAGCTATTCTGTGGCTTGCCTTGCCGTGTTCCTGATAACTCTGTTCCGTGACCTGACCTTGCTCCTGTGCCGCCTGCCTATAGACCTCCTGCTTCCTTCCTGACTACGCACCTGTGCCACCTGCTCTGACCTTCATCTATCCTGACCACCACTTGCGGTATTCCTCCTGTGCCTCATATCTCCTCAGCCGCTTATGTGATCAAGTTGTGCAAGGGGTAGCGATCTGGGTGCCGCTTGCCGCAGCAAATCCATCCCGCTTTGCGGCGGGTTCTGGTGAAAACCAGCGGCATCTTAGACTCCGCTCCCTGGCACGGCCCACGTCATCTACCACACAGGTCTTGTGGGTCCATTACTACCGTGTGTGTTAAAGCCTACTGCCATGAGTCTTACAGCAGTATTCCTTTCCCTTTCTTTTCTCTTTCCCTTTCCTTTCCCTTTCCTTTTCTTCATTGTTTGCCAGTTGAGTTGATGCTTTATGCTGTACGTTAGTCACTCAGAATTTTCACTTTGCTTATTTTATTGGTTTGATGTACTGTACTATAGACAACACACTAATCAAAGCATATGCATGTGTATATTTAACACAGAAATAAAATGCTGCAGATTTGTTGCAGAGTTTGACTATTTAGAAAATTAGTAAAAACTGCAACATATCTGTAGTATTTCAGTCTTGTGTGTACATGCTATAATTTCCTATAATGTAGTAAGTGTAATCCTGTAATTTCAAAGGTGTTAGCTCTTCATTGATCACTGGTAATATCTTATTCTGGTGCATTATAATAATAAATATTATTATTATCTGTTTCTCGTGCAAGAATCAGTATATACGAACATGGTGCTTTCCTGAAAGGCAGAGCACTATTCCCAAGTCTTTTCTGGAATGCCATTTGATTAAATGTTCATCTTAACTAGCCCTTAGGCAGGAATTTAAATGAATAGCTCCAAACAGGGGTCTCAATGCACTGTGCCTTATATTTACATAAAAAACGCTTGACTTAAATGTACAAATGAGCAACTCAGTTTCAATTTAAATTTCAAACAGAATTGTTCCCACATTATAATTGATTTGATTTACAAGAACAGCCAAATCAGCAGAACTTGGATCAAATAAAAATGATCAAAACACTGCTCTATTACTAAATGTTTGTCGTGAAAGGTCTTAAGACCAGGTTGGCATTAGGTTAAAAGGTACCAGGGAAGGACTGACAACTACTGAAACCCCTGTGTACACACCAATGTTGTGTTACATATATAATGACTCACACATATGACTTTTTACTATATACTGGCTTCCACATCCAGTGACTCACAGGTGACTTCTCTGATTGGAGTCATGCTCTTTCCTTTTTCTTCTGCATCTAGCATAGGTGACCATGTTGACTTCTCCCAGCTGTTACTTGTCTCTGCACAGTCTTATGTTCTTATTAGTGTAACATGCAGTGATAATGCCCCCACTTATAATAGCCACCAACTAATGCCCCTACTGTTATCCCATTCACAAATAATGTTCCATAGCACCCCTTTTACTTCCATGTAGTAATATTGCCTTCTGTGCATCCTTACTGTTGTTACGGTGAGCGCTCCGGTCCAGCGCTCCAACCATGAGCGCGCCGCCCCGCTCCCCCAGCCGCGATTCGCATCGCGAGATGCGCCCACATGCGAATCACAACCTGTTCCTCACCTGCTCCTTCCTGAGATTTAAAGGGCCAGTGCACCGCTGATTGGTGCCTGGTCCTTCTTCCATGTTATTTTAGGCAGCCCTTCCACTACGTTATTTTGAATACGCATCATTACCACCTGCCTTGACCTTTCTGCTAAGTCCTCACCTTTGCCTCATCCTTCTGTACCTTGCCTCTCCCAGCTTCTTGCGGCGGGCTCTGGTGAAGACCAGCGGCACCCTAGACTCCGCTCCCCGATGCGGCTCTAGTCATCAGCCACACAGGTCAGTGGATCCACATCCAGCACCATTACAGCAAGATCCGGCCATGGATCCCGCTGGGGTACCTTTGCCTGAGAATCTGGATCTCGCCTCTATTGTGGCTCTCCAGTTGCAGCAGTTGGCTCAGCAGGTGCAACAGTTAAACCAATTGTCCGCCATGATGCAGCAGTTGCTTTCTACTCAGCAACCACCGCAGCACCCACAGCCTCCTTCTGCTCCAGTGTTGCTTCTCGCTCCTGCAGTCACCATAGGACCAAAGCTCCCCCTGTCTCTACCTGAGAAATATGAGGGGGGATCCCAAGTCTTGTCGGGGATTTGTGACACAGTGCTCCATGCAAATTGAGCTAATGGTGGAACAGTTCCCTACGGAACGAGCGAAGGTGGCTGTCAGGACCGACTGGGGGAGACAGGGAGAGTGAGCCCTAAACTGAACCTAAAATCACTCTCCCTGCCTACTTGCCCATCCATCCTAAACGATGGATCGACAACTGGTCCCTTCCTGCGCTAAAGTGCAGTGGAGTAAAAACACATATACAAGGTCAGTCACAGGCCAGAAACGGGAAACTACTAGACAACCAGATATACCAGACAGGATATAAATACTAACAGGGCAGAATGTAGACAGGCAAACTGATCAGGAACATATGACACTGTTCACAAGCAAGCAGGTACAAGTACAAAGGACAAAGATTAGATCCGAAGAACAAAGACAAAGATCAGATCCAACCAAACAGGATATAAATATAGGACACTGTTCACACTGGACACAAGACTAGGAAACGGATGAGTTTAACTAAATCCTGCAGAAGAACTTAGGTAGACAAAAGGAATAAACAATACCCCCAGAGTCCCCAAAACAAAGGTAAAAGAGATCTATTGCTAAACAGGAATAAACACAATACCCCAGAACCACTAGAAGACACAGGAATGTCTTGATACTAGAACGCAATCTCCCAGAGTCCACCATGGAGCACGGAGATCTCTTGCTCCAATTCTCAATTCCCTGGTGTCACCATGGACAGGTAACAGGAATATCTTGGTAAAGAAACACAGAAAACGGATACAAGAGAAAACACAGTGTAAACAGATACATAACAGAAAGGATATACAAATCCTAAAACCGACTAATCAAACACAGATTAAAATCTACTATAAGCATGCTACATAACCATGGCTAAAACCCAGAACATACAAAAAGCATGCTAAAGCAAAAATAGTAGATTTAAAAGTTCAGACAATCTAAGAGTGTTTCACCAAGAGCTCCATAGCAGCATGTCAAGCATGAAAGCAGTAAGACTGGATGTCAGGAAGTCAAGATGTCAATCACCAGCTCAGAAGCTAGATTGAGCTCACCTTATCTAGACACACCCTAAGAGCTATTGGATAGAAAGCCAAAGGCTTTAACTATTCCTTTACCGGGGAACATAAAACTGTTCAAACACAACCAAATCCAATAGCTGTGTGTGAACACAGACCAAGATAGACATGACAGTGGCCTTTGTTGTCAGTCTGTTAACTGGAAGGGCCCTGGCCTGGGCAACCCCGTTATGGGATCAGAGTGATCCACTCACCGCTAGTCTTCAGGCTTTCTTGACAGAATTCCGAGGTGTTTTTGAAGAACTTGCACTTCTTCCGCTGAGACGGTCTTGCTGAGTCTTTCTCAGGGCAACTCCTCTGTGGGCGAGTATAGCATTTGTTTTCGTACCCTGGCATCGGAGTTATCCTGGAATAATGAAGCTCTTTGCGCCACTCTCAAAAGAGGACTTTCTAGCAATATTAAGGATCTCCTTGCCTGGGAATTGCCTTCTACTCTGAGTGATCTCATACAGCTGGCCTATTTATCCGTTTCTCTGAACGACGTGAGGAACAACGTCTGGAAAAGTAGTCTGCACGACCTTGGCGCTTTCTTCGCCTGGCACCAGTCTTTAAGCAACCACCGCATCCTTCTACGTTGCCTCCCACAGTGGAGGCTTGCAGGTGGATCGGTCTTGCCTGACTCTGCAGGAAAGAACTCGCAGACGAGCTGAGAATCTTTGCCTTTACTGCGCCAGTGCAGATCATTTCCTCAGAAATTGACCTGTGTGTCAGGGAAACGCTCGCACCTAGGGTTTGTGGGAGAGGCTTCCCTAGGTGTGATTAGTTCCTCTCCACGCTTGAATTTGAGCTTTCTCTACCCTCCAAAGAGATTATTTCCGCTCTTGCCTTCCTGGACTCTGGTTCCGCGGTAAATTTTATTGATGCCTCCTTAGCACATAGGTATCGTCGGCCGGTGTCTCGCCTGTCAAAGCCTTTGTACATCACTTCGGTCAACTGGAAAATCTGGACTGAACTGTGCTATTTTACACTGAACCGTTATCTATACAGGATGGAGTCTTGCATAAGGAGAACTTGTCCTTCTATGTACTTCCTCATTGTACCTCTGCTCTTCTGCTTGGCCTTCCTTGGTTGCAACTCCATGCCCCGCAACTAGATAGCAAAACTGGTGAAGTACTCCGTTGGGGACTTTACTGTAACAACAACTGTATTCAAACACTTCTGTCTAAGTTTGTGTCTCCTTCTACTACTCTGCCCGGTTTGCCATAGTTTCTTTTGGACTTTGCTGACATCTTCAGTGAAAAACAAGCTGAAGTTTTACCATCTCATCATCCCTACGATTGCCCTATTGACTTATTGCCCGGGACCACACCTCCTCAGGGCAAAATTTACCCTTTGTCTATTCCTGAAACTCAGACCATGTCAAAATACATTCAAGAAAATCTTCAAAAAAAGATGGTTCTCTGCTACCTTGCATTGACTATTTTGGCTTGAATAAAATTACTGGCAAGAACTGCTACCACTTCCGTTGATCTCCAAATTATTTGATCGTCTACGTGGAGCGAGGATGTTCTCCAAACTTGAACTTCGTGGTGCCTATAACTTGATTCGCGTACGAGAAGGTGATGAATGGAAGACTGCGTTTAACACTCGTGATGGACATTTTGAGTATGTTGTGATGCTGTTCGGACTCTGTAATGCTCTGTAATGTGGTCTATTTGAATGATATTCTCATCTACTCTCCCAATGTTCAGACTCATTGTTCACACATCCGCCAGGTCTTACAACGTCTCCGAGACAATCATCTCTAGGCTAAACTTGAAAAGTGTATTTTTGAAAAAAACAGTCTTCCTTTTCTGGGTTATATCATTACTAGTCAAGGTCTTCAAATGGACCCTAACAAGTTGTCCACTGTACTGGACTGGCCTCGACCTTCTGGCTTAAGAGCTATTCAGAGCTTTCTTGGTTTTGCCAATTACTATCGGCAATTTATTTGTCATTACTCTACCTTGGTAGTGCCCATTGTTTCTCTCACCAAGAAGACTTCTAATCCCAAGGTCTGGACTCCAGAGGCTAAAGAGGCTTATAAACAGCTAAAGTCCGCCTTCGCTTCAGCTCCGGTTTTGTCAAGACCAGACCCAGGCAAGCCATTTCTTTTGGAGCTGGTGCTGTCTTAACGCAAAAGTCTTCTAAGGGAAGAATTGTAACCTGCGTTTTTTTCTCTAAAACTTTCTCTCCTGCAGAGAAAAACTATACAATTGGAGACTGTGAACTCTTGGCAATAAAGATGGCTTTGGAAGAATGGCATCATCTCTTGGTGGGCTCTGTACATCCGGTTACTATATATTCTGACCACAAGAACCTGTTCTATCTTCAGACAGCCCATCGACTCAACCCTCGCCAGGCCCGATGGTCTCTGTTCTTCTCCAGATTTGACTTCTACATACACTTCCGTCCAGCAGAGAAGAATCTATGAGCAGGCGCTCTTTCCAGGTCTTCTGATGTTCATGACCAGAATCTCTTCCTCAGTATATTATTCCTCCTGAGGGTCTCATCTCTGTAGTGCCAGCAAGTCTTCAGCACCTGCCTCCTGGAAAGACTTACGTATCTCCCTGTTTAAGACTATGAGTTTTGAAGTGGGGTTATTCCTCATTCCTGACCAGTCATTCCTGAATTCGTAAGTCCTTGCATCTCATCTCCAGACAGTATTGGTGGCCTAGTTTAAAATAGAATGTCGTTGATTTTGTCCATTCCTGTTCGGTCTGTTCCCGGGACATGACCCCTGGCTCTATACCTGCAGGTCTTCTACAGCCTTTGCCAGTACCAGAGCTCCCCTGGACCGATATTGCTATGGACTTCATTACTGACCTTCGGCAATACGGACATCTGGGTGGTAGTGGACTGATTTTCTAAAATTGCTCATTTTGTACTGCTGCCTGGACTTCCATCTGCACAACAGCTTGCTAACCTTTTCCTTTGCCACATCTTTCGCTTACATGGATTGCCTTCTCGTATAGTATCCGACCGTGGAGTCTAGTTCATCTCAAAGTTCTGGCGGGTCCTCTGCTCATGTCTCCAAGTTAAAGGAGTATTCCAGGAATTTTTTTTTATTTGACTATGCTACAGGGGCTGTAAAGTTAGTGTAGTTCATAATTTAGTGTCTGTACCTGTGTGTGTCATTTTTTTCACAATTCTTAAGTGATTTTCAACTCAAGATTTATTTTTAACAGCATACAAAATGACTGTTGTCTCAGATTTTACCCAGGTTGCAATGCGGCCGAGACCTAACTCACTAGTCAGCTGATGACATTGAGCCTGTCTGCTTCAATGGGTGGAGCAATCTCTTGGTGGGAAAGAGATCAATCTTCAACTAATGCAACAGCTGTAGGCACCCAGATTGAAAACCACAGGTCTTTTGAATGGATGCAGGTCATTTATGTTTCAATGGGTAGGGTGGCTGATGTGTGGGAGGGAGGAAAATGGAATTATGGGATTTGTAGGCAAAAAAGAAAACTCAAAAAGGAGATATCAGTTCACAAAAAGCTAGCCACAGTGTTATGGTAATCTCACAACATTTAGCCCCAAGACAAGCGTAGATCCTTCCTAATCTTGTCCATTACTGTCTGCCAGATAAATACTAAAATCACCCTATGGTGGATAACCCCTTTAAGCTGGATTTTTCCTCAGCCTATCACCCTCAATCCAATGGACAGGTCGAGAGGGTGAATCCGGTCTTAGGAGACTATCTTCGTCATTTCATATCTGCTCGTCAACACGACAGGCCCGATTTACTTCCTTGGGCAGAGTTCTCATACAATCATAGGGATTCTGAATCCACTAGGACTTCACAGTTTTTTTGTGGTACATGGACTTCATCCTCGTCCTCCTTTTCCCTTGTCTTCTTTCTCCGTAGTTCCTGCGGTTGATGAGCAAGTGCAAAATTTTTCCACCATATGGCAGACGACACGTCGCTCTCTATTGCATGCCACGTCTCGTACGAAGTCTCAAGCGGACAAGAAAAGGCGTCCTCCTCCCGTGTTCTCTCCTGGTGACAGAGTCTGGTTGTCATCCAAGTATATCTGCTTAAGGGTACCCAGTTATAAACTTGGCCCTCGCTATCTGGGTCCTAATAAAATTAAGGAGCGTCTAAATCCATGGCCTATTCTCTCCATCTGCCATCCTCGAAATCCTTCTATGTCTCCCTCTTGAAACCTGTCATCCACAACCGCTTTTCTAAAGAAGACACCTTACCTACTCCCATCTCTGGTACCTCTGATGTTTATGTAATTAACCCCTTAAGAACTCAGCGTTTTTCTGTTTTTGCGTTTTCATTTTTCCCTCATCATCTTCTAAAAATCATAATGCTTTCAATTTTGCACATAAAATTCCATATGATGGCTTATTTTTTGTGCCACCAATTCTACTTTGCAGTGACATTAGTCATTTTACCCAAAAATCCACAGCAAAACGGAAAAAAATTCATTGTGCGACAAAATTGAAGAAGAAATGTCATTTTGTAACTTTTGGGGGCTTCTGTTTCTATGCAGTGCATTTTTTGGTAAGAATAACACATTATCTTTATTCTGTAAGTCCATACGGTTAAAATGATACCCTAATTATATAGGTTGGATATTATCGTACTTTGGAAAAAAATCATAACGACATGCAGGAAAATTTATATGTTAATAATTCTCATATTCTAACCCCTTTAACTTTTTTATTTTTCCGCGTACGGGCCGTTATGTGGACTCATTTTTTGCGCCGTGTGCTGAAGTTTTTATCAGTACCATTTTTGAATTGATCAGACTTTTTGATCACTTTTTATGAATTTTTTCATGATATAAAAAGTGACCAAAAATTCGCTATTTTGTACCTTGGAATTTTTTTGCCTGTACGCCATTGATCATGCGATTTAATTAACAATATATTTTTATAGTTCGGACATTTCCATACACGGCGATAACCACATATGTTTATTTGCATTTTATTTACACAGTTTTTTTTTATGGGAAAAGGGGGGGGGATTGAAACTTTTATTAGGGAAGGGGTTAAATGACCTTTGTTAACTTTTTTTTCACTTTTTTTTTGCAGTGCTATAGCTCCCATAGGGACCTATAACACTGCACACACTGATCTTTTATGCTGATCCCTGCAAAGCCATAGCTTTGCATGGATCAGCGAGATAGGGGCTCGATTGCTCAAGCCTGTATCTCAGGCTTGGAGCAATCAATCCCCGATCGGACGCCGCGGAGACAGGTAAGGAGACCTCCGCTTGCGTCCTAGCTGATCAGCCCGACTGAGCTGCCGGGAAGCATTTACTTTCACTTTCAGACGCGGCGGTCAACTTTGATTGCTGCGTCTGAAGGGTTAATAGTGCGCTACACAACAATTGGTGTGATGCAGGGTTTACGGCGTGACCCCCTTTTAAACACCGGGACTGGGCTCAGGGCTGAGTCTTTAAGAGGTTAAAGAGATTTTGGACTCCTAGTTCATCAGAGGAAAATGTTTTTTTCCTTGTGGATTGGGAAGGGCTCAGGCCGGAGGAGAGGTCTTAGGAGCCACAAGACAACATCTTGGACCGTGACCTCATTCAGAAATTCTTGTCCTCCAAAAAGAGGGGGAGACCAAAGGGGTGGGGTACTGTTACAGTGAGCGCTCCAGTCTGGCACTCCGACCGTAAGCGCTCGCCGCCCCACTCCCCCGGCCGGAGGGAGGAAAATGGAATTATGGGATTTGTAGGCAAAGAAAAAAACTCAAAAAGGAAATGCCAGTTTACAAAAAGCTAGCCACAGGGTTATAGTAATCTTACAGCGTAGCCATTTAGCCCCGAGATAAGAGCAGATCCTTCCTAAGCATGTCCATTACTGTCTGCCAGGTACGTACTAAAATCACCTTATGGTGGATAACCTCTTTAACCCCTTAAGGACCAAGGACGTACCGGTACGTCCTTGGTCCTGCTCTTCTGATATAACGCGGGGTTACACAGTAACCCCGCGTCATATCATGGCGGGCCCGGCGTCATAGTGAAGCCGGGACCCGCCTCTAATAGCACGCAGCGCCGATCGCGGCGCCGCGCGCTATTAACCCTTTAGCCGCACGCTCAAAGCTGAGCCGCGCGGCTAAAAGTGAAAGTGAAAGTTCCCGGCTAGCTCAGTCGGGCTGTTCGGGATAGCCGCGGCTAATCGCGGCATCCCGAACAGCTGACAGGACAGCGGGAGGGCCCCTTCCTGCCTCCTCGCTGTCCGATCGCCGAATGACTGCTCAGTGCCTGAGATCCAGGCATGAGCAGTCATCCGGCAGAATCGTTGATCACTGGTTTCTTATGAGAAACCAGTGATCAACATAGAAGATCAGTGTGTGCAGTGTTATAGGTCCCTATGGGACCTATAACACTGGAAAAAAAAAGTGAAAAAAAAAGTGAATAAAGATCATTTAACTCCTCCCCTATTAAAAGTTTGAATCACCCCCCTTTTCCAATAAAAAAAAAACACAGTGTAAATAAAAATAAAAATAAACATATGTGGTATCACCGCGTGCGGAAATGTCCGAATTATAAAAATATATCATTAATTAAACCGCTCGGTCAATGGCGTGCGCGCAAAAAAATTCCAAAGTCCAAAATAGTGCATTTTGGTCACTTTTTATATCATTTAAAAATGAATAAAAAGTGATCAATAAGTCCTATCAATGCAAAAATGATACTGTTAAAAACTTCAGATAACGGCGCAAAAAATAAGCCCTCATACCGCCCCATACACAGAAAAATAAAAAAGTTATAGGGGTCAGAAGATGACAATTTTAAACGTATTAATTTTCCTGCATGTAGTTATGATTTTTTCCAGAAGTCCGACAAAATCAAACCTATATAAGTAGGGTATCATTTTAATCTTATGGACCTACAGAATACATATCAGGTGTCATTTGTACCGAAAAATGTACTACGTAGAAACGGAAGCCCCCAAAATTTACAAAACAGCGGTTTTTTTTCAATTTTGTCGCACAATGATTTTTTTTCCCGCTTCACCATAGATTTTTGGGCAAAATGACTGACGTCATTACAAAGTAGAATTGGTGGCGCAAAAAATAAGCCATCATATGGATTTTTAGGTGTAAATTTGAAAGAGTTATGATTTTTTAAAGGCAAGGAGCAAAAAACGAAAATGCAAAAACGGAAAAAACTTCGGTCCTTAAGGGGTTAAACAACTTTGAAATGTTTCTACACCTTGATAAAATTAATTTATAGTAGTAAATTCAGTTCAATGGACAAGATTTAGAAATACACATCTCTATATAATGTTTCATAGCCGACAATGCATATCATAGCAAAAACCAAGCCAGGAGGAGAAAACAACTGCCAGTAGAGCTCAGCGAAAGTTCCCAATCAGGGGTGAAGGATCTTGTTAAAGGGGTTCTCCGGTGCTTAGACATGTTATCCCTTATCCAAAGGATAGGGAATAAGATGCCTGATCGCGGGAGTCCCGCCGCTGGGGACCCCCGTGATCTTGCACGCAGCACCCCGTTTGTAATCAGTCCCCGGAGCGTGTTCACGTGACGTCACGCCTCCGCCCCTGTGTGACGTCACGCTCCGCCCCTCAATGCAAGCCTATGAGAGGGGACGTGACAGCTATCACGCCCCCTCCCGTAGGCTTGCATTGAGGGATGGAGCAAGACGTCACACAGGGGCGGAGGCGTGATGTCACACGCTGCTGGCCCCGTGATTGACAGTAATCAGACCTGGAGCGAACACGCTCCGGGGACTGATTACAAACGGGTGCCGCATGCAAGATCACGGGGGTCCCCAGCGGCGGGACTTCCGCGATCAGGCATTTTATACCCTATCCTCAATTTCCTCCACTTCTCAACCATGAAAAAACATGAAACACAAGTAATTTGAGGCAGATCCATTTCCATGTGGAAATTCTGCCAAAAATCCTTGTGGAATCAAAACCCCATTGATGTCAATGGAAGTTCCTGAAGAGAATTATTTTGTGTGAGGAAATTCAGTGAGAAAATTCTGCTGTGTGATCCCAGCCTTTGTGGCCCAATGCTCCTTATAGTGAAATATGACTGGGTAATACAGGTTTAGTATATAATTTAAGATATAACACTTTCTCAACAGATTAGTATACCCGCTTTGTACTACATTGGACATCTCAGATCCTGCAGCAATCAAGGAATTATTATAGTATTGCACATATTATTGACCTGTTATATAACTATTGTGCATTTTAAAAAGATAATCAAAATTTAGGTTGAGCGAGCTTACTGGGGGGTTTGGGGCTCGCAGAACTTTCGAACATTGCCAGGTTCAGCTCGAAGCTAGACAGCTGTGAGCTCAGCTCATGCTTTAACCCCTTGTTGGGCTGAGTGCTGTTTGCCAGCCCAGAAAGGGGTTAAATAAAAAACAACTTTTAACATGTGAATCAGGCATTTCAAAAGTTGTTGATCGCAGTGGGTGTCACTCCTGTGACCCGCTGCGATCCTTAATGACAGGCTATTGAAGTGAGCGGCCTTGCACTTGAGCTCAGCTATGCTGCCCACTTCCCTAACCTATTAACAATCACAGTGGGTTTTAGGAGTGAGACCTGCTGCGACCAACAACTTTTGACATGTCTGATTTACGTGTCAAAAGTTGTTTCTTGCTGGGTTAAGCGCTATGCATCAGTCCAGCAATGAAATGGTTAATCCGTGCTACTGAGCGCTAATTAACCCTTTGGAGGGTTTGTATACAGTATACATCCTTTGCTGTATACTGGATACAACAGAAGATCCACTTACCAAGCTTCCTCTTGGTCCACTGGAACAGACCCTTGTGTTCCCAAAAAGGGAGCCTCCAGCTGGTTTTAAACTACAACTGCCATTATTCCCAGACAGCCTTTGGGAGTAGTAGTTTAGCAACAGCGAGCCTTTGGCTAAACTGGAGGCTCACTGTTGCTTAACTACAACTCCCATCATTTTCAGACAGCCTTTGGCTGTCTGGGAATAATGGCAGTTGTATTTTAACAACAGCTGTAGGCTCCCTGTTTGGAAACACACTGCTTAATGGGCTCTTTCCATAGGGAGAGCACCCTAAATGTACTAACCCATTTTTCATGTTTTTCTTTTCTTCTCGTTTCAGATCAGTATATCCAGAGGATTACTTCGGATTTGGTGGACTACAGCGATGACCTGCGATTTTTTATTTATTTAAATAAAATGGTTACCAATGGCTTGTGGGGGAATGTTTTTGTAGTACGTTTTTTTTAAATGTGTGCTATTTTTTTTAAATTGATTTTACAGGCTTCTCTTCTTCAGGCTTGATTTTACAGGCAGTCTCATAGACGGAATCCATTACTAAGCCAGGGCTTAGCATTACCCCAAAAGCAGCTAGGGCTAACCCCCAAATATGGGGAATCACACACTTTTGTTAAAATAAATTTCCATTCTCAGCAAGATACCAACCAAACAGCAACAGCCTGATGTTACTAGGGTGGGCAAGTACCATTGCTAATGGCCCTCTCCAGCCTTAATAACTCCAGCCTATTACCGCCTAGGCCCAGGAGTGCCATTTTGACACTCTGGGCCTGTTGGTACGGGCTCTTCCCTGGTGGCGATGGGTACTATGGTAATAATTGGGGTTAGCGCTAGCATGTTTTGGGGGCTAATCCTAAGTCCTGGCTTAGTGAATAAATTCCGTCTGTGAGACAGCTTCCACTACTAAGTCTGTAAAACCATTTTTTTTTAAATACCACGTTTTAAAACATTCCCCCACAAGCCCCCATTTTATTTAAATAATAATTCAACATTTCTCCCTGGGGAGAGTGCCCAAAAAGCAGTGTGTTCCCAAACAAGAAGCCTCCAGCTGTTGTTAAAATACAAACGCCATTATTCCCAGACAGCCAAAGGTTGTCTGCGAATGATGGGAGTTGTAGTTATGCAACAGCGAAACTCCAGTTGCTAAACTACTACTCTCATCATTCTTAGACAGCCTTTGGCTGTCTCGGAAAAACGATGATATTAGTTTAAAAACAGCTGGAGACACCCTGTTTGGGAACACAAAGGTCTGTTTACATTATACATTTTTAACATGCCTTTTAACAACAAAAAGGCATGCTAAAAATGCACGTGAACAGACCAATACTTTCCAGCATTGTTCTTGGTCCGTCGATCAAGATTGACGAGCTGCAGAGCCTAGCAGGGACCCTTGCCTTTTTTGGTCCGGAGGCTCCGAATGTTGTCAGTCCGCCCCTGGCTGTATAACACCATATACACCACTCTTGATGGAGGCCTAGGAGAACACACAATCTATTTGTAGAACAGCGCATTATTCTCTTATGTACCTGGCTTCTGATATTTTTGTATAGATGTAGGAAGGTGAGCACTATTTCTAATGGCTAGATTCTAGATTCTTGTTTACATGCTCTCTTATTACTTTAGCATTTTATATCATTTTACTTCTGTGACCCATAAATGTGTGTTAAGATCCATTATGCAGATTACTCTAATACTAATAACAATCTCTGTTTTAATTTATGTAATTACATAATCTGAGGAGTCGGCAGAGCTTGTAGAGCTAAAACGGTTGAATGTATCAATTATAAAGCAAATAGTTAACAATATTTATTTTATAATTTTTTATGGTATATTTATTTTATTCATTTTTTTCTGTGCATGCTTATGATTATGACCACATTGTAATGTCATCATGTTTTATACTTCAGTAATTTCCATAGCTGCTATCATAATTCTGCTGTTACATCATGTCTTATACATCACTCACTGCCAAACCTAATAATTCTGTTGTTACATTTGTCTTATCCTCCAGTAACCTGCAGAGCTGCCATAACAATACTGCTGTTTCATCACATCTTACACTCCGGTCACTTCCAACGCTACTGTTTCATCATGTCTTAGACCCCAGTTACATCCAGATTGGCCTTTACAATACTGTGTGGCATCATGTTTAAAAAACAAAGCTACACCTACTGGCCCAAAGAAGGATAAACACTCATTTTAGACCCCCCCCCCCCCAGTAAAATGTAACTTTTATTGCTTCTAAAAGAAAATTAACCCCTTAAGGAAGCAGGGTTTTTCAGTTTTTGCACTTTTGTTTTTTCCTCCTAAAAATCATAACCCTTTCAATTTTCCACCTAAAAATCCATATTATAGTTTATTTTTTGCATCACCAATTCTACTTTGCAGTGACATTAGTCATTTTACCCGAAAACTCATGGCGAAACGGGAACAAAAAATAATTGCGCGACAAAATTGAAGAAAAAACGCCATTTTGTAACTTTTGGGGGCTTCTGTTTCTACGCAGTGCATATTTCGGTAAAAATTACACCTTAACATTATTCTGTAGGTCCATACGGTTAAATTGATACCCCACTTATATAGGCTTCATTTTTTCGTACTTTTCATACTTCTGGAAAAAATCATAACTACATGCAGGAAAATTTATACGTTTAAAAATGTCATCTTCTGACCCCTATAACTTTTTTTATTTTTCCACTTACAGGGCGGTATGAGGGCGCTTTTTTTGCGCCGTGATCTAAAGTTTTTATTTGTACCATTTTTGTTTTGATCGGACTTTTTGATCACTTTTTATAAATTTTGGTATAAAAAGTGACCAAAATACGCTTTTTTGTACTTTGGAATTTTTTTACGTGTACGCCATTGACCGTGCGGTTTAATTAACTATATATTTTTATAGTTCGGACATTTATGCACGCGGCGATACCACATATGTTTATTTTTATTTTTATTTACACTGTTTTATTTTTTTTTATGGGAAAAGGGGGGTAATTTAAACTTTTATTAGGAAAGGGGTTAAATGACCTTTATGAACACTTTTTTTTAACATTTTTTGCAGTGTTATAGCTCATATAGGGACCTATAACACTGCACACACTAATCTCTCATGCTGATCACTAGTGTGTATTAACACTCCTGTGATCAGTGTTATCGTCGCTTGACTGCTCCTGCCTTGATCTCAGGCACGGAGCAGCCATTCGTCGATCGGACACCGAGGAGGCAGGTAAGGTCCCTCCCGGTATCCTGTAAGCTGTGATTTCACCACGGCGGTCCCGAACAGCCCGACTGAGCAGCCGGGTTACTTTCACTTTCACTCCAGACGCGGTGGTCAGCTTTGATCACAGCGTCTGAAGGGTTAATACAGGGCATCACCGCGATCGGTGATGTCCTGTATTAGCCGCCTGTTCCGGCCGTTGATAACCGCCGGGACCGACCCGATATGATGCGGGGACACAGCATGACCCCGTGGCATATCGCGGGAGCTGGTGGAGGATGTAAATATACGTCCTTTGTCGTTAAGGGGTTAAAGGGGTACTGAAAGGATTAAGATTTTTAAACAGAAGTCATTTACAAATCTGTTTAACTTTCTGGCACCAGTTGATTTAAAGAAAAATGTTTTTCAGTGGAGTACCCCTTAATATAGATGTACAAAATGTGTACAAAAATTGAAAATGTGAAAGTTAAAAACACTGTAAAAAACACCAGTGTGTTTTTATATATCATCTAGGAACAAATACCTATAACCACTATTTGCCCCTCACTGCCTAAGAGTAATGGTAGCTGCAGTCTACCTATAGACTTAACTGGTCAGCATGTTGAAACACAAAGCACATGTGCCACACCAACATGTTTCACTCCACCAGTTGCATCATCAGGGCTTATGGAGCATATTTTACTGGTGGGGCCTAGGCACACCAATCTATTATTGTTTGCCACCTCCAGAGCTGCCATCACAATTTTGCTGTTATATTATGTTCTAGAATTTAGTCACCTACAGAGCTGCAGTCCCTATACTACTCCAGTCTTTTTCAGAGTTACCATTACAGTTCTGCAGTTACAGCATGTCTTATACACACACACACACACACACACACATACACACACACATCCAGAGCTGTAATCACAATTCTTTTTATATATGTCATTCATATTATATATTTTACTTACATGTCCAGCTCCAGTCACAATACTGTCATTGCATTTTGTCTTATTTTCCAGTTATCTACATAGCTGTAGTCACTATGCTCAAACTGTGGAAT
The DNA here is from genome assembly GCF_029499605.1 of Hyla sarda. Taxonomy (NCBI): domain Eukaryota; kingdom Metazoa; phylum Chordata; class Amphibia; order Anura; family Hylidae; genus Hyla; species Hyla sarda. The sequence goes on along the minus strand of NC_079193.1, from coordinate 109,458,528 downwards.
AAACAGGCCCCGACATCTAATGAAATCGACATACGATGGCCTCTCAGAGGCCATCGCATGTCGATGTCAGCATCGACATACGATGCTTTTTTATGTCGGGGCCATCGCATTAAGTGCTATCCGGCAGCGCCAAATGCTTAAGCTGCTGCCGGATAGCAGCTTAATGTTCCCCGTGTTGTGCGGTAAGTATTACTTACCCCTCCACGATGCTCCGGGGTGCCCTCCGGGTCCAGCGCTGGTCTTCCGGTGTCTTCTCGGCCCTCTCCGATGACGTCAATACGCTGCTGCGCACGCCATCCAATAGGAATGGCGTACGCAGCGGCGTAATGACGTCGCTACACAGGCCCAGTAAGGCCTTGCGGAAGACAGAAGAGGACCGGAGAAGACAGCGGAGGACCGGAGAAGACAGCGGAGAGCCCAGCGAAGGCCCGGGATCACCATCGGGAGCGGCGGGGACACCATCTCGAGCGGCGGGGACAGGTGAGTACAGCTTCCTATACTTTACATTGCATGAATCCCTCAACATACGATGGATTCGACAAACGATGGCTCGTTTGGAACGAATTACCATCGTATGTTGAGGGACCACTGTACACAGTGTGCCCTTCATGGTATATAGTCTGTGAAGATAGACAGGGATGAAGCCAGGAAGGTGAAATAAAGGCCAAAGATGTCTCAGTCTTGACTAAGCCTCTGGCCTCTGGCCTGGTCTAGCAGCTTAAAATAACATATAACGCTGCATTTGTGGAGGGCCTGCAGCTGGGAATTGTATTTACCGTATTTTTTGCCGTATAAGACGCACTTTTTCTTCCCCAAAACTGGGGGGGGGGGGAGTTGGTGCATCTTATACGGCGAATACACACACCTATCGCAGCGGTCCCTGTGGCCATCAACGGCCGGGACCCGTGGCTAATACAGGACATCACCGATCACGGTGATGTCCTGTATTATCCCTTCAGACGCGGCGATCAAAGCTGACTGCCGCGTCTGAAGGGAAAGTGACACTAACCCGACTGCTCAGTCAGGCTGTTTGGGACCGCCGCGATGAAATTGCGGCGTCCCGAACAGCTTACATGACAACGGGAGGGACCTTACCTGCCTCCTCGGTGTCTGCTCTGTGCCGGGATCCCCTTCATGGCCGGCGCTCTCCTTCGACGTCATCATGTCGTCGCGCACACCATCCCATCATCCAATAGGAGCGGAGTGCGTAGCAACGTGATGACGGCAACGTGATGACTGCGACTTAGAGCGTGGATCCCGGGGAAGAAGACGTCCGGAGCGTCGGGGACACCACGGGGACGCGGCGACAGCGATGGAGCGACATCCAGGGCAGCGGTGATTGGTCCAGAGCGGCGAAGACATGCGAGTACTACCTCCTATCCAGTGGTCTTCAACCTGCGGCCCTCCAGATGTTGCAAAACTAAACTCCCAGCATGCCCGGACAGCCATGCTGGGGGTTGTAGTTTTGCAACATCTGGAGGTCCGCAGGTTGAAGATCACTGTTGGGTTCAGAATCTTTTTCTTTCGAGATTTTGCACCTTTAAAATTGGGTGCGTCTTATATGTCGGTGCATCCTATGGGGCGAAAAATACGGTAAGTAAGCTGACTGCAGAGGAATTCCATTTGAGTATTTGCCTTCTTTGTACCTGGAGAACCTCACTGCTGAAGTTTTAGAAAGAGAGAGAACGAAAAAGAAAATTGGGCATCCTGTGAAACCCTGCTTCAGCTTAGTAAGCCTAAGGTTGGAACTCTGCTATATAAATGTCTGTGTGCCTACATCTTATCTTGGAAGTGTTCTACTACCTTTTTGCCAAATAACGGACACTTTATCAGTCCTTTGTTACTCATGTCTCCTGTCTATCATTTTCACTTTAACATCAAGGACACCCCACGTTAAAACAGCCAGGAGACACCACAAAGAAATCAACCTGGGGGAACTACTACCATTATCCCAGTGCAACCTGTGCAACCCTAGGACTAAGGGAGAACCACCATGACCACTATGAAAACTATGACCGAGCACCACTAACTTTATTTAAGGTTTTGCCAGCTAAAACATTGGGCCTCAAGGCCACACACACTCCCCCTGAATTGTTGCATGCTTGCATAATAAACTGGGGACTGACAGAAGGCATTATTAGACTAGACTGTGGACTGACTGGTGGCAATGATTACACTAGATTACACTAGATTGAACAGAATAGGGGCAGAAATTAAACTAATATTAGAGTTGAAATTTACCCCAGCTATATCACACCCTCTTGGCCAGACTTAGGCTAGGTTTCCACTCCCACCCCCAAAAAAAGAACACAAATTCTGCACTGCATTTATGTTATGTTTTCTTATACCTTGATTTTTTGGAATAAAATAACCATGTGCAATTAGACTGTACCTGTGCTCCTTGTTTATTCCTAGGCATTCGATATGTAGTTGACTGTTGATACTAAATATTGGCCCTGATTTATCAATCTGTCTGAGACAGAAACTTGAGAGATTTGCCCATAGCAAACTATCACGGCTGAGCTTTCATTTTACCAGAGCTCCTTATGATATAAAACATGAGCTGTGATTGGTTAAATCAGGGCCATTGAAGGGGTACTCCAATGGAAAACTTTTAAAACTTTTTTAAATCAACTGGTGCCAGAAAGTTAAACAGATTTGTAAATTACTTCTATTAATAATTCTTAATCCTTCCAGTACTTATTAGCGGCTGTATACTACAGAGGAAATTCTTTTCTTTTGGGATTTCTCTTCTGTCATAACCACAGTGCTCTCTGCTGACACTTCTGTCCATTTTAGGAACTGAACGGAGCAGCATATGTTTTCTATGGGCATTTTCTCCAGCTCTGGACAGTTCCTGACATTGACAGAGGTGTCAGTAGAGAGTACTGTGGTTGTGACAGAAAAGAAATCCAAAAAGAAAATAATTTCCTCTGTAGTATACAGCCGCTAATAAGTATTGGAAGGATTAAGATTTATTAATAGAAGTAATTTAAAAATCTGTTTCTTTCTGGTATCAGTTGATTCCACATGAGTACCCGTTTAAGTTTAATGCTTCTCAGATTGTCTAAGGAGGCATGCACCCTATTGTCTGAATTGTTGCTCTTGCTTCATGAGTCTGTACTTATATATTTGCTTTATGCCTGTTCCAAGCCTTATGTGATTTCTCAGTATTTTTTTTTCTATTTACTTTAATAAAAAGTTAGAATTAAAAAAAAAATATATGATCAATAGTTACAGGTATTTTACTATTTATAGTCTATATAACACATTTCTAATATTGATTATTGTTTTACCGAAATTTCTACATTAAGCCTCTTTTTTACATCAGTTCCCACGCTGCTTTTTAAAAGTAAGAATTTGTTTGTATATCATTCATGCTTTGTAGATGAAAACCACATTAATATATATAATTTTATTTTTGGTTATCTCAAACAATCCACCCATCTGTTGACTGCAGGGTTTCACAGACAATCTGGTTGGAGTACATCTGAATTATAGAAGAGAAGACACAATGATCAATTGTCATCTTCAAGGGCATTGTTTTATATGACGAAGTATAAAGTCAATGGGTATTTTTTATTTATTTTACAAAACAAACAAACAAAAATCTACAATATAGGGTACATAGTGTATGTTATACTAATTAGCTTATATTCCTTAGATTTTATTATCGGCTTTTATGTTTTTATTAGCTTTTATGTTTTTTATGTTGTTTGCTGTGTATTGTGCAATAAATTTAAGATGTAACTAGGGGTGTAGCTAGAAACCATGTGGCCCCTATGCAAATAATTGCCCTGGGCCCCCCTACCCCCTGCACCAGGCCGGACTGAGACCAAAAGTAGGCTCGGGCATTTTAGAATAAGCAGCCCATTGTTTTGGTGGGGGGGCCGGCAGATGGGACCTCCACCGATTACCTCAGTTGAGGTGGCTCTCCAGCTGTTGCATAGCTACAACTCTTATCTGGAGAGCCTCAGGCATTATGGGACTTGTAGTTTGGTAACATGAACATGAACATCATTGGTTCCTAACTTTGTTAGCAGATCGTCATCCTCTGTATGATGACAGTAATTATTATAATTTAGAGCCAGATACTGCCCCCAGAATATAATACTGTCAGCAACTGTACCCTCTGAATATAATACTGCCACATACCATACCCTCTGAATATAATACTACTACATGCTGTACCCTCTGAATATAACCTTGCCGCACACTTTGCCTGTAATAATATTGTCACACACTGTTTCTTCTCAGTTCAGCTAAATCCCACCCCTGCACTCCCCTTCTCCAGACTCCTCTGTCCTCCTCCTCCAGACCCCTCTGTCCTCCTCCTCCAGACTCCTCTGTCCCCCAGACCCCTATGTTTTTCTCCTGACTCCTCTGTTCCACCCCCAGACCCCTAAGTCCTCTACACACTCCTCTGCTCCCTCCCCAGACCCCTAAGTCCTCCTATTTTAGTTTTGTGATGTTCTAGGCCAACCCGTACCCAATTGCCCTCTAACCCCTCGGCAGACTGTACAGTATATGTATATATGATAGATATGTGTGTATGTATGATTGACGTGTTTATGATAGATGTGTGTATGTATGTTTAAAACACAAAAAAGGGGTGCAGCTCATTCTACCCACATATAGCTGAGGTTACGTTAACTACTCCAATAACCTTGGAGTTGACAAGTTAAATACAAATACACAGAAAATATAACATATACTAAGTTGTACATTTTGATAAATTTTTATATTTTAATTACAACTCTAAAAAGATGGATCACAAGGCCCTTGTGAATCCACCTTATCGATATAGAAAATATATATATAAATACAGGGTGGGCCATTTATATGGATACCCCTTAATAAAATGGGAATGGTTGGTGAACTTCCTGTTTGTGGCACATTAGTATATGTGAGGGGGGGAACTTTTCAAGATGGGTGGTGACCATGGCAGCCATCTTGAAGTCGGCCATTTTGAATCCAACTTTTGTTTTTTCAAAAGGAAGAGGGTCATGTGACACATCAAACTTATTGGGAATTTCACAAGAAAAACAATGATGTGCTTGGTTTTAACGTAACATAATTCTTTCATGAATTATTTAGAAGTTTCTGACCACTTATAAAACGTGTTCAATGTGCTGCCCATTGTGTTGGATTGTCAATGCCACCCTCTTCTCCCACTCTTCACACACTGATAGCAACACCGCAGGAGAAATGCTAGCACAGGCTTCCAGTATCCTTAGTTTCATGTGCTGCACATCTCGTATCTTCACAGCATAGACAATTGCCTTCAGATGATCCCAAGATAAAAGCCTAAGGGGGTCAGATCAGGAGACATAGGCCCACGACGACCAATCCACTTTCCAGGAAACTGTTCATGTAGGAATGCTCGGACCTGACACCCATAATGTGGTGGTACACCATCTTGCTGGAAAAACTCAGGGAACATGCCAGCATCAATGCATAAAGAGGGAAACACATTAGCATGTAGGCCACTGGATATGCGAAATTGCTACATGATGATGTGTTTCCCTCTTTATGCACTGAAGCTGGCACGTTCCCTGAGTTTTTCCAGCAAGATGGTGCTCCACCACATTATGGGTGTCAGGTCCGAGCATTCCTAGATAAGCAGTTTCCTGGACAATGGATTGGTCGTCGTGGGCCAGTTGAATGGCCTCCAAGGTCTCCCGATCTGACCCCCTTAGACTTTTATCTGAAGGCAATTGTCTATGCTGTGAAGATACAAGATGTGCAGCACCTGAAACTACGGATACTGGAAGCCCGTGCTAGCATTTCTCCTGCGGCGTTGCTATCAGTGTGTGAAGAGTGGGAGAAGTGGGTTGCATTGACAATCCAACACAATGGGCAGCACATTGAACACATTTCATAAGTGGTCAGAAACTTGTAAATAACTCATGAAAGAATAAAGTTATGTTAAAACCAAGCACATCATTGTTTTTCTTGTGAAATTCCCAATAAGTTTGATGTGTCACATGACCCTCTTCCTATTGAAAAAACAAAAGTTGGATTCAAAATGTCCGACTTCAAAATGGCCACAATGGTCACCACCCATCTTGAAAAGTTCCCCCCTCACATATACTAATGTGTCACAAACAGGAAGTTAATATCACCAACCATTCCCATTTTATTAAGGTGTATCCATATAAATGGCCCACTCTGTAGATATAAATCAGGAGCACCAATACAATATAATAGAATAAAGAATAAATAAATAAATAAAAACACAGAGTTAGTTTATTTATGCAAACACTAATATCTCTTGTGGTAATCCTCAATTTTTCTTTTTTTCCAGAGATGGAAGATGATTCCGCTCGTCTGATCAAGTGCAAAGAGTATGAAGGCTGAACAATCTCTATACTCTGATCGCTCAACCTCCATACTCGCTACCCTGGATCAGACGAGCGGACTCATCTTCCATCTCCTCCGCAAGAGAGCAATCGCTCTGCCCCAGCACCCGCTGCGAGTGGTGAATGCCATACATCATAGGACCGGTAATTGGAGTGGGCAAGAGGTGAATCCACACCAACCCTGATACGTATAAAGGCCTGCACAGCTGGCCTGAATTTGTTGGAGGAGCGGGCTGCCTTTAAGAACTCACGGCCGCCTCACATCCGGACGCTGTGGGTTCTTCGGTTGCAGGTTCTGTTACGTCATCCCTGATCAGCTGACCGTTGGGTCAGCTGACCGGAAGTTGAGCTGACCGGAAGTTTGGTCGGCGTCGGTATGGGTAAGTGGCTGGGACTGACTGAGGCATGCGGCGGCGCCCTCCTCGCTCCGGGGGTAAGCCGCAGCTTCGGAGGGACCTCAGTCAGTCCAGCCCTGGTGTTTATATGCTTTATTTGGCGCACGATTAACAATGTTATGGGGACCTGGGGCCGCGTCGCGGGCACGGCGTGAGGCCACGGGATGCGGCACCAGGTGTGTGACATGAGTTTTTTCGGTCGCATCTAATCGCTTTTAACCCGCTCGCACCTAACCGCCGCGGGTTCTTCACGTCATCCCCGATCAGCTGACTGTTGGGTCAGCTGATCGGAAGCTCATTTGGAGTCGGAGCCGGTGTGTGGGTAAGTGGCTGGGACTGGCTGAGGTGTGCGGCGGCGACCTCCTCGCTCCAGAGGCAAGCCGCATCTTCGAGGGGAACCTCAGTCAGTCCAGCCCTGGAGATTATACATTTTGGGGGGGCACAATTAATAGTGTGGTATTCACGTAGGAATTATTTTCATATATTTCATATTTATACTTCAGGGTTTCCGGGCGGTGTGCCTCCGGCTGTTGCGGAGCTACAATTCTCACTTATACTGCGATCGATTTGAGTTGGAGCTCCACTTCAGGTGGGAGTTCTGTCTTTAATAAACGGGAAAGGTGTATTGTTTAGGTTTGGGGCTTGTCAGTTCACAATTTCTATTTATTAAACACGTCATTTGCACAAATTACGCTTTTTATGCGTTTCGCTATGTTATTTAAAAAAATAAAATAAATGTGTACGCTCATTTAGTCATTTCATGCACACATTTCTTATACATAGACGGTCATGTACTTATGCCGGGCACACGCTTCATTTTTCTACACATATACTCCTATAGTTGTCGGGTACACGCTCTTATGAGTTAATTTACATAAGTTATGGTCTGTGCACGTTGTTGGTCTGTACATTCTCATATAATTTGCGCGCTCTTATAATTTGTTCTACACATTCGATCCTATTGTTATTCCGTGTTGTACACGTCCATAGCATTTATACCATACACACGTTTATAGGAGTCACGCTGTACACACGCTGGTAGGATTCATGCTGTACACATCTTGGTAGGATTCATGCCGTATTCATGCTGTATACACGCTTGTAGGTTTTTATGTTGTACACTTACTGGTAGGATTCATGCTGTACACATGCTGGTTGGATTTATGCTGTACACACGTTTATAGGATTTATGCTGCACATACGCTGGTTGGATTTATGCTGTACACACGCTGGTAGGATTTATGCTGTACATACGTCCGTAGGATTCTGCTGTACACACGCTTGTGTGATTTATGCTATACACGCTGTAGATTCTCATTATTTATACGCTTGCAGATATTATACTATACACACGCTCATAGAATTCATGCAGTACTTGTAGGAAATACGCTCGTAGGGTTATATTGTATACACACTTGTAGAGTCATACTGCATATACGCTTGTAGGGTTTATATTGTACACAAGCTTGTAGAATTATACGGTACACTCACTTGTAGGATTTATAACCGTACACTCGCTCGTAGGACTTATATTGTACTCACGCTCGTGCACGTTTGTAGGATTCATGCTGGTAACATTTATACGGTACACACGCTTGTACAAGCTTGTGGGATTCAGGAGTTTCTTATTGTTTATACGCTTGTCTGATTTATACTATACACACGCTCGTAGGATTCATGCTTGTTGGGCTCATCCTGTACATACGCTTGTAGGGTCATACTGTATACACGCTTGTAGAGTTTGTACTGTACACACGCTTATAGGGTCATACTGTACACACGCTTGTAGGGTTTATACTGTACACACGCTTGTAGGGTTTATACAGTACACACACTTGTAGAATTTATGCTGTACACTCGCTTATAGGATTCATACTGTACTCTCGCTTGTAGGATTATAGTGTACACTTGCCTTTTAGGATTTATACTGTACACTTGCTTGTAGGATTTATACTGCACTCACGCTTGTGCACGTTTGTAGGGTTCATGCTTGTAGCATGTATACTATACACACGCTTGTACATGCTTGTAGGATTGTGCTGTGTACATACTTGTAGGATTCATGCTGTACACACCTGTAGGGTTTTCTGCTGTACACACACTGGTAGGATATGCTGTACACGCGCTTGGTGGATTCATACTTTACACATTAGGATTATACAATACATTCACTTGTAGCATTTATACTGTACACTCGCTCGCATAATTCATACTGTATACTCGCTTGGACAAGCTTGTAGGATTTATTTTGTACACGCGCTTGTTGGGTTCATACGGTACACACTCTTGTAGGTTTCATGCGGTACATACGATTGTAGCATCCATACTGTACACTTGCTCGTAGGTTTTACGCTGTATACACGCTTGTACACGCTTGCAGGGTTCATACTACACACGCTCTTGTAGGAGTCATGTTGTACACACACTCATAGGAATCACACTGGGTATACGCTCACACGAGTTATACTGTACGCACGTTCATAGCATTACACGGTTCTCACGCTCGTAGGATTAATACTGAACATGCACTCATAAGGATCGTGCTGCACACCCGGTCACAGGACTTGTATCGTGCAGGTTTGTAGGGTTATATTACATGTGTGCTCGTGGGAATCATGCTGCGCGTGCGCTCGTGGCATGTGTTCTGTACATGCGCTTGCGATATTTGTGAAGACTGCACGCTCGCAGCGTTTGTGCAGCGCACATGATCATTCAGTGGATTGTATGTGGCCCTGTACGCAGGTATGTGGTCATAATAGTTGCTACATGCTTGTATATTTGTCGTCATCGGTTGTGGTTTGCCATATATGCGTTCGCTGGTGGTGCATAAGGGCATATAGTTGGCCCCAGTATAGGTTCATCAAGTTGGTGGTACAGCCACGCATAGCTGTTTTACGTCAGTTTGGCACATAGTCGTTCTGTACACATCTGTATATAGGCAGGGAGATACATGGCAGTTGTTGTTGCTGACACGTCTTCAGAACGACAATTACATGATGCGGTGTTTACCCATTAAACCATTCACGCTGCAGACGGGGTACGTTGCATTATCGTTGTTACTGACATGTCTTCAGAACGACATTGACACTACACACAGGCGGTATTTATCCATTAAGCCCGCCACGTTGCAGAAAGGGTACATTGCATTATTGTTACTGACACGCCTTCAGCACAACAATAACATGACACATAGGTGGTGTATACCCATTATGCCTGCCTCGTCTGTAGGGGGATACATTGCAGTTGTTGTTACTGACACATCTTCAGAGCAATGACATCATGACACATAGGTGGCGTATACCCATCATGCCTGCCACGCCTGCAGGGGGATACGTTGTATGGTTGTTACTGACACGCCTTCAGAGCAACAGCATTACGACACATAGATGGTGTATACCCATCATGCCTGCCACGCCTGCAGGGGGGTACGTTGCATGGTTGTTACTGACACGCCTTCAGAGCAACAACATTATGACACATAGGCGGTGATATACTCATTATTCCTGACACGTATATAAATATATATATATATATATATATATATATATATACAGTAGAGAGATCGCCTCACATCAGTACTTTCTAGTTATTGTACAGTGGGATAGACACATACGTCAGTGTTTCAGGTAGTTGTATAGTGGTTCTAGGCACATGTGTGGATAAGTCGCTCTGTGCATCTGGTCATATAGTTTGTACAGTGTATATGCTCACCCATACAGTTCGTTCTAGCCACACGTTCATAGTTTGTTTGGTACATACGCTCAAAGCTTATACATACACTCATATAGTTGACCTAGACAGTCACGTCTACAGGTCAGTCTGGATACAACCTGACATGACTAAGGGTGGCGATAATGTCTTTGTATACGTTGTGTCAGCAATTGGGTTATGCTACAGGGATAGCATGATGTTTCCAATGTTAATTACCACGTCTATAGGTATGTCATGGTTACGACCTGTTTTGGTTCAGGGTGAGGGTAATACTGTTAGTTACAGATTTAGTTGAGTCTTTCATGTTTCGACCTATCATGTCTATAGGTCAGTTCAGTTGCGACCTGAAACGACTTCAGGTCGGCGGTAACGTCATCACGTATCCATATGTTTACTTAGCATTGGGGACATAGCTTGGTTCTGTGTGGTTGGTTTGGTTTGTCTTTGCATAGATTGACGAGGTTAGTAGTCACATGTTGGGTGAGTCTCATCATCATGTTGCTGCATAAGGGGTTGCATTGCCGTTCACGTCCACAGGTTGGTTACAGTGGTAACCTGACACAGGTTTAAGTTGGTGATTACGTAGTCTTTGTGTATACTCATTGTTAGCACTCTGAGTTGTATATACGGACATAGGGTTGTTCTCAGTCAAGACTTTTCACGCCCACAGCTCACAGAGAACTTCCAACATGTAGCCTAGAATACTTACGTGATATTTTCATTAGATACCTAGTGGATGTCTCACTTGCCATTTTATTCTATGTGCATTCATCGGGTTTTGCTTGCATCCAGCATAATACTATCAAAATATATCTGTCAGGTATCCAACATAACATTGCGTGGTTTTCCTCTGACAGGGAGCCATTGTTTGCATTCCATTCCATGCCATCAAAACTACCTTGAAGAGTGTACGAAGAGGGAAGTTGCGAGCCCTCTAGCAGCCGTCAGCTCTAGCAGCTGACCTAGTTAGTTGGTCAGCTGTCGCTTAGGTAATTCCCCATCGGGACATCAGGACAGGCCGCGCTGTTGTTCAGTTGTCATGATTTCCTAAGGTTAGGGGAATTACATGCAGAGGCATGGCCGTAGTTACAATAGCTTTGTAGGGATTAAATAATTACATGTTGAAAAGAGATGGCTAATGCTTTTGAAACGTTTGTTTGTAAATGTACTTTTATGCAATTATAGGGTTTTTCTCCAGGCATATTCTATACGCTGCAGATATGGCACACCTCAGACTGCTTGGTTAGTTAGGGGTTGGTATTCAGCAGTAGTAGGGTAAGTAGGTACACTTCTCAGGCAGGAGCTACGACCACAAGTATAAAGGCTTGCGCAGCTGGCCTGAATTTGTGGGAGGAGCGGGCTGCCTTTAAGAACTCATGGCCGCCTCACATCCGGACGCTGTGGGTTCTTCGGTCCCACCCACCCTCCTCTAATTTTCATTTACTCAGTTGCAGGGTATGCCCTCTTTTTCTCCAGGCATATTCTATACGCTGCAGTTATGGCACACCACAGACTGCTTGGTTAGTTAGGGGTTGGTATTCAGCAGTAGTAGGGTAGGTAGGTACGCTTCTCGGGCAGGAGCTACGACCACAAATTTATTCTATGCACTATTGAAGTAATTCATGCTGCCAGCGCAACCTGTGACATTTATTTAACAACTGAATGCATTCCATATGGTATATATAATTATTCCTGAACTTACAAAATTGAGGATTACTACAATAATGAGATTAGCGTTTGCATAAATGAATTAACGCTATGGTTATCATTTTTTTAAATAAATTATTTTATTGTATTAATGCTCCTGATTGATATTGTTTTTGGATGTATGAATGATGAAGTTTTTATGTATGATAGATGTGTGTATGAAAGATCATACATACACAAATATCATACACAAACACATTCATCATGCACACATCATACACACACACACAGAGCACCCCCACACTCCCGCACCCCATCCTTGGTCTCTTAACCGCCCATCCCCCCTGCACTTCATCCTCAATCTTCTCACCCCCTGAATCCTATCCTCTGCCTTCTCACCCCCTGCATCTCACCCCCTGCACCCCATCCTCAGTCTTTTCACCCCATCCCCTGCACCCCATCCCCAGTCTTCTCATCCCATCCCCCTGCACCCCATCCTCAGTCTTTTCACCCCACCCCCCTGCACCCCATCCTCAGTCTTCTCACCCCATCTCCCTACACCCCATCCCCAGTCTTCTCACCCCATCCCCCTGTACTCCATCCTCATTCTTCTTACTCTATCTTTGGTCTTCTCTTGCCCGCAGCACATCTTTGGTCTCCACGTCCCCAGCCTTCCTTGGTCTCTCTCCCAGCTCCCGCCAGGTCACTCACCCTCGCGCATTGAGATGGTGAAGGCTGCAGCTCTTTCCACAGCAACTGTTGAGCTGCTGATGCTATCGCGGGTGGCAGGGACATGTCAGGAGCCTGGAGCAGAGGTGTGTGCCTGCGTGGGGCATCTGCTCCCATGAGCCCCTGGCCTGTCCGGCCCTGCAAAGATTTTTAAAGAGCCTGCACCATGCCCGGTATAAGTGATTGAAAACAGCAAATGCGCTGGCAGTGACAGGCCCGACATGCTGCTGCAGCACATGGTGTAATGGCAGGGGGTGCATCTATGTATATTCTTTATTTCTTTACAGCATATAAAATACACGCATAATTCCAACATCCTATCATAATATCTTATTGTTATAAGCCAATCCACCTCTGACCCCTCCCCAGGCATAGGTGTAAAAAAACAAACAAAAAAACAAAAATAAACAAATCAGCTTTATATTGAAATCAGCATGCCATCCCACCTAACTTTTCCATCTTTTCCATAAATTTTGAATTTATTTATACATTTTTTTTGCAGTTTTATCTCTTTATACCAAATAAATTCATAACTTTAACTTTTATTTCACTAGTTTTTACCACTCTATAAAGGTTGGGGTACTTGGTGCAAACCATTCCCTAAGAACCACTATTCTTGCTAACAAGAGAATCTTCAAAATGGTTGAATCATTGTTACTTGAGTTCTCAGTATCCATATCAGAGATCGCTATTGTTGCTACAAATGTCGTATATGAAAATCTACCTTTATCTTTTTTTTTATGTATCCCTTCCTAGAATTTTTGAACACTATTACAAATCCAAATCTTAATAAGATGTCATGCAGTGGAGTACCCCTTTGATGTCAAGAAGACACATGGTGGAATGCACCAGGAGTGCCCAAGCCCCTCAAGTGCTGAAGGGTGAAATGCCTCCTTACTGGAAGGCAAGCCTTGTTTTCAAATCTTGTTCCTGTGCTGTGTTTTTACAAAATGTGCACAGGTGAGGGATTTGAAAACATGACTTGGCTTCCAGCTGACTGTCAATCGAGTAAGGACATGGAAGGGGAAGGAGTGAGGAGGTGTTCAACACATGGCTCTTCAGAAACTTGGGAATACAACTGTGATTCTTTGCACCAGAAAATAACAACATTTTTCTATGCCATGGAAGCACAGACAGATATATGAATATATGAATTGCAGGTGACATGTTCCCTTTAACACTATAATAATTATGTTCCCCAGGCATTTTTTAACAATGAAAAACCTGGCACATAGTGTTTTAACCAAAGTTTGAAATTGATTTCCCAGTATCCTGGAGAGATATTATACTTGAATGTTCTCACCTATTATTAATTAGGCTATATAATTTGTAACAAAAATAACCCCAATGGAAGCTGCAGTGAATAGATTCTTTGTAAATTATGAGAAAACTCCATAGATGAAAATATTCAATGTACATATAATCCCTTTATGTTGTAAATTAAATCTACCATAAAGTGATTTCTTTAAGCACATTTAATAATTTCATGAAGGCATACACCAGCTTTTCACAATAATATCTCAGTCAGACCTCCACTTTAAGTATACTCTCTAGAGATACAAGAGTTGTAATCATTCTTCTGATACTGATATTTGGAAAGATTACTTTTATAATCTGTTTTATACCTTCATTATATAGGTTTAAATGCAGAAAAATATTTTTAAATCTAAAAAATTATGTTATCACACCTCCAATTTTTTTTTCAAATTAACATTTTTTTTTTTCAAAATAAATTCAAGACCAATATGAGGTCACTGTACTGAATCCTGACTGCTGCATTACTGAGCTTGGAAAATTGCAACAAAATCCACAACCGTACCTTGAAGTGACAACAACATGTACATATATTGTGAAAAAGTGAATTAACACAGTTCAGTTCTGTTCCTCATCTTGTCAATACAACTAAATGTATATAAATTAATAAATATGCACTCATTGATAAAAAAAAAAAAAAAAAACGCAGATAGAAATGTAAGATTGCTAAAAACGCTGCATGCTGTTTTGTAAATGATTACAGGTTTATACTGAGGTTCCCCCTGCCCTTTAAAAAGACTCTCATAGGCTACTTTTTGGTAGTATACCTCTTGATTAGAGATTGTTGACCGCTAGATATGTCCATACAAGGCACTTGAAAACGTTCTACCCCGATGACGTAGTAGGCATCTTCTTTTTACACTTTTGTTTCTGCCATAACCATTTCCAGGCACTTAGCAAATGTGTACACACTGCACATTTCCCAACAGTCCACACTGTCAAGACACATAAAAGGGCATGGCTTATCAGTATGATGTCAGAATGGGCATGACTTGATGAGCCGTGATAGAGAGGGGGTGGCTCGGTTGGACAAACTTAGAATGGGGTGTGGCTTGTTGGAATGATGCCTGAAAGGGGCATGGTTTAGAGCAGTGTTTCCCAACCCAGTCCTCAAGGCACACCAACATTCCGGGTTTTTTCAGTTACTCCATTGGAATAGAACAGGGAAAAATTTAAATCCTGGACTGTTGGTGTGCCTTGAGGACTGGGTTGGGAAACACTGCTTTAGAGGGTCAGGACACTAAAAGCCAGAACAAAGTGCTGCATGTTTCTGTCTCTGTTGTTAGGGGGAGAGGAGACAGAGTGGACAGAGGATGGCAGGTTTTTCTTCACTTATGCCTGTCACAGCATATTCTTACAGAGAAACGGCCCTTTACAGGTAATAAGTGTATATTACGATACAGTTAGTCTGTCTATGAGGGGACAAATATGAATAATTTTGCTATCAATAATACCCCTTACATTGCATTTAAAAACCTAAACATGAGAACACAGCCTAAGCTAAAGTTAGGATAATGGTTCAATGGTTGGAGAGGGCAATTTGTAAAATCACCCTAAAGATCACATCAAGACAGTATTCAAAATCACATTTTATTGAAATACTGTAGGGCTGAAAACAGGAATTGTTTTTGTAGAAAAAACTCTTAAAAAGATGCCATACTCTCTGCATGGAGTTTTTTTGGGGAGCCAAAAACGCTGTCCATATGGAAATATAAAACACAATAGAGAAATATGAAACACGTTTTTAGACTCAGTGGCAGTTTTTCCAAATAAAAGCATGCTCTGGGATGGAGATTTTATTCATGAAATTGTGGTGTTTTTCCTCACATAGACTACTATAGGTGGAAAAAAAACTAGAAAAAAAATGCTATGTGTGCATGTATTCTAGAATTATTTTCTGCCATATTTCCCCCTAAGGGTATGTTCACACGGTAGAAAAATGTGTGAAGTGTCCGCACAGAAAACACGGCAATGCATTTCCGGGCAAAATCCTCAGAAAGAATAAACAAGTCTATTCTTTGTGCCGACAATAGAAACATCTGCCGTGGAAATTCCACCATGTACACAGTGCAGCAGAATCCCACTTGAAAGAATGACATGACTGAAAAAAACACAGGGGATAAAATCAAAGCTGTCTGTTTCCCGCATCAATATAGACCAACCTACAGAGCGTGAGGCAGGTCTATTGTGCGCCTAATTTATCAAAAGTCACACGGCTCTTGATAAATTCTGCGCACGTACTTCAGGATCTACGGTTTAGACTGTATTTAAACTTGCTCCAGCATGGTCTGACATGTCACCGTATTTTCGGCCGATGCGACTTTTTCGCCAAATAGTCACTATTGATAAATTCTGCACCAATGCATTTTTCTATCTAAAATAGACTAGAATGCATCATGTACTAAAAATCCTCTAAAGCAAAAGTAGCGAAAAAGTTGCACGTAGTTAGACTGCGACTTTTGAGAGACAATTTTACATGGGAAAAACCAGTCTATATAATATATATATATATATATATATATATATATATATATATATATATATATATATATATAAATGTGTATGTTCCACAATCACATCCAAACAGCTAAAGATATTAACATGAAACTTGGTCCACATGTTACTTATATGTCAACAACAAACATAGGATAGGTAATTTAACCCTTACTCACCCCCATTTGCCAGGGTTGGGGTTTGTGTTTAACCCCTTAAGGACTTAGCCCTTTTTCACCTTAAGGACTTTTTTGCAATTCTGACCACTGTCACTTTAAACATTAATAACTCTGGGATGCTTTTACTTATCATTCTGATTCCGAAATGGTTTTTTCGTGACATATTCTACTTTAACATAGTGGTAAATTTCTTGGTGAAAAATCCCCAAATTTGATGAAAAAAATGAAAATTTTGCATTTTTCTAACTTTGAAGCTCTCTGCTTGTAAGGAAAATGGATATTCCAAATACATTTTTTGGGGTTCACATATACAATATGTCTACTTTATGTTTGCATCATAAAATTTATGAGTTTTTACTTTTGGAAGACATCAGAGGGCTTCAAAGTTCAGCAGCAATTTTCCAAATTTTCAAAAAATTTTCAAACTCACTATTTTTCAGTGACCAGTTTAGTTTTGAAGTGGATTTGAAGGGCCTTCATATTAGAAATACCCCATAAATGACCCCATTATAAAAACTACACCCCCCAAAGTATTCAAATGACATTCAGTAAGTGTTTTAACCCTTTAGGTGTTTCACAGGAATAGCAGCAAAGTGAAGGAGAAAATTCTAAATCTTCATTTTTTACACTCGCATGTTCTTGTAGACCCAATTTTTGAATTTTTGCAAGGGGTAAAAAGGAGAAAATTTTTACTTGTATTTGAAACCCAATTTCTCTCAAGTAAGGACATACCTCATATGTCTATGTAAAGTGTTCGGTGGGCGCAGTAGAGTGCTCAGAAGGGAAGGAGCGGCAAATGATTTTTGGGGGGCATGTCACCTTTAGGAAGCCCCTATGGTGCCAGAACAGCAACAAAAAAAAACAAAAAAAAAACACATGGCATACTATTTTGGAAACTAGACCCCTCAGGGAACGTAACAAGGAATAAAGTGAGCATTAATACCCCACAGGGGTAACATTTAACATTTTTAAAAAGGGTAATAGCAGAAAATACCCCCCAATATTTGAAGCCCGATTTCTCCCGATTCAGAAAACACCCCATATGGGGGTGAAAAGTGCTCTGTTGGCGCACTAAAGTTCTCAGAAGAGTCACATTTGGCTTTTTGACAGCAAATTTTGCTCTGAGGGCATGCCGCATTTAGGAAGCCCCTATGGTGCCAGAACAGCAAAAAAAACAAAAAAAACCACATGGCATACCATTTTGGAAACTAGAGCCCTCGGGGAACGTAACAAGGGGTAATGTGAACCTTAATACCCCACAGGTGTTTCACGACTTTTGCATATGTAAAAAAAAAAAAAAAATATTCTTTTACCTAAAATGCTTGGTTTCCCCAAAATTTTACATTTTTAAAAAGGGTAATAGCAGAAAATATCCCCCCAAATTTGTAACACAATTTCTCCCGAGTACGGCGATACCCCATATGTGACCCTAAACTGTTTCCTTGAAATACGACAGGGCTCCAAAGCGATAGAGCGCCATGCGCATTTGAGGCCTAAATTAGGGACTTGCATAGGGGTGGATATAAGGGTATTCTACGCCAGTGATTCCCAAACAGGGTGCCTCCAGCTGTTGTAAAACTCCCAGCATGCCTGGACAGTCAGTGGCTGTATGGAAATACTATGAGTAGTTGTTTTGCAACAGCTGGAGGCTCCGTTTTGGAAACAGTAGTGTACCAGACGTTTTTCCTTTTTATTGGGGAGGGGAGTGGGGCTGTGTAGGGGTATGTGTATATGTAGTGTTTTTTACATTTTCTTTTATTTTGTGTTAGTGTAGTGTTTTTAGTGTACAGTCACAAGGGCGGGGATTCACAGTAGTTTCTTGCTGTCAGTTTGAGCTGCGGCAGAAAATTTGCCGCAGCTCAAACTTGCAGCTGGATACTTACTGTAAACCTCCGCCCATGTGAGTGTACCCTGTACGTTCACATTGGGGAGGGGGAAACATCCAGCTGTTGCAAAACTACAACTCCCAGCATGTACGGTCTATCAGTGCATGCTGGGAGTTGTAGTTTTGCAACAGCTGGAGGCACACTGGTTGTGAAACACCGAGTTTGGTAACAAACTCAGTGTTTTGCAACCAGTGTGCGTTCAGCTGTTGCAAAACTACAACTCCCAGCATGCACTGATAGACCGTAGATGCTGGGAGTTGTAGTTTTGCAACAGCTGGATGTTCCCCCCAATGTGAATGTACAGGGTACACTAACATGGGCAGAGGTTTACAGTAAGTATCCGGCTGCAAAACTACAACTCCCAGCATGCACTGATAGACCGTACATGCTGGGAGTTGTAGTTATGCAACAGCTGGAGGCATACTACTTTGGCTGGGGATGCTGGGGATTTTAGTTAAGCAACAGCTGGAGACACACTGGTTTGCCTGGGTGCCTTCAGCTGTTGCAAAACTACAACTCTCAGCAGTCACCGACAGCCAACGGGCATGCTGGTAGTTGTAGTTATGCAACCAGCAGATGCACCACTACAACTCCCAGCATGCACTTTAGCTGATTGTGCAAGCTTGGAGTTGTAGTTATCCAAAAGCTGAAGGAAGGTACACTTTTGCATAGAAAAAATGTGCCTCCAGCTGTTGCAAAACTATAAGTCCCAGCATGCCCATAAGGGAATGCTGGGAGTTGTGGTGGTCTGCCTCCTGCTGTTGCATAACTACAGCTCCCAGCATGCCCTTTTTGCATGCTGGGAGCTGTTGCTAAGCAACAGCAGGAGGCTGTCACTCCAACTGCTGCTCCCGCACACAGGTCAGTCCCTCGTTGCCGCCATTCCTGGAGCCCCGATCCCAGCTGCCGGGGTCCACTTCCCGTTCACGTCCTCTGGAAGAGGGGGGGAGCGGGTTGCGGGAGTGACACTCGCAGCAGGTGCTCTGATTGGTCGGCCGGTAAACCGGCCGATGAATCAGGGCGATTGTGAGGTGGCACCAGTGCCACCTCACCCCTGCTGGCTATGGCTGTTCGGGGCCGTCAGAGATGGCCAGTAATTCTGGGTCACCGGGTCACTGGAGACCCGATTGACCCGGAATCCGCCGCAGATCGCTGGGTTGAATTGCACAGCGATCTGCGGCAATCGCCGACATGGGGGGCTGGCTGCGGGGGGCCGGGAAAGCTGATGACGTACTCACATGTCATGAGTCCTTAAGGACTCTGAAAAGGAGACGTATGAGTACGTCTTCAGTCCTTAAGGGGTTAAAGTCCCATACAAGTCTATGGGAAATATATGTTACTGCATTACTTCCAAACGGTTGGAGATATTTCGATAATACTTGGTCACATGTTACTTATATGTCCACTTAAAATATAGTATAGTTCATTTAACCCTTAACTACCCCCATTTGTGAGGGTCAGGGTTTTTGTTTAAAGTCCCATGCAAATCAATGGGAAATGTATGTTCTCACATAACTTCTGTACGGCTGGAGATATTTCAATACCTGGTACACATATTACAGGTCGGGATAGGAGGTTGAGATATGAGGACGGGAAAGGAGGACGACATAGGAGGTCGAGATAGGAGGTCGGGATAGGAGGTCAAGATATTAGGACGGGATAGGAGGTCGGGATAGGAGGACGGGATATGAGGACGGGATAGGAGGTCGGGATAAGAGGACGGGATCGGAGGTCGAGATAGGTCAAGATAGGAGGTTGGGATAGATAGTCGGGATAGAAGGTCGGGATAGGAGGTCGAGATAGGAGAACTAGATAGGAGGTTGAGATAGGAGGTTGGGATAGGAGGTCGGGATAGGAGGTCGGGATAAGAGGTCAGCATAGGAGGTCAGGATAGGAGGTCGGGATAGAAGATTGAGATAGGATGTCGGGATAGGAGGATGGGATATGAGGATGGAATATGAGGACGGGATAGGAGGTCAGGATAGGAGGACGGGATAGGAAGATGGGATAGGAGGTCGGGATAGGAGGTCGGGATAAGAGGACGGGATATGACAACAATATATGAGGACGGAATATGAAGTCAAAAGCTTCCTCCTTTGTTTATTTTCCTCCCCAACAAGGATTATAAAGGAAAAACCGGGCAATGCCGGGTACTCAGCTAGTCCTTTGATAAATACCCCCCAATGTGTGTATGTGTGTGTATGTTCCAGCATCATGTCCAAACGGCTAAAGATATTAACATGAAACTTGGCACACATGTTACTTATATGTCAACAACAAACATAGGATAGGTAATTTAACCCTTACTCTTCTTTAACAATTTGCCCGGGTTGGGGTTTTTGTTTAAAGTTCCATACAAGTCTATGGGAAATATATGTTACTGCATAGCTTCTAAACAGCTGAAGTTATTTCGATAATACTTCACATGTTACATATATGTCAAATAAAAATATAGGATACTTAATTTAACCCTTAACTACCCCCATTTGTGAGGGTCAGGGTTTTTGTTTAACCCCTTAAGGACTCAGCGTTTTTCCGTTTTTGCATTTTAATTTTTTCCTCATCACCTTCCAAAAATCATAACACTTTCAATTTTGCACCTAAAAATCCATATTATGGCGCCACCAATTCTACTTTGCAGTGACATTAGTCATTTTACCAAAAAATTCACAACAAAACGGAAAAAAAAATCATTGTGCGACAAAATTGAAGAAAAAAATTCATTTTGTAACTTTTGGGGGCTTCCGTTTCTACGCAGTGCATTTTTCGGTAAAAATAACACATTTCCTTTATTCTCTAGGTCCATTGGGTTAAAATGATACTCTTCTTATATAGGTTGGATATTGTCGTACTTCGGAAAAAAATCATAACCACATGCAGGAAAATTTATATGTTAAAAATTCTCATCTTCTATTCCCTATAATTTTATTTTTCCACGTATGGGCCGGTATGAGGACTAATTTTTTACGCCGTGTTCTGAAGTTTTTATTGGTACCATTTTTGTATTGATCGGACTTTTTGATCGCTTTTTATTCCTTTTTTCATGATATAAAAAGTGACCAAAAATACACTATTTTGGAATTTGGAATTTTTTTGCGCACACGCCATTGACCATGCGATTTAATTAACAATATATTTTTATAGTTCAGACATTTTCGCACGCGGTGATACCACATATGTTTATTTTTATTTACACAGTTTTTTTTATGGGAAAAGGGGGGTGATTCAAACTTTTAATAGGGAAGGGGTTAAATGACCTTTGTTAACTTTTTTTTCACTTTTTTTTTGCAGTGTTATAGCTCCCATAGGGACCTATAACACTGCACACACTGATCTCCTATGCTGATCCCTGCAAAGCCATAGCTTTGCAGGGATCAGTCAGATAGGCGGTCGATTGCTCAAGCCTGTAGCTCAGGCTTGGAGCAATCAATCGACCATCGGACGCCGCGGAGAGAGGTTAGGAGACCTTCGCCTGCGTCCCAGCTGATCGGAACATCGCGATTTTATCGCGATGTCCCGATCAGCCCAACTGAGCTGCCGGGAACGGTTTACTTTAGTTTTCAGACGCAGCGATGAACTTTAATCGCCGTGTCTGAAGGGTTAATAGCGCGCCGCACTGCGATCAGTGCCGCGCGCTATTAGCCACGGGTCCCGGCTGTTGTTAGAGGCTGGGCCCGACCTGCTATGATGCGGCCTGCTATGCGAGGACGGGACATGAGATCGAGATATGAAAACGAGATATGAGGTCGAGATAGGAGGTCCAGATCGGAGGTCAGGATATGAGGTCGGGCTATGAGGACGGGATATGAAGTTGAGATATGAGGATGGGATAGGAAGTCGGGATATGAGGATAGGATATGAGGATCGGATATGGGGTCGGGCTATGAGGACGGGATATGAGGTCTGGATATGAGGAGGGAGATGAGGTCGAGATATGAGGACGAGATAGGAGGACGGGATAGGAGGTCGGGATATGAGGTCGAGATATGAGGGCGGGATATGAGGTCGTTGTATGGGGACGGTATATGGGGTCGGAATATGAGGAGGGGATATGGGGACAGGATATGAAGTCGGGATAGGAGGTCAGGATAGGAGGACGGGATATGAGGTCAGGATATGAGGTCGGGATATGAAGACGGGATATGAGGACGGGATATGAGGTCGAGATAGGAGGTCCAGATAGGAGGTCCAGATAGGAGGACAGGATACGAGGAGGAGATATGAGGACGGGATATGAGGTCGAGATATGAGAACAGGATAGGCGGTCGGGATATGAGGACGGGATATGAGGATGGGATATGGGGACGGGACATGGGGTCGGGCTATGAGGACGGGATATGAGGTCTGGATATGAGGAGGGATATGAGGTTGAGATATGAGGACGAGATATGTGGACGGGATATGAGGTTCGGGATATGAGGTTTGGGATATGGGGATGGAATATGGGAATGGGATATGGGGTCGGGATATGAGGACGGGATATGAGATCGAGATAGGAGATCGGGATATGAGGACGGGATATGAGGACAGGATATGAAGTCGGAATAGGAGGTCGGGATAGGAGGACGGGCTATGAGGACGAGATATGAGAACAGTATATGGGGACGGGATATGGGGTTGGGATATGACAACAATATATGAGGATGGGAGATGAAGTCAAAAGCTTTCTCCTTTGTTGACTTTCCTCCCCAACAAGGATTAGGAAGGAAAACCCGGGCAACGCTGGGTACTCAGCTAGTACTAAATAAAAAAAAAACACCTATACTAATACACATTTTCTTTCTTTGCCACAAAAACTACATCTTGGAGGAAAATAAAGAGATTGCAGCCTTTTGTGACATTTTTTCAGGCAAATCATCCCCCCCCCCCCCAAGAGTGTTGTCTGTTGCCTTATAATCATTTTCATGCCAATAAATACCCCAGAGCACTGAACTTATATTGTGCCCTATGTTACCAAGTGCAGAAATTGCTGCCTCAGAATTAAGGCAGTTGCCAGTGATTTTATTGCTGTTTTATACTGGGGATCACTGTTGTTTGTGTATGGTTAGTGTACACATGTGGCTGGTAAAATGCTGGAGTGGGTGTAAATTTCAACCAGTCCTCTAAGCTTTCAAAAAAAGCTATTCAGTTGGGCCACTGTTAGCGGATTTGGGTCTAGATTTTCATGGGATTGGCAGTGGGAGCTGTCATTCCTTCCTCACTCCAGTATGGGTTTTGCCATCAGGTTAAATCCTGGGCTTAATTACTCGTCTGTAAAAGTCTGTAGACTGTAAACATTAGAAGCTTAGTATGTACTAACTGAGATTGAGAGATCTCCTGTGTCATGCAATTTGTTTTGAGTTTCAGTGAGAAAGCTATGTATAGCTACCAGGCAGGGGTTTACTTTGAAGAACCAAATGATGATCCAGCACATCAAAAGAATGCAGCTTTATTTCAGAACTCGGTACAAGACACAGGTAAAATTAATGACTCCATCATCAAACCAGCTTCGTTTCGAGTGGGATCAGAGCTCAGTTTTTTGTACACTGACATGTCAGATAACATATCCTGAATTTGTGTGATGTACATGTCTTTGTTCATAACAGTGACCATGCCACCTTTATCAGACATTCTGACTATAATGACCGCATACAAGGAGCGCTCAGTCAGAGCCCTTCGTTCCCTACCCTTTGTTAGGACAAATTGTCAGTTGCTTGGACAACACCAGGCATGCTGCCACCCATGGCAACCAAATCTCATTCAACAGCATTTTGAAACAGCTCCATACCTTCAGTTCTAGAGGCTAATGGGCAGAAGTGTGTGTGTGTGTTTTTTTTGTGTGCCACTTATTAATGTTAGTAATTCAATACCTTCACATTTCTATCATCTCCAATTCCTGTATATTACAAACAGTGAGTTATTCAGGAAATGACATATTATGGTTTACATTAAAAATATTCTGCTGTACCCATGGAGCATAACCCCCATCACCAACATCACTGTTATTGATATTGAAACCTGCTCCAGAATTTGCCCCAGAATTGAAAAAAACCTGACCAACTCTCCATTTTACTGAGAAAACCTAGAAAATGGGTGTGGCTGTTGGGGTAAGGGGGCATGGCCACCAAAAAGGAGGCGTGCCCCGACATGTTCTAAAGAGTCCAAAATATTTACTAAGGTTTCTACAGAAAATGTGGTAGATTTGAGCTGAGGAAAACCCCACATCTTAGAGCATGTGTAAAAAAGCGAAATGCAGGGAAAAGTGCGCAATGTAGGGAAACCTTAATAAATACCATGGAAAAATACTTGTAGAGAATTAACCCCTTAAGGACCCGGGGTTTTTCTGTTTTTGCACTTTCATTTTTTCCTCCTTACCTTTAAAAAATCATAATTCTTTAAATTTTGCACCTAAAAATCCCTGTGATGGCTTATTTTTTGCACCACCAATTATACTTTGTAATGACAGTCATTTTACCCAAAAATCTACAACGAAATGGAAAAAAATAATAATTGCGCGACAAAGTTGAAGAAAAAACACCATTTTGTAACTTTTGGGGGTTCCGTTTCTACGCAGGAAATTTTTTGATAAAAATGACACCTTCTCTTTATTCTCTAGGTCCATACGATTAAAATTATATCCTATGTATGTAGGTCTGATTTTGCTGTACTTATGAAAAAAAATCATAACTACATGCAGGAAAATGTATACGTTTAAAATTGTCATCTTCTGACCCCTATAACTTTTTAATTTTTCTGCGTATGGGGCGTGATCTGAGGTTTTTAATGGTACCATTTTTGTATTGATCGGACTTATTGGTCACTTTATATAAATTTTTTCATTATATAAAGAGTGGAAATTTTGCCTGCGGTCGGGAAACCGCATACGGCCGAAAAAGCAGCCGACCAGAGGCTGCGGTTCACTCCGGTCGGCTCATAGACATACATTAACTATGGTTCCCGAATACGGCTGACTGCGGGCGCCGCGATTAAGCCCTGCCCACCCCTCCTCCCAGCCGTATACGGGAGCCGTGGTTCAAATCGTAGTGTGAACCCAGCCTAACCCAGTTTTGTCAGCTCTTCACCTGCACTGAAAGTGCCTGAGAACAATTTTTCAGTTTCTGCCATTATTTTTATATAACCTAATAAAGTCAAAATATTTCAATTTCAGTTTAGTACAACAAGAAAACTCTGTGGGGGGAATTTATCAAGACTTTTATCACAATTTTCTGATGTAAATTATTTTTTTCAGGTTGTTGGGCAATTTGCTTAAAAATGTGCAACTTTTCTTGTATTTTGTGTAGAGTATGTCCACACTGAACATTTCTGTGTGGACATTGCCCTTATAATGGCGCTGGGACTGCTTGGAAATGTGCCATCTAATAGACTGTAGTGCATTTCCATGCGGACTCAGAAAGAATAGACATGTCTGGAGAAACATCTGGTGCGGAAATTCTGCCGTGTGAACAGTGCAGCAGAACAGTGCCATGTGAACAGTGCAGCAGAATCCCATTGATATATCCTGCTGTGGAATCTCCTTGCGGAATTCTAATGTGGAATTCCAAACGGAAATTCCATCGTGTGAACATACCCTCAAAATTTACGTTTTTTTGGTGTAAAAAATTGCTACTTTGTAAGATAGTTTTCTGGTGTAAGCATTGACAAATTATTTGACAAATTCTTTGCTAGATGTCCTGTAAAAAAATAAACAAATATTTGAGTAGACTAACATAACAAAAAGGAAGAAAATATATTTTAAATGCAAAAGATGAAATTCTGCTCTAGGCATCAAGCCCTTAAGCGCCCCATGTCATGTTATATATGGGTAATATATGAAGGTCATTGGCATCCATGAATAATGCAGTATTATGAATATAAAAAAAGAGTAGCACATGTCTCTAAGTTAAGAATTTTACACCAGGATGTAGATATCATGTTATTATTATCTAAACAATGTCTTTTTAGGGCTTGTACCTGGACGAGTAACTATCTATAAATATAACTATCTAGAAATAAGATATTCTTGTACAAGAAATCTGAACAAACACTCACCAGAATAAGGGTGCGTTCACACGTCAGAATTCTCACGGATGAATTCCGCGAGTGGAGCTTCCGCCTGGCGGCCGCCGCCGAGAGTGCTTCGGCGCTAGGGCCATGGGGCACTGAGCCGTCACCATTGACAGCTATGCAGTGCTCGCGGAATCCGCGCAAAGAACGAACATGTTCTTTCTTTGCGCGGAACACTTTCAGCGGCGGAAATGTCCGCCGCTGAAATTCCGCAGTGTGAACGGATCTCGCGGAAACCCGTTCACACTAATGTTATAGTTCACACAGCGGAATTCGCCCGAAAATTCTGCGGGAATTCCGTAGTGTGAACGGGGCCATAGGCTTCTATTGCTGGCTTATTCCTAACAGCAGGTAGTTTAAGTTTAATACCTTAACCCCTTAAGGACCAGGCCAATTTTGGCCTTAAGCGGACAAGAGAAATGAAGTCTCGGCACTCACAGATAATCTTGCAAAATCTTTCGGTGTTTATTCACACAAGTGGCATACAGTATGTTTAGTCTCTGGTCTGCGTGCACCACCTGGGACACGAGTGCCGACTCCTTCTACTCCAGCATTTTTGCCTTAAAGGGGTACTCCGGTGAAAAACTTTTTTTAAAATCAACTGGTGCCAGAAAGTTAAACAGATTTGTAAATTACTACTATTAAAAAATCTTAATCCTTCCTATACTTTAGCTGCTGAAAACTACAGCGGAAATTCTTTTCTTTTTGAAACACAGAACTGTCTGCTGACATCACGAGCACAGTGCTCTCTGCTGACATCTCTGTCCATTTTATGAACTGTCCAGAACAGCATATGTTTGCTATGTGGATTTCCCTTTACTCTGGACAGTTCCTAAAATGGACAGATGTCAGCAGACAGCTCTGTGTTTCAAATGGAAAATAATTTCCACTGTAGTATTCAGCAGCTAATAATTACAGGAAGGATTAAGATTTTTTAATAGAAGTAATTAACAAATCTGTTTAACTTTCTGGCACCAGTTGATTTAAAAAAAAAAAAAAGTTTTTCACCGGAGTACCCCTTTAAGGACCAGACCAATTTTATTTTAGCATTAAAAATCAGATCTCTTATATTTTCATCCACAGACCCATATGAGGGCTTATTTTTTGTGTCACCAATTTTACATCACTTATTTTTACCATAAAATGTACGGCGCAACCAAACAAATATTATTTATGTGGGAAAATTGAAAAGATAACCGCAATTTGGCAAATTTTGGAAGGTTTTGTTTTCACGCTGTACACTTTCCGGTAAAAATGACATGTTTTCTTTATTCTGTGGGTCAATATGATTAAAATGATACCCATGTTATATGCTTTCCTATAATTATACTGCTTAAAAAAAATCTCAAACCACATTTTAACAAAATTAGTATGTTTAAAATTGCCCAATTTTGACCACCTATAACTTTCTCATGTTTCCGTATATGGGGCGGTATGAGGGCTCATTTCTTGTGCCATGATCTGTAATTTTTATCAGTACCATTTTTGCTTAGGTTTTACTTTTTTATAAATTTTTTATTAATTTTTTTGGGAATAAAATGTGACAAAAAAGCATCAATTTTGGACTTTAAATTTTTTTTTTTACGTTTACGCCGTTCATCATACGGGACAATTAACAATATATTTGAATAGTTCAGACCTTTATGCACGCAACGATACCAAATGTGTATTAATTATTTTATGCTTTTTGGGGGGTAAAATCAGAGAAACTGACGTTTTACTTTTTATTGGGGGAGGGGATTTTTCTCATTTTTTTTATTTTACATTTTTTTCCTTTATTTTTATTTTTTTACACTTTAATAGTCCCCATAGGGGACTATTTATTGCAATCACTTGATTAGCAATATCAGTGTTATCGGTGATCTTCTGCTCTTGTCTGCTCGATCTCAGACCAGAGCAGAAGACCCCGGGAGACAGCCAGAGCCAGTTGAGGGGACTTCCGGCTGCCATGCTGGATGATTGGATCCCCGTGGCAGCACTGCGGGCGATCCGATCATCCATTTAAAGTATCGCACTGCTGCAGATGCCGTGATCTGTATTGATCATGGCATCTGAGGGGTTAATGGCAGACATCCGTGCGATCGCGGATGTCCGCCATTACCATCAGGTCCCTGGCTGCTGATAGCAGCCGGGACCTGCCGCGCATGACGGCGTGTAAATGTACGTCATGGTAAGTTAAGTACCACGGCACCATGACGTACATTTATGTCTATTGTTGTTAAGGGATTAAAGGGGTACTCCGGTGGAAAACTTCTTTTATTTATTTTTATTTTTTTTATCAACTGGTGGCAGAAAGTTAAACAGATTTGTAAATTTAAAAATCTTAATCCTTCCAGTACTTATTAGAGGAAATTATTTTCTTTTTGGAACACAGAGCTCTCTGCTGAATCACAAGCACAGTGCTCTCTGCTGACATCTCTGTCCATTTTAAAAACTGTCCAGAGTAGGAGAAAATCCCCATAGCAAACATATGCTGCTCTGGACAGTTCCTAAAATGGACGGAGATGTCAGCAGAGAGCACTGTACTCGTGATGTCAGCAGAGAGCACTGTGTTCCAAAAAGAAAATAATTTCCTCTGTAATATTATAGTTAATAAGTACTGGAAGGATTAAGATTTTTTAATAGAAATAATTTGCAAATCTGTTAAACTTTCTGGCACCAGTTGATAAAAAAAAATAAAAAAAAGTTTTCCACCCCTTTAACCCCTTAACGACCACAGACATAAATGTACGTCCTGGTTTGTCGGGACTTCCTGCACCAGGGAGTACATTTACATACTTTGTATGACCGCGAGCATCGGAAGGGTGCTCGCATCATACAAGGCAGGTTCTGACTGCTAGCAGCAGCCGGGGACCCGCCCGTAATGGCCGACATCCGCGATCACACGGATGTCCGCCATTAACCCCTCCGATGCCGTGAACAATACAGATCACGGCATCTGCGGCATTGCGGCACTTTGATTGGATGATCGGATCACCCGTAGCGCTGCCGCGGGGATCCGATCATCCAACATGACAGCCGGAGGTCCCTTTACCTATCTCCGGCCGCCTCCTGGGGTCTTCTGCTCTGGTCTACGATCGAGCAGACCAGAGCAGAAGATCACTGATAATACTGAGCAATGCTGTGTCTTATGCATAGCACTGCACAGTATTAGCAATCAAAGGATTGCTATAGATAGTCCCCTATGGGGGCATAAAAAGTGTAAAAAAAAAGTTGAAAATTTTAAAAATAAAAAGTGAAAAAAAGTGAAAAATCCCCTCCCCCAATAAAAATTTAAATTGTCCGTTTTCCCCATTTTACCCCCAAAAAGCGTAATTTAA
This sequence comes from Hyla sarda, assembly GCF_029499605.1. Lineage (NCBI taxonomy): Eukaryota > Metazoa > Chordata > Amphibia > Anura > Hylidae > Hyla > Hyla sarda. Next base: position 109,428,449 of record NC_079193.1, on the reverse strand, counting down.
AAAAATAAATAAACATATTTGGTATTGCCGCGTGCGTAAATGTCCGAACTATCAAAATATAATGTTAATGATCCCGTACGGTGAATGGCGTAAATGTAAAAACTTTAACAAGTCCAAAAATGCTGCTTTTTTTTGTCACATTTTATTTTAAAAAAATTAATAAAAAATGATCTAAAAGTTTTAAATATGCAAATTTGGTATCTAAAAAAAAGTACAGATGACGTCGCAAAAAATGAGCCCTCATACCGCCCTATATACGGAAAAATGAAAAAGTTATAGGTGGTCAAAATACGGCGATTTTAGATTACTGATTTTGTACAAAAAGTTTTAGATTTTTTTTAAGCGGTACAAAAATATAAAAGTATCTAGCCATGGGTATCATTTTAATCGTATTGACCCACAGAATAAAGAACACATGTCATTTCTACCGTAAAGTGTACAGTGTGAAAACAAAACCTTTCAAAATGTGCAAAATTTTTCATTTAAGTTTTCATTTAAATTTCCTTCCTAAAAATGCTTTTTTTTGGTTCGCCGTACATTTTATGGTAAAATGAGAGGTTTCATTACAAAGTACAATTGATCACGCAAAAAAAACAAGCCCTTATATGGGTCTTTAGATGGAAATATAAAAGAGTTATGGATTTTAGAAGGCGAGGAGGAAAAAACGAAAACGCAAAAATAAAATTGGCCTGGTCCTTAAGGTGAAAATGGGCTTGGTCATTAAGGCGTTAAGGACCAAAGGCATGCTTGTACGTACGCCCTGCTCCCGCTTCCCTGCTATGACGCGGGATCACGGGCTGATCCCGTGTCATAGCTGGGTGGTCCCAGCGCCAGGACCCATGTCTAATACCGGACATCACTGATCGGCATTAAATCCTTAGACCTGGTGATCAAAGTTGATTGCCGCATCTAAAATGAAAGTAAACCGTTCTCAGCTGCTCAGTCGGGCTGTTTGGGACTGCCATAGTGAAATGGCTTCGTCCCAAACAGCTGAGAGGATGGGGGGAGTGTCATTACCTGCCTCAATGCCTGCTCAGCATGCTGGAGCAGCAGAGCGCCGATAACACTGATCAATGCTATGCTATGGCATAGCATTGAACAGTGTATGAAATCAGAAGATTGCATGTCATAGTCCCCTATGGGGACTTAAAAATGGTGTAAAAAAAAAAAAAAAAGGAAAAAAATAAGTTAATAAATGTAATTTAACCCCTTCCCTAATGAAAATTTTCATAACCCCCTTTTCCCATTTAAAAAAAATATTTAAACAAAAATAAACATATGTTGTATCATTGCTTGCGTAAATGTCCAAACTATAAAAATACAGTGTTAATTAAACCGCACGGTCAATGGCGTATACATAAAAAAAAAAAAAAGTCCAAAATTGCATATTTTTGGTCATTTTGTATACCCTAAAAAAACTTATAAAAAGTGATCAAAAAGTCCCATCAAAACAAAAATGGCACCAATAAAAACTACAGATCACGGCACAAAAAATTTGGGGAAAGAACATGACAATTTTAAACATACAAATTTTGGTGCATGTAGTTAAATATTTTTTTAGTAGTAAAATAAAACTTACTGTACATAAATTAGGTATCCTTGGACCTACAGAATAAAGATAAGGTGTCATTTTTACTGAAAAGTGCACTGTGTAGAATTGGAAGCCCCAAAAGTTACAAAATGGCAGTTTTTTTTTCCAATTTTGCCCCGCAAATATTTTTTTTTGGGGTTTCTCTGTAGATTTTGTGGTAAAATGATTGATGTCATCACAAAGTAAAATTGGTGGTGCAAAAAAACAAAAACCCTCATATTAATCCGTAGGTGGAAAACTGAAATCGTTATAATTTTTAGGAAGGAGGAAAAAATTCAAAGTGCAAAAATGAAAAATGGCCCAGTCCTTCAGGTGTTAACCCCTTCAGGACCAAGCCCATTTTGGCCTTAAGGACCAGAGCGTTTTTTGCACATCTGACCACTGTCACTTTAAACATTAATAACTCTGGAATGCTTTTAGTTATCATTCTGATTCCGAGACTGTTTTTTCGTGACATATTCTACTTTAACGTAGTGGTAACATTTTTTGGTAACTTGCATCCTTTCCTTGTGAAAAATCCTAAAATTTGATGAAAAATTTGAAAATTTTGCATTTTTCTAACTTTGAAGCTCTCTGCTTGTAAGGAAAATGTATATTACAAATTAAAAAAAAATTTATTCACATATACAATATGTCTACTTTATGTTTGCATCATAAAAGTGACGAGTTTTTACTTTTGGAAGACACCAGAGGGCTTCAAAGTTCAGCAGCAATTTTCCAATTTTTCACAAAATTTTCAAACTCACTATTTTTCAGGGACCAGTTCAGGTTTGAAGTGGATTTGAAGGGTCTTCTTATTAGAAATACCCCACAAAAGACCCCATTATAAAAACTGCACCCCCGAAAGTATTCAAAATGACATTCAGTCATCATTTTAACCCTTTAGGTGTTTCACAGGAATAGAAGCAAAGTGAAGGAGAAAATTCACAATCTTCATTTTTTACACTCGCATGTTCTTGTAGACCCAATTTTTAAATTTTTACAAGGGGTAAAAGGAGAAAATGTATACTTGTATTTGTAGACCAATTTCTCTCGAGTAAGCACATACCTCATATGTCTATGTTAAGTGTTCGGTGGGCGCAGTAGAGGGCTCAGAAGGGAAAGAGCGACAAGGGGATTTTGGAGAGTACGTTTTTCTGAAATGGTTTTTGGGGGGCATGTTGCATTTAGGAAGCCCCTATGGTGCCAGAACAGCAAAAAACCCTCACATGGCATACCATTTTGGAAACTAGACCCCTTGAGGTACGTAACAAGGAATAAAGTGAGCCTTAATACCCCACAGGTGTTTCACGACTTTTGCATATGTAAAAAAAAATTATTTTTTTTCACTAAAATGTGTGTTTCCCCCCAAATTTCACATTTTTCCAAGGGTTAATAGCAGGAAATACCCCCCAATATTTGTAATCCCTTCTCTTCTGAGTATGGAGGTACCCCATAAGTTGACCTGAAGTGCACTATGGGCGAACTACAATGCTCAGAAGAGAAGGAGTCATATTTGGCTTTTTGAGAGCAAATTTTGCTCGGGGGGCATGTCGCATTTAGGAAGCCCCTATGGTGCCAGAACAGCAAAAAATACCCACATGGCATACCATTTTGGAAACTAGACCCCTTGAGGAATGTAATAAGGAATAAAGTGAGCCTTATTACCCCACAGGTGTTTCACGACTTTTGCATATGTAAAAAAAAAAAAAAAAATTTCCACTAAAATGTGTGTTTCCCCCCTAATTTCACCTTTTTGCAAGGGTTAATAGCAGAAAATACCCCCCAAAATTTGTAACCCCATCTCTTCTGAGTATGGAGGTACCCCATAAGTTGACCTGAAGTGCACTATGGGCGAACTACAATGCTCAGAAGAGAAGGAGTCATATTTGGCTTTTTGAGAGCAAATTTTGCTCGGGGAGCATGTCGCATTTAGGAAGCCCCTAAGGTGTCAGAACAGCAAAAAACCACACATGGCATACCATTTTGGAAACTAGACCCCTTGAGGAACGTAACAAGGGGTACAGTGAGCATTTGCCCCCCACTGGTGTCTGACAGATCTTTGGAACAGTGGGCTGTACAAGTTTTCATTTTCATGGACCACTGTTCCAAAGATCCGTCAGACACCTGTGGGGGGTAAATTCTCACTGCACCCCTCATTACATTCCGTGAGGGGTGTCGTTTCCGAAATGGGGTCACGTGGTTTTTTTTTTTTTTTTGCGTTTGTCAAAACCGCTGTAACAATCAGCCACCCCTGTGCAAATCACCACAAATGTACATGGTGCGCTCTCCCTTCTGGGCCTTGTTGTGCGCCCCCAGAGCACTTTGCGCTCACATATGGGGTATCTCTGTAGTCGGGAGAAATTGCGTTACAAATTTTGGGGGGCTTTTTTCCCTTTTACCTCTTGTGAAAATGTAAAGTATAGGGCAACATCAGCATGTTAGTGTAAAAAATAAAAAAATTTTACACTAACATTCTGGTGTAGACCCCAACATTTCCTTTTCATGAAGGGTTAAAGAAGAAAAAGCCCCCCAAACCTTGTAACGCAATTTCTTCCGAGTACAGCGATACCCCATATGTGACCCTAAACTGTTGCCCTGAAATACGACAGGGCTCCAAAGTGAGAGCGCCATGTGCATTTGAGGCCTAAATTAGGGATTTGCATAGGGGTGGACATAGGGGTATTCTACGCCAGTGATTCCCAAACAGGGTGCCTCCAGCTGTTGCAAAACTCCCAGCATGCCTGGACAGTCAACGGCTGTCCGACAATACTGGGAGTTGTTGTTTTTCAACAGCTGGAGGCTCTGCTTTGGAAACAGTGGTGTACCGGACGTTCTTATTGGGGGAGGGGGGCTGTGTAGGGGTATGTGTATATGTAGTGTTTTTAACTTTTTATTTCTATTTTGTGTAGGTGTAGTGTAGTGTTTTTAGGGTACAGTCACATGGGCGGGGGGTTACAGCGAGTTTCCCAGCGCAAAATTTGCTGCATCTCAAGATGCGAGAAACCCACTGTAAAAGCCTCGCCCATGTGAATGTACCCTGTACATTCACGGGGGTGGCGGGGCGGGGGGGGCTTGCATCAGATGTTGCAAAACCACAACTCCCAGCATGCATGGTCTGTTAGTGCATGCTGGGAGTCATAGTTTTGCAACAGCTGGAGGCACACAGGTTAGGAAACACTGAGTTAGAAACAGACAATGTTTCCCAACCAGTGTGTCTCCAGTTGTTGCAAAACTACAACTCCCAGCATGCCCAGACAGCTGAAGGGCATGCTGGGAGTTGTAGTTCGGCAACATCTGAAGGGCCAGATGTTGCTGAACTAAAACTCCCAGCATGCCTGGACAGTCAGTGCATACTGGGAGTTGTAGTTTTGCAACAGCTGGAAGAGCACAGATTGGAGACCATTATACAATGGTCTCCAAACTGGGGCCCTCCAGATGTTGCAAAACTACAACTCCCAGCATGCATGGTCTTTTAGTGCATGCTGGGAGTTATAGTTTTGCAACAGCTGGAGGCACACAGGTTAGGAAACACTGAGTTAGAAACAATGTTTCCCAACCAGTGTGTCTCCAGCTGTTGCAAAACTACAACTCCCAGCATGCCCAGACAGCTGAAGGGCATGCTGGGAGTTGTAGTTCGGCAACATCTGAAGGGCCAGATGTTGCTTAACTAAAACTCCCAGCATGCCTGGACAGTCAGTGCATGCTGGGAGTTGTAGTTTTGCAACAGCTGGAAGAGCACAGATTGGAGACCATTATACAATGGTCTCCAAACTGGGGCCCTCCAGATGTTGCAAAACTACAACTCCCAGCATGCCCGGACAGCCAAAGGCTGTCTAGGCATGCTGGGAGTTGTAGTTTTCAGACTCCTAGAAGCAGCAGTGAAGATCTTCACTGCTGCCTCTGAGGACTACATACTTACCCGTCGCTGCTCGTCCACGTGGCCGGTCCCGCGCTGCTCCTCGGTCCCGCCGCTGGATCAGGTAAGTCCGCCGGTCCCCACGTGTTCCCCCCGAATGCCGCAGGTCCCCGCGAGCCCCTGCAGCGCTTCGTCCCCCGTTCTGCCCGACTTCCAGGGGCGGGCAGTGCGGGGGATCTGAACTTTCACCCCAGATCACTGTGATTGGTCCACAGGGACCAATCACAGTGATCGCTGACCAGGACCATCAATTGATGGTCCTGGGGGTGAAGCAGAAGTTGTCCCCTGCTGGAAACAGCGGGACTTCTGCCAGTTAACCCGTGCGATGCTGCGCATCGCCGGGTTAACTGAATGTCATTTATAAACGCCGGGATGCGCGAACGCACTGCACAACCCGGCGTTTATATATGACATTCTGCGGGAAGGGGTTAATAAATGTGACACATAACCAGGAATCAAGCATTGTTAGAGCTAGATATTATGGTTTATTGAATAATGGTTGTCCTATATAAATAATAATGGAAAGTAACTGTATAAGGCTGTTAACCCCCCCTTTTTTTTGTCTACTATACAGGAGTCGGGACTCCCTTCACTATACTGACGGGACTCCCTTCTCCTATAGCCCCTTTGGGCGGTATACACACTATATACAGCTATCTATAGATAGCTGTTTATAGTGTATACAGATAAGGACGTCCACGTACCTCCCTTGATCCTGTCCCCGCTGGGTCCAGGTAGCCCCGCCCCTAGCATGAAGTCATTAGGGGTGGAGCTACAGATGGGAGGCAGAGTCGTAAGTTTGAGGCTCTGTTCACATTGTACATTTTGTATAATGGGAACAGAGCCTTCTGGCAGTGTCCTCCCAATCAGGAAGGCTGTCCGGGATTGCTGGGAGTTGTATTTGGAGGCTCCCTGTTTGGAAAGACATTGCATTATGGGGCTCTCCCCAGTGAAGAGTGCCAAAAATGTAATAACCCATTTTTTGTGGGGTTTTTTTCTTCTCATTTCAGATCCATGTATGCCGAGGATTACGACGGATTCGTAATTTTTCCAATGTGTCATGTTTTTTTTAACTGAATTTTCAGGCTTAGTAGTGGAAGCCGTCTTATAGACGAAATCCATTACTAACTCTGGGCTTAGCATTAGCCCCAAAAACAGCCAGATATTACCTCAGTACCCACCACCACAGGGGTACCGGGAAGAGCTGGTACCAACAGACCTGGAGCGTGAAAAATGGCACTCCTAGACTTAGGCGGTAACAGGTATGAACAGACCCCTCTGGAGCTCCTGGGGCTATGCAGTAAGAGGCTGGCATTATTTAGGCTAGAGAGCTCCAGTAAAAATGATCCTCGCCCACCCTGGTAATGTCAGGCTGTTGCTGCTTGGTTGGTATCTGGCTGAGAATGAAGATATGGCGTTTTTTTTTTTTTTATGCAAAAATGCATAGGGTTCCCTGTATTTAATTCTCAGCCAAATACCAACTAAGCAGCAACAGCCTGACTTTACCAGGGTGGGCAAGGACCATTGTTACTGGCGCGCCCAAGCCTAAATAATGCCAGCCTGTTACCACCTAGCCCCATGAGCGCCAGAAAGGTCTGTTCACATTATACCAAACATACAAACCAGAAGATAAAAGGTGAAACCGGCACTGTAAATATGACGTAAGTCAAAGGTGGGTGCTCTGCTCCTCAGGTTCAGACTCCAAACTGTATGTTACAGTTCCAGGTAATAGACGCGGCACTCCAGAGTTGCAAAACAATGGTGTCTTTATTCACCCATCAAGGTGCAAAGTGCAACATTTCAGCCTCACAATCACTTTGCACCTTGATCGGTGACTGAAGACACAATTTTTTTTGCAACTCTGAAGTGCTGCTTCTATTACCTGGAATTATACCAAACACACAATGTAAACAGAGCCTCACACTTACCAGCCTGGTTTCCATCTGTAGTCATCACTAATGATGTCATCACTAGGGGGCAGAGCTACACTGAACTGGCAGGGACAGGAATGTGGTAGGTTAGTGGACGTCCTCTTCTGTATACACTATATACAGCTATCTATAGATAGCTGTATATATAGTATACACACCAAGGGTTAACCTATACTGTCCAGCAGTGTAAGTTAATTTGCTGGGCTGGCACATAGCACACAGCCCAGCAAGGGGTTAAGTGAGCCCACAATGTGTATACTGTATACACATTGCAGGCTCACTGTAAGTTCTAGCTGGGCAGTAGATATACGACATATATCTACTGCTCAGCATCAGCTGTTCTCCGGATCTCTGCAGGGACATTTTCCAGCGCAGCATGCTGTGCTGGAAATTGCTGTATGGCTGGCGAGGGAAGTAGGGATGCTATGCATTGCTCTTTCTCTGATGCTGAAACTATGGCATTTTTGCTTAAAAAAAAAACTCAGAAAAAACGCCAAACGCAAAAATGCAAAGTGCTAACATCTGGCCGGAGCGTTTTTCCCATGGCCGTTTTAGGGTTTTTTGGGCAAACTTAGCCTAATAAGGATATGCCGATTCCAGTGTGCAGTTGTTATGGTCTGCTCTCCTGATATGTCTGGTATAGTAAATACTGGTATTTTAACTAATTATTGAATACAAAGCCAAGAACAGATCAAAAATCGAGGAAGTGTATGAAGAAAAGACTGAGGGTATGTTTTCGCAGCAGAATGTTCACACAATTTCCAAATATGTCAAACTCACTTGACTTGGGGACACTGCAGGTTAACCAGCAAGATCCCCCTCCATGTAGGCATCAACAGTTACTAAGGATGGTATACTTTGTCGTTCCCAACATCCCAATGAGAGACAGGCTGAATATAATCCAACGGCCTAAATTTCTCAATTAATAATTTTATATTAATAATAACAAAATATAAATATAATAACAAAGAAAGATACCGACTGGGACACAGCAACGTGTTTCGGGGGTTCAGTGTCCTCCCCCCCCCCTTCCTCAGGCACTTTTTTGACCCTCTTCTACTCCAATAAAAACCACAGAACACTAAAATGATATTGTGACCTGTGTTACTAAGTGCAGAAATTGCTGCATCTAAATGTAGACAGTTGCCTGTGATTTTATTGTTGTTTTTACTGGGGATTGTTGTTGTTTGTGGATGGGTAGTGTGCACATATGGTTGGTAAAATGCTGGAGTGGGTGTAAATCTCAACCAGTCTTCTAAACTGGATGAGATGGTAAAAGTCTAGGAAAGCTAGGTTGTTTAAAAAAGCTCTTCTGCTGAGCCATTGTTAGTAGATTTGAGCCTAGATTTTTATGGAATGGCAGGTGGGATTGGCAGTGGGAGCTGTCATTCCTTCCTCACTCCAGTATGGGTTTTGCCATCAGGTGAAATCCTGGGCTCAATTACTGGGCTGTAAGGCTAGGTTCAGACTATGGAATCTCCGGGCAGAAAATTTCCAGCCAGGACCGCGCGGACACTGCAGTCTCCAATAGACTGCAAAGTGTTCCACGAGTATTTCCGCCTGAAGAAAGAGCAACGCCATTCTTCAGGCTGAAATTTCCAAGCGTATTTTCCGTTCACAAATTCCGCTTCACAAATTCCGAAGTGTGAATTTGTGAATGGAAACCCATTTACTACACTATACATTTTATCAAGCGGAATTTCCGCCGGCAATTTCAAAGCAGAATTGCAGGCAGAAATTCCGTAGTCTGAACCAAGCCTAAAAGTCTGTAGACTGGAGCTCAGAAGCATAGGGTGCACTGTCTGAGGGTACGTTCACACGAGCGGACCCACAGTGTATTTTATGCTGCACATCCGCCGCTGAAGGACCCCTGCATGGTGGCTTTACATATGCCTGCTCGGAGCGGCAATACGCCGCTACCAGCAGACACACTGCCATGCGCAGTATACTCACACATCTTAGCAGTTCTCGGCCTAGCTCATGGAGCAGGGGGAGCGGGCACGATGTGTGCAAGTACACCACACATGCGTGGCAACTCGCACATAGCAGTGTATGTGCTCGGAGCGGCGTATTGCTGCTCCGAGCAGGCACATGTAAAGCCACCATGCAGCGGTTCTTGAGCGGAGGATCTGCAGCGTAAAATACAATGTGGGTCCGCTCGTGTGAACATACCCTGAGACTGAGAGATCACCTGTGTAATGCAATTTATTTAGAGTTTGATTGTAAAGCTAGGTCTAGTTAGCACCCAGGCAGGGTTTCCTTTCTATTTTTCCACACCTGATGAGGGGACATTTTTCAAGGCTTGTACATCGCTTTTCTGTGTACATTTGTCACACAAATTTTGCAATTGTGTGACTTTTTGGTCTCCGCAGAGCCAATGTTCTACACGTTTTTTGTGTTTTCACTTTGCAGTGGTCAGAGATTAATGAACTGCGACTTTAAAAAAAAAATCATCACACAAAAAGTCGCAAATCAATACCACAGTAGACCTGGCTTAGAAAACTTCCTTTGCAAAGCACTTTTAAAAAGTTGCACATTTCTTTTTGCTCAACTGCGACTTTTTGTGCAAAAAACATCACAGAGAAGAGTAGTCATCATACAAAAAGGCTGTTCTAAAGAGATTTATTGTTTTCTGCTTATGTGCGCAAAATTTATCAACCCCCTCTGATAGTATGATAAATATGTCGTACATAAGGAGAACCAAAGCAAAAAAAAAAAAAAAGACTTCAAAATTCCCTTTCCAAAGACTACAATGAAAATTCTTCCCCAATGTTGCTTATATTTTATTATCTAGACATTTTTGGACTTTAAAGGGGTACTCTGGTTGAATTATTATTTTTTTAAATCAACTGGTGCCAGAAAGTTAAACAAATTTGTAATTTACTTCTATTTAAATATCTTAAACGGGTACTCCGCCCCTAGACATCTTATCCTCTATCCAGAGGATAGGGGATAAGATGTCTGATTGCGTGGGTCCTGCTACTGGGATCCCTGCAATCTCTCTGTAGTACTTTGCTTTCGTTTAGAATGCCAGCTGTGGCACCAGAGGCTTGTGACATCACGGCCATGCCCCTCAATGCAAGTCTATGGGAGATGGCGTGGTGGCCATCACACTCCCTCCCATAGACTTGCGTTGAATGAGGGGGAGTGACATCGCATCGTTAGTCATCAGGCATAAAGTTTGCTCTGTGCACCAGATGACTGTGGTGCTGCAGGAGAGGTCGCGGGGGGTCCCAGCGGTGGGACCCACGCAATCAGCGGCAGAGTACTACTTTAATCCTTTCAATACTTATCAGCTGCTCTATGCTCTAGAGAAAGTTTTACACTTATTCATCGATAATCTCTCTACCATATGGACATTTCCCTGCAATCTCAGGATTTAAAGGGGTACTCCGGTGAACACCAATTTTTTTTTATTAACTGATGTCAGAAAGTTAAACAGATTTGTAAATTATTTCTATTTAAAAATCTTAATCCTTCCAGCACTTATCAGCTGCTGTATGCTCTAGAGGAAGTTCTTTTCTCTTTGAATTTCTTTCCTGTCTGACCACAGTGCTCTCTGCTGACACTTCTGTCCATGTCAGGAACTGTTCAGAGCAGAAGAAAATCTCCATAGCAAACCTATCCTGCTCTGAACAGTTTCTGACATGGACAGAGTTGTCAGCAGAGAGCACTGTGGCCAGACTGAAAAGAAATTCAAAAAGAAAAGAACTTCCTGTGGAACATGCAGCAGCTGATAAGTACTGGAAGGATTAAGATTTTTAAATAGAAATAATTTACAAATGTGTTTAACTTTCTGTCATCAGTTGATGAAAAAAAATTGGTTTTCACCGGAGTACCCCTTTAAATCCTGAGATTGCAGGGAAAAGTCCATATGGTAGAGAGATTATCAATGAAAAAGTGTAAAACTATTTAAGAATAAATAAATTAAAGGGGTTCTCCAGTAGAAAACAAATGTTTTCAAATCAACTGGTCCCAGAAAGTTATACAGATTGGTAAATTACTTCTATTTAATAATCTTACACCCTCCCGTACTTATCAGCTGCTGTATGCTCCAGAGAATGTTGTGTAGGTTTTCCAGTCTGACCACAGTGCTCTCTGCTGCAACCTTTGTCTGTGTGAGGAACTCTCCAGAGCAGAAGCAAATCCCCATAGCAAACGTCTCCTGCTCTGGACAGTTCTTGACACGGACAGAGGTGGCAGCAAAGAGCACAGTGGTCAGACAGGAAAGAACGACTCAAATTTCTCTGTAGTGTAAAGCAACTGTAGTACTGGAAGGGTTAAGATTTTCAAATAGAAGTTAGTTACAAATCTCCATGGACAATACTAGAAGGAGAGAGCACACCACGTAGCTAAGCAGATAGATGCAAACATACAATACCGCGAGGTAGTAACTGGGAGCGTCCGGACCCGATACAATCAGTAGGCAGCACCTGTGGGGTGCACACGCAAGGTAAAATATCAATATATACAACAAAAGAGAAAAGCGTGCACTCACCGCGGGTAAACAGCTGCAGGCCCAAGGTCCGGGATCACCACGGCATAAACAGAGATGATGAGGGGCGCTCAGAGGCTACGCCAGCTGTTTCGGACGTAGGAACTTCCTTCTTCCAGAGGCCGGAAGAAGGACGTTCCTACGTTCGAAACAGCCTGCGTAGCCTCTGAGCGCCCCTCATTGTCTCTGTTTATGCCGTGGTGATCCCGGACCTTGGGCCTGCAGCTGTTTACCCGCGGTGAGTGCACGCTTTTCTCTTTTGTTGTATATTAGTTACAAATCTGTTTAACTTTCTGGTACCAGTTGGTTTAAAAAAATTTTTAATGGAAGTGTTCATTTCTGTAGACCAAGACACTTAGGGATCAATATGTGAATTCATTTTGCATTGATGTCAGGTGCTCAGTCATTTATATGTTCATAACATATAAAATATATTTTCCACAAAATAGATATTTGGTAATGTTTATTTTTTCTACTCCAGTTCTGTCAGCTCTTCACCTGCACTGAAAGTGCCTTACAAAAAAATTAGTTTTCAGTCTCTAACATTAGGCCTCATTTGCTAAGGCTATTCCGAGTAGATTTTGTAGGAAAACCTAACAGCTCAGAGCAGGTGTAAGAAAAGCAAAACGTAGGGAAAATCACCAAATACAAGATACAGTAGTAAAAACTGAGAAAAAATACCTTGTAAAGAAAACTACAATCCCCTCTTAGTAAATGAGGGCCATTATCTTTAGATAAACTGAGAAATTCAAAAGATTTACATTCCAGTTTCTTGCAATAAGAAAGCTCTACGGGGGGAATTTATCAAGACTTTCTCTTAAATTTTCTGCCAATATTTTTCAGATTGTTGAGCAACGTCCTAAAAAATGTGCAACTTGTCTTGTGTTTTGTTTAAAAATTTAGAGCTTTGTTTTGTACAATAAATAGCTACTTTGTGTGCCAGTTTTCTGGTGTAAGCATTGATAAATTATTTTCTAGATGTCCTGTAAAGAAAAAGGAAAATAAATATTTGAGTAGACTAACAGATAAAAAAAAGGAAAAATATATTTTAAATGCAAAAGATGAAATTCTGCTCTAGGCATCAAGCCCTAAAGCGCCCCATGTCAAGCTAGGGTAATATATGAAGGCCATTGGCATCCATGAATAATGCAGTATTATGAATATAAAAAAGAGTATCACATATATATACTTCTCTTATGTCGCTCGAGTTAAGAATTTCAGACCAGGATACAGATATCATGTTATTATCTAAACAATGTCTTTTTAGGGCTTGTACCTGGATAAGTAACTTTAATGTAAACTGCTGTTATATAACTTTTTAGAAGATATTCTTCTACTGGTAATCTGAACAAACAATCGCCAGTATTAGGCTTCTATCTCTGGCTTATAAAACATTCCTAGCTGCAGGTAGTTTAACTTTAATATATGTGACACAGAAACAGGAATGAAACATGGTTAGAGTTAAATATCACGGGTCATTGAATAATGTCTAGAGATGAGCGAATCGAAGCGGACAAACCCAAATCCGTTGCGAACTTCAGGAAATATTCGATTTGCAACGAATGCGAATATCGCTGCGATTCTATCGCACAAATTGCTTCATTAAACACCATTTTACAGTGTTCCAGGCTTCAGATGGCAGATCCACATGTCAGTACATGGGGCAAGGGATGCTGGAAAGGTGGGAAGGCAAGTCGGGAAAGGAAGAAGGAAGTATGACCCTGAGTCACATGCAGGACACACCTGTGATGTCACAGCCCTATATAATCAGCAGTCATATTGCGACCAGCCACTTCATTCATTACACTGCAGAGAGATAGGACGGACAGCCTGTGTGTGTGGGTTACAGCAGAGAAAAGCGCATTCCAGCAGCGTTTAAAGGGGTGCTCCGCCCCTAGACATCTTATTCCCTATTTAAAGGATAGGGGATAAGATGTCAGATCGCCTGGGTCCCGCTGCTGGGGACCCCCGGGATCTCCGCTGCGGCACCCCGCTATCATTACTGCACAGAGCGAATTCGCTCTGTGCGTAATGACGGGCCATACAGGGGCCGGAGCATTGTGAAGTCATGGCTCCGCCCCTCGTGGCATCACAATCCGCCCCCTCAATACAAGTCTATGGGAGGGAGCGTGGTGGTCGTCACGCCCCCTGCCATAGACTTGCATTAAGGGGGCGTGCCGTGATGTCACGAGGGGCGTGACGTCAGTAATGATCTCCAGCAGCGGGACCCCGACGATCCGACAACTTATCCTTTGGATAGGGGATAAAATGTCTAGGAGCGGAGTACCCCTTTAAAATCCTCCTAGTCACATCAGAGTTTCCGTGGATGAAGAGCATTGTTTTTTTCACTGAAAAGGATTTTTACTGCAGCTGGAGGCATTAACCTCCCAGTCACTTTTTTCAGCATAGTATTACAGAGAGGGGCACATAGCTGTGTGTTGCCTCATACATTTCAACAAGCTGCCTCTACTTCATAAACATTAGCAGATGAGGCAGGAATAATTTTTCATCGCAATTAAGTGTCTTTGTTCCACAAAACATCATCTACTGGTTATACTAGTCTGTAAATGGTATAATACACAGCAGTCCATTCCTAGTAGTCTGTGAGTGCAATTTTGTGTTTAGTACACAGCTTTTTTTGGCTGCAGCACTGTTGTGTACTGCTGGTGTTTTACAAAAATATATATATTTTTAAGGGTACTGTAGGGCATTTTTCTGCCCTCATAAGTGCATACCGCATACGTACATCTAAGTAGTGTACTATTTTGTACCTGTTGATCTGTCAAGGGCCTATACACTGTGAAAGGACAGCCAAAAGTAATCACCGGCTGGTGTTTTAAAAAATATTACAGAGTTTTTAGGCTCATTGTAGCACACTTTTCTGCCCTCATAAGTGCATACCGGATACGTACATCTAAGTAGTGTACTATTTTGTACCTGTCAATCAGTCAAGGGCCTACATACTGTGAAAGTCCAGGCAAAAGTACTCATCGGCTGGTGTTGTACTCAGATACTGTACTGTAGATACTCAGTGTACTGTAGAGAATTTTTCTGCCCTCATCAGTTCATACTAAATACCTACATCTAAGCACTGTACTATTTTGTTCCTGTTAATCTGTCAAGGGCCTAGATACTGTAAAAGGACAGCCAAAAGTGCACACCTGCTGCTGTTCTAGACAAATACTGTTTTAAGTGTAGTGAAACGTATTGTGCTCCCCTCATATACGCACTAAGTATGTCCGACAGAGAAATGCCAGGACGTGCACAGAGGAGTGGCAGAGGCCTATATACTTCAGGCAGAGGTCGCAGCAGACTAGGGATGAGTGGCAGCAGGAGTTGCAAGGAGAGGCCTGAGCTCCCGTTATCAGCTTGTGGTCGTGTCTCGACCAGCAACCCATCTGCTGTCGTCAATTGGTTAACATGCTCATCCACTTCATCACAAGTGACATCTGGCACCCCCAGTGACCAGTCAGTGGGTTCCTCAGACACAACCCTCGGTTGGCATGGCCCTGGAGAAGTCCCTGTCCTCCCATTTCTTCTGTCCTATGCTGTTCCCTCTTCTACAGAAGTATGTTATGGGGAGGGTTCAGCTCCACTATTCACTGAGGATGATCTAATAGAAGACAGTCAGCAACTACTGCCCAGCCTAGAAGTGGAGGAGACATCCCCCGCTTCATCCGCTAGGCGGGCAAGTAGGGATGAGGAGAGTGCTGTGGGAGGTGGTGTTGCCAGGGCTCAGGGTCCTGAAGTAGACACTGTTGAGGAACCTGAGGAGAATATCAGTGACGTGCAGACACTTTTTGATGATGATAAAGCCGATCATAATTGGGAGCCGGGTGCAGAAGGGGCTTCATCATCATCAGGAGAAGAGAGTTGCAGGTAGCTCTTGAGGCAGCAGCTGAGCCAGCAAGGTGGTAGCATGGTTGGCAGTCATCGTGGTGGCAGAAGTGGAAATTCTGGAGCCAAACGTGCCCGGGGGAGAGCACCTGCTTCGCGGCATCCTACCTTCCCGGGAGGTAGTGGAACAGGGGTTCCTGGAGACGGTGGCAATAGCAGTCAATTAATGCGGACTGTTGGAGGGAAAATCAGCTACTCGGCGGTGTGGCAGTTTTTCATCAAGCATCCATAGGAGGTTCACATAGCCCCATGCAAGATATGTCGGCAGAAGTGGAAGCATGGCCAGGGTCCAAATGTTGGCACCACGGCCCTGCATCAACATATGCTTCACCACCAGTGGCCTGGGAGAACCGTGGCTCCCATGTAGTGATCCAGCCTGCTGCATCACCCAGTGGCACGCCGCTCCCTCTTTCAGCCAGACAAGGCTCCACCACCTCAGCCGAAGGGAGCTATGTGCCATACCCTGCTTCTGTCACTCCATATGCTCCTGCTCCTCCCACTTTTAGTCAGCCATTCCGCCAACCATCCATCCGTGAAGCCATGTCCAAGAGACAACAGTATGCGCCAACTCAACGGCGCAGAAGCTGAATGTGCTTCTGTCTAAGTTGCTGGTGCTGCAGTCCCTCCCTTTTCAAGTGGTGGACTCTGCACCTTTCAGAGAACTGATGGCTTGTGTCAAGCTGAGGTGGAGAGTGCCAAGCTGTCATTTCTTTGCGAAGAAGGCAGTACCAGCCTTGCACAATTTTGTGGAAGAGAAGGTGGTCCAGTCCTTGAGCCTGTCAGTATGTACCAAAGTGCACGGCAGCGCCGACGTCTGGAGCTGTAACTACGGTCAGGGACAATACATGTCCTTTACGGCTCTCTGGGTGAATGTGGTTCCTGCACAGCCACAACTCCAACTTGGACAGGTCACGCCGCTTCCTCCTATACAGTACGCTGTCAGCCCGTTGGTCCTGTGACAGTGTGCGACTCTGCCTCCTCATCCTCCATCGTTTCCTCAGCCTCCACTGCCCAGACAAGTCTGAGTGGCCCTTCAGCATACCATGTGTGCAGGGCACGGCGGTGTCAGGCTGTTCTTCACATAGTTTGCCTTGGCAAAAAGAGTCACACAAGGGAGGAACTACTAAAAGTCATTCGTAAAGAAATTGATGCATGGCTTACTCCACAAAAACTGGAAATGGGAACCATGGTGACCGACAACGGGAAGAACATCTTGGCCACGCTGTGACAAGAAAGGGTGAGCCATGCGCCCTGCATGGCACACGTGTTAAATCTGGTTGTCAAGCAGTTCCTGAAGTGTTAGGTCGATTTGCAAGACATCCTAACAATGGGAAGGAAACTTTGCACTTCAGCCACTTGTACACCGCAAAGCATACCCTCCTTGAGCTACAGCGTCAGAATGGTATCCCCCAACATAGTCTGATTTGTGACATTGTCACACGTTGGAATTCCACCCTCCATATGTTGGACTGACTGTACGAACAGAGAAAAGCCATCACCGATTTCTTGATGATCCAAACGGATTGGGATACTCTCATGTGTAACTTCAATGTGAACCAGTGGCAGCTCATATGTTACACCTGCCGTTTGCTCAGGCCCTTTGAGGAAGCCACATTATTAATAAGTCGCCAGGATTACGAGATGAATGACGTCATTCCACTGCTTCATTTCCTACAACAAGTGCTGGAAAAGATGGCTGGTCAGGGCAATGGAGACGTTGCGCCTACATCTCACGGCCACATGAGCCCTGTGGGGGCTGAACTGGAGGAGGAGGATGAGCATTTCGGTTTCATGAGATGGGCGGTGCTTCTAGTCATCTGACAGGAGAGATGGAGCATGATCAACTAGAGGAGCTAGAGGGTTATGAGGAAGGTGAGACAGAGGACCCAGACACATCGTGGCAGTATGCAGTGGAGATGGAGTCCCTTCGAGTCACTTGCACAAATGGCACGATGCATGCTCAGTTGCTTGAATAGTGACCGCCGAATTGTCAACATTCGGCAGCAGGATGACTTCTGGCTCTCCGCCTTATTGGACCCTCGCTGTCACAAAATGGCTTGGTACAAAATGGGGGCCTATTTTACACCCACTGAGAGGGAGGACAAACTGACCTACTACAGAGAGATCCTACGTAGTCAGTTGGCCGATGCCTATTGGTGCCATCATCCATCCACTCGCAGGTCTTACTCGGGAGGCCCTCTGCGCTCACCTTCCACTTCCATGGCTGCTGGGGAGGGGTGGGGTGGCAGGAGAAGAACCAGCTCCATCAGCAGCAGCCTGAGTCTACAGTCACTGATGGCATAACTTGGTGGTGGTGGCATAACTTGACATGGCCATGCCAACAAACCGTGAAGATCCGCTGGACTTCTGGGCAGCCAAACTTGATTTCTGGCCGCAACTAGCAGAGTTACCCGTGGAAAAGCTGTCCTGCCTGACCAGTAGTGTGCCATCAGAGCGGGTGTTTAGTGCAGCGGGGGCCATAGTCACCCCAAGGAGAACTCGTCTGTCCAGGAAAAATGTGGACAGACTGACCTTTGTGAAGATAAATCAGGCATGGATCAGCCAGGATTTCTACCCACCAATGCCAGATGCATCACAGTAGATTGACCATGGTACTACACCAACGCTTCACAAATATGGATAGTGCCAAACAGATTTAACCCCTTAAGGACACATGACGTTCTCATACGTCTCCATTTCCGAGTCCTTAAGGACACATGACGTATGAGAACGTCATGTGTTTTACCGGCCCCCCGCAACCATCTGGAGCGGAGCCGGTCCCCGATGCCTGCTGAAATCGTTCAGCAGGCATCGGGGCATATCGCCCAGGGGGGTCATTATGACCCCCCATGTCGGCGATGGCCGCAGATCGCTGGACAATTCAGTCCAGCGATCTGCGGCGGATTCCGGGTCAATCGGGTCTCCAGTGACCCGGTGACCCGGAATTACAGGCTGTTCGGGGCCGTCTCCGACGGCCCCGAACAGCCAGAGCCAGCAGGGGTGAGGTGGCACTGGTGCCACCTCACGATCGCCCTGATTTGTCGGCCGGATTACCGGCCGACCAATCAGGGCGCCTGCTGCGGGTGTCACTCCCGCAACCCGCTCCGCCCCTCTTCCGGAGGACGTGAGCGGGTGCGGGACGTGCACCCCGGGTGCTGGGGACCCCGATCCCCGGCGCCCCTGTTGGGATCGGGGCCCCAGGAGCAGCGGCGGCGGCGGAGACGACGAGGGACTGACCTGGTGCAGCGAGGATCGTTGGAGGTGAGTGACAGCCTCCTGCTGTTGCTTAGCAACAGCTCCCAGCATGCAAAAAGGGCATGCTGGGAGCTGTAGTTATGCAACAGCAGGAGGCAGACCACCACAACTCCCAGCATGCCCTTATGGGCATGCTGGGACTTGTAGTTTTGCAACAGCTGGAGGCACATTCTTTCTATGGAAAAGTGTACCTTCAGCTGTTGTGTAACTACAACTCCCAGCTTGCACAATCAGCTAAAGTGCATGCTGGGAGTTGTAGTGGTGCATCTGGTGGTTGCATAACTACAACTCCCAGCATGCCCGTTGGCTGTCGGTGACTGCTGAGAGTTGTAGTTTTGCAACAGCTGAAGGCACACTGAGTTAAGTAGCAAACCAGTGTGTTTCCAGCTGTTGCATAACTACAATCCCCAGCATCCCCAGCCAAAGTAGTATGCCTCCAGCTGTTGCATAACTACAACACCCAGCATGCCCTTCCGCTGTCCGTACATGCTGGGGGTTGTAGCTTTTGCAACAGCTGAAGGCACACTGGTTGCAAAACACTGAGTTTGTTACCAAACTCTGTGTTTCACAACCAGTGTGCCTCCAGCTGTTGCAAAACTACAACTCCCAGCATGCACTGATAGACCGTACATGCTGGGAGTTGTAGTTTTGCAACAGCTGGATGTCCCCCCCCCCCCCCCAATGTGAACGTACAGGGTACACTCACATGGGCGGAGGATTACAGTAAGTATCCGGCTGCAAGTTTGAGGTGCGGCAAAATTTCTGCCGCAGCTCAAACTGCCAGCGAGAAACTACTGTGAACCCCCCGCCCGTGTGACTGTACCCTAAAAACACTACACTAACACACAATAAAATAAAAAGTAAAAAACACTACATATACACATACCCCTACACAGCCCCCCTCCCCTCCCCAATAAAAATGAAAAACGTCTGGTACGCCACTGTTTCCAAAACGGAGCCTCCAGCGGTTGCAAAACTACAACTCCCAGCATGCACTGATAGACCGTACATGCTGGGAGTTGTAGTTTTGCACTGATTCCCCCCCCCCCCCAATGTGAACGTACAGGGTACACTCACATGGGCGGAGGATTACAGTAAGTATCCGGCTGCAAGTTTGAGCTGCGTCAAATTTTCTGCCGTAGCTCAAACTGCCAGCGAGAAACTACTGTGAACCCCCCGCCCGTGCGACTGTACCCTAAAAACACTACACTACACTACCACAAAATAAAATAAAAAGTAAAAAACACTACATATACACATACCCCTATACAACCCCCCTCCCCAATAAAAATGAAAAACGTCTGGTACGCCACTGTTTCCAAAACGGAGCCTCCAGCTGTTGCAAAACAACTACTCCCAGTATTGCCAGATAGCCGTTGACTGTCCAGGCATGCTGGGAGTTTTACAACAGCTGGAGGCACCCTGTTTGGGAATCACTGGCGTAGAATACCCCTATGTCCACCCCTATGCAAGTCCCTAATTTAGGCCTCAAATGCGCATGGCGCTCTCACTTTGGAGCCCTGTCGTATTTCAAGGCAACAGTTTAGGGCCACATATGGGGTATCGCCGTACTCGGGAGAAATTGGGCTTCAAATTTTGGGGGGTATTTTCTGCTATTACCCTTTTAAAAAATGTAAAATTTTTGGGAAAACAAGCATTTTAGGTAAAAAAAATATATATTTTTTTACATATGCAAAAGTCGTGAAACACCTGTAGGGTATTAAGGTTCACATTACCCCTTGTTACGTTCCCCGAGGGGTCTAGTTTCCAAAATAGTATGCCATGTGTTTTTTTTTTGCTGTCCTGGCACCATAGGGGCTTCCTAAATGCGGCATGCCCCCAGAGCAAAATTCGCTTTCAAAAAGCCAAATGTGACTCCTTCTCTTCTGAGACCTGTAGTGCGCCAGCAGAGCACTTTTCACACCCATATGGGGTGTTTTCTGAATCGGGAGAAATTGGGCTTCAAATTTTGGGGGGTATTTTCTGCTATTACCCTTTTTAAAATTGTAAAAATTTTGGGAAACCAAGCATTTTAGGTAAAAAAAATATATATTTTTTTACATATGCAAAAGTCGTGAAACACCTGTAGGGTATTAAGGTTCACATTACCCCTTGTTACGTTCCCCGAGGGGTCTAGTTTCCAAAATGGTATGCCATGTGTTTTTTTTTTTGCTGTTCTGGCACCATAGGGGCTTCCTAAATGCGGCATGCCCCCAGAGCAAAATTTGCTTTCAAAAAGCCAAATGTTACTCCTTCTCTTCTGAGACCTGTAGTGCGCCAGCAGAGCACTTTTCACCCCCATGCGAGGTGTTTTCTGTATCGGGAGAAATTGGGCTTCAAATTTTGGGGGGTATTTTCTGCTATTACCCTTTTTAAAAATGTAAAATTTTTGGGAAACCAAGCATTTTAGGTAAAAAAAATATATATTTTTTTTACATATGCAAAAGTCGTGAATCACCTGTAGGGTATTAAGGTTCACTTTACCCCTTGTTACGTTCCCTGAGGGGTCTAGTTTCCAAAATGGTATGCCATGTGTTTTTTTTTTGCTGTCCTGGCACCATAGGGGCTTCCTAAATGCGGCATGCCCCCCAAAAACCATTTGTTGCTCCTTCCCTTCTGAGCCCTCTACTGCGCCCACCGAACAATTAACATAGACATATGAGGTATGTGCTTACTCGAGAGAAATTGGGTTTCAAATACAAGTAAAAATTTTCTCCTTTTTATCCCTTGCAAAAATTCAAAAATTGGGTCTACAAGAACATGCGAGTGTAAAAAATGAAGATTTTGAATTTTCTCCTTCACTTTGCTGCTATTCCTGTGAAACACCTAAAGGGTTAATACACTTACTGAATGTTTTTTTGAATACTTTAGGGGGTGTAGTTTTTATAATGGGGTCTTTTATGGGGTATTTCTAATATGAAGACCCTTCAAATCCACTTCAAAACTGAACTGGTCCCTGAAAAATAGTGAGTTTGAAAATTTTGTGAAAAATTTCAAAATTGCTACTGAACTTTGAAGCCCTATGGTGTCTTCCAAAAGTAAAAACTCATAAATTTTATGATGCAAACATAAAGTAGACATATTGTATATGTGAACCCAAAAAAAATATATTTTGAATATCCATTTTCCTTACAAGCAGAGAGCTTCAAAGTTAGAAAAATGCAAAATTTTCATTTTTTTCATCAAATTTTGGGATTTTTCACCAAGAAAGGATGCAAGTTACCATAAAATTTTACCACTAAGTTAAAGTAGAATATGTCACGAAAAAACAATCTCGGAATCAGAATGATAACTAAAAGCATTCCAGAGTTATTAATGTTTAAAGTGACAGTGGTCAGAATTGCAAAAAACGCTCCGGTCCTTAAGGTATAAAATGGCCTGGTCCTTAAGGGGTTAAGGCACTGCCATTGAGCCACTATATGGTCTCCTCATGCTTCGGCCACCTTCAGGCTGTACCATTCAGACACTATATGGGCTCCTTATGCTTTCCCCACCTCCAGTGTCACTCAGCCAATATATTGTTTTCTGATGCTGCTGGGACTGTCTTGGATATTACCTACAATTTCTTTATGGTAGCACGAGAAAACAAACATGCTCAATAGAGATTTCAACATTGATCTTTTAATGTTAGGGGTTGTGAAGCCCTCTTATGTACGCATCCTGCTGCCTTATCCAGGCTGTGTGTTTCAGGAACTACTTGGCTTACTGATGTTGCTGGGCCTGTGCTTACCTTTTTTTGATGTTAGCACTAGTTAACATACATCTTCTATACATATTTCAATATTCACCTTTTAATGTTAGGGGTTATTAAGCCCTCTTGTGTACTTCTGCTGGAGCCTGATCCAGGTTGTGTGTTTAAGCAACTATATTGTTTAGTGATGCTGCTGGGCCTCTGCCTAAAATTTTTACATGTTAGCACTAGCTAACATACATCTTCTATACAGATTTAAACATTAACGTTTTTTAATGTTAGGGGTTGTGAAGCCCTCTTGTAACTCATGCTGATGCCTGCTCCAGGCTGTGTGTTTCAGGAACTACTGTGCTTAGTGATGCTGCTGGGCTTGGGCCTTAAATTCTTTGATGATAGCACGAGGTAACATACCTCTTCAATAGAGATTTCAACATTGATCTTTCAATGTAAGGGGTTATGAAACCCTCTTGAGTACTGCTGCTGCCTACTCCTGACTGTGTCTTTCAGAAACTACTTGGCTTACTGATGCTGCTGGGCTTGGGCCTTAAATTTTTGGATATTAGCAACAGCTTACATACATGCTTAATTGAGATTTCAACATTGATCTTTCAATGTAAGGGGTTATGAAACCCTCTTCTGTACTGCTGATGCCTGCTCCTGACTGCTTGCTTCAGTAACTACTTGGCTTACTGATGCTGCTGGGTTTGGGCCTTACATTTTTGGATGTTAGTACTAGCTTACATACATGCTTAATTGAGATTTCGACATTGATCTTCCCGTGTAAGGGGTTATGAAACCTTCTTGTGTACTCCTGGTGCTGACTGCTCCTTTTTGTGTCATTCAGCAACTACATCGTTTAGTGATGCTGCTGGGCTTGGGCCTTACATGCATCTTCAATAGAGATCTCAACATTCACCTTTTAATGTTAGGAGTTGTGAACCCCTCTTGTGTACTCATGCTGCTGCCTGCTCCTGTCTGTGTCATTCAGCAACTATATGGTATAGTGATGCTGCTGGGCCTAGGACATTACCTATACAGTGACCACCCCACCTTCGATGGCCCCGACATATGATGAAATCGACATACGATGGCCTCTCAGAGGCCATCGCATGTCGATGTCAGCATCGACATACAATGCTTTTTTATGTCGGGGCCATCGCATTAAGTGCTATCCGTTAGCGCCAAATGCTTAAGCTGCTGCCGGATAGCAGCTTAATGTTCCCCGTGTGGTGCGGTAAGTATTACTTACCCCTCCACGGTGCTCCGGGGTGCCCTCCGGGTCCAGCGCTGGTCTTCCAGTGTCTTCTCGGCCCTCTCCAATGACGTCAATACGTTGCTGCGCACGCCATCCAATAGGAATGGCGTACGCAGCAGCGTAATGACGTCGCTACGCAGGCCCAGTAAGGCCTTGCGGAAGACAGAAGAGGACCGGAGAAGACAGAAGAGGACTGGAGAAGACAGCAGAGGACCGGAGAAGACAGCGGTGAGCCCAGCGGAGGCCCGGGATCACCATCGAGAGCGGCGGGGACACCATCTCGAGCGGCGGGGACAGGTGAGTACAGCTTCCTATACTTTACATTGCACGAATCCCTCAACATACGATGGATTCGACAAACGATGGCTCGTTTGGAACGAATTACCATCGTATGTTGAGGGACCACTGTATATGTTTATGGTAGCACTAGATACCATACATCTTCAATGGAAATTTCAAAATTCATCTTTTATTCTTAGAGATTGTGAGGCCCTATTATCTCCTGATCAGCCGCCAACTCCAGGCTGTGCCATTCAGCCACTATATGGTCTCCTCCTACTGATGCCACCTCCAGGCTCTGTCATTGTCCTTCCATGTGACATGTGACTCCTTGTTAGATTAGGTCCTTTGAACCCACACTCCGGGGCCCGGGACACTAAAAGTTCAAAGTTCCATTTCAAAATCCTCAATTTCTATTTCAAAATCTTAAAGGGGTATTCCGGGAATTTTTTTTATTTGACTATGCTACAGGTGCTGTAAAGTTAGTGTAGTTCATAATATAGTGTCTTTACCTGTGTGTGACGGTTTTCTCACAATTCTTATGTGATTTTCATCCCAATATTTATTTTTAACAGCATACAAAATGACTGCTGTCTCGGATTTTTCCCAGCTTGCAATGCAGTCGAGACCTCACTCACTATTCAGCTGATGACAGGGAGCCTGTCTGCTTCAATGAGTGGAGGGATCAATCTGCAACTAATGCAACAGCTGTAGGCATCTTGATTGAAGACCACAGGTCTGCAGCTCATTTATGTTTCAATTGGTGGGGTAGCTGATGTGTGGGAAGGAGGAAAATGGTATCATGGGATTTGTAGGAAAACATGAAAACTGAAAACAGGAAATACAAATTCACAGAAAGCTAGCCACAGTGTTCTGGTAATCTCACAGCATAGCCATTGTGTCATTGTGCTGCCATGTGACATGTCACTCCTTGTTAGATTTGGTACTTTGTGCCCACTTGTCAGGGCCCGGGACACTAAAACTTGGGAGTTAAAAGTACAATTTCAAAACCATCAATTTCGCTTTAAAAATCTTAAATTTCTATTTAAAATTCTTAAATTTCGATGGTCTCCTCATGCTTCTGCCAATTCCAGGCTTTGCCATTCAGCCACTATATGGTTTCCTTCTACTGATGCCACCTCCAGGCTCTGTCATTGTGCTGCCATGTGACATGTGACTCCTTGTTAGATTTGGTCCTTTGTACCCACACGCCAGTGCCCGGGACACTAAAACTTGGGAATTAAAAGTTCAATTTCAAAATCATATATTTCAATGGTCTCCTCATGCTTCTGCCAACTCCAGGCTGTGTCATTCAGCCAATATATGGTTTACTGATGCTGCTGGGCCTGGGTCTGGGCCTAAAATTTTTTTATGGTAACACTAGCTACCCTAAATCTTCAGTTCAAATTTCAAACTTCGTCTATTTTTTCTTTGGGATTGTGTAGCCCTGGTGTCTTCTCATGCTGCTGCCAACTCCAGGCTCTGTCATTCAGACACTATATGGTCTCCTTATGCGTCAGCCACCTCCAGGCTGTGCCATTCAGCCACTATATGGTCTCCTCATACTGATGCCACCTCCAGGCTCTGTCATTGTGCCGCTTTGCACCAGTGATTCTAAAAGCAATGCTGGTAATCTGCATGTCATTCTGAATAACAATATTATTTTACTTCCCCAGCACACCCCAAATGCATGTTAGAACACAGCAAAGTGTTCTACATCCCTATTTAGGCTCTCTGTAGGCCACAAATAGCCATTTTTAATATAGATTCACCGCAAATTAATTTGGATAGAAACAAATTTGTTTGAAAAATTCGGCAAAGCTGCCGAATCGAATTTTTCAAAAGTTCGCTCATCTCTAATAATGTCTATCCTGTATAAATAATAATGGAAAATAACTGCATAACAAGAATATGCCTGGTATAGAAAATACTGTTTTATTCTCCATTAAAGGGATTGCCTACAAAAGAAACAACCTGTGTCAAAAAGTATAATAAAGCAACTTACTGATATCATGTTATTAGTCATACTTCACAGATGTTCCATTATCAGCTGAGCTGTCTGGCTTGTAGCTGTGACATCACATCACTCTCTCTGAATTCAGTCTGCTCCTGTCCTGTTTTTCTACCCCTCTTGTCTGGTGAGGACGAGACCATTGATGTGAAGGGGGGGGCCCTTATATTACTGCTCATTAGACTTAAAGTGGTACTCCAGCCCTAAGACATCTTTTCCCCTATCCAAGGGATAGGTAATAAGATGTCTGATTTCGAGGGTCCCACCACTGGGGAGCCCCGCAATCTCTCATGCAGCACCCACCTGTGTGTTCCACGCAGCGTTGGAGGCCATAAGTTTGAAGCCTCATGACCACGGGGCTGGAGTATCGTGACGTCACGACTCAGCCCCATGTGACACCATGCCCCACCCCCTGATGAGAGATTGCAGGCATCTTATCCCCTATCCCCTTATCCCACGATCAGGCATCTTATCCCCTATCCTATGAAAATAAAGTGTTAATAAATATCATTTAACCCCAATCATTCACAATAAAAGTCAGAATCACCCCCCTTTTCCCAATAATAAACAAAACAGTGTAAATAAAAATAAAAATAAACATATGTGGTATTGCTGCGTGTGTAAATGTCCGAACTATTAAAATATATTGTTAATGAATCCGCACGGTCTTTGACGTACACGTAAAAAAATTCCAAAGTCCAAAATAGCATATTTTTGGTAATTTTTAATACCATAATAAAAAGTGATCAAAAAGTCCAATCACAACAAGAATGATACCAATAAAAATGAACCCTCATACATCTGCATATGCGGAAAAATAAAAAAGTTATAGAGGTCAGAAGATGACATTTTTAAACGTATACATTTTCCTGCATGTAGTCATGATTTCTTCCAGAAGTGCGACAAAATCAAACCTATATAAGTAGGGTATCATTTATATAGCTTAATAAAGATCATTTAACCCCTGCATTTAGCCAAAATGCAGTGCATTTTTCTGTAAAAATACACCTTCTCTTTATTCTGTAGGTCCATATGATTAGTATGGACCTAAAGAATAAAAAGAAGGTGTCATTTTTACAGAAAAATGCACTGCGTAGAAACGGAAGACCTCAAAAGTTACAAAATGGCATTTTTTCTTCAATTTTGTTGCAAAATTATTTTTCGCCGTGGATTTTGGGGTAAAATGACTAAATCACTGCAAAGTAGAATTGGTGGTGCAAAAATTAAGCCATAATTTGGATTTTTAGGTGCAAGATTGAAAGCGTTATGATTTTTAGAAGGTGATGAGGAAAATACCCTTCGTCATTAAGGGGGTTAATATGAGTAAGTTACTTTAACTGGACAATCCCTTCAAATAAAATCACAAAGCCCCTTATGTGTCCTTGTCACTTCAAAAAACTTTTCACATGTCACACAGACATGCCATGTTAACTATGAGTGGGGAAAAGCACTTCACTCCCTGGCTCACTGCCTTTTCTGTCTCGCTGAAGGAGATTAGCTCCATTATAAGTCTGGGGAGATGGAGGTTGCAGCAAACTGGGAGGAGAAATGTTTTGCAACGTGCCTCCATATAATGGTTGGAGAGGCCTGAGAACCCAGAACCTGACCACTGAAAACCTAACATGTAACACGTCTCTGTGACATGTCAGAAGTTTTATAAAGTTTCAGGGACTCCTCCTAGAATAGAATAATTGAGGTGAAAACTAGGTGTCCAATTCTTCTTGTCAGTCAGTGCTGTTACTGTCAGACTGTTAGACACGCATCACTTATGTGTGTAGCATATCCAGATTGGATTCGTGGCAGGGATACCTTTAAGTTTGGGTGGTATAAAAGGGATTTTTTTTGGTCTATTGTAGACAAATAGTGATTTTATAGATAAACCTACCACCCCCTCATATCGGTTTGTGACATAGGGTACTAGTTTCTTTGTAGCAATAGATGCTTATGTCACATGGCAGGGTGGCCTTGCTAACCTCATGGATCCATTTGTGAGGCCATGCAACACTTTTGTTAAACAGATAACTGTCAGGATCGTAATTTGGCTTGGCTCTTCACAGTAGTGGTGGAAGCCCTGGGTATACGTGGCCGCCGCCTCCTCCTGTGGATGACATCTGCACAGGATCCGGTGTCTGTGTAAAAGAATGATTTAAAAGAGGTTAAATAAAATTTCCTAGCGGTTGACAGAGCTATCTGCAATGTTGAATATATTATGCAGCATTGTCATGTTTGTTCATATATTAATAATTATTATTCATTGAATTTTTTGAATTTTTTGTTTCTTTCCTAGTTTGTAAATTTTTGTGGGATATGTTGGTGCTATATACATAATTTTTCATTATTACTTCTAGGTTATTATATATATACCGTAATAATAATAATAATAATAATAATAATAATAATAAAAAAACATTGATTTTCATAACATGTACATTTTAGATTTACATTTTAGCTAGTTTTAAAATACAGGTGTATAAAGGCAAATGCTATTCAGGTATTTTTTTGTCGTCATGGATAATGTGATCTTCAAAGAGTAATATTGGACACACTTTCCAGTGTAATTTTAGATTGTAAACTGGCAAATATGGAAAATTAGCCCATTCATGAACCGCCCATAAATTACCTTTTTGTACTCTTGCATCCCAGGTGTTCAAAGGTCATTGTACCATGACAAACAAAAATTAAAAAACAACACAAAGGAACAATATGAATAACAATAAGAAAGACAATGCAAGTCAACCAGACATGAAAAGGTAATGCTTTAGCACAAAATAAAGAATAATGGAAGACTGAAGATGCATATAGTTTGAAAGAATTCAAAAATGTCTAAATGCCTTCTTTGTTGCCCTGTACATTAATTGTAACCACAAACAGTAATAGTAGTAACAAGTAGTAAGTAGTAAGTAGTAGTAACATAGCACAAAAATCATAGTTATAGGTAATTAGACTTTTTTTTCTCTAGTCCATATTTGTTTAAGCATTTCACAGTCTGACTGGGTGCAGAGTGTCCTTTTGTGTGTCTGTTAACTGTCACGATGCCGGCTGGCAGGAGGTGGATCCTCTGTGCCAGAGAGGGATTGGCGTGGACCGTGCTAGTGGACCGGTTCTAAGTCACTACTGGTTTTCACCAGAGCCCGCCGCAAAGCGGGATGGTCTTGCTGCGGCGGTATTGACCAGGTCGTATCCACTAGCAACGGCTCAACCTCTCTGACTGCTGAAGATAGGCGCGGTACAAGGGAGTAGACAGAAGCAAGGTCGGACGTAGCAGAAGGTCGGGGCAGGCAGCAAGGATCGTAGTCAGGGGCAACGGCAGGAGGTCTGGAACACAGGCTAGGAACACACAAGGAAACGCTTTCACTGGCACAATGGCAACAAGATCCGGCGAGGGAGTGCAGGGGAAGTGAGGTATAAATAGGGAGTGCACAGGTGAACACACTAATTAGAACCACTGCGCCAATCAGCGGCGCAGTGGCCCTTTAAATCGCAGAGACCCGGCGCGCGCGCGCCCTAGGGAACGGGGCCGCGCGCGCCGAGACAGGACCGACGGAGAGCGAGTCAGGTACGGGAGCCGAGGTGCGCATCGCGAGCGGGCGCCACCCGCATCGCGAATCGCATCCCGGCTGGAGGCGGTATCGCAGCGCACCGGGTCAGAGGATCTGACCGGAGCGCTGCAGTGGCGAGAGTGTAGCGAGCGCTCCGGGGAGGAGCGGGGACCCGGAGCGCTCGGCGTAACAGTACCCCCCCCCTTGGGTCTCCCCCTCTTCTTAGAGCCTGAGAACCTGAGGAGCAGACTTTTGTCTAGGATATTGTCCTCAGGTTCCCAGGATCTCTCTTCAGGACCACAACCCTCCCAATCGACTAAAAAAAAAGTTTTCCCTCTGACCTTCTTGGAGGCCAGTATCTCCTTTACGGAGAAGATGTCCGAGGAGCCGGAAATAGGAGTGGGAGAAACAAGTTTGGGAGAGAAACGGTTGATGATGAGTGGTTTAAGAAGAGAAACGTGAAAGGCATTAGGAATACGAAGAGAAGGAGGAAGAAGAAGTTTGTAAGAGACAGGATTAATCTGGCACAAAATTTTGAAAGGACCAAGATAGCGTGGTCCCAATTTGTAGCTAGGGACACGGAAGCGGACATATTTGGCGGAGAGCCATACCTTGTCTCCAGGAGAAAAAATGGGGGGAGCTCTTCTTTTTTTATCAGCAAACTTCTTCATGCGTGATGAAGCCTGTAAGAGAGAATTTTGGGTCTCTTTCCATATGGTGGAAAGATCACGAGATATTTCATCCACAGCGGGCAAACCAGAGGGCAAGGGAGTAGGGAGGGGGGGAAGAGGGTGACGGCCGTACACCACGAAAAATGGGGATTTGGAGGAAGATTCAGAGATTCTGAAGTTATACGAGAATTCGGCCCATGGTAGAAGATCTGCCCAGTCATCCTGGCGGGAGGAAACAAAATGCCGTAAATAATCACCCAAGACCTGGTTAATTCTTTCTACTTGCCCATTGGATTGAGGATGATATGCAGAAGAAAAGTTTAATTTAATCTTGAGTTGTTTACAGAGAGCCCTCCAGAATTTTGACACGAATTGGACGCCTCTATCCGAGACGATCTGCGTGGGCAACCCGTGAAGACGAAAAATGTGTACAAAAAATTGTTTTGCCAACTGAGGCGCTGAAGGAAGACCAGGAAGAGGGATGAAATGTGCCATTTTGGAGAATCGATCAACGACCACCCAAACAACAGTGTTGCCACGGGATGGGGGTAAGTCTGTAATAAAGTCCATACCAATCAGAGACCAAGGCTGTTCGGGGACAGGCAGAGGATGAAGAAGACCAGCGGGCTTCTGGCGAGGAGTCTTATCCCGGGCACAGACAGTGCAGGCTCGCACAAAATCCACGACATCCGTCTCCAGAGTCGGCCACCAATAGAAATGAGAGATGAGTTGCACGGATTTCTTGATGCCCGCATGACCTGCGAGATGGGAGGAGTGACCCCATTTGAGGATTCCGAGGCGTTGGCGTGGAGAGACGAAGGTCTTCCCTGGAGGAGTTTGCCTGATGGAGGCTGGAGAAGTGGAGATCAGGCAGTCAGGAGGAATGATGTGTTGCGGAGAGAGCTCTACTTCCGAGGCATCCGAGGAACGAGAGAGAGCATCGGCCCTAATGTTCTTATCGGCAGGCCGAAAGTGAATTTCAAAATTAAATCGGGCAAAGAACAGAGACCACCTGGCCTGGCGAGGATTCAGCCGTTGGGCAGACTGGAGATAGGAGAGGTTCTTGTGATCGGTGTAAATAATAACTGGAAATCTTGATCCCTCCAGCAGATGCCTCCATTCCTCAAGTGCTAATTTAATGGCTAGAAGCTCTCGATCCCCGATGGAGTAGTTCCTCTCCGCCGGAGAGAAGGTCCTAGAAAAAAAACCACAAGTAACAGCATGCCCGGAAGAATTTTTTTGTAGAAGGACCGCTCCAGCTCCTACTGAGGAGGCATCAACCTCCAATAGGAAGGGTTTAGATGGGTCAGGTCTGGAGAGCACGGGAGCCGAAGAAAAGGCAGACTTGAGCTGTTTAAAGGCGTCTTCCGCTTGAGGAGGCCATGACTTAGGATTGGCATTCTTTTTGGTTAAAGCCACGATAGGAGCCACAATGGTAGAAAAATGTGGAATAAATTGTCTGTAATAATTGGCGAACCCCAAAAAACGTTGGATAGCACGGAGTCCGGAGGGGCGTGGCCAATCTAAGACGGCAGAGAGTTTGTCTGGATCCATTTGTAGTCCCTGGCCAGAGACCAAGTATCCTAGGAAAGGAAGAGATTGGCATTCAAACAGACATTTCTCCATCTTGGCATAAAGTTGATTGTCACGAAGTCTCTGAAGAACCATACGGACATGCTGGCGGTGTTCTTCTAGATTGGCAGAAAAAATCAGGATATCGTCCAGATATACAACAACACAGGAGTATAAGAGGTCACGAAAAATTTCATTAACAAAGTCTTGGAAGACGGCAGGGGCGTTGCACAGGCCAAAGGGCATGACCAGATACTCAAAGTGTCCATCTCTAGTGTTAAATGCCGTTTTCCATTCATCCCCCTCTCTGATGCGGATGAGATTATAAGCACCTCTTAAGTCCAGTTTGGTAAAGATGTGGGCACCTTGGAGGCGATCAAAGAGTTCAGAGATGAGAGGTAGGGGGTAGCGGTTCTTTACCGTGATTTTATTAAGACCGCGGTAGTCAATGCAAGGACGTAGGGAGCCATCTTTTTTGGACACAAAGAAAAATCCGGCTCCGGCAGGAGAGGAGGATTTGCGGATAAAGCCCTTTTTTAAATTTTCCTGGATGTACTCAGACATAGCAAGAGTCTCTGGGGCAGAGAGAGGATAAATTCTGCCCCGGGGTGGAGTAGTGCCCGGGAGGAGGTCAATAGGACAGTCATAAGGCCTGTGAGGAGGTAGAGTCTCAGCTTGTTTTTTGCAAAAAACATCCGCAAAGTCCATATAGGCCTTAGGGAGACCGGTTACAGGGGGAACCACAGAGTCACGGCAAGGAGTACTGGGAACCGGTTTAAGGCAGTCCTTGAAACAAGAGGGGCCCCAACTCTTGATCTCTCCAGTGGACCAATCCAGGGTTGGGGAATGGTGTTGAAGCCAGGGTAGTCCAAGGAGAATTTCGGAAGTGCAATTGGGGAGGACCAAAAACTCAATTTTCTCATGATGAGGTCCGATGCACATTAGGAGGGGCTCCGTGCGGAGACGTATGGTACAGTCCAATCTTTCATTGTTAACACAATTGATGTAGAGGGGTCTGGCGAGACTGGTCACCGGGATGTTGAACCTGTTGATGAGAGAGGCCAGAATAAAATTTCCTGCAGATCCGGAATCCAAGAAGGCCATAGTAGAGAAGGAGAAGGTAGAGGCAGATATCCGCACAGGCACAGTAAGACGTGGAGAAGCAGAGTTGACATCAAGGACTGTCTCACCTTTGTGCGGAGTCAGCGTACGTCTTTCCAGGCGGGGAGGACGGATAGGACAATCCTTCAGGAAGTGTTCGGTACCGGCACAGTACAGGCAGAGATTCTCCATGCGGCGTCGTGTCCTCTCTTGAGGTGTCAGGCGAGACCGGTCGACCTGCATAGCCTCCACGGCGGGAGGCACAGGAACGGATTGCAGGGGACCAGAGGAGAGAGGAGCCGGGGAGAGAAAACGCCTCGTGCGAACAAAGTCCATATCCTGGCGGAGCTCCTGACGCCTTTCGGAAAAACGCATGTCAATGCGAGTGGCTAGATGAATGAGTTCATGTAGGTTAGCAGGGATTTCTCGTGCGGCCAGAACATCTTTAATGTTGCTGGATAGGCCTTTTTTAAAGGTCGCGCAGAGGGCCTCATTATTCCAGGATAGTTCTGAAGCAAGAGTACGGAATTGTACGGCGTACTCGCCAACGGAAGAATTACCCTGGACCAGGTTCAACAGGGCAGTCTCAGCAGAAGAGGCTCGGGCAGGTTCCTCAAAGACACTTCGAATTTCTGAGAAGAAGGAGTGTACAGAGGCAGTGACGGGGTCATTGCGGTCCCAGAGCGGTGTGGCCCATGACAGAGCTTTTCCAGACAGAAGGCTGACTACGAAAGCCACCTTAGACCTTTCAGTAGGAAACTGGTCCGACATCATCTCCAAGTGCAGGGAACATTGGGAAAGAAAGCCACGGCAAAATTTAGAGTCCCCATCAAATTTATCCGGCAAGAATAGTCGTAGGCCTGGAGCGGCCACTCGCTGCGGAGGAGGTGCAGGAGCTGGCGGAGGAGATGATTGCTGAAGCTGTGGTAGTAGCTGCTGTAGCATCACGGTCAGTTGAGACAGCTGGTGGCCTTGTTGCGCTATCTGTTGTGACTGCTGGGCGACCACCGTGGTGAGGTCGGCGACAACTGGCAGAGGAACTTCAGCGGGATCCATGGCCGGATCTACTGTCACGATGCCGGCTGGCAGGAGGTGGATCCTCTGTGCCAGAGAGGGATTGGCGTGGACCGTGCTAGTGGACCGGTTCTATGTCACTACTGGTTTTCACCAGAGCCCGCCGCAAAGCGGGATGGTCTTGCTGCGGCGGTAGTGACCAGGTCGTATCCACTAGCAACGGCTCAACCTCTCTGACTGCTGAAGATAGGCGCGGTACAAGGGAGTAGACAGAAGCAAGGTCGGACGTAGCAGAAGGTCGGGGCAGGCAGCAAGGATCGTAGTCAGGGGCAACGGCAGGAGGTCTGGAACACAGGCTAGGAACACACAAGGAAACGCTTTCACTGGCACAATGGCAACAAGATCCGGCGAGGGAGTGCAGGGGAAGTGAGGTATAAATAGGGAGTGCACAGGTGAACACACTAATTAGAACCACTGCGCCAATCAGCGGCGCAGTGGCCCTTTAAATCGCAGAGACCCGGCGCGCGCGCGCCCTAGGGAGCGGGGCCGCGCGCGCCGAGACAGGACCGACGGAGAGCGAGTCAGGTACGGGAGCCGGGGTGCGCATCGCGAGCGGGCGCCACCCGCATCGCGAATCGCATCCCGGCTGGAGGCGGTATCGCAGCGCACCGGGTCAGAGGATCTGACCGGAGCGCTGCAGTGGCGAGAGTGTAGCGAGCGCTCCGGGGAGGAGCGGGGACCCGGAGCGCTCGGCGTAACATTAACAAGTCTAATCCAGATATATGCAAAGACTTTGCACCCTAGGATTCAATGCAAATTATAATATTATTAGAAAATAGTAATCAGAAATACCTAGTACGGTTAAATGTTTTTGGTCCTCCCAACTGCGTTAGAACATCTGACCACAGAACATCTACAGAACTTTACAGAAGTTTCAGATCATGATTATTAATTAAATGAAGTGATGAGATGAGAAATCATGAAAATTGTTCAAAAAGGAACAAAGTTCAGCTGGTAGGGGCTCTGAAGTCCTATGCTCCGAGAGTTGGTAATGCATGAAAGTGCATGGATACAAAAAGAGAACTGATAAATATAGAAAAAGAAAAAATAGTTGGGAGAGTCCATAAGATTGGGATTAAATCTAAGGCTTGTGATCAGTTCAGTTTGCACAAACTGGTAAAAGCAGTTATGATATCATATGGTGGAGCAGAGGAAGATCCTATTAGACTATGCTAATATGCAATATGATCATTGCATTGATCCTCATAAGACGCACCCCGTTCATTTACAGTAGAAGGGGGTGTGGCTTATAAACTACTCTTACCATCTCATAATTGAGATTATACATAAGCCACGTCTGCTCAGCTACATGATATAATTTCCATCCCCATTAAAAAGGAGGTAACTTAATCAAATAAGAAACCTGTGTATCTTACCGAGTGTATGCATAGTACTTCTGGATGAAAAGACATGGGGTCCATGGAAACGCCTGCAGTCGTAACCGGTTAATAGAGAAGAGTGGGCAACCTTTTCCCCCTGGCTTTTCATGGCTCTGCCCCTTCAGGTAGCCTCTAGGAACTTCTGTGATGAGGATGGGGTCTTGTGAAGAACCTCCTGTGTTGAGCCTCTCTCCTCTGTCTCGCTTACATATGCTTTTAGCTTATTCCTTATTTCAAAGATCCACCCAAACAAATAACAGATCATCCAGTGATGACTGGTGTGTGTGTGTATGGAAATCATGCTCTAGTTACATGACATCACAGCGAAACATTAATTTACTTTAATTGTGTTAGAGATGCAAAAGATTATTCTGGCCACCTTATCACCTCTATACACATAATCCAAGACAAGACAATGTTATTGATACTTTTCAGGCATCTCAAATAGATGGCCAGAGATATAGATAAATAGAATGTGGGGTAGCTTAGGGGTGTAGGGAAGGTAGGGTGTAGCTGTGCACGTACAGTACCTGGACACAACAAACCGACTTACTTGAAATGAGTCGACCTCGACGACTGTCCCCTGAGACAGAGGGACGAAGTACTGAGAGTTTTTAGACAGTCCTGGGCATAATTTGAAATGTCCTTTTAGTCAGGCTGTTTCAACACACAACAAAAGAGTCCTTGCTTTTGATAAAAGTCTGTGCAGGCTCTAAATATTAAAACATTTTTTTTTCTTTTTATATTTTTATACCAACAAGAGTATACTATATCACTTTACTGTAAAAACATGAGAAGCTAGTAAAATCATGAACAGGATTTATTGTCCATCAATTCACGAACAGGATGACATTGTTACACATGAGATACATCCTATCATCTACTGACTTTTATTATTTACTTTTTTCCTCTGCTTTGACTAAACTGTTGAAAGTATGTATGCTAAGCTGAGAGCTACTACATACTAATACATCTGTATATCACTTTACATTTTATTTATACCACATTAGTTACCTGTTATGCACGCTTGTGGTGTATTGGCTTGCCTGAGGCTGTCTGACCAATACCTAGCTACTAGGGTCCATTGGCTACATGCACTTATCCCTAGAACTCTTCCTAGATAATCCTGACAAAGGTAACCTTACTGAATACGTGTATACACTTAGGCTTACAGTAGCGCCTTCTGGCCAGGAAGAGCATCCTGAACACGTAGAAAGAAAAAAGAACAAGTTAGTGTACAAACAGTGGTATGGAACTGAATAATGACACGTAACAGTCCCTAAAGCTTTGTGTTGAGTTACTTGAAGTGTAAGATGTTTATTTTGTGTTCTGAAATTAGTGTGAGGCAAGAAACTGTATCAACACACAACAAAAGAGTCCTTGCTTTTGATAAAAGTCCGTGCAGGCTCTAAATATTAAAACAGTTTTTAAAACAAACACCACCTCTTGGCTATCAGAAACTTCATTGATCGACAACTCTCTGGAAACTTCAGTCCCTGAGGGACAAGCTTGAGGGCTGGAAGCAGGAGTTAGATCCCTGTTTGGACTGGGAGAACCCATTGGAATGGGTGAATAAGGTTCTGAGTTACTTGGAGCTGTCACCCAATTTAATTCTATTTCTGTGTGCCACCTGTGGTTCAAATCCCTCCTTCTGCACCTTATAGACATCCGTGTCAGGATACGCACTGCAGTGATGGTATAGGGCTCTGTCTCCTAGAGGGAATCTAGCTTATGCGTCCTGGGAAATTTCCTGAGCCACACTCGATCTCCAAGCTGTAAGGGTTGGGCTGAAGCATGCTGATTATAATCCCTTTGCTGCCGTCCTTGGGCCTCGCCTATTTTCTTCTCAACAATTTCTTTAGTTTCTTCGATCCTCTGGCGATGTTCAGAGACCCAGTCTTGGGAGGCCTGAGGGGAGTTATTAAAAGGTGCCTGCAATCCAAAGGCCCTATCTTTTTGCAGTTGGCCATGTCGTCCCATCATGAGGAAGAAAGGAGTGTACCTTGTGGAGCAGAGGATAGTATTGTTGTAGATTTCCAGCAGCTCAGGCAAGAGTCGGGGCCACTCTTCATGTTTGGAGACAGATGCTGCCCTTAGCATATGAATGAACACCTGGTTGATCCTCTCACCTAAGCCATTTCCTTGAGGATGATAGTCTGTTGTCGGCAGAGTTATTGGAACAGCTGAGCTTCAAATGTGGTCCCTCGATCTGTGAGGACCGACTCCGGACACCCCAAAGGTTGGACCCAATGGGTGTAAAACATCTGAGCAGCAGTCTTGGCAGTGAGGTCCTTGAATGGGATGACTACTACCCACTTGGAATAATGATCCACCATGGTCAAGGCATAGGTGTAGCCAGTCTGGGTGGAGGGCAACTTCACTTGGTCCAAGGCAACCATCTGGTTACGCTTGTCAGTATGGATGGGATGTAGAGGTGCTCTCGCATCCTTGCGGAGGTTCTTGGTGACATTGCAAATGGTGCATTCGGCACACCCCTTTTCGATATCTCCGCGCATTCCCACCCAGTAGAACCTTCGTCTGATGGTGGCTTCGGTCTTGTGGACTTTAAAGTGTCCGGACTGGTCGTGGTACACATTAAGGACCATGGCTGCGTTCCTTCAGGGGACTAGAATTTGATGTAGACGCTCTCCTGAGACTGGATGCAAGGAGTTTCTGTGTAGCAGTCCTTTGTGAAGGA
The DNA here is from genome assembly GCF_029499605.1 of Hyla sarda. Taxonomy (NCBI): domain Eukaryota; kingdom Metazoa; phylum Chordata; class Amphibia; order Anura; family Hylidae; genus Hyla; species Hyla sarda. Next base: position 109,390,112 of record NC_079193.1, on the reverse strand, counting down.
ACAGGCGATTTAGTTGTTGCCACAACCGTTTCAATTCATAGTCTCCCTGTGACCTGCGTAGATGAGTTGGCACCTTCTTCTGGAGCAGGAATTCCAAGAGATCTCCTGTGACTCAACTCTCATCCTGTAGAGTCTTCCAAGTATACAGGTCCTCAGGAATTTTGGGAGACCCAGGCTCTTTGCCCTCCTGGGTAGCCAGAGTATTCTGACTCACGAACCTCTGGTAGAAGGGCGGCATCTCTTCATCCTCCCACACTTCTTCTATGGGCGGTTCTTCACCAGGAGCCATACGGGAGAGTACATCAGCGTTGATGTTGGTTTTGGAGTCTGGAGGCCCAACGCTGTTCAATGGCTCCCAATTTTGCAGTGTTCAGGTGTGCCAGCGGATTGTTGTCGGTGTAGACCGTAATTGGAGTGGCTGCCAGGTAGTCCTTGAACTTCTCGATGACCGCCCAGACCAAGGCAAGGAGTTCTAACTTGAAAGAACTGTAGTTGGCATCTTTCTTCTTTGATCCCCGCAGATGTCTGCTTGCATAGGCGATCACTCTCTCTTTACCTTTCTGTTCTTGGGATAGGATAGCTCCCAGACATTCAAAGCTGGCATCGGTGTACAGCTAAAAGGGTAGTCTGGATATGCCAAGATGGGAGGCTCAGTGAGAAGGCACTTCAGAGTCCGTAACGCTGTCTCTTGTTCTTCAGCCCTGCCACCTCACTCCTATCCCTTCAGGGGGATCGGGGGTGTCTTGCACAGCCCCGATCCCCCTTATTTTCTGGGTTACCGGAGACCTGTATGACCCGGAATCGCCGCAGATCGTCGTTCTGAATTGACTCCTATTGTATGCTGGCTAATGACAGTCTCGCAATTCTGTTGCTACTTCCGAAAAAGGTATAATTTTATGAACACCTAGAGTAATCCATGCCACCTATATCGCTTGGCAGATTAAAAAGTCACGATACTCCGTCCCCTGCATCGCCCTTCATCAGCCACAGAGCGATCCTCGCTCTGTGCAGCTGAAAAACAGGGGTGCTGCAGGAGAGATCGTGGGGGTCCTTAAGGACTGAGTGATTTCATGATTTTGCATTTTTGTTTATTCCTCCTTGCCTTTAAAAAAATCATAACCCTTTTAACTTTGCACCTAAAAATCTGTATTTTGGCTTATTCTTTGTGCAACCAATTCTACTTTACAGTGACATTAGTCATTTTACCGAAAAATCCCCAGCGAAATGGAAAAAAAATTCATTGTGTGACAAACTTGAAGAAAAAATGCCATTTTGTAAATTTTGGCGGCTTCCGTTTCTATGCAGTACATTATTTGGTAAAAATGACACCTTCTCTTTATTCTGTAGGTTAAAATGATACCCTACTTGTATAGGTTTGATTTTGTATTACTTCAGAAAAAAATCATAAATACATGCAGAAAAATTTATACGTTTAAAATTGTCATTTTCCGAGCCCTATAACTTTTTTATTTTTCTGTATTCAGGGCGCTAGGAGGGCTCATTTTTTGCGCCGTGATCTGAAGTTTTTGTCGCTTCCATTTTTGTTCTGATCAGACTTTTTGATCCCTTTTTATTCACTTTTTTGTGGTATAAAAAGTGATCAAAAATGCGCTATTTTGGAATTTGGTTTTATTTTGCGTGTACGCCATTGAATGTGCGGTTTTAAAAGCAGTATATTTTTATAATTCGGACATTTCCGCATACGATGATACCACATATGTTTATTTTTATTTTTATTTACACTGTTTTATTTTGTTACTAGGAAATGCCGGGTGATTTAAACTTTTAATTCAGAAGGGAATACCTGAAAGGTTAACTTTTTTTTTACACTTTTTTTTTGTGAGCTCATAGCTCCTATAGGGACCTATGAGCTTGCAATGGCTGATTGCATACACAGATTGGTGCCTTGCCGTTGCATGGCAACAAGCTGTGTAATCGGCGGTTGATTGCTCCAGCCTGTAACTCAGGCATGGAGCAATCAATCAGAGCTGGGACGCCGACGGGTAGCTAATCGGGGCATCGCAATTTTATCGCGGTGACCCCGATCAGCCCGACTGAGCAGCCGTGAAATATTTACTTTCACTTTCGATGCCGTGCTCAGCTTTGAGCGCCGCATCGGAAGGGTTAATAGCGTGTGGCCAAACAATCGCGGCCGAACGCTATTAGCCGCGGGTCCCGGCTGTGAATAGGCGCCGGGACCATCCCGGTATGGCGTTATAGACAGGGACCGGACTTAGGACGTACTAAGTCCTTAAGGAGTTAAGACCTACAGGTATCTGCCGACAACCAAGGAAACTTGATGCCGCTTTATTTTAGTGTGAATAATCCTCAAAAATCCATTAGCACATTGAAGAAACCGTAAGTTACCATGGGTTACCACATGTCACCATAATGTAGTCTTAAAAAACCTTAGCAGTGTTGTCGTACGGTAATAACTCAATTATGAATTATGGTCATAAAAATATTAATTATGAAAATTATTTAAAATATCAAAATTATGAACTGGTGAATTGTAGACAAAGCCAATCAATACAGTTCACATCTGAGTCGACTATTTCCTCAGATATCAACAAGTTCTTTTTATGACATTAATGCTTAAGGATGTAGTTTTGTAATATACAATAATACACAGGTATTATAAAAGTATGCAGATTTATTGGTTATAAGGGTATAAACATAAATGAATGGCAAACACAATGATATATGCAAATTAATATCAATTAGATATATTAATAAACATTACAAGCTTGTTAATTAACTACATATAATAGAACAAGACATGTAAGTAGTAAGTAACTTGTTAAAATAAAACAAAAGCTACTAGGTTAGGAATATAATATAAGAAAAAGGTTACATTTTACTCTATCCAGAGGAACCTCATGATATTAAGATGGGCAATATCTAATTATAGACATATCAATATGGAATACTAAATACACTCCCTGCCCCCTTCTAACCAACTACAAATCACATGATTCCAAGAATGAGCAAATCATCTAAGGATATAAACATGGAAGAATACTTCCACCCCATTCTTGACTATTTTCTATACATGGTGTTGGTAAGACATTAAGACAAATAGCAGAGTTTTATGATCTCACTAGACTATATTTTAGGAGGAAGAACTTGAAACAAGTTTCCTATCTGGGAAATATACTTATAACACTTAGTATGGCGAGTAGGAATTCTGTCAATGTCTAAGCAATTATTTCATGCTTTGATAGATTATGAGTCTTGATTCTTCTGCAGGTAGAATGAAGTCTCACAATATCCTAAAACTATAATCTTAATATGGAGATCATTAATTATTTTATTTAATTAATTTATTCGCCAATCTAAATGGTATAATTCCATTCACATTATCCAATTAGTCTTAATTAAATGGAATACCATTTTTGTGTCTCTTACCAAGTCTATGTAAGAACCTCGCTTCTTGTCTTAGGAAAATTGAACAGTCCATCTCCTCTTCATGGATAGCCATTGGTCTGGTACCGTGTGATCAGTCGGTCTTCTGGAATCTCACATGGCTTTCCAGCCTGGTTGGACCTCTTTCATGTGTCTTTGTGTGTTCTCTACAGCCTACAGCACAGTACAGTACCATCTACAGTCCCTAACATTTGGTTTACCAGACTTTTTAACTAGTTAGACACACCCTCCTAAATTGGAATTCCCCAATGAATGTAAGTTGGGCGTGTACATATGGTAATGACATCACTATAATACATTGCATTGAGCATATCACCCATAATGCCTTTCCTGCCGGTGTAATGTCAACTACCCATAAGCTAGGGGGTGCTATTGCATAAGCAATTAGCATCATTACCCATTAAGGGTTAACTGTCAATAACTAGTCTTAAACCCACATTCCACACTTGACGTATGGATCCATAATTTTATAGGTTTGACACATACAATTAAAACCTGGATTCTCATAGACATAGAGTCACCAATTAGACATCCAGCTTCTTGGGACAGATAATAATACAATGGATGATTCTCTAACACAGATGTGTGAATGTCTAGAGAATGTAATTAGCCCCCCATATCTTGTCTTATCCAAACAGCCATAAATATGTAAAGAGATAACATGTATTCTACTTCCAGACTGGCACTTTTAGAGGAGACAAAGGACAAAGAGATATAAATTATTATAATTTTTTTTACAAAAACTGTCCAGAACTTTGATACAAATTGACTCTCCTAAAAGAAACCGCCATCTATTAAATGCCATGCAGGCTTACAATATGCTCCAGAAACAAAGAAGCTAATTTTTTTTTTTTTTTTTTAGCATTTTACGGAATCTGTTAACTACAACCCAAACAACCATTTTACTCTTTGAAACAGGCAAATCAGTAATGAAATCCTTAGCATGGATCCTCACCTGTCTTTGGGTTAAATGGCTATGTTGTGAGATTACCATAAAGATGTGGCTTTCTTTTTGTGAACTGGCTTTTTCCTGTTGGAGTTTTATCTTTTACTACAAATCCCATAATTCCACTTCTCTCCCTTCCACACATTAGCCACCCCACCATTGAACCACAAACGAGCTGAATTCCATGCAAAAGACCAGTGTTTTTTTAATTAGGGTGCCTCCTGCTGTTGCAAATTCCCTATTCAAATTCCCCATTAAAGAACAGGCTCCCTGTCATCACCTGACTAGTGAGGTAGTGTCTCGGCTGCACTGCATCCTGATAATACCTAAGACAGGAGTCATTTTGTATGCTGTTAAAAATGAACAAAGATCACATAAGAATGCGAGGCCAACCATCAGAGACAGGTAAAAACATTATATTATGAACTACACTAACTTTACAGCCCCTGTAGTATAATCAAATAAAACAAAAATCCTGGAATACCCCTTTAACATTATATTACCTGGGGAAGGAAATATTCCTTTGAAGGAATAATACCTGGTATGTCTTGTGGCGGGCTCAGTGTAACTTTCTGGTTAGGCCATGAGATGTGTGGTCAGTCCCACATAGTTTAGCATAGTGGCATACATACATTTACATACACACAGACAATCACATCAATACATAAACTGATATATACAATCACTTACATACACACACTCTCAGGCACAGACACACATACACCACTTTAATCACTGTACTAGTTCCTATCCTGCTCCCCTGTGCTTACTCTGACTGTTGAGGACTTTAGTATCACATGATCAATTTCCTGCTCCTGCTCTCACAGCCAGAAAAAGACTGAGGATGGAGGCTTAGAATTATTTAGGACTGTCCTTGAGAGCCACCACTCCCCCAGGAGTCAGACAACTGTCACTAGTAAAGTAAACGCACATATAAGGTGGCTGATCAGGATGACTACAATCTCAGCTTGGCAGCATATAGAGTGCAGTGGTGGTCTATAACCTAGACAAGGAGTTGTAAACAAGGGAGCGCAACAAAAGCCAATATCTTTGAATACAAGAAAGGTAATTGTAACTATTTGCATAAAAATGTAGAGTCTATAAATTCCAGAAAATCCCAAATACATATATATATTCAAAAGGCTTATTGGGTGAAAATAAATGTAGATGTTGTGAGACAACTCCTGTCTCTTCATAAGACGAATATATCATAAAGAATGATGTAAACAGGTTAGTAAAATCGTAATCATTCCAGTATTTATAAGCTGCTTTATACCTCAGAGGAAGTTGTGTAGTTCTTTCCAGTCGGACCACAGTGCTCTCTGCTGACACCTCAGTCCGTGTCAGGAACTGTCCAGAGCAGGAGAGGTTTGCTATGGGGATTTGCTTCTACTCTGGACAGTGCCTTACAGTTCCTGGTTGTTGGTAGATGCCTGCAGGTGTTAAAATGCACACAGAGGTATCGGAAGCTGCAGTGGTTTTTTCCAAGCGTTCCAAAAATCATCCCTTTTTGGGAGTAGCAACAGCTTTTTAGTCTGCCAAGCCAAGTAAATGGCATAGATTTTTCTTGGAATTCAAAAAATTATCAATTTTTGGGAGTAGCAACAGAATTGGCAGACTGACATTAGCATTGACAAATAGAGAAAAAAACACAGGTCAGCTCACCAACCTGACATACAGGCACTGTTATAAAGTCTGGTAACACTGATACAAAGGGCCGTTTCCCTCATGGATATGCAGGCAAGTAGAACAGATTAGTAAATCCATTTCCCAGGCAAAAGCAAAAAAAAAAAAGAATGCATGATAAAAAGCCTAATTGCCAGCCTAAACTGTGACATGTCCCTCTTCCAAAGAGCTTCAGTTTGAAACGCATCAGTGTTTGCTTGATATTTTAGAGTGACATGTCACTGTTTTATCCAGCAATACAGCTTTTTACCAATACGGCTTTTTGGTTGTGGATTATCCAGAGTACAGCCGGAGGAGACAGACTTGTACGAGTTGTAATAGCCCACAGAGCAAACTTTTCAAAAATTTGATTCGCCCGATTCGCCGAATTTTCCGAAAAAGTTTGTTTCGATCCAAATTTTTTCGCGGTGAATCTATATTAAAAATGGCTATTTCTAGCCTACATACAGCCTATATAGGGGTATAGAACACTTTGCTGTGTTTTAAAACGCATATGGAGTGTGCTGGGGTAGTGAAATAATACTGTTATTCAGAATAACATGCAGATTACCGGCATCACTTTTATAATCACTGCCGCACAGCAGTACAATGACAGAGCCTGGTGTTGGCATCAGTGTCAGGAGACCATATAGTGACTGAATGACACAGCGTGGAGGTGTTGGCAGCATGAGGAGACCATATAGTGGCTGAATGGCACAGCGTGGAGGTGTTGGCAGCATGAGGACACCATATAGTGGCTGAATCACACAGCTTGGATGAGGCTGAAGCATGAGGACACCATATAGTGACTGAATAACACAGCATGGAGGTGTTGGCAGCATGAGGAGACTATATAGTGGATGAATGGCACAGCCTGGAGTTGCCAGCAGCATGAGTAGGCACTAGGCCTTCACAATCCCAAAGATTAAAAGATGAATTAAGAAATTTAAACTGAAGATTTTGAATAGCGGGTGCTACCTATGAGAAAATTTGAATTTCCCAGACCCAGGCCCAGCAGCGGCATCAGTAAACCATATATTGCCTGAATGACACAGTCTGGAGTTGACTGATGCATGAGTACACACCAGAACTTCACAATACCCCTCAAAAAACACAACAATTTTAGAAATTTTTGAAAAAGATTTTGGATAGCGGATTTTTTTATTTGAAATTTAAAACAAACTTTCAGTGTTCCGGACCCCATCGTGTGGGTACGAAGGACCAAATCCAACAAGCCCCCACAGGGCTCATGTGGCCGTGAGATGTAGGCGCAACGTCTCCATTGCCCTGACCGGCCATTGTTTCCAAGACTCATGTGAAGAACAGCATGACACCGCCGTGCCCTGCACACATGGTATGCTGAAGGGCCACTGAGACTTGTGCGGGCAGTGGAGGCTTAAGACACAGTGGAGGGTGTGGAGGCGGAGTAGCACACTGTCACAGGACCAACGGGCTGACAGAGTGTAGCAGGAAGCAGCACTGAGTACACACCAGGGCTTCAGAATCCCAAAGAAAAAACAACCATTTAAAAAATTTTTGAAGAAGATTAAGGACCTATATATTGCCTGAATGACACAGCCTGTAGTTGGCTGATGCATGAGTACACACCAGGGCTTCACAATCCTACCCAAAAAACACAATTGTAGAAATTTATGAAGAAGACTTTTGGATAGCGGGTGCTACCTATGAGAAAATTTGAAATTCCCAGACCCAGGCCCAGCAACGCCATCAGTAAACCATATATTGCCTGAATGACACAGCCTGGAGTTGGTTGATGCATGAGTACGCACCAAAGCTTCACAATCCCTAATAAAAAGACAAAAATTTTTGCCGAAAAATTTTGCCGAAAATTTAGGACAGCTCTCTATATACCGTATTTATCGGGGTATACCACGCACTGGCCTATAACATGCACCCTCATTTTACCAAGGATATTTGGGTAAAAAACGTTTTTACCCAAATATCCATGGTAAAATGAGGGTGCGTGTGTGTGCATGTGTATACCCTGATACACCCTCAGGAAAGGCAACGGGAGAGAGGCTGTCGCTGCCCGCTTCTCTTCCCCTGCCTTTCCTGGGGTCTAGAGCCCTGCTGCCGCCGCTTCTCTCCCGCTGGCTATCGGTGCCGGCGCCCCATTGCCAATAGCCAGGGGGAGAGAAGCGGCGACGGCAATGGGGCAGCGGCGCCGATAGCCAGGGGGAGAGAAGGGGCAGCAGCGCCTAAGACTTTAGCCTAAAAATTTTAGCCTAAAAAGTGCGTGTTATACGCCGATAAATATGGTATTACCTGAATGACACAGCCTGGAGTTGGCTGCAGCATGAGGAGACCATTGAAATGTCTGAATTTCTAATTTGAAATTTAAATCAAAATTTGTGTCCCGGACCCCACCGCATTGGTACAAAGGACCTAATCTCACAAGCACCCACAGGGCTCATGTGGCCATAAGATGTAGGCGCAACATCTCCATAGCCCTGACTGGCCATTTTTGGTTTTTGTACCTTTGTTTAAGAACAAGCGCATATCCAAGAGTCCAGAGTACTCTATAATGCAGAACGGTGGACCACCAAAAGACATTCTTCCCTAAAATATTTTTTTATGAAATAAAGAAGCAGAGTTCATCCTTCTCCGTATTGTTTGGAAAATTTTAATAAAAAAATCACACGCAACAAGCGTTCAATGGAATAATGGTTATTATTCTGGAAAATTCAAGTTTATTACTGTGAAAATTATCAGAAAATTTAAAAAAACACTACCCAAGAGTGTTTAATAACCCCATACATTGCACCATAAATGTTGAAGTTTTAATTAAGCATGTATGTATGTATGTATGTATGTATTTCAAAAATCCTAAAATTAAAGGCACAAGCTGAGAAGCATCATGAAGTCAAGTATTTCCTCAAAGACACAGGAGCAGTCAGGAGTAGGCATCAGCAGTGTCAGGATTCGGCAGGCTGGAGGTGGATCCTCTGTGTCAGAGAGGGATTGGCGTGGACCGTGCCGGCGGACCGGTTCTAAGTTGCTACTGGTTTTCACCAGAGCCCGCCGCAAAGCGGGATGGTCTTGCAGCGGCGGTAGCAACCAGGTCGTATCCACCGGCAACGGCACAACCTCTGACTGCTGAGATAGGCACGGTACAAGGGATTAGGCAAGAGCAAGGTCGGATGTAGCAGAAGGTCAGGGCAGGCAGCAAGGATCGTAGTCAGGAGCAACGGCAAGAGGTCTGGAACACTGGCTTGGGATACACAAGGAACGCTTTCACTGGTACAATGGCAAGGAAGTGAAGGGGAAGTGAGGTAATATAGGGAAGTGCACAGGTGAACACACTAATTAAAACCATGCGCCAATCAGTGGCACACTGGCCCTTTAAATCGCAGAGAGCCGGCGCGCGCGCGCCCTAGGGAGCGGGGCTGCCCGCGCCGGGACAGCACAGACGGGGAACGAGTCTGGTAAGCAGGTCGGGATGCGCACCGCGAGCGGGCGCGTCCCGCATCGCGAATCGCATCCCAGCTAGGGACATTATCGCAGCGCTCCCGGTCAGCGGGTCTGACCGGGGCGCTGCGAACAGGAGAACACTGCGAGCGCTCCGGGGAGGAGCGGGGACCCAGAGCACTCGGCATAACAGTACCCCCCCCCTTGGGTCTCCCCCTCCTTTTTGAACCTGAAAATTTGTGAATAAGGTCCTTGTCGAGAATGTTATCCTCGGGTTCCCATGACCTCTCCTCAGGACCGCAATTCTCCCAATCTACAAGATTTTTTTTTTTTTACCTCTGACCGTCTTAGATGCGAGAATTTCTTTAACCGAGAAGACATCTGAGGACCCGGAGACAGGAGTAGGAGCAACAACCTTGGGAGAGAAGCGGTTAAGGATAAGCGGTTTAAGGAGAGAGACATGAAAAGCATTGGGAATACGGAGAGAAGGGGGAAGAAGGAGTTTGTAGGAGACAGGATTGATTTGGCACTTGATTTTAAAGGGTCCAAGATAACGTGGTCCCAGTTTATAACTGGGGACACGGAAGCGGATATACTTGGCGGAGAGCCACACTTTGTCTCCAGGAGAAAAGACAGGAGGAGTTCTTCTTTTTTTGTCGGCATGCTTCTTCATCCGGGATGAGGCCTGTATGAGGGATTTTTGAGTCTCTTTCCAGATTGTGGAGAAGTCCCGGGTAACCTCATCAACAGCCGGCAAACCAGAAGGCGTGGGAGTGGGGAGGGGGGGGGGGGGAAGAGGGTGACGGCCGATCACCACAAAGAACGGGGATTTAGCGGAGGACTCAGAGACTTTGAAATTGTACGAGAATTCGGCCCATGGTAGAAGATCGGCCCAATCATCCTGGCGGGAGGAAACAAAATGTCGCAAATAGTCACCAAGAACCTGGTTAACTCTCTCCACTTGCCCATTGGATTGGGGATGATAGGAAGACGAGAAGTTTAATTTGATTTTAAGCTGATTACAGAGGGCCCTCCAGAATTTAGACACAAATTGAACGCCTCTATCCGAGACGATATGCGTGGGAAGCCCGTGAAGGCGAAAAATGTGCACAAAAAATTGTTTCGCCAACTGTGGCGCAGAAGGAAGACCTGGAAGTGAAATAAAATGTGCCATCTTGGAGAAACGATCAACGACCACCCAAATGACTGTGTTGCCATGGGATAAAGGCAGGTCTGTTATAAAGTCCATAGCAATCTGAGACCATGGTAGCTCAGGAACAGGCAGAGGATGAAGGAGGCCGGCAGGCTTCTGAAGAGGAGTTTTGTCCCGGGCACAGACTGTACAAGCCCGAACAAAATCAGCAACATCTGCTTCCAGGGTAGGCCACCAATAAAAACGAGAGATGAGCTGGATGGACTTTTTGACGCCAGCATAACCGGCGAGGTGTGAGGAGTGTCCCCACCTGAGGATCCTGAGGCGCTGGCGTGGAGGGACGAAGGTCTTTCCAGGAGGAGTTTGTCTGATGGAAGCTGGGGAAGCGGAGATCAGACACTCAGGAGAAATAATGTGTTGCAGGGAGGCTTCCATTTCAGATGCATCCGAGGAATGAGAGAGGGCGTCAGCCCTGATGTTCTTGTCAGCAGGGCGAAAATGAATCTCAAAGTTAAAACGGGCAAAAAACAACGACCACCTAGCCTGGCGTGGGTTCAGCCGTTGGGCAGACTGAAGATAAGAGAGATTCTTGTGATCAGTGTATATAATAATTGGGTATTTGGACCCCTCCAGCAGGTGCCTCCATTCCTCGAGGGCTAGTTTTATGGCCAGTAGTTCTCGATCACCAATGGAGTAATTTTTCTCCGCCGGAGAGAAGGTCCTAGAAAAGAAACCACAAGTAACGTTATGTCCAGAAGAGTTTTTTTTGTAGGAGTACAGCTCCGGCTCCCACCGAGGAGGCGTCTACCTCCAGTGAGAAGGGTTTAGATGGATCAGGTCTGGAGAGTACGGGAGCAGAAGAAAAGACAGTTTTGAGACGGTTGAACGCCTCGTTCGCTTGAGGAGGCCAGGACTTAGGGTTGGCATTTTTCTTGGTTAGGGCCACAATTGGGGCCACAATGGTGGAAAAATGTGGAATAAATTGTCTGTAGTAATTGGCAAACCCCAAGAAACGTTGGATAGCTCGGAGTCCGGAGGGGCGTGGCCAATCCAACACGGCCGACAGTTTGTCCGGGTCCATTTGAAGTCCCTGGCCAGAGACTAAATATCCTAGGAAGGGAAGAGATTGGCATTCAAAGAGACATTTCTCCATCTTGGCATATAATTGATTGTCCCGGAGCCTCTGAAGAACCAGGCGGACATGACGGCGTTGTTCTTCGAGGTTAGAAGAGAAAATCAAAATGTCGTCCAAGTAGACCACAACACAGGTATAAAATAAATCACGAAAAATTTAATTTACAAAATCCTGGAAGACAGCAGGGGCGTTGCAAAGCCAAAGGGCATAACCAGATATTCAAAGTGTTAAATGCGGTCTTCCACTCGTCCCCTTCCCTGATGCGGATGAGATTATATGCACCTCTTAAATCCAATTTGGTAAAGATGTTGGCACCACGTAGGCGGTCAAAGAGTTCCGAGATAAGAGGCAGGGGATAGCGTTTTTTTATAGTGATTTTATTAAGACCGCGGTAATTAATGCATGGTCGTAAGGAACCGTCTTTTTTGGAGACAAAGAAGAACCCTGCTCCGGCAGGGGAAGAAGACTTGCGGATAAATCCCCTTTTTAAATTTTCTCCGATGTACTCCGTCATGGCTTGTGTTTCAGGAGCTGACAGGGGATAGATTCTGCCCCGGAGTGGAGTAGTACCAGGAAGGAGATCAATAGGACAGTCATAAGGCCTGTGAGGAGGCCAAGTCTCTGCTTGTTTTTTGCAAAAAACATCGGCATAGTCCAGATAGGCCTTGGGGAGACCTGGTATCGGAGGAGCCATAGGGTTTTTACTGGCAGGACTGGGAGCAGACATAAGGCATTTTTTGAAGCAAGAAGTACCCCAGTTCTTGATTTCCCCGGTGGTCCAGTCAAGGGTAGGGGAATGGCGTTGAAGCCAAGGCAGTCCGAGAAGAATTTCAGAAGTGCAGTTAGAAAGTACCAGAAATTCAATCTTTTCGTGATGGGGTCCAATGCACATTAACAGGGGTTCTGTGCGGTAACGCACAGTACAGTCCAATCTTTCACCATTAACTGAAGCGATGTAGAGAGGTCTGGCGAGACTGGTCACTGGGATGTTGAACCTGTTAACCAAAGAGGCCAAAATAAAATTTCCTGCAGATCCAGAATCCAAGAAGGCCACAGCTGAGAAGGAGGAGTTAGAAGAAGAAATCCGCTCAGGCACAGTAAGACGTGGAGAAGCAGAGTTCACACCTAGAGCTGTCTCAGCTTTGTGTGGAATCGGAGTGCGTCTTTCCTGACGTGGAGGACGGATAGGACAATCCTTCAAGAAGTGTTCGGTACTGGCACAGTACAGACATAGGTTCTCATTGCGGCGGCGTGTCCTCTCTTGTGGTGTCAGGCGAGACCGGTCTACTTGAATAGCCTCCACGGCGGAAGGCACAGGAACAGATTGCAGCGGACCAGAGAAGAGAGGAGCCGGGGAGAGAAACCGCCTAGTGCGAACAAAGTCCATATCCTGGCGGAGCTCCTGGCGTCTTTCCGAAAAACGCATGTCAATGCGGGTGGCCAAATGAATAAGTTCATGCAGGTTGGCAGGGATTTCTCGTGCGGCCAGCACATCTTTGATGTTACTGGATAGGCCTTTTTTGAAGGTCGCGCAGAGGGCCTTGTTATTCCAAGATAATTCGGAGGCGAGAGTACGAAATTGGATGGCGTACTCGCCCACTGAAGAATTACCCTGGACCAGGTTCAGCAGGGCAGTCTCGGCAGAAGAGGCTCGGGCTGGTTCCTCGAAGACACTTCGAATCTCTGCGAAGAAAGAGTGTACGGAGGCAGTGACAGGATCATTGCGGTCCCAGAGCGGTGTGGCCCATGACAGGGCCTTCCCAGACAGGATACTAACCACGAAAGCCACCTTTGACCGTTCAGTTGGAAATTGGTCCGACATCCTCTCCAAATGCAGGGAACATTGCGAGAGAAAACCACGGCAAAGTCTAGAGTCCCCATCAAACTTGTCCGGCAACGATAAACGGAGGCTGGATGCGGCCACTCGCTGCGGAGGAGGTGCAGGAGCTGGCGGAGGAGATGGTTGCTGAAGCTGTAGTAGAAGCTGCTGTAGCATAACAGTCAGTTGAGACAGCTGATGGCCTTGTTGCGCTATCTGTTGCGACTGCTGGGCGACCACCGTGGTAAAGTCAGCGACAACTGGCAGCGGGACCTCAGCAGGATCCATGGCCGGATCTACTGTCAGGATTCGGCAGGCTGGAGGTGGATCCTCTGTCAGAGAGGGATTGGCGTGGACCGTACCGGCGTACCGATTCTAAGTTGCTACTGGTTTTCACCAGAGCCCGCCGCAAAGCAGGATGGTCTTGCAGCGGCGGTAGCAACCAGGTCGTATCCACCGGCAATGGCTCAACCTCTCTGACTGCTGAGATAGGCGCGGTACAAGGGATTAGGCAAGAGCAAGGTCGGACGTAGCAGAAGGTCAGGGCAGGCAGCAAGGATCGTAGTCAGGGGCAACGGCAAGAGGTCTGGAACACTGGCTTGGGATACACAAGGAATGCTTTCACTGGCACAATGGCAACAAGATCCGGCAAGGAAGTGAAGGGGAAGTGAGGTAATATAGAGAAGTGCACAGGTGAACACACTAATTAAAACCATGCGCCAATCAGTGGCGCACTGGCCCTTTAAATCGCAGAGAGCCGGCGCGCGCAGAGAGCCTAGGGAGCGGGGCCGCGCGCGCCGGGACAGCACAGACGGGGAACGAGTCTGGTAAGCGGGTCGGGATGCGCACCGCGAGCGGGCGCGTTCCGCATCGCAAATCGCATCCCGGCTAGGGACATTATCGCAGCGCTCCCGGTCAGCGGGTCTGACCGTGGTGCTGCGAACAGGAGAACGCTGCGAGCGCTCCGGGGAGGAGCGGGGACCCGGAGCGCTCGGCATAACAAGCAGTAGTGTTGCTCGCGAATATTCGCAATGTGAATTTTATTCGCGAATATCGCATATTCGCGAATTCGCGAATATAGCACTATATATTCGTAATTACGAATATTCTTTTTTTATTTTAATTTTTTAATTTTTTTTTTCACAGTACACATCACAATGATCATCCCTCTCTGTTTCCATCCTGTGTGGTGTAATGAAGGCTCTAATACTACTGTGTGAGACTGGTGTGCGAATTTTCGCATATGCGAAAATGTGCATATGCAAATTTTCGCATATGTGGATTTTTCGCTTATGCAAATTTTGTATATGCTAATTTTCGCATATGGTAATTTTCGCATACGCGAATTTTCGCGTATGCGAAAATAAAACGAGGATATTACGAATATGCGAATATTCGCGAATATATGACGAATATTCGTCCATATATTCGTCAATATTCGCGAATTCGAATATGGCCTATGCCGCTCATCACTAACAAGCAGTACAGAAGAGGCTTTCATAACCCCTTTCTTTGCACGATCAATCAAGCAAAAACAGGTGTGTTTTTCCCTCAGATGTCCGGGGCTGCACGCGCGCTACACTGAACGAACCAGCGTGTGTCTATCCTTCACAGGTGCGGGTAACCCGCTGAACCCCGTTCGTGATAGGGATCAGGGATTGCAATTATTTGCCAGGAAAGAAGAATCCCAACTAAGTGCGAGTCATAAGCTCGGGTTCATTAAGTCCCTGCCCTTTGTACACACCGCCTGTCTCTACTACCAATTGGATGGTTTAGTGAGGTCCTCGGATTGGCCCCGGCGGGGTAGGAGAAGGCCCTGGCAGAGCACCGAGAATTTAATGATCATTGTTGAAATTCCCATTAAGCATGTATTAGCTACTGCTTAGCTTCCAAAAATTAAAGGCCCAAGGCCAGAAGCATCAGTGAGGCAAGAAGTTCCTGAAAGACACAGGATGAGTCAGGAGCAGGCATTCGCTGTACCCAAGAGGGTTTCATAACCCCTTACATTTAAAGATCAATGTTGACATTTGCATTAAGCATATATTAAGCAACTGCTAAACATCTAAAAATTAAAGGCCCAAGGCCCGAGGCATAAGGGAGGCAAGTAATTACTGAAAGACACAGAATGAGTCAGGAGCAGTCATTCGCAGTACCCAAGAGGGTTTCATAACCCCTTACATTTAAAGATCAATGTTGACATTTGCATTAAGCATGTATTTAGCAACTGCTAAACATCCAAAAATGAAAGGCCCAAGGCCCGAGGCATCGGGGAGGCAAGTAGTTCCTGAAAGACACAGAATGAGTCAGGAGCAGTCAGGAGCAGTACCCAAAAGGGTTTCATAACCCCTTACATTTAAAGATCAATGTTGAAATTTGCATTAAGCATGTATTTAGCTTCTACTAAACATCCAAAAATTAAAGGCACAAGGCCCGAGGCATCAGGGAGGCAAGTAGTTCCTGAAAGACACAGGATGAGTCAGGACCAGTCATTGGCAGTACCCAAGAGGGTTTCATAACCCCTTACATTTAAAGATCAATGTTGACATTTGCATTATGCATATATTTAGCAACTGCTAAATATCCAAAAATTAAAGGCCCAAGGCCAGAGGCATCAGGGAGGCAAGTAGTACCTGAAAGACACAGAATGAGTCAGGAGCAGTCATTCGCAGTACCCAAGAGGGTTTCATGACCCCTTACATTTAAAGATCAATGTTGACATTTGCATTAAGCATATATTTAGCAACTGCTAAACATCCAAAAATTAAAGGCCCAAGGCCCGAGGCATCAGGGAGGCAAGTAGTTCCTGAAAGACGCAGAATGAGTCAGGAGTTGCCATTCGCAGTACCCAAGAGGGTTTCATAACCCCTTACATTTAAAGATCAATGTTGAAATTTGCATTAAGCATGTATTTAGCTACTGCTAAACTTGCAAAAATTAAAGGCCCAAGGCCAGAGGCATCAGTGAGGCAATTAGTTCTGAAAGACACAGGATGAGCCAGGAGCAGGCAATGGCAGTACCAAAGAGGGTTTCATAACCCTAATTGATAACCCAAGAGGGTTTCATAACCAACCATAATTGGGAAATATTGGTGTAGCAGCATGGTCAATCTACTCTGAGGCATCTGGCATTGGTGGCTAGAAATCCTGGCTGATCCATCCCTGATTCATCTTGACAAACGTCAGTCTCTCCATATTTTTTGTGGACAGACGAGTTCTGCTAGTTGTGGCCATAAATCAAGTTTGGCTGCCCAGAAGTCCAGCGGATCTTCAATGGTTGTTGGCATGGTCATGTCAAGGTATGCCACCACCTGCTGGTTCAGGTCCTGCTCCATGTCTACCTGCTGCTGATGAGTTGCTTCACTATGCGGGTGAAGAAAGCTACTCATCAGCGACTGTAGACTAAGGCTATTGCTGCTGATTGAGCTGGTACTGCTCCTGCCACCCCTCCCCTCCCAAGCAGCCATGGCAGTGGAAGGTGAGCGCAGAGGGCCCCCCAGGTCAGACCTGCGAGTGGATGGACCATGTGGCTGATAGGCATCGGCCAACTGACTACGTGGGATCTCTCTGTAGTAGGTCGGTTTGTCCTCCCTCTCAGTGGGTGTAAATAAAGCCCCCATTCTGGGACGGTCTAATAAGGTGGGGATCCAGAAGTCATCCCGCTGATAAATTTTGACAATTCAGGGGTCACTACGCAAGCAACTGAGCATGCATCGTGCCATTTGCACCAGTGACACGGAGGGACTAACTGCCTCCATCTCCACTGCATACTGCCACGGTGTGTCTGGGCCTCTGTCTCGACTTCCTCATAACCCTCCAGCTCCTCTGGCTGCTCCTGCTCCTCCTCTCCTGTCCGATGACTAGAAATACCAGCCATCTCATCCAACCTAAACTGTGCTCCGCTCTGCCGCTCATCATCCTCCTCCTCCAGTTCAGCCCCCACAGGGCTCATGTAGCCTTGAGATGTAGGCGCAATGTCTCCATTGCCGTGACCAGCCATGGTTTCAATCATTTGTTGTGGGAAATGTAGGGATGGAATTACGTCGTTCATGGCGTAATCCAGGCGACTTACAAATAATGTGGCTTCCTTAAAGGGCCTCAGCAAACGGCAGGTGTCACGTATGAGCTGCCACTGGTTCACATTGAAGTTACACAGGGGAGTACTCCTATCTGCTTGGATCATCAAGAAATCGGTGATGGCTTTTCTTTGTTCGTATAGTCTGTCCAACATATGGAGGGTGGAATTCCAACGTGTGGCAACGTCACAAATAAAACTATGTTGTGGGATACCGTTCTAACGCTGCAGCTCAAGGAAGGTGTGCTTGGCGAAGTGGCTGAAGTGCATGCACAGTTTCCTTGCAATTTTCAGGATGTTTTGCAAATGGGTTGAAGACTTGAGGAAGTGCTTGACAACCAGATTCAACACATGTGCCATGCAGGACGCATGTTTCACACTTCCTTGTCGCAGCGTGGACACGATGTTCTTCCCGTTGTCGGTCACCATGGTTCCCATTTCCAGATTTCGTGGAGTGAGCCATACTCAGATTTCTTTACGAATTAACTTTAGCAGTTCCTCCCCTGTGTGACTCCGTTCGCCAAGGCAAACCATGTGAAGAACAGCTTGACACCGCCGTGCCCTACATACATGGTACGATGAAGGGCCACCGAGATTTGGACGTGCAGTGGAGGCCGAGGACACGGTGGAGGATGAGGAGACGGCGTCGCACACTGTAACAGGACCAACTGCCTGAGAGCGAGAGCGTGGAGGAGGAAGCGGGGTAACCTGTCCAAATTGCTGTTGTGGCTGTGCAGGAACCACATTTACCCAGTGGGCCGTAAAAGACAAGTATTATCCCTGCCCGTAGTTACAGCTCCACACGTCGGTGCTGCCGTGCACTTTTGAACACACCGACACGCTCAAGGACTGGCCCACCTTCTCTTGTACAAACTTATTCAGGGCTGGTACTGCCTTATTCGCAAAGAAATGACGGCTTGGGACTCTCCACCTCGGCTCGGCACAAGCCATCAATTCTCTGAAAGGTGCAGAGTCCACCACTTGAAAAGGGAGGGACTGCAACACCAGCAACTTGGACAGGAGCGCATTCAACTTCTGTGCCATTGGATGAGTGGGAGCATACTGTTGTCTCTTGGACATGGCTTCGCCGATGGATTGTTGGCGGAATGGCTGACTAAAAGCAGCAGAAGCAGGAGCGACAGAAGGAGGGTTTGACACACAGCTCCCTTTGGCTGAGGTGGTGGAGCCTTGGCTGGATGAAGAAGGGAGCGGATGGCCACTGGGTGATGCAGCAGGCTGGACCACTACATCGGAGCCACGGTTCTCCCAGGCCGCTGTCAGGATCCGGACTGGTATGCGGAGAGGACACTGGTGGTGGATCCTCTGTGTCAGTGAGGGGATGGCGTGGGCCGTACCAGGGGAACGGAATCTAAGGGGTTACTGGTTTTCACCAGAGCCCGCCGCAAAGCGGGATGGACTTGCAGCAGCAGGTAACCCCCAGGTCGTTCCACCCGATAGCGACTCAACCTCACCGACAGCTGAGACAGGCGCGGTACACAAGGACTAGACAGAGGCGAGGTCAGACGTAGCAGAAGGTCAGGGCAGGCAGCGAAGTTCGTAGTCAGGGGCAACAGCAGAAGTTCTGGGTAAACAAGCTTGGGAACACAATAACGCTTTCTCAGGGCACAAGGCAACAAGATGCGGCAGGGAACAGAAGGGGAAGCAGACTTTTATGCACATGGAACAGATGGAAGCTGATTAGACTGATTGGGCCAGGCACCAATTAGCGGTGCGCTGGCCCTTTAAATCTGAGAGCCCCGGCGCGCGCGCGCCCTAGAGAGCGGGGCTGCGCGCACCTAGACCCAGCAGGAGATCGGGACAGGTGAGTGGGACGGGATGCGATCCGCGGACGGGTGGATCGCATCCCCACCGGGCACAACAGAACAGCGTCTCCAGTTAGCGCTGCTGACCGAAGCGCTGCAGGGCAGAAGACGCCGCAAGCGCTCCGGAGGAGGAGGGGGACCCGGAGCGCTCGGCATAACAGTACCCCCCTCCTTTGGTCTCCCCCTCTTTTTGGAGCCAAGAAACCTGGCAATGAGGTCCTTGTCTAAGATGTTGGCTTCAGGCTCCCAGGATCTCTCCTCAGGACCGCAATTCTCCGAATTCACCCCAAATTTTTTTTTACCTCTGACCACCTTGGAGTCGAGGATCTGTTTGACAGAAAAGACATCAGAGGAACCGGAGATAGGGACAGGAACCTTATGAGAAAAACGATTAAGGATAACAGGTTTAAGTAACGAGACATGAAAAGAGTTAGGAATGCGGAGAGAGGAAGGAAGGTGGAGCTGATAGGACACAGGGTTAATCTGTCTTAGGACTTTGAACGGGCCTAAGAACCGCAGGCCCAACTTGTAGCTCGGGACCCAGAAACGAATATATTTGGCGGAGAGCCATACTCTGTCACCCTTGTCAGTATGTTTCTTCATCCGGGAGGAAGCCAATTGGAGAGAATCATGGGTGTCACGACAGATGGAGGGGAAATCCTGAGTCAGCTCATCCACAGCAGGAACACCAGAAGATGTGGGCAACGGGAGGTGGGGGGAAGACGGTGACGGCCGTACACCACAAAAAACGGAGATTTAGTGGAGGACTCAGAATTTTTAAAATTATAAGATTATACGCGCCCCTTAGATCCAGTTTGGTGAAGATATTTGCTCCGCATAGACAGTCAAAGAGTTCGGAGATCAAAGGCAGGGGATAGCGTTTTTTGATTGTAATCTTGTTTAAACAGCGGTAGTCAATACATGGGCGTAAGGATCCATCCTTTTTAGAATCAAAGAAGAAACCCACTCCAGCAGGGGATAAGGATTTCCGAATAAAACCCCTCTTTAAGTTTTCCTGGATGTACTCCGTCATGGCTTGAGTCTCTGGGGCTGAAAGAGGGTAAATCCTGCCACGGGGCGGAGCGGTACCAGGAAGAAGGTCAATAGGGCAATCAAAAGGTCTATGTGGAGTAAGACCTCTGCGTGCTTTTTGCAGAATACATCTGAATAGTCCTAGTAAGCCTTGGGAAGGCCCGGTAAAGAAGAAGCCACGGGGTTTGACTAGTGGAAGCAAACTTGAGACATCGCTTGTGACAAGAAGGACCCCAACTTTTGATCTCCCCGGTGGTCCAGTCGAGGGTAGGGGCATGACGCTGGAGCCACGGCAAGCTGAGAAGAACTTCAGAGGTGCAGTTAGGCAGAACGAAAAATTAAATTTTTTCATGGTGAAGTCCAATGATCATGGGCAGAGGTTCAGTGCGGTAGCGCACAGTGCAGACCAATTTCTCTCCGTTTACTGAAGAGATGAAGAGCGGCTTGACAAGACGGGTTACTGGAATACTGAACCTATTAACAAAAGAGGCCAAGATAAAGTTTCCAGCAGAACCAGAGTCCAAGAAGGCCACTGCTGAGAAGGAGGAGTTGGCGGAAGGAGAAATCCGCACAGGTACAGTCAGGCGTGGAGAGGCAGAATTCACACCAAGAGTCGTCTCACCCTTGTGAAGTAATTGAGTGCGTTTCTCCTGACGCGGAGGGCGGATAGGACAGTCTTTTAGGAAATGTTCGGTACTAGCACAGTACAGGCACAAATTCTCGTTTCGGCAGCGAGTCCTCTCTTGTTGGGTCAGGCGAGACCGATCCACTTGCATAGCCTCCTCGGCGGAAGGCATAGGAACAGATTGCAAAGGACGTTGGAAGAGAGGAGCCTGGGAGGGAAACCACCTGATGCGAACAAGATCCTTTTCCTGACGAAGTTCCTGGCATCTTTCAGAGAAACACATGTTGATGCGGGTGGCCAAATGGATGAGTTCAGACAGATTAGCAGGAATTTCTCGTGCGGCCAGGACATCTTTGATGTTACTGGATAAGCCTTTCTTGAAGGTCGCACAGAGGGCCTCATTCCAGGATAGCTCTGAGGCGAGGGTGCGGAACTGGATGGCGTATTCGCCCACAGAAGAACTCCCTTGGACAAGATTCAGCAAAGCAGTCTCGGCTGAGGAAGCCCGAGTTGGCTCCTCAAATACACTACGTACTTCAGAGAAGAAGGACTGGATTGTAGTAGTGGCAGGATCGTTGCGGTCCCAAAGCTGTGTGGCCCATGACAAGGCCTTTCCAGACAGGAGGTTGACCACGAACGCCACCTTAGACCGGGGCTGCGCGCAACAGCGAGGTCAGATGTAGCAGAAGGTCAGGGCAGGCAGAGAGGTTCGTAGTCAGGGGCAACAGCAGAAGTTCTGGGTAAACAGGCTTGGGAACACAATAACGCTTTCTCAGGGCACAAGGCAACAAGATCCGGCAGGGAACGGAAGGGGAAGCAGACTTTTATGCACATGGAACAGATGGAAGCTGATTAGACTGTTTGGGCCAGGCACCAATTAGCGGTGCGCTGGCCCTTTAAATCTGAGAGTCCCGGCGCGCGCGGGGCCGCGCGCACCGGGACCCAGCAGGAGATCAGGAAAGGTGAGTGGGACGGGATGCGATCCGCGGAGGGGCACGTCCCGCTAGGCGGATCGCATCCCCGCTGGGCGCAACAGAACAGCGACTCCGGTCAGCGCTGCTGTCCGGAGCGCTGCAGGGCAGAAGACGCCGCGAGCGCTCCGGAGGAGGTGGGGGACCCGGAGCGCTCGGCGTAACAGCCGCTTTATAGTGGCGAAGCATGTGTTGACGCAGGGCCATGGTGCCGACATTGGGACCCTGGCCACGCTTCACCTTCTGCCGACAGATCTTGCATGTGGCTACGTGAACCTCCTCCGGATGCCTTATGAAAAGCTGCCACATCGCCGAGTAGCTGATTAGCTGGCGCTGTCTCCAGGAACCCCTGTTCCACTACGTCCCGGAAAGGTAGGCTGCCGCAAAGCAGGTGGTCTCCCCATGGCACGTTTGGCTCCTGAATTTCCACTCCTGCTACCACGCTGACTGCCAGCCGTGCTACCGCCTTGCTGCCTCAAGGGCAACCTGCAACTCTCTTCTGATGATGATGAAGCCCCTTCTGCATCCGCCTCCCAATTGCGATCGGCTTCATCATCAACAGGTGTGTGCACGTCACTGATGTCCTTCTCAGGTTCCCCAACAGTGTCTGCTTCAGGACCCTGAACCCTTGCAACACCGCCTCCCACGTCACTCTCCGCATCACTACTTGGTCGCCTAGCGGAGCAAGCTGCGCATGTCTCCTCCCCTTCTTGGCTGGCCAGTAGCTGCTGACTGTTCTCTATTAGATTGTCCTCAGCAAATAGTGGAGCTGAACCCACAGCATAAGATACTTCTTTAGGAGAGGGAACAGCATAGGACAAAGGCAATAGGAGGACAGGGAATGCTCCCGGGCCATGCCAACTGAGGCTTTTGTCTGAAGAACCCACCGACTGTTGTCTGGGGGTGTCAGATGTCACTTGTGATGATGTGGATGAGCGTTTTAACCAATCGATGACAGCAGATGGGTTGCTGGTCGAGACACGACCGCTGGCAGATAACGGGAGCTCAGGCTTCTCGCTGCGACTCCTGCTGCCACTCACCCCAAGTCTGCTGCGACCTCTGCCAGAAGTATTTAGGCCTCTGCCACTCCTCTGTGCACATCCTGGCACTTCTCTGCCTGACATACTTAGTGCGTTTATGAGGGTATTACAATACGCTACACTACTCTTTAAACAGTATTTGTCTAGAACAGCAGCAGGTGATTACTTATGGCTGTCCTTTCACAGTATGTAGGCCCTTTACAGATTAACAGGTACAAGATGGTACACTACTTGGATGTACCTATGCGGTATGCACTGATGAAACCAGTAATATGCGCAACTATACGCAGAAAAAACTCTGTATTTTCGTAAAACACCAGCCGGTGAATACTATTGTTTGGACTTTGACAGTATGGAGCTCCTTGACAGAATAACAGGTACTAAATGGTACAGTACTTGGATGTACCTATGCGGTATGCACTGATGAGGGCAGTAATATGCGCAACAATACGCAGAAAAAATTAGTATTTTTTAAAAACACCAGCAGCTGATTACTTTTGCCAGGAGTCAGGATTTTCCCTGTATCTAGAATTGTTACAGATACAGAATAGTAGACTGCTTTGATGTAGGCATGTGTTATGCACGTATGAGGGCAGACAAATGCACTACAGTCCGCTGAAAAAGAATGTTTTTGTGAACAGCAGCAGGACCCAACAGTGCAGCACCACAATAAAAAAAAATACAGGGATTAAATCCTAAATTGCACTCCGTCACACAATTCTGAGCAGCAGATGATTTGTGGAGCAAAAAAAAAAATTACTGAAATGCACTGAAAAATGAGGTGGTAAGATGGTTGATAAAGTTCAGGCAGCTTGTTGATCTGTATGAGGCAGCTAACAGCTATCTGCCCCTCTCTGCTGCAATGCTCAATATGGTGAATAGGAGGTTTAGCTATCAATGATCCTTCTCAGTGTGAACAGCAAAGCACTCTGCACTCCTGTCTTTCCCCAATGCTGATGTAACTAGCAGTTGCAGTGTAACGTTGTGGTATAAGCTAGTCAGACACACGCAGTCCCGTTCTCTCTATCTCTGAGTGCATAGATGAAATGAAGAGAGGAAAGATGGCTGCCGATTATATAGGGCTTTGATATCACAGGGGTCAATGACTGCTGATAGGCTGCATCTCACATGTGATTCAGGGTCATCCTGCCTACCTTCATTCCCGCCCCTGTTTCCTGCCCTCCCATAATCCCCTGCCCCATGTACTCACACGTGGATCTGCCATTTTAGGTCTCCAATAGCCTGGAACGCTGTAAAATGAAGTGATTCGCGTGATCGAATCGTGCCGATATTTGCATTTGTTGCGAATCAAATTTTTCATGAAATTCGTAATGAATTCGGGATCCTCAACTTTGATTTGCTCATCTCTACCCACAGACAGCAGGAGATTTAAATTGTTATTTTATTATTTTTATTTAGCCAGGCAGCCCAGGCGTGGCTGGAGGTAGCAGCAGCAAAGGTAATGGTGAA
The DNA here is from genome assembly GCF_029499605.1 of Hyla sarda. Lineage (NCBI taxonomy): Eukaryota > Metazoa > Chordata > Amphibia > Anura > Hylidae > Hyla > Hyla sarda. The sequence goes on along the minus strand of NC_079193.1, from coordinate 109,365,507 downwards.
CTAATGGGTTGGTTAGTAGCCAGCATACAGTAGGAAGAGGAAGACTGGTAAAGTAGTAGTAACCTGTGGATAGCAGGAGGTTAAAAAATTGATTTCATTTGATTTTGCCAGCCAGGCGCCCCAGGTCTGGCTGGAAGTAGACAAATGCTGCACATCACTGATTGTTCTGCACACCGACAACTTCATAGAGTGGCCCACCCTCAACACCCCATGATTGTGCACAGCGGGGATTCCTGGTAACTGTAGCCACGAGCCAGGTGAAGTAGTGTAAGTTGTAGCCACCAAACAGCAGACATTGGTGGACTAGGTATATGTCTAGCCAGGCTTTGTGATGTCTTTCCGTGTGTTGATATGGAGATCTAATTCCTAGAGTTGTGCCCTGCCTTACTTTCTTTCTGCAGGTATGGCAATATGGCACTGTGCCTGGATCAAAGACAGAGATGAGGAAACAGCATCTAGGACCAACCATTCCTTTACCAGACATATATTTGGGTATATGTTTGATGAAACCAATAAAATTCACAACACTCCGTCTACAGAGCAGATGAAGATGAAATATGTATTTCAGGAAACCAATAATATCCACAATTACCGTAATAACAGGGCAAATGAGTGAGTGTGACTTGAAGGTGCTTATCACTTTTCAGCTATCTCATAACTAGAAAGATATAATGTGTGTTTTATTGAACCAGGAAGATAAACGTACAGGGGACATTTCTCATTAGGTGTCTATTGTAGACACAGATCTACCCCCTTTATACTGCTTGTCTAATTTACACTCTTGCTCAAAATTTACAAAAGTTGCGCATGTCCTTTGATAAAGTTTGCGGGAATATAGAAACATCCCGCTCGCTCTACCGTGCACTCCTTCTCAACCTCACTCTTTCCACACCCTCGGTACACTGCTCACATAGCTAGAAGTGCTGGAGCAGCAGTGTGTGCCAAACAAAACTCTTAACAATAGTAAAATCTTAAATCTTTATAAAGTACACAGAATGTCTGGGTTTAAAAAAATATGTAATTTTGCTAAACAATCTGTCCCCTTACCTCTATATCAGTTTTACCAACCAGAATGCCTCCAAGTGTTTCAAAACTTGGCATGCTGGGAGATGCAGCTGGAGGCACCCATGTTGGTAAACACTGTGTACATGTACCAGAGCTGAGTGTGTGATTATGTACATGTAGCAGAAATTAGTGTGCGGCATGTGTATGTAGCAGAGCTGAATGTGTGATTATGTGGATGCATGACCACACACACACACTCAGCTCTGCTACATACACACAATCACAGACTCAGCTCTGCTGCATACACACATTCACACACTCAGCTCTGCTGCATACACACAATCACACACTCAGCTCTGCTGCATATGCACAATCACACATTCAGCCCTGCTGCATACACACTATCACTCACTCAGCTCTGCTGCATACACACAATCACACACTCAGCTCTGCTGCATACACCTTGATAGTGTATAATCAGGACTTGCACAAAATTTGTGCGTGTAAAGAAAAAAGACGCATTTCATAAATCAATGCCCACCACGTAATCAGCTCTACTGTACACCATGATTTAGAATTCCACTTATAAAGTTCTATAAAAAATGGCACAAAAACATGCAAAAAATGCAATTACGCAAAAAAGAGTGCGCAATATAGACAGTGAAAACTGTATATATAATGATAAATTCCCCCATATTGTCTTCATCAGGGTGATACATTTCACATGCACATGCTTTTTAGTTTGCTACTATGTGGTTGAAGGGGCTATGCTGCATTTAGGGCGCTTTGCATAGGTTTTGCCAACAGACTGGTCTGCCGCACCACAGCTTTGCTCTGTTTACTACTTGTTCTGGTCTTCATTTTATATGAGCCTTGACAAGGGCTTGCTGGATTTTGTAGTCAGCAGTTAGGTTTGTGTAGGAATGCACAGAAGGTCTTCCTATAATGAGCTTACACACAAAGGCTGGGAAGGATCACTTCTTTGCTGTGGATCCTTGTATAGTCCCTATAGGATTTGTCCACTGTGGATTTTAGTGTTATTATCAGGCTTCTGGCAGAGGGATCAGGATTGTGGCTTCCATTTACACACAGCGTTCTGTGGAATACATTAGTATAAGAAAATTTGCCTATTTTTACCCAGTATTAGTCAATATTACTCCATGTAAACATGGCTTTAAGGAGTGAATTCAGAAACCTTTTAACCCATTCCCTCTCCAGGGTATACAGGTTAGACCTGGGAAGAGGGGTATTGAGGATCTGCTGTGGAGAGGGAGTAGCACTCAACTGGTATTGATAACCAGGGGCTGCAGCTAATAGTCTCACATTGACATCTATAATAATATCTATATGAGATGATGTCATTAGACAAGTTTCTGGTTTAAGCTATTTTCAAATATGTCAGGTCACAGAAGAACATATCCTTTCTAAGATATCCCTAATTTTTATGAAAGTGCTGTAGGGGGTGCAGAAAATTTAATTTTTTTTTAAAATGTGCAACTTTTGTATTCAACAATAGTAGCATACTGCCTAGATGAATACCCATTGTGTCTAATCTGTCTTGTAAACTGTTTCATGGTAATAGTCTACACCTGAAACTGCTGTACACATGCTTTTTAATATATGGTTATGGCTAAGAAAGCCTTGGCAAGTCCATTATCAATTGTAAAGTGGCAAAACATGTTATAATTATAAATTAAAAACCCATGAGAATAGTGTCCCATATATTGCATTTGTCCTGTTTCACTGTTGGCTAGATAAAAGATGCATTTAGACATTGCATTTTCTTCAGTATCCTTATTCTAATTTATATATTCATCATCAGAAGAATTGCATTGTCCTGGGAGCTAGACATGAGCTTGCTGTGTGTCAAATATCAGGAAATGCAAGAATAATCTACCCATTTGTTCACTTAAATACTGATGTATGTACTGATGTATGCTTGTTCTGAGTAAGAGAATTACTCACCATTACTTAAATTCAAAGCATATCTGGCACCTGTTTTAATATTTGATAAAAGTTAATGATTTGAATAAAACCATTGCTGTTTATTATGTTTGGAATTAAAAATAACATTTATTTCTCTGTAGCCTAAAGACTTATGGAAATGTATGATCACTTTGAGTAATTTGAAAGGGCAGTAGAGGAGAGGTTTTTTTTTTTTTTTTTGTGTATTTTACTTTGTGCATTGAGGATATTTATTTGATGATATTTCTATTGCCCTTCATTAATCCAGACATGCAGGGACACCATGGAAAAAAAGCCGGGCTAATGGAGGTGCTGCTCAGATGTCGAATTGACGGAGAGACTCAGGCGGTACAGGATAACTAATTTTATTAATGATATAAGGACAACGCGTTTCGACATCTGCTGATGCCTTCCTCAGGTCCACTTAACAGTTCTAAAACAATAAGGGAAGATATATATATATATATACACATATACATATATATCTATATACAATAATACACATAGAACAAGTGGTGCTGTCATTTTATGTAGCAAGGGCGAGACATGTGAGAGATCTCAC